>NC_134687.1:339854320-340532320 GCF_050947455.1 Rhinoderma darwinii
TCTCTAAAACAAAACACACATTTGTGCTAGTTGTGCTATCCTATTGCTCCCAGTTAGGGATTTATTTTTTTGCAGTATATAAATTTTGTCTTCGCACAACAAGCATGTCCCAACGGACATTTACTGCTGAAGAGGCGTATGCATTTCTGGCCTCCGACACAGACTCGTCGGATGGCGATACAGTATTTTATTTGTCTACCTCCTCATCCAGCGATGAAGAGGAGGGACCCCCTAGGAGACGCCCCAGGACCACCACCATAGTAGAAATCCCTGAGAGAAGTGACCCCACAACAAGTGATACCCCTGAGCGAAGTGACCCCATTTGGACACCCACACCAGACCATTATGAACCCCAAATCCCTGAGTACACGGGCAGCCCAGGCATCAAATTTAACACGGCAGGGTTCAGTGAGATGGACTTTTTCAAGTTCTTCTTCACTGATAACTTTATAGAGCTAATGGTCACCCAGACTAATTTATATGCCCAACAGTATATCACCAAGAACCCCAACTCATTTTATGCCCAATCCCAGAGGTGGACTCCTGTAAACGCAGCAGAGTTGGGCAAGTTCTGGGGACTGCTCTTGAACATGGGGCTTCTAAAAAAGCCATCCATTAGGACCTACTGGAGCACGGACATCCTATACCACACCCCGATGTACCGTATGGCCATGTCCAGGATGCGTTATGAGGCAATACTTCGCTTCCTACATTATGCCGATAATGAGCAGTGCCCACCCCGAGATGACCCCAGTTTTGACCGTTTATATAAACTGAGACCCCTATTAGACCATTTCAGTGCCCGGTTTGCCCAAGCATACACCCCCGAGAAGTGTATTTCCATTGATGAGTCCCTGGTACATTTTAAAGGGAGGCTTCAATTCCGCCAATACCTGCCAAGTAAGAGGGCAAGGTATGGCGTGAAGTTGTATAAGCTGTGCGAGAGTGCATCAGGGTATACATATAAATTCAGGATATATGAAGGGAAGGACAGCAGTATTCAGCCCCCAGAATGCCCCCCCTTACTGGGAATTAACGCAAAAATTGTGTGGGATTTGGTGCACCCACTGCTGGACCAGGGTTACCACCTCTACCTGGATAATTTTTATACCAGCGTCCCGCTCTTCAAGTGCCTCGCTTCCAGAAGGACTGCGGCATGCGGCACTGCTAGAAAAAATCTTAGAGGCCTCCCTAAAACACTGCTTGGGCAAACACTCAGAAGGGGTGAGAGCAGGGCACATTCTAGTAGCAACATATTGTGTGTCAAGTACAAGGACAAGAGAGATGTCCTTGTATTGACAACAATACATGGCCACACCAGTACCCATGTACCTGTACGAGGTACCAGTACAGAGACCCCCAAACCAGATTGCATCCTGGACTACAATAGGTACATGGGAGGGGTGGACTTGTCAGATCAAGTCCTGAAGCCCTACAGCGCTACGCGGAAATCGAGGGTGTGGTATAAGAAGCTGGCCGTGCACATCATACAGATGGCATTGTACAATGCGTACGTGCTACGTCGATGTGCAGGCCAGAGGGGAACTTTCCTGGAATTTCAAGAGGTGGTTATAAAGAACCTAATTTTTGGCGACCAGGAAGGAGGGGCACCCAGTACTTCTGGAAGCGAGGCCACACGCATCGTACCAGGGCAACACTTTCCAGGAGAAGTTCCCCAAACTGGCAAGAAGGGAAAAAGTCAAAAGAGGTGCAAAGTGTGCTATAAGAGGGGGATAAGGAAGGACACAACATACCAATGCGACACGTGTCCCGAAAAACCAGGGCTCTGTATGAAAGATTGTTTTAAAATTTACCATACATCCATTGATTTTTAATTTACCCTGATGCACTCCGCACAGCTTATCCCCCTCATCTTTCCCTTTTGAGCCCTGCCATGTGCCCAAGCAGCAAATAACAGCCACATGTAGGGTATTGCCGTACCCGGGAGAACCCACATTACAATTTATGGGGTGTATGTCTCCGGTGGCACATGCTGGGCACAATATATCGGACACTGAAATGGCATATATGTATAGGAAATTGCAAATCTCACTTTGCACCATCTACTGCGCATTACCTTTTACACAATAACTGTTGGGTCAAAATGCTCACTACACTCTAGATGAATGTCTTAAGGGGTGTAGTTTTTAAAATGGGGTCACTTCTCGGGGGTTTCAACTGTACTGGTACCTCAGGGGTTCTGCCTACATGACTTAGCACCAGAAAAGCTCCAGTAGGCTAAATGGTGGTCCTTCCCTTCTGAGCCCTGTCGTGTGCCCAGGCAGCTAATAACAGCCACATGTAGGGTATTGCCGTACCCGGGAGAACCCACATTACAATTTATGGGGTGTATGTCTCCAGTGGCACATGCTGGGCACAATATATCAGACACTGAAATGGCATATATGCATAGGAAATTGCAAATCTCACTTTGCACCATCTGCTGCGCATTACCTTTTACACAATAACTGTGGGGTCAAAATGCTCACTACACCACTAGATGAATGTCTTAAGGGGTGTAGTTTTTAAAATGGGGTCACTTCTCGGGGGTTTCAACTGTACTGGTACCTCAGGGGTTCTGCCTACATGACTTAGCACCAGAAAAGCTCCAGTAGGCTAAATGGTGGTCCTTCCCTTCTGAGCCCTGTCGTGTGCCCAGGCAGCTAATAACAGCCACATGTAGGGTATTGCCGTACCCGGGAGAACCCACATTACAATTTATGGGGTGTATGTCTCCAGTGGCACATGCTGGGCACAATATATCAGACACTGAAATGGCATATATGCATAGGAAATTGCAAATCTCACTTTGCACCATCTGCTGCGCATTACCTTTTACACAATAACTGTGGGGTCAAAATGCTCACTACACCACTAGATGAATGTCTTAAGGGGTGTAGTTTTTAAAATGGGGTCACTTCTCGGGGGTTTCAACTGTACTGGTACCTCAGGGGTTCTGCCTACATGACTTAGCACCAGAAAAGCTCCAGTAGGCTAAATGGTGGTCCTTCCCTTCTGAGCCCTGTCGTGTGCCCAGGCAGCTAATAACAGCCACATGTAG
Organism: Rhinoderma darwinii; assembly: GCF_050947455.1. Taxonomy (NCBI): domain Eukaryota; kingdom Metazoa; phylum Chordata; class Amphibia; order Anura; family Rhinodermatidae; genus Rhinoderma; species Rhinoderma darwinii. The sequence goes on from NC_134687.1 coordinate 339,857,382, forward strand.
GGTATTGCCGTACCCGGGAGAACCCACATTACAATTTATGGGGTGTATGTCTCCAGTGGCACATGCTGGGCACAATATATCAGACACTGAAATGGCATATATGCATAGGAAATTGCAAATCTCACTTTGCACCATCTGCTGCGCATTACCTTTTACACAATAACTGTGGGGTCAAAATGCTCACTACACCACTAGATGAATGTCTTAAGGGGTGTAGTTTTTAAAATGGGGTCACTTCTCGGGGTTTCAACTGTACTGGTACCTCAGGGGTTCTGCCTACATGACTTAGCACCAGAAAAGCTCCAGTAGGCTAAATGGTGGTCCTTCCCTTCTGAGCCCTGTCGTGTGCCCAGGCAGCTAATAACAGCCACATGTAGGGTATTGCCGTACCCGGGAGAACCCACATTACAATTTATGGGGTGTATGTCTCCAGTGGCACATGCTGGGCACAATATATCAGACACTGAAATGGCATATATGCATAGGAAATTGCAAATCTCACTTTGCACCATCTGCTGCGCATTACCTTTTACACAATAACTGTGGGGTCAAAATGCTCACTACACCACTAGATGAATGTCTTAAGGGGTGTAGTTTTTAAAATGGGGTCACTTCTCGGGGTTTCAACTGTACTGGTACCTCAGGGGTTCTGCCTACATGACTTAGCACCAGAAAAGCTCCAGTAGGCTAAATGGTGGTCCTTCCCTTCTGAGCCCTGTCGTGTGCCCAGGCAGCTAATAACAGCCACATGTAGGGTATTGCCGTACCCGGGAGAACCCACATTACAATTTATGGGGTGTATGTCTCCAGTGGCACATGCTGGGCACAATATATCAGACACTGAAATGGCATATATGCATAGGAAATTGCAAATCTCACTTTGCACCATCTGCTGCGCATTACCTTTTACACAATAACTGTGGGGTCAAAATGCTCACTACACCACTAGATGAATGTCTTAAGGGGTGTAGTTTTTAAAATGGGGTCACTTCTCGGGGGTTTCAACTGTACTGGTACCTCAGGGGTTCTGCCTACATGACTTAGCACCAGAAAAGCTCCAGTAGGCTAAATGGTGGTCCTTCCCTTCTGAGCCCTGTCGTGTGCCCAGGCAGCTAATAACAGCCACATGTAGGGTATTGCCGTACCCGGGAGAACCCACATTACAATTTATGGGGTGTATGTCTCCAGTGGCACATGCTGGGCACAATATATCAGACACTGAAATGGCATATATGCATAGGAAATTGCAAATCTCACTTTGCACCATCTGCTGCGCATTACCTTTTACACAATAACTGTGGGGTCAAAATGCTCACTACACCACTAGATGAATGTCTTAAGGGGTGTAGTTTTTAAAATGGGGTCACTTCTCGGGGGTTTCAACTGTACTGGTACCTCAGGGGTTCTGCCTACATGACTTAGCACCAGAAAAGCTCCAGTAGGCTAAATGGTGGTCCTTCCCTTCTGAGCCCTGTCGTGTGCCCAGGCAGCTAATAACAGCCACATGTAGGGTATTGCCGTACCCGGGAGAACCCACATTACAATTTATGGGGTGTATGTCTCCAGTGGCACATGCTGGGCACAATATATCAGACACTGAAATGGCATATATGCATAGGAAATTGCAAATCTCACTTTGCACCATCTGCTGCGCATTACCTTTTACACAATAACTGTGGGGTCAAAATGCTCACTACACCACTAGATGAATGTCTTAAGGGGTGTAGTTTTTAAAATGGGGTCACTTCTCGGGGGTTTCAACTGTACTGGTACCTCAGGGGTTCTGCCTACATGACTTAGCACCAGAAAAGCTCCAGTAGGCTAAATGGTGGTCCTTCCCTTCTGAGCCCTGTCGTGTGCCCAGGCAGCTAATAACAGCCACATGTAGGGTATTGCCGTACCCGGGAGAACCCACATTACAATTTATGGGGTGTATGTCTCCAGTGGCACATGCTGGGCACAATATATCAGACACTGAAATGGCATATATGCATAGGAAATTGCAAATCTCACTTTGCACCATCTGCTGCGCATTACCTTTTACACAATAACTGTGGGGTCAAAATGCTCACTACACCACTAGATGAATGTCTTAAGGGGTGTAGTTTTTAAAATGGGGTCACTTCTCGGGGGTTTCAACTGTACTGGTACCTCAGGGGTTCTGCCTACATGACTTAGCACCAGAAAAGCTCCAGTAGGCTAAATGGTGGTCCTTCCCTTCTGAGCCCTGTCGTGTGCCCAGGCAGCTAATAACAGCCACATGTAGGGTATTGCCGTACCCGGGAGAACCCACATTACAATTTATGGGGTGTATGTCTCCAGTGGCACATGCTGGGCACAATATATCAGACACTGAAATGGCATATATGCATAGGAAATTGCAAATCTCACTTTGCACCATCTGCTGCGCATTACCTTTTACACAATAACTGTGGGGTCAAAATGCTCACTACACCACTAGATGAATGTCTTAAGGGGTGTAGTTTTTAAAATGGGGTCACTTCTCGGGGGTTTCAACTGTACTGGTACCTCAGGGGTTCTGCCTACATGACTTAGCACCAGAAAAGCTCCAGTAGGCTAAATGGTGGTCCTTCCCTTCTGAGCCCTGTCGTGTGCCCAGGCAGCTAATAACAGCCACATGTAGGGTATTGCCGTACCCGGGAGAACCCACATTACAATTTATGGGGTGTATGTCTCCAGTGGCACATGCTGGGCACAATATATCAGACACTGAAATGGCATATATGCATAGGAAATTGCAAATCTCACTTTGCACCATCTGCTGCGCATTACCTTTTACACAATAACTGTGGGGTCAAAATGCTCACTACACCACTAGATGAATGTCTTAAGGGGTGTAGTTTTTAAAATGGGGTCACTTCTCGGGGGTTTCAACTGTACTGGTACCTCAGGGGTTCTGCCTACATGACTTAGCACCAGAAAAGCTCCAGTAGGCTAAATGGTGGTCCTTCCCTTCTGAGCCCTGTCGTGTGCCCAGGCAGCTAATAACAGCCACATGTAGGGTATTGCCGTACCCGGGAGAACCCACATTACAATTTATGGGGTGTATGTCTCCAGTGGCACATGCTGGGCACAATATATCAGACACTGAAATGGCATATATGCATAGGAAATTGCAAATCTCACTTTGCACCATCTGCTGCGCATTACCTTTTACACAATAACTGTGGGGTCAAAATGCTCACTACACCACTAGATGAATGTCTTAAGGGGTGTAGTTTTTAAAATGGGGTCACTTCTCGGGGGTTTCAACTGTACTGGTACCTCAGGGGTTCTGCCTACATGACTTAGCACCAGAAAAGCTCCAGTAGGCTAAATGGTGGTCCTTCCCTTCTGAGCCCTGTCGTGTGCCCAGGCAGCTAATAACAGCCACATGTAGGGTATTGCCGTACCCGGGAGAACCCACATTACAATTTATGGGGTGTATGTCTCCAGTGGCACATGCTGGGCACAATATATCAGACACTGAAATGGCATATATGCATAGGAAATTGCAAATCTCACTTTGCACCATCTGCTGCGCATTACCTTTTACACAATAACTGTGGGGTCAAAATGCTCACTACACCACTAGATGAATGTCTTAAGGGGTGTAGTTTTTAAAATGGGGTCACTTCTCGGGGGTTTCAACTGTACTGGTACCTCAGGGGTTCTGCCTACATGACTTAGCACCAGAAAAGCTCCAGTAGGCTAAATGGTGGTCCTTCCCTTCTGAGCCCTGTCGTGTGCCCAGGCAGCTAATAACAGCCACATGTAGGGTATTGCCGTACCCGGGAGAACCCACATTACAATTTATGGGGTGTATGTCTCCAGTGGCACATGCTGGGCACAATATATCAGACACTGAAATGGCATATATGCATAGGAAATTGCAAATCTCACTTTGCACCATCTGCTGCGCATTACCTTTTACACAATAACTGTGGGGTCAAAATGCTCACTACACCACTAGATGAATGTCTTAAGGGGTGTAGTTTTTAAAATGGGGTCACTTCTCGGGGGTTTCAACTGTACTGGTACCTCAGGGGTTCTGCCTACATGACTTAGCACCAGAAAAGCTCCAGTAGGCTAAATGGTGGTCCTTCCCTTCTGAGCCCTGTCGTGTGCCCAGGCAGCTAATAACAGCCACATGTAGGGTATTGCCGTACCCGGGAGAACCCACATTACAATTTATGGGGTGTATGTCTCCAGTGGCACATGCTGGGCACAATATATCAGACACTGAAATGGCATATATGCATAGGAAATTGCAAATCTCACTTTGCACCATCTGCTGCGCATTACCTTTTACACAATAACTGTGGGGTCAAAATGCTCACTACACCACTAGATGAATGTCTTAAGGGGTGTAGTTTTTAAAATGGGGTCACTTCTCGGGGGTTTCAACTGTACTGGTACCTCAGGGGTTCTGCCTACATGACTTAGCACCAGAAAAGCTCCAGTAGGCTAAATGGTGGTCCTTCCCTTCTGAGCCCTGTCGTGTGCCCAGGCAGCTAATAACAGCCACATGTAGGGTATTGCCGTACCCGGGAGAACCCACATTACAATTTATGGGGTGTATGTCTCCAGTGGCACATGCTGGGCACAATATATCAGACACTGAAATGGCATATATGCATAGGAAATTGCAAATCTCACTTTGCACCATCTGCTGCGCATTACCTTTTACACAATAACTGTGGGGTCAAAATGCTCACTACACCACTAGATGAATGTCTTAAGGGGTGTAGTTTTTAAAATGGGGTCACTTCTCGGGGGTTTCAACTGTACTGGTACCTCAGGGGTTCTGCCTACATGACTTAGCACCAGAAAAGCTCCAGTAGGCTAAATGGTGGTCCTTCCCTTCTGAGCCCTGTCGTGTGCCCAGGCAGCTAATAACAGCCACATGTAGGGTATTGCCGTACCCGGGAGAACCCACATTACAATTTATGGGGTGTATGTCTCCAGTGGCACATGCTGGGCACAATATATCAGACACTGAAATGGCATATATGCATAGGAAATTGCAAATCTCACTTTGCACCATCTGCTGCGCATTACCTTTTACACAATAACTGTGGGGTCAAAATGCTCACTACACCACTAGATGAATGTCTTAAGGGGTGTAGTTTTTAAAATGGGGTCACTTCTCGGGGGTTTCAACTGTACTGGTACCTCAGGGGTTCTGCCTACATGACTTAGCACCAGAAAAGCTCCAGTAGGCTAAATGGTGGTCCTTCCCTTCTGAGCCCTGTCGTGTGCCCAGGCAGCTAATAACAGCCACATGTAGGGTATTGCCGTACCCGGGAGAACCCACATTACAATTTATGGGGTGTATGTCTCCAGTGGCACATGCTGGGCACAATATATCAGACACTGAAATGGCATATATGCATAGGAAATTGCAAATCTCACTTTGCACCATCTGCTGCGCATTACCTTTTACACAATAACTGTGGGGTCAAAATGCTCACTACACCACTAGATGAATGTCTTAAGGGGTGTAGTTTTTAAAATGGGGTCACTTCTCGGGGGTTTCAACTGTACTGGTACCTCAGGGGTTCTGCCTACATGACTTAGCACCAGAAAAGCTCCAGTAGGCTAAATGGTGGTCCTTCCCTTCTGAGCCCTGTCGTGTGCCCAGGCAGCTAATAACAGCCACATGTAGGGTATTGCCGTACCCGGGAGAACCCACATTACAATTTATGGGGTGTATGTCTCCAGTGGCACATGCTGGGCACAATATATCAGACACTGAAATGGCATATATGCATAGGAAATTGCAAATCTCACTTTGCACCATCTGCTGCGCATTACCTTTTACACAATAACTGTGGGGTCAAAATGCTCACTACACCACTAGATGAATGTCTTAAGGGGTGTAGTTTTTAAAATGGGGTCACTTCTCGGGGGTTTCAACTGTACTGGTACCTCAGGGGTTCTGCCTACATGACTTAGCACCAGAAAAGCTCCAGTAGGCTAAATGGTGGTCCTTCCCTTCTGAGCCCTGTCGTGTGCCCAGGCAGCTAATAACAGCCACATGTAGGGTATTGCCGTACCCGGGAGAACCCACATTACAATTTATGGGGTGTATGTCTCCAGTGGCACATGCTGGGCACAATATATCAGACACTGAAATGGCATATATGCATAGGAAATTGCAAATCTCACTTTGCACCATCTGCTGCGCATTACCTTTTACACAATAACTGTGGGGTCAAAATGCTCACTACACCACTAGATGAATGTCTTAAGGGGTGTAGTTTTTAAAATGGGGTCACTTCTCGGGGGTTTCAACTGTACTGGTACCTCAGGGGTTCTGCCTACATGACTTAGCACCAGAAAAGCTCCAGTAGGCTAAATGGTGGTCCTTCCCTTCTGAGCCCTGTCGTGTGCCCAGGCAGCTAATAACAGCCACATGTAGGGTATTGCCGTACCCGGGAGAACCCACATTACAATTTATGGGGTGTATGTCTCCAGTGGCACATGCTGGGCACAATATATCAGACACTGAAATGGCATATATGCATAGGAAATTGCAAATCTCACTTTGCACCATCTGCTGCGCATTACCTTTTACACAATAACTGTGGGGTCAAAATGCTCACTACACCACTAGATGAATGTCTTAAGGGGTGTAGTTTTTAAAATGGGGTCACTTCTCGGGGGTTTCAACTGTACTGGTACCTCAGGGGTTCTGCCTACATGACTTAGCACCAGAAAAGCTCCAGTAGGCTAAATGGTGGTCCTTCCCTTCTGAGCCCTGTCGTGTGCCCAGGCAGCTAATAACAGCCACATGTAGGGTATTGCCGTACCCGGGAGAACCCACATTACAATTTATGGGGTGTATGTCTCCAGTGGCACATGCTGGGCACAATATATCAGACACTGAAATGGCATATATGCATAGGAAATTGCAAATCTCACTTTGCACCATCTGCTGCGCATTACCTTTTACACAATAACTGTGGGGTCAAAATGCTCACTACACCACTAGATGAATGTCTTAAGGGGTGTAGTTTTTAAAATGGGGTCACTTCTCGGGGGTTTCAACTGTACTGGTACCTCAGGGGTTCTGCCTACATGACTTAGCACCAGAAAAGCTCCAGTAGGCTAAATGGTGGTCCTTCCCTTCTGAGCCCTGTCGTGTGCCCAGGCAGCTAATAACAGCCACATGTAGGGTATTGCCGTACCCGGGAGAACCCACATTACAATTTATGGGGTGTATGTCTCCAGTGGCACATGCTGGGCACAATATATCAGACACTGAAATGGCATATATGCATAGGAAATTGCAAATCTCACTTTGCACCATCTGCTGCGCATTACCTTTTACACAATAACTGTGGGGTCAAAATGCTCACTACACCACTAGATGAATGTCTTAAGGGGTGTAGTTTTTAAAATGGGGTCACTTCTCGGGGGTTTCAACTGTACTGGTACCTCAGGGGTTCTGCCTACATGACTTAGCACCAGAAAAGCTCCAGTAGGCTAAATGGTGGTCCTTCCCTTCTGAGCCCTGTCGTGTGCCCAGGCAGCTAATAACAGCCACATGTAGGGTATTGCCGTACCCGGGAGAACCCACATTACAATTTATGGGGTGTATGTCTCCAGTGGCACATGCTGGGCACAATATATCAGACACTGAAATGGCATATATGCATAGGAAATTGCAAATCTCACTTTGCACCATCTGCTGCGCATTACCTTTTACACAATAACTGTGGGGTCAAAATGCTCACTACACCACTAGATGAATGTCTTAAGGGGTGTAGTTTTTAAAATGGGGTCACTTCTCGGGGGTTTCAACTGTACTGGTACCTCAGGGGTTCTGCCTACATGACTTAGCACCAGAAAAGCTCCAGTAGGCTAAATGGTGGTCCTTCCCTTCTGAGCCCTGTCGTGTGCCCAGGCAGCTAATAACAGCCACATGTAGGGTATTGCCGTACCCGGGAGAACCCACATTACAATTTATGGGGTGTATGTCTCCAGTGGCACATGCTGGGCACAATATATCAGACACTGAAATGGCATATATGCATAGGAAATTGCAAATCTCACTTTGCACCATCTGCTGCGCATTACCTTTTACACAATAACTGTGGGGTCAAAATGCTCACTACACCACTAGATGAATGTCTTAAGGGGTGTAGTTTTTAAAATGGGGTCACTTCTCGGGGGTTTCAACTGTACTGGTACCTCAGGGGTTCTGCCTACATGACTTAGCACCAGAAAAGCTCCAGTAGGCTAAATGGTGGTCCTTCCCTTCTGAGCCCTGTCGTGTGCCCAGGCAGCTAATAACAGCCACATGTAGGGTATTGCCGTACCCGGGAGAACCCACATTACAATTTATGGGGTGTATGTCTCCAGTGGCACATGCTGGGCACAATATATCAGACACTGAAATGGCATATATGCATAGGAAATTGCAAATCTCACTTTGCACCATCTGCTGCGCATTACCTTTTACACAATAACTGTGGGGTCAAAATGCTCACTACACCACTAGATGAATGTCTTAAGGGGTGTAGTTTTTAAAATGGGGTCACTTCTCGGGGGTTTCAACTGTACTGGTACCTCAGGGGTTCTGCCTACATGACTTAGCACCAGAAAAGCTCCAGTAGGCTAAATGGTGGTCCTTCCCTTCTGAGCCCTGTCGTGTGCCCAGGCAGCTAATAACAGCCACATGTAGGGTATTGCCGTACCCGGGAGAACCCACATTACAATTTATGGGGTGTATGTCTCCAGTGGCACATGCTGGGCACAATATATCAGACACTGAAATGGCATATATGCATAGGAAATTGCAAATCTCACTTTGCACCATCTGCTGCGCATTACCTTTTACACAATAACTGTGGGGTCAAAATGCTCACTACACCACTAGATGAATGTCTTAAGGGGTGTAGTTTTTAAAATGGGGTCACTTCTCGGGGGTTTCAACTGTACTGGTACCTCAGGGGTTCTGCCTACATGACTTAGCACCAGAAAAGCTCCAGTAGGCTAAATGGTGGTCCTTCCCTTCTGAGCCCTGTCGTGTGCCCAGGCAGCTAATAACAGCCACATGTAGGGTATTGCCGTACCCGGGAGAACCCACATTACAATTTATGGGGTGTATGTCTCCAGTGGCACATGCTGGGCACAATATATCAGACACTGAAATGGCATATATGCATAGGAAATTGCAAATCTCACTTTGCACCATCTGCTGCGCATTACCTTTTACACAATAACTGTGGGGTCAAAATGCTCACTACACCACTAGATGAATGTCTTAAGGGGTGTAGTTTTTAAAATGGGGTCACTTCTCGGGGGTTTCAACTGTACTGGTACCTCAGGGGCTTCTGCATACATGACTTAGCACAAGAAAAGCTCCAGTAGGCCAAATGGTGGTCCTTTCCTTCTGAGTCCTGCCATGGGCCCAAACATCAGTTTATCACCACAAATGGGGTATTGCCGCACTCAGGACAAATTGGGCAACAAAATGGGGTGTTTTATTCCTTGTGAAAATAAGAAATTTTGAACAAAAATTACATCTTAATGGAAAAAAATATCATTTTTTTAATTCACAGCCCAATTCAAATAGGTGCTGTGAAAAAACGGTGTGGTCAAAATGATAACAACAACCATAAATGAATTCCTTGAGGGGTCTAGTTTCCAAAATGGGGTCACTTCTGGTGGGTTTCCATTGCTTTCATACCTCAACACCTCTTCAAACCTGGCATGCTGCCTAAAATATATTCTAATAAAAAAGAGGCCTCAAAATGCACTAGGTGCTCCTTTGTTTCTGAGGCTTGTGTTTTATTCCACGAGCGCACTAGAGCCACATGTGGGACATTTCTAAAAACTGCAGAATCTGGACAATACATATTTAGTAGTATTTCTCTGGTAAAATCTTCTGTGTTACAGAAAAAAATGGAATAATATTGAAATTCAGCAAGAAAAATGAAATTTGCAAATTTCACCTCCACATTGCTTTAATTCCTGTGAAATGCCTGAAGGGTTAAAAAACTTTCTAAATGCTGTTTTGAATACTTTGAGGGGTCTAGTTTTTAAAATGGGGTGTTTTATGGGGGTTTCTAATACATAGGCCCCTCAAAGCCACTTCAGAACTCAAGAGGTACCTTAAAAAAAAGGCTTTTGAAATTTTCTTAAAAATATGAGAAATTGCTGTTTATGTTCTAAGCCTTGTAACGTCCAAGAAAAATAAAAGAATGTTAAAAAAACGATGCCAATCTAAAGTAGACATATGGGAAATGTGAACTAGTAACTATTTTGGGTGGTATAACCGTCTGTTTTACAAGCAGATGCATTTAAATTCTGAAAAATGCAATTTTTTCAAAATTTTCTCTAAATTTTGCAATTTTTCACCAATAAACACTGAATATATCGACCAAATTTTACCACGAACATGAAGCCCAAAGTGTCACGAGAAAACAATCTCAGAATCGCTTGGATAGGTTTAAGCATTCCGACGTTATTACCACATAAAGTGAAATATGTCAGATTTGAAAAATGGGCTCTGAGCCTTAAGGCCCAAACTAGGCTGCGTCCTTAAGGGGTTAAACACCAGGGAATCATTAGCCATAAGCTACAATATCCACCACCACAGAGGTAAGCTACAATGTTGTCCATGTGCTTTCCTTTTCTTTCATGCACCTATAGACTAGTCTGGTACGCAAAACCGGACCAGAATATGGCATACCGTGATAAAACGGATGTGTGAATAGCCCCATTGACTTGTATGGGTCAGTGTGCTGTCCATTTATAAAACAGACAGCACCCAGAGGAGAAATCCATTCTTCCCTAAATGAGCTAGAAGCAGGGAGGCACAACAAGTGGAATAAAACACCAGGTCCTGGTACTGCTCATGCTCGGCTACAACTCCATTGAATTTTATGGGGCTGCCGAGCGCTATCTTCTAATGAATGGAGCGGTTGCCGAGCATGAGCAGTACCACTCCATTCATATGGGACTCTCAGGGACGGCAAGGTAAGCCCATTCTCGGGATTGGTGGGGCTCCCAGTGGTCGGACCCCCAGTGATCTGATATTTTTCAAATATCCTATGGATAGGTGATAGCTATTGATTATAGTAAAACCCCTTTAAATCACTAACTCTTGCTTTACTAGCATATGATTATGCAGATGGGAATGCCCCTTTAAGGTAATGTAATCCATACAGCATGGCTCTGGAGGACCCTACGGGGTCCTTGATGGAAACTGCATCCTTAAAGGGTTTGTCGGGTTAAATAAAATGTATGGCATATCCTCAGGATAGGCTAGTAATATCTGGTCAGCAGGGGTCTGTCTCTCTCTGGAAAAAGCTGTAAGGGTATGTTCACACACAGTGACCAAAAACGTCTGAAAATACGGAGCTGATTTCAGGCAAAAACAGCTCATGATTTTCAGATATTTTTGTAGCAACTCGCGTTTTTCGCGGTGTATTTTACGGTCGTTATTGGAGCTGTTTTTAATGGAGTCAATGAAAAACGGCTCCAAAAACGTCACAAGAAGTAACATGCACTTCTTTTTCGCAGGCGTCTTTTTACGCGATGTATTTTGACAGCGACGCGTAAAATTAAGGCTTGTGGGAACAGAACACCGTAAAACCCATTGAAAGCGATGGGCAGATGTTTGTAGGCGTATTAGGGGCGTTTTTTAAGGCGTACTTCGAGGCGTAAAACGACCAAATTACATCTGAAAACACTGCGTGTGAACATACCCTAACTGTGATCTGCCGATATGAATGTGTCGGTGTTGAACAGTATGGAGCTGTGTAAGATATGAAGGGCAAACAGCGCTTGCCAGAGCGCCGCTGCCTCTTCAAATAGAGTTGGACCCTGAGGATAGGGCATTCATTTTATTTCACCGGAAAGAGGATAAAAGGAGAGTATGGGCATTTTTGTTATATTACACTACTAGTAGCATACCTTCCAACCGTCCCGATTCCGGCGGGACAGTCCCGGTTTCTCACCGCTGTCCCAGCCGGTCTTCAAAATGTCCCGCTGGGCGCTGCATAAAAACAGCTGATCGCTGCTGACTGCAGCAGCGATCAGAAGAAGGCAGGAGTCTTGCGGCTGTGTCCTCACTGGGATCGATGCCGGCCCGGGAGTGGACCAGTCCAGTCACCTGACCTGTCATCTGACCTCACCGGTCAGGTGACTCGACTGGTCCACTCCCGGGCTGGCATCGACACCAGTGAGAACGCCGCTGCAAGACTCCTGCCTTCTTCTGACGGTGAGTGACAGAAGTAGGGCCGGCTACCTCTACTGCTCTCCGCACAAAGTGTAAGGGGCTGTGTCTGGAGCTATCCACAGGGGGGCTGCATCTGGCTCTATGTACAGGGGGGCTGTATCTGGCGCTATGTACAGGGGGGCTGTATCTGGCGCTATCTACAGGGGGGCTGTATCTGGCGCTATCTACAGGGGGGCTGTATCTGGCGCTATCTACAGGGGGTTGTATCTGGAGCTATCTACAGGGGGGCTATGTCTGGAGATATCTACAGGGGGGCTGTATCTGGCGATATCTACAGGGGGGCTGTATCTGGAGCTATGTACAGGGGGGCTGTGTGTGACGCTATCTACAGGGGGGCTGTGTGTGGCGCTATCTACAGGGGGCCTGTGTGTGGCGCTATCTACAGGGGGCCTGTGTGTGGAGCTATCTACAGGGGGGCTGTGTGTGGAACTATCTACAGGGGGGCTGTGTGTGGAGCTATCTACAGGGGGGCTGTGTGTGGAGCTATCTACAGGGGGGCTGTGTTTGGAGCTATCTACAGGGGGCTGTGTTTGGCGCTATCTACAGGGGGCTGTGTCTGGCGCTATTTACAGGGGGGTTGTGTGTGGCGCTATTTACAGGGGGGTTGTGTGTGGAGCTATCTACAGGGGGCCTGTGTGTGGAGCTATCTACAGGGGGGCTGTGTGTGGAGCTATCTACAGGGGGGCTGTGTTTGGAGCTATCTACAGGGGGGCTGTGTTTGGAGCTATCTACAGGGGGCTGTGTCTGGCACTATCTACAGGGGGCTGTGTCTGGCGCTATTTACAGGGGGGTTGTGTGTGGAGCTATCTACAGGGGGCTATATCTGGCGCTATGTACAGGGGGGCTGTATCTGGAGCTATCTACAGGGGGGCTGTATCTGGAGGTATCTACAGGGGGCTGTGTCTGGCGCTATCTACAGTGGGGTTGTGTGTGGAGCTATCTACAGGGGGGCTGTATCTGGCGCTATGTACAGGGGGCTGTGTCTGGAGCTATCTACAGGGGGGCTGTGTGTGGAGTTATCTACAGGGGGCTGTATCTGGCGCTATCTACATATCTACAGGGGGGCTGTGTCTGGCGCTATCTACAGGGGGGCTGTGTCTGGAGCTATGTACAGGGGGCTATATCTGGCGCTATGTACAGGGGGGCTGTGTCTGGAGCTATCTACAGGGGGGCTGTATCTGGAGCTATCTACAGGAGGCTGTATCTGGAGCTATCTACAGGGAGGCTGTGTGTGGCACTATGTACAGGGGGCGGTGTGTGGAGATATCTACAGGGGGGCTGTGTGTGGCACTATGTACAGGGTGGCTGTGTGTGGAGCTATCTACAGGGGGCTGTATCTGGAGCTATCTACAGGGGGGCTGTGTGTGGCGCTTTGTACAGGGGGGTTGTGTGTGGCACTATCTACAGGGAGGCTGTGTGTGGAGCGATCTACAGGGGGCTGTATCTGGAGCTATCTACAGGGGGGCTGTGTGTGGCGCTATGTACATTGGGGCTGTGTGTGCAGCGATTTACAGGGGGGCTGTGTGTGGCACTATCTACAGGGAGGCTGTGTGTGGAGCCATCTACAGGGGGGCTCTGGTGGATGATTTTTCCATTGACCGGTAGCAGAGTTACACAACTGTAAAAAAAAAATCCCCATCATGTAACTCTGCTACCTGTCATTTGAAAAGTCATCCACCACAGGGTCTCCCTCTTGACTTTTATTGTTCTCAGCCTTTTGGTTTGCCCTGCAGCTGCCGCCGTGATGAGCGAATGTTATACCCAAGATAGGAAAAGTAACACAAAGACGATATAACCGGATCCATAATATCTGTAATATCCAGACAGTCTAGAGATCCGCAGTGAGAATGTGCGCGTGTTATTTGCAGAAGGATCTGGCCGTGATTTGATGTGTTTATGCCGGATATTGGGGGTGGCTAGGGGGCGTGGCTTAAAATGTCCCTCTTTTCCGAATTCAAAAGTTGGGAGGTATGCTAGTAGCTCCCAGAATTTTTTTTAGTACAGTTGGAAAATCTAAACAGCATCAGCCCCTCCCTTACAGTATATTTACCTCACCAACAGCCATTAAAACCACACAAAGTAGGCGTGTGTCCACTGCGTGAAACGCACGACATGTCCTATATTTCTGCGCTGTTCGCGCATCACGCACCCATTGAAGTCAATGGGTGCGTGAAAATCACGCACAGCACACGGAAGCACTTCCGTGGGACGCGCGTGATTCACGCAACAGCAGTCAAAAGTATGTTTGCAAACAGAAAAGCACCACGTGCTTTTCTGTTTACAAACATCCAAATAGAGTGTCATAATGATAGCGGCTGCGCGAAAATCACGCAGCCGCACATCCTATGTGATGACACACGGAGCTGTTAAGTGCCTTTTGTGCACGCAAAACACCGCGTTTTTTGCGTGCGCAAAACGCACACGCTCGTGTAAATCCGCCCTAATAGTAATTAATCCCATCATGTTTCTCAGTCATGTGTTAGGCCTTATTCACACGAACATGTGCGTTTTGCGCGCGCTAAAAACGCTGCGTTTTTTGCGCATTGCAGTTCCGTGTGTCATCAGCGTTTGCTGCGTGGCTGCGTGATTTTAACGCATAAGCCATCCTTATGACACGAGGTTTTGATGTTTAGAAAAATAAACTAATGAAGTGCTTTTATTGTTTCCTTCATTTCTTTATCTACTCTTGCGCGAAGTGTTGACTTCAATGGGTGCGTGATGCGCGAAAAACGTCCAAGTATAGGACATGTCGTGAGTTTTACGCAGCGGACATACGCTGCGTGAAAATCACGGACTGCCTGAACGGCCCCATTGACTAACATAGGTCAGTGCGACGCGCGTGATTTTCACGTGCGTATCACGGATGTTAAACACGTTTGTGTGCATAAGGCCTTAATGTGTGAGGTACATGATGGGGTTAATTACTATTAATAGGAGGCACATGGAGGTTAAATTCATCACACCTCGTGCCCCACAATAAGTGAAAGAAAGACGTTTTTTTTTTGTTTTTTTTTACAGCGTACACATCATAAATGATGCAAAAAAATTGTTGTGCAGGTTATTACGGCCGCGCCAATACCGAATGTGTATATTTTATGTATTGAGACTTATTTTAATGTTTATTGTAAAAAAAGGTGTATGTGTATTTTTTTAAATTTAATATTACTTTGTTTTTACTTTATTTTTAAACTTTAATGTACTGGTATATATCTATATACTAATAGTAATGTACCGGTATACACTACCGTTCAAAAGTTTAGGGTCACTTAGAAATTTCCTTATTTTTGAAAGAAAAGCACAGTTTTTTTCAATGAAGATGACATTAAATTAATCAGAAATACACTCTATCCATTGTTAATGTGCTAAATGACTATTCTAGCTGCAAACGTCTGGTTTTTAATGCAATATCTACATAGGTGTATAGAGGCCCATTTCCAGCAACCATCACTCCAGTGTTCTAATGGTACATTGTGTTTGCTAACTGTGTTAGAAGGCTAATGGATGATTAGAAAACACTTGAAAACCCTTGTGCAATTATGTTAGCACCGCTGTAAACAGTTTTGCTGTTTAGAGGAGCTATAAAACTGACCTTCCTTTGAGCTAGTTGAGAATCTGGAGCATTACATTTGTGGGTTCGATTAAACTCTCAAAATGGCTAGAAAAAGAGAGCTTTCATGTGAAACTCGACAGTCTATTCTTGTTCTTAGAAATGAAGGCTATTCCATGCGAAAAATTGCCAAGAAACTGAAGATTTCCTACAACAGTGTGTACTACTCCCTTCAGAGGACAGCACAAACAGACTCTAACCAGAGTAGAAAGAGAAGTGGGAGGCCCCGCTGCACAACTGAGCAACAAGACAAGTACATTAGAGTCTCTAGTTTGAGAAATAGACGCCTCACAGGTCCTCAACTGGCAGCTTCATTAAATAGTACCCGCAAAACGCCAGTGTCAACGTCTACAGTGAAGAGACGACTCCGGGATGCTGGCCTTCAGGGCAGAGTGGCAAAGAAAAATCCATATCTGAGACTGGCTAATAAAAGGAAAGATTAATATGGGCAAAAGCACACAGACATTGGACAGAGGAAGATTGGAAAAAAGTGTTATGGACAGACGAATCAAAGTTTGAGGTGTTTGGATCACACAGAAGAACAATTGTGAGACGCAGAACAACTGAAAAGATGCTGGAAGAGGGCCTGACGCCATCTGTCAAGCATGGTGGAGGTAATGTGATGGTCTGGGGTTGCTTTGGTGCTGGTAAAGTGGGAGATTTGTACAAGGTAAAATGGATTTTGAATATGGAAGGCTATCACTCCATTTTGCAACACCATGCCATACCCTGTGGACAGCGCTTGATTGGAGCCAATTTCATCCTACAACAGGACAATGACCCAAAGCACACCTCCAAATTATGCAAGAACTATTTAGGGAAGAAGCAGGCAGCTGGTATTCTATCTGTAATGGAGTGGCCAGCGCAGTCACCAGATCTTAACCCCATAGAGCTGTTGTGGGAGCAACTTGACCGTATGGTACACAAGAAGTGGCCATCAAGCCAATCCAACTTGTGGGAGGGCCTTCTGGAAGCATGGGGTGAAATCTCTCCCGATTACCTCAGCAAATTAACAGCTAGAATGCCAAAGGTCTGCAATGCTGTAATTGCTGCAAATGGAGTATTCTTTGACGAAAGCAAAGTTTGAAGGAGAAAATTATTATTTCAAATAAAAATCATTATTTCTAACCTTGTCAATGTCTTGACTATATTTTCTAGTCATTTTACAACTCATTTGATAAATATAAGTGAGTTTTCATGGAAAACACAAAATTGTCTGGGTGACCCCAAACTTTTGAACGGTAGTGTATATCTATACACTGATAGTAATGTACCGTATATATCTATACACTGATAGTAATATACCGTATATATCTATACACTGATAGTAATGTACCGGTATATATCTATACACTGATAGTAATGTACTGGTATATATCTATACACTGATAGTAATGTACTGGTATATATCTATACACTGACAGTAATGTACCGTATATATCTATACACTGATAGTAATGTACCGGTATATATCTATACACTGATAGTAATGTACTGGCATATATCTATACACTGATAGTAATGTACCGTATATATCTATACACTGATAGTAATGTACCGTATATATCTATACACTGATAGTAATGTACCGATATATATCTATACACTGATAGTAATGTACTGGTATATATCTATACACTGATAGTAATGTACCGTATATATCTATACACTGATAGTAATGTACCGGTATATATCTATACACTGATAGTAATGTACTGGCATATATCTATACACTGATAGTAATGTACCGTATATATCTATGCACTGATAGTAATGTACTGGTATATATCTATACACTGATAGTAATGTACTGGCATATATCTATACACTGATAGTAATGTACCGTATATATCTATACACTGATAGTAATGTACCGGTATATATCTATACACTGATAGTAATGTACTGGTATATATCTATACACTGATAGTAATGTACTGGTATATATCTATACACTGATAGTAATGTACTGGTATATATCTATACACTGATAGTAATGTACTGGTATATATCTATACACTGATAGTAATGTACTGGCATATATCTATACACTGATAGTAATGTACCGTATATATCTATACACTGATAGTAATGTACCGTATATAGCTATACACTGATAGTAATGTACTGGCATATATCTATATACTGATAGTAATGTACCGTATATATCTATACACTGATAGTAATGTACTGGTATATATCTATACACTGATAGTAATGTACTGGCATATATCTATACACTGATAGTAATGTACCGTATATATCTATGCACTGATAGTAATGTACTGGCATATATCTATACACTGATAGTAATGTACTGGTATATATCTATACACTGATAGTAATGTACCGTATATATCTATGCACTGATAGTAATGTACTGGCATATATCTATACACTGATAGTAATGTACTGGTATATATCTATACACTGATAGTAATGTACTGGTATATATCTATACACTGATAGTAATGTACTGGTATATATCTATACACTGATAGTAATGTACCGGTATATATCTATACACTGATAGTAATGTACTGGTATATATCTATACACTGATAGTAATGTACTGGTATATATCTATACACTGATAGTAATGTACCGTATATAGCTATACACTGATAGTAATGTACTGGCATAGATCTATACACTGATAGTAATGTACTGGTATATATCTATACACTGATAGTAATGTACTGGCATATATCTATACACTGATAGTAATGTACCGTATATATCTATGCACTGATAGTAATGTACTGGCATATATCTATACACTGATAGTAATGTACTGGTATATATCTATACACTGATAGTAATGTACCGTATATATCTATGCACTGATAGTAATGTACTGGCATATATCTATACACTGATAGTAATGTACTGGTATATATCTATACACTGATAGTAATGTACTGGTATATATCTATACACTGATAGTAATGTACTGGTATATATCTATACACTGATAGTAATGTACTGGTATATATCTATACACTGATAGTAATGTACCGTATATATCTATACACTGATAGTAATGTACTGGCATATATCTATACACTGATAGTAATGTACTGGTATATATCTATACACTGATAGTAATGTACTGGCATATATCTATACACTGATAGTAATGTACCGGTATATATCTATACACTGATAGTAATGTACTGGTATATATCTATACACTGATAGTAATGTACTGGTATATATCTATACACTGATAGTAATGTACCGGTATATATCTATACACTGATAGTAATGTACCGGTATATATCTATACACTGATAGTAATGTACCGTATATATCTATACACTGATAGTAATGTACTGGCATATATCTATACACTGATAGTAATGTACCGTATATATCTATACACTGATAGTAATGTACCGGTATATATCTATACACTGATAGTAATGTACTGGCATATATCTATACACTGATAGTAATGTACTGGTATATATCTATACACTGATAGTAATGTACCGTATATATCTATACACTGATAGTAATGTACTGGTATATATCTATACACTGATAGTAATGTACTGGTATATATCTATACACTGATAGTAATGTACCGTATATATCTATACACTGATAGTAATATACCGTATATATCTATACACTGATAGTAATGTACCGGTATATATCTATACACTGATAGTAATGTACTGGTATATATCTATACACTGATAGTAATGTACTGGTATATATCTATACACTGATAGTAATGTACCGGTACATATCTATACACTGATAGTAATGTACTGGTATATATCTATACACTGATAGTAATGTACTGGCATATATCTATACACTGATAGTAATGTACCGGTATATATCTATACACTGATAGTAATGTACTGGTATATATCTATACACTGATAGTAATGTACTGGTATATATCTATACACTGATAGTAATGTACCGGTATATATCTATACACTGATAGTAATGTACCGGTATATATCTATACACTGATAGTAATGTACCGTATATATCTATACACTGATAGTAATGTACCGTATATAGCTATACACTGATAGTAATGTACTGGCATATATCTATACACTGATAGTAATGTACCGTATATATCTATACACTGATAGTAATGTACCGTATATATCTATACACTGATAGTAATGTACCGTATATATCTATACACTGATAGTAATGTACTGGCATATATCTATACACTGATAGTAATGTACTGGTATATATCTATACACTGATAGTAATGTACTGGTATATATCTATACACTGATAGTAATGTACTGGTATATATCTATACACTGATAGTAATGTACTGGCATATATCTATATACTGATAGTAGTGTACTGATATATATCTATACACTAATAGTAATGTACCGTATATATCTATACACTGATAGTAATGTACCGGCATATATCTATACACTGATAGTAATGTACCGGTATATATCTATACACTGATAGTAATGTACCGGTATACATCTATACACTGATAGTAATGTACTGGCATAGATCTATACACTGATAGTAATGTACTGGTATATATCTATACACTGATAGTAATGTACTGGCATATATCTATACACTGATAGTAATGTACCGTATATATCTATACACTGATAGTAATGTACTGGCATATATCTATATACTGCTAGTAGTGTACTGGTATATATCTATACACTAATAGTAATGTACCGGTATATATCTATACACTGATAGTAATGTACTGGCATATATCTATACACTGATAGTAATGTACCGTATATATCTATGCACTGATAGTAATGTACTGGCATATATCTATACACTGATAGTAATGTACTGGTATATATCTATACACTGATAGTAATGTACTGGCATATATCTATATACTGATAGTAGTGTACTGATATATATCTATACACTAATAGTAATGTACCGTATATATCTATACACTGATAGTAATGTACTGGCATATATCTATATACTGATAGTAGTGTACTGATATATATCTATACACTAATAGTAATGTACCGTATATATCTATGCACTGATAGTAATGTACTGGCATATATCTATATACAGATAGTACACAGGCAGTTGTTAGGACATACCGAAGTATGCCCTAACAACAGGAAATATGGTAGGACAGCCCTGGGGTCCTTCAATGGACCCTGGGCTGTCTGCCCATATATGGTATGTCCCTCAATTACGTCACAGGGATTCCTGTGATGCGATCCAGGGGCAATCCCCCTTCTCACTTCCTCTTGAATGCTGCAGTCAGCTTTGATCGCAGCATTCAGGAGAATAGAGGCAGAGATGAGAGGTTTCTCTGATGTCCGCCGTTATACAGCGGGCCTGCGGCCATTGCCCTGCTCCTGACATTAAGTGCGTGCGCGGTCACCATGAGGTGATGCGGCCGGCGCTGCACTAATGAGCAGCGGTTCAGGCACTGAGGACAGAAATATGGTGGTGTTTTGTAGTGCGCCCGCCATGCTCTATCTTCAGTGCCGCCGTTCATTAGTGCAGCGCTGACCGCATCACATAATCCTGACGGCGCGCGCACTTGTCAGGAGCGGAGTAATGACTGTAATACATTCATGTGTTACTATAACGAGCTGTGCGCCCGCACAGCTAAGTATCGAAATACATGAAATAACGGTATCGAACCGTTTGGGGATGCACAGTATCGAAGTTTAGATGCGATGCATCGTGCATCCCTACTTCCGTTCTTGTGGTCCTCTGACGGATACGCTAGAATGGAAGCCACAATGCAGATGTGAACGCAGCCTAATCTTGTCACATCCTTGACTAGTTTCCTCACCTATAAACAGCACATTAAAGGGTAACTAAACGTTCAACAAAATTCTGACACGTCAGAAGTTTTGATTGGTGGGGGTCCGAGCACCGAGACCCCCACCGAGCGGCAGAAGCATTCGTGTAGGCGCTGAACCTCTTCGTTTCTGTTCGGCTTTTTCCGAAAGCCAATGTAGGACTCAGTCTATTTATTGAGTCTGTACACCGCTACAGATTTCCGGAAAAAGCCGAACAGAAACGAAGCGGATGAGCGCTCACAAGAGGACTTCAGCTGCTTCGTTTTAGTGATTGGTGGGGGTCTCAGTGCTCGAACCCCCACCAATCAAAACTTCTGACATGTCATTATGACATGTCAGAAGTTTGTTGAACGTTTAGTTACACTTTAAAAACATACAAAGTAGTTCTCAAGCCCCCATTGTACAGAACAACCCAACTTAACCCACGACACCATTTCTCTTTTACACCCCTACGCAGCACACCAGTAATCTCGTCACATCCTCGACTATCCTTCCTTCCTTCCGTACACACCGCCGGCAACCAGCCCAGGTTCTAGGGGCACGTGACTTTGTATATCACATGACGTTACGAAGTCAGAAAGTCCTTATCGAGGGGGAACTGTCCGCTACAGTACTACGTCTGGCCGGTAGGCGGCAATAGGGAGGCGGTCACCGGGGCTAAGCCCGGAAGTATTCTCCGGTCTGAAGTAAAGATCATGGCGCCAGTATTACGGATGACGGCCGCGGTATCAGGGACAAGTTGCTGTGTGATACTGTAGTGTAAACGGCTGCAAATAAGACTTTTACGACTTGTTTCTTGCCCAGGTAAGTGAAGGGGAGGACTGGGCTCGAACTTGGGGCGTAGTGCTGGAGTGGGCTGTGGTAAACTTTCCATTACCTGCATAACTACTTCTACAATGTCTGCAACTCTCCACAGGTAACACTCCCTACACTTCTCTTCAGAGCTGCAACAAGTGGCACCTGTCCACACTGAGTCCTAAGCCTTGGTGCCAATGATGGACTGACACCGGCTGTACTATACAGATGTAGCAGAGCTGAACGCTTTCAGGCTGCGCTGTTTGTACTTTGTGGTAACTTTGCAGTCGTTTTTCTGCAGTCCTTTGTAAAATCACTAATCGTTCACTTCATGATATTCCATCTAGGTGTGCCAAGTGACTAACTCAGCCCTGCTACGTTTGTATTGTGTGATTCCCTTTTTTACGTTGTGTTCTATGTGAGCAGATATTATGTGGCGGTGCGAGGCGCGGTGTGTTTGTGTGGATCACGTTACCTGATCCTGCGCTCAGTAACGGGTGTCCGCTTACACCCAGGCTGGAGCTGGCACATGACGTCTACACACACATGTATACAGCATCGTCTCATGACTACATGGTGACACTGCACTGCCAGCTCTCGTCTGTGTATACTACTATATCCTATCATTACTTGTGTTTTGCTTGGAGGTTATTTGTTTTTAGGATAATGCAACATTGAATATTTGTTTATCTGTATAATTGGCTACATTAGTCATAACTTGAAGCCTTTGATCTGTTTTTGAATCACATAGTCTTCAAGGGGGTTTTCCCAGGAATTGCAGTTCTGACATAATGCTGGGATATGCCATGCCATGACTGACTGGTTGGGTGTGGGTGGAGAGGGGTGTATGACTGCTGGCATCCCAACCATTCAAAGCACAGCGGACACTTTTCCCCAGAACAGAGTTGAGTTTTAGCTCCTTAGGCTATGTTCACACGGAGTATTTTGGGGGAGGAATATCTGCCTCAAAATTCAGTTTGGAACTTTGAGGCAGATTTTCCTCTCCCTGCACGCCGTTTTTCGCCCGCGGCCATTGAGCGCCGCGGGCATAAAACAGCGCGAAATACGCTTTCTCTGCCTCCCATTGAAGTCAATGGGAGGTCAGAGGCGGAAGCGCCCGAAGATAGGGCATGTCGCTTCTTTTTCCCGCGAGGCAGTTTTACTGCTCGCGGGAAAAAGCCGCCGACGCCTACCATTGAAATCAATGGGAGGCGTTCTCGGGCCGTTTTCGCCGAGTTTTGCGACGCGGTTTCCGCGTCAAAAAACTCTGCAAAATACTCCGTGTGAACATAGCCTAAGAACTGTTTTTCAGCCCCATTCGCTTGAATTTCAGTACAATTCCCTGCATAGTGCCTTTAACCCCTTAATGACAAGGCCTTAATGACCAGCTACATTTTTCTGTTTTTGCCTCTCAGCAGCCATAACTTTTTTAATTTTTCATTGACCGGGCCGTATAGATAAATTGATAATAAACTTTATTAGTCCCCCTCAAGAGGACAAAATACCCCCCTACAATTATTAGACAAACATTGTACAAGACAGTTAAAAATCATAGGTAAAAACGGTCTCGGGTGAATACAAGCCACACTAACCCAAGAATCAATACCAGAGTCACTAATGTAATATCTTATTAATTGTACATCAGGGGGCAGAGTATACCTAGGATCGCCCTACTGATTGTACCACGGTTCTAATCAGCCTAATCAGTAGGGCGATCCTAGGTATACTCTGCCCCCTGATGTACAATTAATAAGATATTACATTAGTGACTCTGGTATTGATTCTTGGGTTAGTGTGGCTTGTATTCACCCGAGACCGTTTTTACCTATGATTTTTAACTGTCTTGTACAATGTTTGTCTAATAATTGTAAGGGGGGGTATTTTGTCCTCTTTAGGGGGGACTAATAAAGCTTATTATCAATTTATCTCTGAATTATTGATTAGGTTCACTAGACAACTTTTGGTTTTGTATCTTGATTGGGTTGTTTGCGAATTGTCTAGTGTAAATGCAGCTTCAGGGACTGCAGTGGTAAGATCCTTAGGCTATGTTCACACGGAGTATTTTGGGGGAGGAATATCTGCCTCAAAGCTCCAAACGGAATTTTGAGGCAGATATTCCTCCCCCAAAACACTCCGTGTGAATAGCAATTATCGCGCCGTTTTTCGCCCGCGGCCATTGAGCGCCGCGGGCATAAAACACGCTTTCTCCTGCCTCCCATTGAAGTCAATGGGAGGTCGGACGCGGAAGCGCCCGAAGATAGGGCATGTCGCTTCTTTTTCCCGCGAGGCAGTTTTACTGCTCGCGGGAAAAAGACGCCGACGCCTCCCATTGAAATCAATGGGAGGCGTTCTCGGGCCGTTTCTGCCGAGTTTTGCGACGCGGTTTCCGCGTCAATAAACTCGGCAAAAGACCCCGTGTGAACATAGCCTAATCTAGGACTCTGCTGTTAGTAACGATATGAAAAAAAAACAATTGTATCCAAATCACTCCTAAATTCCAATCTACAGTTTGGCGTTTTAGACGAAGAACTATGGCCTCATCATACAAGAATCTTTTTACGTGAGGCTTTGTTTTTGGCTGGTAAAGTCATCTCTATAAGCAGGACGGATAGACGTCCTCCCAATACATCAATTTGGAAAACCATGGTTAATTCCACTGTATCGTACGAACGTATTATATTCAAACATAGAAAATGTCCTGACAAATACTATAAAGTTTGGGACTCCTGGTGCAGATCTCCAGATACTGCCTGCTCCTCCAGAGAATTAGATTTAGCATTGGCTGTGGTTGCTGGAGGTGTGGGGAGGTAGTCGATGCTTATGATCGCTTGGTGCTGTGCTTCTGGGCCTCTTGCATAATTCCATAAATATTATACTGTTTACAATCTGACTGATATTTCCAATGCCTTTTTTTGTTTCTTTACTAGTCACTACTGTTTTCATATGCTACTGTTAAAATGTAATGTCACATTGGCACTTGTATGTGCCCTGTCACATTTAGGGTATGTGCATACGACGACCTCTTTTCAGACGTAATGGAGGCGTTTTATGCCTTGAATTACGCCTGAAAAGACGACTCCAATACGTCGGCAAACCTTGCTTGCAATGGGTCTCACGATGTTCTGTGCAGACGAGCTGTCATTTTAGGCGTCGCTGTCAAAAGACGGCGCGTAAAATTATGGCCGCGTGAAAGAAGTGCAGGACACTTCTTGGGACGTAATTGGAGCCGTTTTTCTTTGACTCCAATGAAAACCATCTCCAATTATGTCCGTAAAAGACGGTGCGAAAAACGCGTGCACGTGTAAAAACGTCTGAAATTCTGGAGCGGTTTTCTCCTGAAAACAGCTCCGTAATTTCAGACGTATTTGGCGTTGTCGTGTGCACATATCCTTTTAGGGACACTGTTGTCCTATGCCTTTTAAAGTTCATTCTGTCGCAAATCAACATTCTTTTTCAATAAACAGTTTTAAAAAAAATAATTCCAATGTATAGAGTTGGAGCTGGTCACTGACATCCGTTTGTTTTTGTTCTACTGTACCATGGAAATCATTGAAGATGATTTGGGTGTGTCTTGAAAGTTCGATAAATGCACAGTAAGATAGCATGCAAAGGTTTTTTTTTTAGGGACTTTGATATTTAAGAGGACCTGTCAGTAGGTCATATAAGCTAAACTGGTTAACTGACCTGAATAGCGGTGTTTCTCTAATTCCAGCCCTTTTCTTTTTTTCTTTGTTTCATGGACCCCTCTTTCTAGAGATATGGCCCACTGTTATGTTGGCTGTTGTGTTCCTTCCTATATTCTAATTTTCTAGCTTCCCTTCATCTGATGGTCACGGATTAGTGCGAGGTAGCTTGAGGGTAGTTCACGCCCTATTGGCTGTCTACAGCAAATTAGCATAGAGGAAGCCAACAAAACAGTGCGCCATATCTCTAAAACGGGGCGGGGTAAAAAAAAAAGACAGCGCTAGAATCAGGGAGACACCGCTATTTAGGTCAGTATACCAGTTCAACTGGTGACAGGCCCTCTTTAAGGGCTCATCCACACGTAGCGAAATTGCGGATGGAAAATACGCAGCAGAATACAATAGCGGCAAAGTGGGTGAGATTGCGGAGTCTGTGCCATCATCGCCGGATGTCAGCGGTGTATTACAGCTGACATCCGGCTGTAATGGCAGGGACCGAAATTCTCTTCGATCCCCGCCGTTAACCCCTTAAATGCAGCGGTCAAAAGTGAACGCTGCACGATGGCTGCATTTAAGGAGTTTGCAGCTCATCGGCACCCCAACAATGAAATTGCCGGGGATCCGGTGGCTGCAATGGCAAACGGAGACCTAATACTGGCCTCCCGGTCTGTTCAGGCCCTGCCCGGAGGCGGGGCCTGATATGCTTCTGTAGCTGACTCCAAGATGACTGTATGTTACAGCTGACATCCACCTGTAACGGCAGAAACCAGAGCTATTCTGTATTTTGTTCACTTTGCCCTACAAATATTGGAATAAAGTGATGAAAAAGTTGCATGTATCCAAAAATGATACATATATAAACTATAGCTCGTGTCGCAAAAAACAGGCTCTCATACAGCTCCGTCGACGACAAAATTAAAACGTTATGGGTCTCACAACATCCCATTACTATACCACCTGACTATGCCCCTGATGTTATCTGCCCAGCGTACATATACCCCCACTTTATAAACTGAAATACCAGCAATACTCAAACAAAACTACTACCAAGCAAAATATACACTTCAAGCCAAATGGCTCCCCTCTGAACCCTACAGTGTGCTCAAACAGCAGTTTACGTCCACATATATGGCATCGCCATACCCGGGAGAAACCTTTTAACAATTCTTGGTGTGTGTGTGTGTCTCCAGTGGCACAAGCTGGGCTACACACCTTAATAAATGCCTTGATGGGTGTAGTTTCCAAAATGGGGTCACTTCTCAGGGGTTTCTTTTATTTCACATCAGAGCCTCTGCAATTGTGAACCAATACTTTGTAAGTCGCCAAATTAGGCCTCAATTTTACATGGTACTCTTTCACTCCTGAGCCCTGTCAAATGTCCAGGCAAAAGATTAGGGCTACATGTAGGGTGTTTCTAAACCCAGGAAACTCTGCATAATAATTAGAGAGCGGTCTTATTATGGAGGCACAAGCTGGGCACCACATATTGGCATATCTATGGAAAAAAAATAATCCAATTTTTCACTCTGCAACATCGAGTGCACACTAATTTCTGCAAAACACCTGGGGGGGGGGGGGGGTTAACATGCTCACTACACCCCTAGGTGAATACATTGAGGGGGTGTAGTTTCCAAAATGTGGTCACTTCTGGGAGGTTTCCACAGTTTTGGTCCCACGGGGGCTTTGTAAATGCGACATAGCGACCAGAAACCAAGCCGGCAAAATCTACACTCCAAATGCCGCTCCTTCCCTTCCAAACCCTACTGTGTGCCTAAAAATGACCACCAATGGGGTATTGCCATACTCGGGAGAAATTGCTTTACAAATCTTGGTTCTTTTTTTCCTTTATTTGTTGAGAAAATGAAAAATTTGGAGCTAACGCTACGTCTTGTTGAAGGAAAAGTTTTTTTTTTCTTTTATTTTCAATGCCCAATTCTAATAAATTCTATGAAACACCTGTGGGGTTAAAATGCTCACTATAACACTAGATTTCCTCAATGGGTGTAGCTTCCAAAATGGGGTCAATTGTGGGGGGCTTCCACTGTTTTGTCCCCTCAGGGGCTTTGCAAATGTGACATGGCCTCCGCAAACCATTCCTGCTAAATTTGAGCACCAAAAGCCAAATGGCGCTCTTTCCCTTCTAAGCCCTGCCGAGTGTCCAAACAGCTGTTTGACTACATGGGGGGTATTGTTTTACTCGGGAGAAATTGCTTTACAAATGTTGCAGTGCTTTTTCTCCTTTTAGTCCTTGTGGAAATGAGAAAAAAATTAGCTAAACCTACATTTTCATTGAGAATTTTCACGGCCTACTTCCAATAATTTCTGCAATAGAACTGTGGCCTCAAAATTCTCACTATACCCCTAGATAATTTCCTTGAGTGGTGTAGTTTCCCAAATGGGGTCACTTTTGGGTGTTTTCACTGTTTTGGCACCGCAAGAACCCTTCAAACCGGACATGGTGCCTAAAATATATCCTAATAAAAAGGAGCCCCCAAAATCCTCTAGGTACTCCTTTGTTTCTGAGGCCTGTTCTTCAGTACATTGCCACATGTGGGATATTTCCTAAATCTGCAGAACCTGGGCAGTAAATATTGAGATGCATTTCTCTGGTAAAACTTTGTGTTAGAAAAGAAATGGATAGAAAAGAAATTTCTGCAAAAAAAAAAAAAATGACATTTGTAAATTTCACCTCTACTTTGCTTTAATTCCTGTGAAACGTCTAAAATGTTAAGAAACTTTCTAAATGCTGTTTTGACTACTTGTTTTGACTTATTGTGGGTTTCTAATATATAAGGCCCTCAAAGCCACTTCACAACTGAACTGGTCCCTGTAAAAATCGCTGCTAAAGTTCTAAGCCTTGTAACGTCCTAGAAAAATAAAAGGATGTTCAAAGAAACTATGCCAATGCAAATTAGACGTATGGGGGATGTTAATTAGCGACAGTTTTTTGTGTGGTATAACTGCCTGTCTTAAAAGCAGATACATTTATATTTAGATAAATTCAAATTTTTGCAATTTTTCACTAAGTTTTTGTGTTTTTTACTATTTAAATACTGTATGTATCGAGCAAATTTTTCCAGTAACATAAAGTCCAATGCACCACAAGAAAACAATCTCAGAATTGCTTGGATTGATAAAAGCATTCCGAAGTTATTACCACATAAAGTGAAACATGTCAGATTTGAAAAATGAGGCTCTGTCATGAAGGTCAAAAGTGGCTAAAGAGGGAAGGGGTTAACCTATCTCATTCACACGCTGCGTAGATATTCAGAGCAAAAATTGACGTGCAGTGCGTGTTTTTTGGACCAATTCCTGCTGCGGAAAGTAGACTGAATTGCTGCGTTTTTCCCCATCTCCCAACATTGAGAAAAACTCAGGTAACGTTGCGTTTTTTCAACGCAATTCCTGCAGAAATTTACTGCTGCAATTCTGTTACGTGTGGACAAGCCCTAACCCTTTCCTGTCGCTAATATGCCTAGTTACGTCGGTAAAGGGTTTTTAGAAATGGTTCCTTCTCAGAAGCCGAGCAGGCACCATAGCCGCGGGGTCTCTACTGTGTTGCACAGGCGGGACCCAGCGGCAATGCCTGCGATCAGACCAATCTCTGATCACAAGTCTTTAACCCCTCAGATGCTGGTGTCAGATCTGAGCATCTGAGGGGTTTTTACTTACCCTTTCACTTTGGGGCCAGTCACGGCTCCCGTGCGGCGAGATCGTGGGAGTCGGTGTATTCCTATAGCAGCTGGGATCCCCCACAGGTTCAAGCCCCCTAGAGTGGCTAAAAAATAGTAATAAAAAAAACGTTAGTTTTAAAGAGACTGTCACCACATTATAAGTGCCCTATCTCCTATATAAGGAGATGGGCGCTGTAATGTAGGTGACAGAAGTGCTTTTTATTTAAAAAAACGATCTTTTTTCACATAGTTAGGAGCGATTTTAGTTTATGCTAATGAGCTTTCTTAATGCCCAAGTGGGCGTACTTTTACTTTCGACCAAGTGGGCGTTGTACAGAGGAGTGCATGACGCTGACCAATCGGCATCATGCACTCCTCTCCATTCATTTACACTGCACTAGCGATATAGATATATCGCTATGTGCAGCCTCATACACAAACCTTAACATTACTAGTGTCCTGATAATGAATACACATGAAATCCAGCCTGGACGTCATGTGTACTCAGAATCCTGACACTTCTGACTCTTTTTTTTGTGAGATTCCAGCAACGGATACGAAATCTCGCGAGATCCCGGAGCTAAACGAGATTTGGTGTCACTTGCCGGAATCTCACAAAAAAAGATTCAGAAGTGTCAGGATTCTGAGTACACATGACGTCCAGGCTGGATGGTCATGTGTATTCATTATCAGGACACTGTAGTAATGTTAGGGCTTGTGTATGAGGCTGCACATAGCGATATATCTATATCGCTAGTGCAGTGTAAATGAAGGGAGAGGAGTGCATGATGCCGATTGGTCAGCGTCATGCACTCCACTGTAGTACGCCCACTTGGGCGTTAAGAAAGCTCATTAGCATAAACTTAAATCGCTCCTAACTTTGTGAAAAAATATCGTTTTTTTTAAATAAAAAGCATTACTGTCACCTACATTACAGCGCCCATCTCCTTATGTAGGAGATAGGGCACTTATAATGTGGTGACAGAGTCTCTTTAAATATAAAGAAAAATATAAAACTTCAAATCACCCCCCTTTAACCCCTTAACGACCGCCCACCGTCTTTTGACGTCAGGCGGTGCAGGTACTCAGTCTACAGCGACGCCTTTTGGCGTCGCTGTAGTAGAGGGGGTTTAACGGCACCCTGGTGACATCTGCACTAAAAACCGGCTGTAAGTAACAGGTCCGGTTCTTAGTGCAGCCATCAGGACCTGCCGATTTCGTCATAACAGCATGTGACCGCTGTGACAGCCAATCACAGCGGTCACATGCTGTTACTGCGTACAGAGCCGCCGGGAGTGTCTAAATGACAGCTCCTGCTCTAAGAACGAGCTGTTGCTAGCAACTCTGTTCTTAGAGCAATGATCAGGAGCCAATAGTCCTGATCTTTTGTGATCACTATGAGATCCAATCTTAGTGATCACTACTGTAAAAACATGTATCTGTTTCTCCTCACTGTTCTAGCTGTGGAGAGAAACAGCTACAAGTGTGTCAGTGTCCCCACACAAAATCACTTGTTCCTCACACACAGTTTATTAAAAAAAACAACATTTTTTTCAGTATTTTATAGTATATAGTATATATATATATATATATATATATATATATTCTGTATATACTAAGAATCGTACTATAAACTACTTTCTTTTTAGGGTACGCTGTTAGACGGCGTGTACGCTGTTAGGCCTCATGCACACGACCGTAGCCCTGTGCACGGCCGTGATTTTCGGGTCGGCCGGCTGCGGACTGTCAGCCGCAGGCCGCCCGCAAATCGCAGGACATGCACATGGCCGCCACCATTGTTTTCAATGAGCCCGGACCGCAGAACAGGGCCGTAATAAGACATGCCCGTTCTTTCTGCGGTCCGGGCTCCCGGGCCGTGCAAGGACCACAAAAACTACGGTCGTGTGCATGGCCCCATAGAATAGAATGGCGCCGCAATTCTCCCGTGGATTTTCGGGGGAATTGCGGCCGCAAAAACACGTTCGTGTGCATGGGGCCTTAGACGGCGTAGGGTGCTGTTCTGGACTTGGGTTTACGGTTTGTGTTAGGCGTAAGGTTTAGGTTTGAAAAAAAAAAAAACTTAAAAAAAACAATAAAAAAAAAAAAAAAAAGTTTAATTCTTTTAGTGTTCTTAGTTGATTAGGCTTCATGCACACGACCGTGCTTGTAATTACGAGCACGGCCGGCCGCAGGCAGCCGGCCGCTTTTGCGAGCCGTGCTGTCATTATAAAGTATAGCAGCACGGCCCGTAAAATAGAAAAATAGAACATGTTCTATTTTTTTAACGGCACGGGCACCTTCCCGTGAGAAAACGGGAAGGTACCCGTGGGTAACAGAAGTCTTTGAACCCGTTATTGCGGGTCGTAATTACGACCCGCAATAACGGGTGTTTTTACAATCGTGTGAATGAGGCCTTAGTTGATAAAAAAAAAATTTAAAC
Source organism: Rhinoderma darwinii (assembly GCF_050947455.1). Taxonomy (NCBI): domain Eukaryota; kingdom Metazoa; phylum Chordata; class Amphibia; order Anura; family Rhinodermatidae; genus Rhinoderma; species Rhinoderma darwinii. The sequence goes on from NC_134687.1 coordinate 339,889,656, forward strand.
CGCTAGTTCCATTTATTATTTGCGGTTTAGACTGTATTATCATTATGGCTGCCAGAAGATACAGCGTTGAGGAAGCCTATCAGATGCTATGCTCAGATACGGATTCTGCATCTGAAGTTGAGCTTTTAGGGTATGTGCACACGTAGTGACCAAAAAGTCTGAAAATACGGAGCTGTTTTCAAGGGAAAACAGACCCTGATTTTCAGACGTTTTTTGAGCAACTCACGGTTTTCGCTGTGTTTTTTATGTCCGTTTTTGGAGCTGTTTTCATTGGAGTCTGAGAAAACGGCTCCAAAAACGTCCAAAGAAGTGCCCTGCACTTCTTTTGATGAGGTTGTATTTTTACGCGTCGTCGTTTGACAGCTGTCAAACGACGACGCGTAAATGACAGGTTGTCTGCACAGTACGTCGGCAAACCCATTCAAATGAATGGGCAGATGTTTGCCGACGTATTGTAGCCCTATTTTCAGACGTAAAACGAGGCATAATACGCGTCGTTTACGTCTGAAAATAGGTCGTGTGAACCCAGCCTTACTTGAAAGCGACAGCGAAAGTGTCGCTTCAAGGGATTCTATGGATATGAGACCCAGCACCAGTGATATGGGAGACGGCGCAGTTGCCACAACGTCCGTTCAAAGTGCAGCCCCTGAAATTGCACAACCCCACCAAACCGATTTAGTGTGGGAACCCACGAGTTTATTTTCTCCCACCATAAATGACTTTATTGCTACTCCTGGCATAAGTCCCAATATCAGTAATTTTTCACCACTAAATTATTTTAATATTTTTATGACGGACCAAGTTTTGGAACATTTTGTGCAGGAAACAAATTTGTATGCCAGGCAGTACATTGCCAATAAGCCTTCGTCACCTAATGCCAGGTTGTGGAATCCCACAAATTTCAAAGGGCGTGTCTCATTCCGTCAATTCATAACCTCAAAAAGTGCAAAATACGGGGTAAAGATCTACCAGTTATGTGAAAGCACTACTGGCTACACATGTGCATTTAAGATCTACGAGGGTAAAGACAGTGAATTTAATCCACCAGGGTGCCCTCCAAATATTGGTACCACTGGTAAGATTGTGTGGGATTTAATTGGCCCTTTCCTACACAAGGGGTATCATGTATACACGGACAGTTTTTATACCAGTGTGCCATTGTTTAGCGCCCTTCATTGTGCCAACACCGGAGCCTGTGGCACAATACGCAGGAATCGCAAAGGTTTCCCACGTCAACTTGTGGATAAAAAAACTACGAAAGGGGGAGTCATGCACGTTTCAAATTGAGAAGATGCTGACTTTAAAATTTCGTGACCACAAGGACGTCTACATGATCAGCACTGTCCATTCAAGTGCAACAGCAACTATTAGAGAATGTGGGGCCTCTGCAGATAGACAAAAGCCTGTGTGTGTCATCGGCTATAACAAATCCAGGTTGCGATGCAGAACGCATTTGTCCTGTACAAAAAATCAGCGGGCAGGGCGACATTCTTTGAATTTCAGGAGAAAGTGATTGAAGATCTCCTTTTTCAATCTGCAGACCAGAGAGTAGTCCATGAGTCAGAGGATGTACACCGACTTGTTGAAAAACATTTTTTACACCCCATCCCTTCAACATCTAACCAAAAACACCCCAAAAAACGGTGTCGGGTCTGCAGCAAACGAGGACCGCGAAGTGAGTCACGATATTATTGTTCCGCTTGTCCTTCCAACCCTGGTCTATGCATAAGTCCCTGTTTTGTCCTTATCAATACACTATGGGCTTTATTACAGTTTTGTTTGGGTTTTTGGTGGCCCTCTTACACCCGACAATACTTCTAGAAATAGCGACATTAATTTGGGGAGTAGTGGTCCTTTACTGTATCTATACATACGGTGTGGGACACTGCCCCTTTATATATTCTACAGGTGATTGGTTGTTTTGTGCACATGGCGGTTCCTACCTTGCCGGGCAGGGGCTTGTTATGGTGTACCGCGTCACTTGGCACATTCGTCCCTTATATAGGGATTGATGGAGCTAAAGAGACGTTGTATGACCAGTCACTTTGAATAATAAAGTCATTACAGCCCTACAAATTTTCTTTCATCCTGTGAACATGCTCTAGTTTTCCACATAGCTGGATACATTCTTCCTCCTTTTTTTTGGATATATTGCCTTTTTCCGCCAACAGTTTAATACATTTTCCCACTCTAATTTACTATATATCAGAGCGGGTTGATATACATAATGTCTATGGACTGACATGATTTCAGGACAGCTGCTTTCTTAGCACGACATAGTCATAGGGTGTAGAAACTGTTAGGGACATATATTTCTCAATCTAGAAAAGTAGAATCCTCCCATTTTCAAAGCAAAATGTGTGTCCTGAAAGCCTCCGGGTGCTCCCTTCCTTTTGGGTCCTGCCGTGTGTCCAGGAAACACATTAGGGCCACAATGGGGATATTTTTGAACACAGGAGAAACAGGGTGATACATTTTCTGGTGCATTTCCTTATTCTCATGTCCTCTGTACAAGAAATCTGACCTTAAAATGACACATATGTGGAAAAAAAGTGAAATAAAATTTTCTTTCCACCTGCTTTGCATTAATTCCTGCGAAAACTGTGGGGTCAAAATACTTAGTACACACCTAGATGAATACCTTAAGCGGTCTAGTTTTCAAAATGGGGTCATTTATGGGGAGTTTCTATATTTTTGGCAGCTCAAGCAAAATGTGTGTCCTGAAAGTCTTCGGGTGCTACCTCCCCTTTCGGGCCCTGCCGTGTGTCCAGGCAACGCATTAGGGTCACAATGGGGGCAGTTTTGAAAACAGGAGAAACAGGGTGATAGATTTTGGGGTGTGTTTCTTCATTCTGATGGTCGCTTTACAAAGAAATCGGTCTTCAAAATGATACTTTTATGAAAAAAGTGAAATTATATTTTTTTACGCCTGCTTTGCATGAATTCTTACAAAAAAACTGTGGGGTCAAAATACTTACAACACCCCTTAATAAATACCTTAAGGGGTGTAGTTTTCAAAATGGTGTCACTTGTGGGGGTTTCCACCATTCTGACACCTATGAGCCTCTGAAAACCTGGCTTGGTGCAGGAAAACAAAATGTACTTCAAAATTTATAAAATCATTACTAAACTTGTAAGTATTTTTTTTTTTCAAAAGTGCTGCCAAAATAGAGTAAAGTGATGGAAATATATATTTAATTAAAAAAATTGTACAGTATGTGTGTACATATGTGACATATTGCAGTTAAAAATAGGGAAAAATGATAATTTTTACAAAATTTCTTCAATTTTTCTATATTTTCATTAATTTCCGCAAATCGTATCAGTCTACTTTTACCACTAAAATAAAGTACAACATGTGACGAATAAACAATGTCAGAATTACTTGGATATTCAAAACTTTCGCAGAGTTATTCTCTGATAAAGTCAGACACCAGATTTAACAAATGTGGCTTGGTCATTAAGGTCTTTTCAGGCCCGGTCATTAACCCCTACCCGCACCAGGACGTAACTGTACGTCGTTGCGGGAAGTTACTTCCCGCACGAGGACGTACAGTTACTGAGTTAATCCCGGTGCACACTGTCGGCGACAGTGTGCACCGGGAACCAGGAGGTCAGCTGTCGCCGACAGCTGACACTCCCCTCTTGCCGGCCAGCGGTCCTTTGCCGCTGATTTCGGCGCATTAACCCCTTAAATTCGGCGATCGGGTGCAATCGCCGAATTTTAGGGGTTTCTAACATATCGGCAGACCCCCGTCCGAAATCGCGGGGTCTGCCGATAGTTAGTATGGCAAACGGAAGCCAAACAATGGCTTCCGGGTCTGCCATGGACAGAAGCCCATCAGGACCAACCTTCGGCTGGTCCTGATAGGCTTCCTGTCAGAGTGACAGAAAGTCACTGTGCCATTCCCGATGCACACTGTCGGCGACAGTGTGCATCGGGAACTTGGAGATCAGCTGTCCCCGACAGCTGACACACTCCAGTGTTGCCGATCAGCGGCTCATCGCCGCTGATTTCGGCAATTAACCCGTTACATGCGGGGCTCGATTGCGATCTCCGCATGTAGCGGGTTTGTAGCGCATCAGCAGCCCCCATGCAATCGTGGGGGCTTCTGATGCTTGTGATGGCACCCGGGGGCCAGACAACGGCCCCCAGGTCTGCCATGTATGTCAGACTATTAGGATCAGCCTCTGCTGATCTTCGTAGACCAACTGTCAGAGTGACTGTGACGTCACACTGACAGTTGGAATACATTACACTACCTAGGTAGTGTAATGTATTCTAGCAGCGATCAGAGCTGCAGGTCAAAAAAAGAAAGTGTAAAAAGTAAAAAAAGTTAATAAAAATGTTTTATAAAAGTGTAAAAATAAAAGGTTTTGTTTTCCTATAATAAGTCATTTATTCTAGGGAAAAAATGAAAACGTTAAAAAAAAAGTACACATATTTGGTATCGCCGCGTTCGTAACGACCCAATCTATGAAACTATAATGTTAATTTTTCCGCACGGTGAACGCCGCAAACAAAATAAACGGAAAACTGTCAGCATCGCTATTTTTTGGTCACCACCCCTCCCAAGATATAGAATAAAAACTGATCAAAAAGTCGCATTTACCCCAAAATGGTACCAATAAAAACTACAACCCGTCCCGCAAAAAACAAGACCTCCCACAGCTTTTTTGACGAAAAAATAAAAAAGTTACGGCTCAGAATAGCGTGTCCCAGAAAATAAATTATTTTATAGAAACGTCATTTTATTGTGCAAACGCTGCAAAACTTAAAAAAAACTATACACATATGGTATCGGCGTAATCATACCGACCGGCAGAATAAATTAAAACGTAATTTATTGCGCACGGTGAACGCTGTAATAAATAAAGAATTTAAAGCGCCAAAATCGCTGTTTTTTGGTCACCCTAGCTCTAAAAAAGATCCTGAGGGGCCAAAATGCTCACTATACCACTAGAAAAATTCCTTGAGGGGTGTAGATTCCAAAATGGGGTCACTTTTGGCGGGTTTCCACTGTTTTGGTCCCTCCAGGGCGTTGCAAACCCGACATGGCACTGAAAACCAATCCAGCAAAATCTGCACTCCAAAATCCAAAAGGCGCTCCCTTCCTTCTGAGCCCTGCTGTGGGTCCAAACATCAGTTTACGACCACATATGGGGTATTGCCGTAATCGGGAGAAATTGCTTTACAAATTTTGGGGTGCTTTTTCTCCTTTATTCCTTGTAAAAATGAAAAAAATCTGTTTCCACAGAAAAATAGGTGATTTTCATCTTCACAGACTAATTCCACTAAATTCTGCAAAAAAACTGTGGGGTCAATATGCTATCTATACCCCTAGAAAAATGCCTTGAGGGGTGTAGTTTCCAAAATGGGGTCACTTTGGAGGGGTTTCGGCTGTTTAGGTACCACAAGACCGCCTCAAACCTGACATGGTGCCTAAAATATATTCCTAAAAAAAGGAGGCCCCGAAATCCACTAGCTGCTCCTTTGCTTCTGAGGCCGGTGTTTCAGTCCATTAGGACACTAGGGCCACATGTTGGATATTTCTAAAATCTGCAGAATCTGGGCAATAAATATTGAGTTGCGTTTCCCTGGTAAAACCTTCTGTGTTACAGATTTTTTTTTATTACAAATGAATTTCGGCAAAAAAAAAATGAAATTTGTAAATTTCACCTCTACTTTGCCTTAATTCCTGTGAAACGCCTAAAGGGTTAAAATATTTTCTGAATGTGGTTTTGAATACCTTGAGGGGTGCAGTTTTCAAAATGGGGTGATTTATGGGGACTTTCTAATATATAAGGCCCTCAAAGCCACTTCAGAACTGAACTGGTCCCTGAAAAAATAGCCTTTTGAAATTTTATTGAAAATATGAGAAATTGCTGCTAAAGTTCTAAGCCTCGTAAAGTCCTAGAAAAATAAAATTACGTGAAAAAAAATGATGCAAACATAAAGTAGACATATGGGGGATTTTAACTAGTAACTATTTTGTGTGGTATTACTATCTGTTTCACAAGCAAATACATTTAAATTTAGAAAAATGCTAATTTTGCAAATTTTTGCTAAAATTTGAAGTTTTTCACAAATAAATATTGAATTTATCGACCAAATTTTTTCACTAACATAAAGTACAATATGTCACGACAAAACAATCTCAGAATTGCTTGGATAGGTAAAAGCATTCCGGAGTTATTACCACATAAAGTGACACATGTCAGATTTGAAAAAATAGGCTGTGTCCACAAGGCCAAAACAGGCTGTGTCCTAAAGGGGTTAAGGGGTTAACTAGATCACATTTAAAAATAAATAAACAAATATAAACAAACACATTAGATGTCCCCAAATTCGCAAATGCCCGAACTATAAAAATAAAAAATATATTTTTCCAATATGGTGAACTCTGTAGTGGGGAAAAAAGGGTCAGAATAGCAGGTTATTTGCTACTTCAACGCTTCAAAAAAATGTAACAAAAACTGATCGAAATGCCAGACATTCCCCAAAATGGTATTAATAAAAACATCTTTCCACATCCAAAATGACGGCTCTGTACACAGAAATATAAAAAGTTACGGGGGTCACAATATGGCAATGCAAACATTTTTTGGTTTCTTTCAAACATTTTCATTTTTTTAAAGGTACTAAAACATAATAAAAACTATATACATTTGGTATGACCGTGATCATACTGACCCGCTGTATAAAGGTAATGTTATTTTCACCATACAGTGAATACCGTAAAAAATGAAACCTATAAGAAAAAGGTAGAACTACTGTTTTTTGTTCCCAATTCCACACTATTCTGAATTTTTTTTCCAGCTGCCCAATACATCACACATAATATTAAATAGTACCCTCAAAGTACAGTTTGTCCCATTAAAAATTAAGCCCTCATATGGCAATGAAAAAATAAAAAAGTTATGACTGTTTGAAGGTGGGAAAAAACGAAAGCATAAAAACGAGAATTCACCTGGTCCTGAAAGGGTTAAATGGGTATTTTTAGAATCCGTATTTAGTACTGTATCTATCCACAGACTAGGTGATAAGTGTCTGATCGCAGGGGTCCCCACCGCTAGGATCAACATCAAGGACAGGGGTCCTGTGTACCCTGTTCCACGTTGCTGCTCCTCCTGCAGTGAGGAGGAATTTAAATGGAGCTGTGTTCGCGCTACCCCTCTATTCAAACTCTATGGGACTACCCGGCCAATCCTTCTGCCATTGGCTCGAGAAATTGAGCCAAATACTGCATCAAAACGGTTTCTGTAATCCTGGCCCTAAGGCTCTATTCACACGAGCATATTTCACATCTGTGTTATGCGCGTAAAAAAAACGGACATCACATGGACATATGCAATTTAATGGGGCCATTCAGACATTGTTTTTTACGCAGCATGTGTCCGCTGCGTGAAACTCACTGCATGTCCTATACTTGTGCATTTTTTGCGCATCACATACCCATTGAAATCAATGGATGCGTAAAAATCACGGACATCACACGGACGTCATCCACGTGCTGTCCGTGTTTTTCACGCAACAGTTGCTAAAGAAATGATGAGGAAAAAAATAAAACACCTTCAGATTTTTTTTGCTGATGTAAAAAACGTGTGACATACGCGCATAAAAAACGCAGACGCACACCGTACACTGATGCCACACGGAACTGCAACACAGAAAAAAGGGTGTGTTTTTTACGTGCGCAAAACTGACACGTTCGTGTGAATAAGGCCTAAGGTAGGAAAGCAGGTGATGTATTGATGCAGGAATACACGTTGTCATCTTGTGTGTTAGGGCTCATTCAGACGAACGTGAATAACGTCCGTATGCTGCGCAGGGAAATCACGCACAGCACGTGGACCCATTGATTTTCAATGGGGCCATTCACACATGCAGGAGTTTTCACGCAGCGTGTGTCCATTGCGTAAAACACTCTGCATGTCCTATATTGGTGCATTTTTCACGCACCTATCGCCCATTGAAGTCAATGGGTGTGTCAAAATCACGCACCGCACACGGATGCACATCTGTGTGCTGTGCGTGATTTACACATCAATTCAATTGAAAATAATAAAAAAAATGTGCTTTGCGAGTGCGTGAATAACGCATGCCACTCGCAAAGCACGGATGCAATAACGCAACCGACATGGACCAGATTCACGCGCGTGAATCTGATATGCTCATGTGAATGTAGCCTTAGGCCATGTTCAGACATAGCCGAAACGTTCTGCTGCAAATCTGTGGAGGATCAGAATTTATGGAATGAATATCTGCAGCCTGCCCTAAAATCTGTGCTATTTTTCCTGCAGTGTGTGTGTGTGTGAATGGGGTTTTATAAAAACCCTATTCTCTACCATTGTGCTATGCTTCCTTTCTGATTTTTGGTGTGGAATTCCGCTACATCTGAATATGGCCTAAAGGGGACCAGAGTTCTATAATCTTTTGGAGTTTGCAAGCCGCTTTCAAATACTACATGTGATGTTGAACCACTCTGAATATTAAAAGGGGAGTGTTTACTGCCAACAAAGTACAAAGTTTTAGTAATGCTGTAACCTCCCAAGGGCCCAATAGTATAAGGCCTCGTGCACACTTCCGACACCGTTTTCACAGCCGTTTTTGACGGATCCATGTGCCCGTTTTAGCGGCCGCGTGCACTCCCGTGTGCACTACGTGTTTCCGTTTCCGATCGCCGAACATGGTACTGTCCAGGGTGCTGAAAGAGTTAATGGGCTGCACTGATCGGCGGTAACTCTTTCAGCACCCTGGACAGTACCATGCTCGGAAAATAAAATAAAATTACTTACTTTCCTCCTGTCCGGCCTCCAGCGATGACATTTCATCCATGTCACCGCTGCAGCCAATCACAGGCTGTAGTGACTATCACGCACGTCAGAAGGCCGGCCTCCAGGGATAACGCTTCATCCCACGTGACTGCCTCTGCTGCCAATCACAGCCAATCCTCATTACACCACTGCCCCTATATATAGCGCCACACAGACCGCCTGTAGATAGCGACGTGCACACACCCTGTAAAGAGCGCCACACGGGTCCCCCAGATCTCCGGCAGGACGCATGCGCAGACCGGTGTGATGATGTGACGTCATCACCCCGGCCGGCGTGACTCCTAACACCTTATAGGCTGCAGGCCTAACGTGACCTGCAGCCTATAGTATTCATTTGTATGTGCGTCCTGAGGACTGTCGCTAGCACCGGAGCCCCCTCCGGTGCTAGCGACGCCACTGCATCCGCCCGTGACGGGCGCGGGCTTTAAAGTTTAGTGAGCGGGCAGATCGTGCAATGTGCGTGGCCGCGCACCTTATAGGAAACACTACTGGTAAATTAACACAAAAATACAAATATTTAACAAATAAGCATTTACACCACTGTTTGGTATCTGTATGGCAAAAGCATACCGTTGCCGGGGAAATGTATGGGCAGCTGCAACTTTCCCCAGCAAGAACAGCAGATTGCTTGAGGCTTCAGAAGCCAGACCCATGGAAATCGTTCAGCTTTATTTCAAAAGGGGTTGTCTTGACAAGCCCTTTAAAGGGAACCTGTCACCAGCATTTCACCTATTAAATCAGCAATACCTGGTGGTAATGGGTGAAAAATCATTTCTTATATAACCTAGAATTGTCTTCTTAGTCGGCTCTGTAGCTTTAGTATTCCGTTTTTTAGTGTTCCCACACCGTATGCTAATGAGCAGAAAAGAGTCATATCTTAGTTTGAAAGGAGTCAAATTTTCGTTTGAATCGAGTCAAATCTTCATTCCTCAAATCTTTCCGGGTTTTATCACGGCTCCTTACTTTTGATTGACAGCTCCTCGCCTCCTCTTCTGGTGTGTGCGCACAAAGGGACACCGGATTATTACGATAAAAGGCGCAAAATGTTTACAGACCATTATTTACAGTCAGAGGAGGCGTTTAGGAGGGGGGAGAACGGCAATGAACTTTTGATAGCAGCGGCCAGTGAGGGATATGTAAAGTTCAATAAGTGAAATGCTGGTGACCGGTTCCCTTTAAATACAGTGTAGTATCATATGCCGGCTAATCAAATAAATGGCACACCAGTGTTTGTAAGTGGGAGTGCCGTTCCTAGTTAGTAGCTCTCTGCTCTGGCTAATAGAGTATGAATGTATGGAAGATTTCAACATATTTGTACATCGATCTGTATAGCTAAATACCTTTTTTCTTCTAACATTAACCAATTTGTGTGTGTGTTTTATATTAGTTTACATGTGTTAATTAGTTTACATGTCTTTTTTGCAGGCGGAAAATCTGCCTCAAAATTCTGTTTGGGGTTTTGAGGCAGATTTTGCTCTGCCTGCACACCGATTTTCGCTGCGTTTTTCGCCCGTGGCCATTGAGCGCTGCGGGCAAAAAACGCTGCGATATACACTTTCTCTGCCTCCCATTGATGTCAATGGGAGGTCAGAGGCTTAAACGCCCGAAGATAGGGCATGTCCCTTCTTTTTCCCCCGAGACGGTTTTTCCGCTTGCGGGAAAAAAACTCCTCCGCGGTTTTCGCGCCAAAAAACTTGTCAAAAAACTCTGTGTGAATTCCCCGTTACAAGCCTAACACTAATATTTTGTTTTGTAGCTTTGCATGAGGCCTTACTGTGCTATCGACCATGTTTGATCCGTTATATATGGACCGTATGTCGGGCATATTTACCGGACTGACCACATTTCAGGGAGCTGAGCGCCTAGCGTCCTAGTTATCTATGATGCTTGTAGTCCCTGCCTCTCAGCAGAAATACTGTCCCATACTGAAAACATGATTACAGTATGGGACAGTATTTCCGCGGCGAGGCGGGGACTCCGAGCATCATATGATAGGGCTCAGTCCGGGATATATGGCCGACATACGGTTCGTATCTCACAGACCAAACACTGTCACGTGCCTTTAATAAAGGTTTGTCTTGAATTGTGATTTAATAGAAACATTTCATTTAATTCTAGGTAGCCAGCTGCAGATATGATGGAAGATAAAGGTCCCCGCGTTGCGGATTACTTTGTAGTTGCAGGACTGACTGATACCTCTAAACTCCTGGACCAGGACGTGGCCCGCTTGGAGAACAAAGCAGGTCGTCCCAAAGCTCCAATCACAGATATTGTAATCATCAATCGGACAGCTGGTGAGGCAGTGCCAGAGGGATATACAAGCATCGAACTCACGCCAAGTGGCCTCCAGGCAAACCTCAATCACGGCAGTCTGAAGAGTCCAGAACTGTTCGTTTGTTACAAACGAGAGAAGGGGAAGGCACCACTCATAGATATTGGGTAAGTTCTTTTGTTTGTGTTGCCAATTCTTCTATTCCATGTATTTATTTCTATACATTAGATTGTGTCATATTAAAATAAAATCAAAGAACATTGTCTGAAATTTAATATTATACCATTGAGGAGTCGAATGACTTTTAAAGTCCCAAAATGCATAATAATTAGCCAGATTGCTCACTCTTTGGAGATTCACTGCTTACTGTTGGAAGAATTTATGTTTACTATGAAGCTCTTGTTTAACGTAGGCATCATGGAAGTCTTTTTAGTACTACGTTATTACTGTATTTGCTAGAAAATGAAGACGTAAACCTGTGCTAATAGGGTTTCAGCTAAAACAAGTTTATTGATTACCACAGGAAGCTTTGAGGGCAGGCTGGACAAATCCAGGAGCCAGGTAGCTGATATGTCTAGAAATCTGTTACAGGCACATAACTGTTTAGGCTGGATTCCCACCTGCGTTTAAGGTTTCTGTCAATCTGCTCCATCCTATAAGCAGAACAACAAGAGAAAAAATAGAAATGCCGGATGTTTTGGGAGACGGACACCAACGGCGCCCAATGGAACCCATTGACTTTAATGAATTCCGTTGGGTGTCCGTTGCTTTTCAGCCACTTTGGACCTAACGGAGCCTCCAACGAAGATGTGGACAGATCCTTAGCTATTTTTTTTCCTATTGAAAAGTCCTCTATATAAAGCCCTCATTGCTTAATTAGCATAAAAAATATTTGCTCTTGCAGTGATTTAGTTTGTAATTTGTCCATCCGTGGTTTATGGCCACCCAGTCTCTTACAGGGAACCTGTCGGCAAGATCATGCTGCCCTAAAGTGCATTTTTGTTTTGTGTGCTTGTTCGGTTAACAGCTATTCTTCCCGACTCCACATACATGCAAACCTTGGGAGAGGTTCGTGCCATCCACCTCTGGCAGTGGGTTATCTCCTGTGGGAACTTCTGACATAAGCCATTGGGAAGGGTCGGGACACCCCCATAGACATTAGTCAGCCAGTCTCTGCAAAATTGTCAGGCTTGGTGACTTTCATCTAGGGCTGGGCGATTAATCGAATGAATTCGCCCTCAAGGCCTCGGGCGATTGTTTTTTTTTTTTTAGGTTTTTTTGGTGCCTTCCTGAACCACCCTGTCTGACAAGCTGCGCTTCGTTCTGTCTCTGCTTCCCTACGGAACTACTGTTCTGTAGTGAATAAAATGATACAGTACGGAACAGCAGTTCCATGGGGAAGCTGAGACTCCTAGTATATAGCCACACCACCCTGTAGATACTACCACCCCACCTCTTACAGGTTGCACCGCCCCCCCCCCCCCTTGCAGCTTGCATCCCCCCCCCCCCCACCTCTTGCAGGTTGCACCACTGTAGCTCCCACTAGGAGCTGTATTTCTGGTCATAGTGTTGGCAACCTCTGGCTGGGGATTCAGCCCCTAGTGGCAGCTACAGTGCCCGCTATCTACAAGAAGGATGGGATGGGGTGCTGCGATCTACAAGGGGGGGGGGGGGGGTAGAGTGCAATCTACATGTGGGAGTGTGATCTACATATGAGGGTGGGATCTACAAGGGGGGGGGGTGTAGTGCAATGTACATTTGGGGGGGTGCTATCTGCAAGGGTGTGTGGCACTATATGGGGGTGGCCCTGTGTTACTATATGAAGGGCCCTGTGGCACTATGTGGGGGCCACTACGGCACTATGTGGGATTCAGCCCCTAGTGGCAGCTACAGTGCCTGCTATCTACCAGAAGGATGGGATAGGGTGCTGCGATCTACAAGGGGGCGGGCAAGGTGTAGTGCGATCTACATGTGGGGGTGCAATTTACAAGTGGGGGTGCAATCTACAAGGGCGGGTGGGAGTTCGATCTACATGTGGGGCGGCAATCTACAAGGGGGGTGTACTATCTGCAAGGTTGTGTGGCACTGTCACTATGTGGGGGCCGCTGTGAATCGGGCCTTAATGTTCTTTATTTAGCCGTCCATGGTGGGGCTGGTACTGACCGGGTCCTGCTCAGACCTCAGACACTAAAATGTAATCTCGCCACCGAGTGCCCACTCAGCGCGATCTGCCTGGCCCTGCTGCAATTCACACTGCTCTCGCCTGCAATGTCTGAGACCGGCTAAGATGGTGACGGGCAGAGAGGGATGTTAATGTACGCAGCGCATCATTGATTATAGATTCTGTTAACCTGTTCCCTGCCGGGGAACACCGAAATTATAATCAGTTAGATATACATTTTTACAATAGTATTTCTGATAACTTTTAACCTCTGCAAATACTTTAAGTTATGTACAATTATTATAGTAATATATTAAAGTTATTTATATAAAGAAATAAATTTTATTACATGATCTCTTGGTATTATTTTCAGTTTATTTAACCATAATAAGAAAATCAAGATTCAAATCGAAAATCGGCCATAGGGTTGACAAAAATCAAGGTATTTTTTGGCAAAATCGCCCAGCGCTACTTTCATCTAATGTGTATGAGGCACCCTTAGTGACCGCTCTGACGATCATAATCCCCCTACGTTCAATTGCAAAGTGCGGCTGTGTTTTAGAGAAATTACACACTGTCGTTGCCGGTGTTATGTGACAGGCTTGAAAAAAAGTTTCCACTCGGTGGCTCCCCTCTGGTTTCCTCCACCTGGCTCACTGATTGACAGGTCTCCTCAGGGCCGCCATCAGGAATTTCTGGGCCCCATACAGCCATGATGTCTGGGCCCCCCCTCCATTACCGGGGGTGGGCAACGGAAAGTGTGGCGCTCACGTTTGTACGTTATACACATTAAATGATTTTGGTGCTGATGTCAATTACAGTGAAGGAAACCATGGAGCCGGCAGTGACCGGTTCATGCTCCGGATTTTGATCTATTTAGCTAATACGTATCCGACTGTATGGCATATAGTGGGATACGTCGCCTGGGGAATGGCCCAGGGGAAACTACTGAAGTCACTGTCCATGAACAGGGCTGGAGCTTTCTACTAGCGCTCTGCCCAGGGACTATGGCGCTGCTCATGATGTCCATATACGTAAAGTGACGTCCGAAGCTGCACAAAGCCTGAGTACACGGCCGGAGCGTCGGCAACATTCTGGCCAGGGATTCCGGCCCTGGAGAATCCCCTAATGTCACTTTACATATATGGACAGTGATGTCAGGAGCTCCCAGGGACAAATTCCACAGGTAGAGCACTTGTGATGCTGCCTGGGGACTCCGGAATAACAAAGTTTACTACGCCATTTCATCCTTCAAAAAGAAGGTAAACCGACGTCCACCAGCCCGACGGAGGCTAAAAGGACATAATGGAGCCCTGTGAATTATCGTCTACGTTGTTTATACTGTAAGGTAGGAGATTTCCTGACTACACGATAAACTTAGGGCAACAATACGATGTGAAGGGGGAAGGGAGGGGGAAGCGCTTGAGGATGTAAGGAGAACTAATGCTCCGCTCTTACGTTGCCATTAAAGTTCAATGTGTTTTTTCACAGCAAAAATCGGAGGATTTCCCTTTGATTCCTGGCGCAGATGCTACAAGCGTGTAGCAGATCCGCACGAGAATAAGGCCCTGTTCACACAGTTTTTTTTGCCACATCTTTTTCAGCGGAAATCAATGGGAGTCAGAGAAAACCTGAAGGAATTTTTCTGCCTGCAAAAAGCTGTGTGAACAAGGCCTAAGTCCCAGTGTCATTCAAAGTTGCTCATCCTCGGCTTTTCCATGTAATATAAGACGCATGCTACTTATTGCTGTGGTGGATTTCTTTTCATGGTGCGGACAAAAATCCATGTGGAAAATTTTTCACAGCATGTCAACTGGGTTGCGGAAACCTCATATGCATGGGATACAGAATCATCGGAATCCGTATCAAATCCAACATGTGTGAACGGGGTCTTAGGGGGAGTTAAAAAAAACTCTGTTAGGCCAAATGCACACGATACTTATTACGTGCAAATTTGTCGCGGGTATTTTCGTGCGGCAAATCCGCAGTGTAATACAGTACCAGCAAAGTAAATGAGATCAAGAAATCTCATCTACATGTCGCATTTTCTGCACAAAAATGTACCTGCGGTGCGTATTTGAAAATATGCTACATGTAACTATATCTTGCGTTTCCGCATGCGAATTGTTTCTGACTAGTTTAAAAAATAATAAAAAAATCTGCAGCATAAAAGCTGCACCTATTTCCGCATCAAAAAGTAAAAACCGCACCTAAAAACGTCAAAAAACTAACTATTAGGTGCAGATTTTACCTGCGGAATTACCTGCGGTTTTGATGCGGATTTTGTGCACCAAATTCCTCAATGTGTGCGTTACAGAATTTGCTGGGGATTTACAGCAAATTAACCCTTAACATTGTAAAGGATGAAATACGTTACAATTCTGCAACATTAGGGTATGTTCAAACAGCTTATTTTCGGCCATTTTTCTGGCCGTAAACGTCTGAAATATCAGAAGCAGAACGCCTCCAAACATCTGCCCATTGATTTCGATGAAAAAAAAACGGCAGTGTTCCGATGCGCCGTTCTTTTTACAACGGCTGCGTAAAAAAACGGCCGCGAAAAAGAAGTGCAGGTCACTTCTTCAGACGTTTCTGGAGCCGTTTTTCATTGACTCTATAGAAAAACAGTTCCAAAAACGGCTGTGAAAAAACTTCTGAAAATCAGGAGCTGTTTTCCCTTGAATATCTCTGTATTTTCAGACTGTTTTTGCTAATTGTGTGAACATACCCTAAGGCCTTATTCACACGACAGGGTCCCGCCGTTTTTCCCGGCCGGTTTGCATTAGTTTTGCATCCGTTCCGGGCCGGGCATATCTGGACAGTGACATCAGGGGCAACTCCTGAAGGGGAATCCCCATGTGGCCGGTGATTCCACTTCAGGAAAAGCCCCTGTCGTCTGTGTCCATTTATGGACACTGAACGTTACTGGCTTTTCCTGGTGTGGAATCCCCGGTCACAGAGTGTTCGGGGATTCCGCTTCAGGAGTTTCCCCTGATGTCACTGCCCAGATATGGACAGAGACATCAAGCGCTCTGTCCAGGAGCGGAATCCCCGAACACACAGGGATTCCGCTCCTTCAGGGAGCTAAAGTGGGGCTAGCACATAGCAGAGCAGGGACGAAGCTACAGCAGTAGCAGCCGCAGCAGCTGCTAGCGGCGCCATCGGCCATGGTAGGTGTCGCCGCTAGCAGCCGCTATGGCTGCTATAGCTGTAGCGATGCCTGAAGAAGCGCCAGGGCGGAAAGGAGGCTGATTCGCCGGGCCAGGGCGATTTGGGAAGGGAGCCAGCGCAGCGCCCCCTTCCACCTGCTGTACACCCCAGCCCTGCCACACAGTACCCCTGCACATAGCAGAGCAGGGACGTCGCTACAGCAGTACCCCCACAGTGTTGCCTCCAGCATAGAGCGCTTCTTCTAAATGAGATACACTCCTCCTCCTCACATGCACTCTGCGCTGTGAGTTGGAGAGAGCGAGCGACGGTAGACACGGCCATCACTCGGGACACATTCCGGTGATGGCCGTGTATTACCCGGCCCCAAAGACTTCTATGGGAGCCGGGCGGCCGGGTAAACAGCTGAAAATAGGGCATGTCCCATTTTTTGACGGCCGGTTTTCCCGGCCCGTCAAAAAATCGGTCGTGTGAATAGCCCTTTAGGGGTCTATTGTTCCTACTGCAGCCGGGTGACGGCTGATTTATGAACGGCCGTCACCCGGCCGGGAAACCCTGTCGTGTGAATAAGGGCTAATAGGCATGCAGCTTATTTAACCCCTTCCCTCCTCAGCCATTTTTTGAATTTTAACTTTTGTTTTTTCCTCTCCACCTTCCAAAAGCTATAATTTTTTTTTACTTGAGGGCTTGTTTTTTGCGGTACAAGTTGTAGTTTTTCATGGCACAATTTGTTGTACCGCATTGTACTGGGAAGCTGAAAAAAAATTATTTGTGGAGTGAAATTCTGCACGTGCATGATCTGACAAACCCCATTCACATGAGTTGGGGCTTATTCAGACTAACGTGTTAATCGTCCGTGTGAAGGACGTTTTTTTAATGGCCGTCACACGGCTGCATGTATTTCTATGGGGTTATTCACACGGTTGTTCTAACGGATCGTGTGAAGGGCCTGTAAAAAAAATAGGACATGTCCTATTTTTGTGCGTTTTCACGGATCCCTCAATAGACTCAAGTCTATGAGGGATGTGTGAAAACGGGTCCCGCACGGCTGCAAATCGGCCACAAAAAACGGCCGTTCTTCACGTCTGATTTCACACACGTTGGTCTGAATATCGCCTTAGGCTTTATTCACACGAACGTGTCCGTTTTGCACGCGCAAAAAACGCTGCATTTTGCCCGAGCAAAAGTTCAGTGTGGTATCAACATATGGTGCGCGGCTGCGTGATTTTCGCGCAGCCGGCGTCATTATGACACTCTGTTTTGATGTTACAACACCGTAAAGAAGGGGGGGCTTTTATGTTTCCCTTCTCTTTACCTACTGTAGCGCGAATCACTCGCGTCACCCGGAAGTGCTTCCGTGTGCCGTGCACGATTTGCACGCACCCAATGACTTCAATGGGTGCGTGCTGCGCGAAACACGGGCAAGTATAGGACATGTCGTGAGTTTTACACAGCGCACACACGCTGCATGAAATTCACTGACAGTCTGAACGGCCCCATTCACTAACATAAGTCCGTGCGACGCCAGTGAAAATCACGCTAGTAGTGCGGACGTATAACACGTTCGTGTGAATAAGCCCTTATATTGTAATTTGTAGTGAATTTTCAGTGCGCAATCTGCACCAAAAATAGGAGGCAAGTAAGTGGCTTATTCAGATGTCCATGTTCGGTCTGTGATATAAGGACCGTGTATCGGCCATATTTCCCGGACCGACCACAGTTCAGGGAGCCGGGTTTCTAGCATCACAGTTATCTATGATCATAGTCCCTACGTTCCCGTGGGAATACTGTCCCTGGTCCCATACTGAAAGCATCATTACAGTATGGGACAGTATTCCCGCGGAGAGGCAAGGACTCCCAGCAACACTCATAACTATGATGCTAGGAGTCCGGCTCCATGAATTGTGGTCAGCCTGTGAGATACAGCCGATACACGCTCCGTATGTCACGGACCGAATGCGGCCGTCTGAATAAGGCCTTAGTCTAGTTACACAGTGCGGTAAAATCCCATTTTTTTGCCACAATTTTTGCAAAAACGTGATTTGACCGTACTGTGAGAATATAGCCTAACAGCACTTTTCATGTTTTGTATCTTTTTTTTTTTTTTTTTTTTTTTATGCAATTTTCGTAATTGCGGCACAAATCACGTGGTTTTGCCGCGATTTTTACATAATCGCGGCAAAACTGCGCCATTTTTGCCGCGATTACGAAAATCGTGGCAAAAAAACGCTAGGAAAACGAAAAAATACCCAAAAACTTTTTAACCAACTTTATACAATCTACAGATGGGGTCATGGGGATGGGAAGCAGGATGGATAGGGGAACATACTCACCAGCCTGCAGGTCCGGTCGGCAGTGTAAAAGAGCTGGGGGGCGGGATCTCCACACGGAGCTTCAACACATGCTGCATCTTCCCCGTCCAGTGAAGCTACAACAGGTATGCAGGGGGTGTCGCTGGGGGGGGGGGTCGCTAGGGGGGTGCCGCGGGCGTTGCAAGGGGGGGCCCGTGAGCGTTGCAAGGGGGGGCAACAGTCCGAGGGGGGGAGGCGACGGCAGCCCGGCGGGCCCCTTTTCTTCATCCATGTGGCCGGGCCCCTGACGGGAGTACCAGTAATTACCCCCTGATAGCGGCCCTGGGTCTCCTCCCTATACACATCTATAATACAATTCTACCTATTATTGGCTGGACACGTGGTTTGCAACTAGAGGCATAAAGTAAGAGCTGCACCGATCCCTAGGACGGGGTGCCTTAAACCCGTTCTAGCTTCTTGTGCTCTACTGCCTCCCAGCCACTTACAGATTACATGGTCTGGAGATACGCAAACAGCGTAACTCGGTGAGCTACGCTGTTTCCGTAACTCCCATAGAACTGAATAGTAGTTACGGAAACAGCGTAGCTCGCATGCTACGTTCCTTCTGTAACGGCCATTCACTACTATAGGAGTTACGGAAACAGCATAGCTCAGTGAGTTACGCGGTTTCTGTAATTCCTGACCATGTACTCGGTAAGTTGCTGGCAGTCGCTGTGAGCACAAAAAGCTAGAGCGGGTTTAGGTGACCCCGTTCTAGAGATAGGTGGGACCCGCATCTATCTGACATTTATTACATAATCCTGTGTCCCTCATGAGAAAACCCCCTTAACAGGTTCCCGACCGCTGGCTGTATTTATACGGCCAGCGGTCAGGGTCTCTGAAGTCCGCCGTATAGACTAATTACGGCGGCACTTCAGAGACTGTGCACGCGCGATCGCGTGCACACAGCTTTATGCCCTGGCTGTTGCTAACAGCCATGAGCACTGGGCAGAATGTCAGGGGCCAATCTTTTGGCCCCTGAACATGTGATCGCTGTGACAACCAATCACAGCGATCACATGCATTTCTGCGTATAAAACAGTGTGCACGCGATCGCGTGCACACAGCCCTGTGCCCACGCTGTTACCAACAGCTCTGGGCACTGGGCAGAGTATCAGGGACCAATCTGATGGTCCCTGAACATGTGGTCGCTGTGAAAACCTATCACAGCGACCACATTTGTTTTATTTTGACTTTTCTGGCAGCAAATCTCCTGCCTCTTTTCTTCTCCTCAAACATTGTTTCAGTTTGAGGAGAAGAGACTTGAGAGAATTGCTGCCAGAAGAATACTGTGAAAAAAAATACAGTTACACTATAAAACATTCTCTGTATAGATAGATTTCTATCTATCTATACAATCTATCTATCCATCTATCTTTTTTTCTATCTGTCTACCTTTCTTTCTTTTATTCTATTAGAATAGGCAGGTAGGGAGTATATAATTATATATATATATATAATATATATAGCAATAGCTGTTTATTTTTTTGTTAGCGGTAGTGTAGATATATATACCAGTCTGTGTGTTTTTATAAAAATAAAAAAATAAAAATAAATAAAAATACATTTGTTTAGTTAGTGTTAGTGACGTTATGGCGAGGAAGTTGTTTAGCGCCGAGGAGGCATACGCCATGCTGTGGTCTGAGTCGGAGACCGCGTCAGAGATGGAACCTGTTTTGGGCAGTGACGATGATAGCGTCACTTCAGGTTCATCTTCAGGGGACGTTGTCCCTGATGCAGTTGAAACTGCAGAACATGAAAGCGCAGGGCCAAGTAGCGCTGTAGCACGGGACAGCCTGGTCCCTCCAGTCCAGGCTCTTGTATGGGCACCTGCCCCATCTTTTGGGCCTAGAATCCACGGATTTATTGCCACTCCTGGCATAACCGTGGACAATACAAATTTTGTCCAAATGGATTACTTCCATTTATTTATAACGGACGACATCCTAAATCAGACTGTCCACGAAACAAATTTATATGCCACTCAATATATAAGGCAGAAACCTTCATCCACCCATGCCAGAGATTGGACGCCCACCAATTTGCAGGAATTAAAACATTTTTTGGGGCTCACCCTAAATATGGGTATTGCCAAAAAGCCCTCCATTAGGTCTTACTGGTCAACAAGACCCGCCCAAGCCACCCCAGTATATTCTGCAGTATGAGACAATAATGAGGTTCCTCCACTTCAACGGCAACGCACAGGCCCCCCCAAGTACCGATGCAAACCGGGATCGGTTGTTCAAAATAAGACCGCTAATAAATTCCCTGAATAATTTATTTCTGCAACTCTACACCCCTGAGCAGAATGTAAGTGTGGACGAATCCCTCCTCAACTTTCATGGAAGACTTAGCTTTCGCCAATATCTACCTTCCAAAAGGGCAAGATATGGCGTTAAGCTTTATAAACTGCGCGAAAGCGGGTCAGGATATACCACCGCCTTCAGGATTTATGAAGGGCGGGACCGCTCAATAATTGTTCCTGGATGCCCCCCTGATCTTTCCACCAGCAGTAAGATCGTGTGGGAGATAATGCAGCCTCTGCATCACAAGGGGTACCACCTGTACTGTGATCATTTTTATTCGAGTGTGCCCCTGTTTATGCATTTGCATGCTGCAAGGACTGGGGCATGTGGTACCATGCGCAAAAACCGAATTGGTTTTCCACAGCAATTAGTGGGGAAGCGCATTGTAAAGGGGGACTCCTGTGCTTATGCATCTGAGGAATTGCTGGCGGTCAAGTTCAGGGATCGCAAAGACGTGTATGTGCTAAGCACGATTCATACCGCAGGAACAGTGGCAGTGAGGGAAAGAGGGGCAACATCGGACAAGCACAAACCAGTGAGCGTGTCCGAATATAACAAGTACATGGGGGGGGGGGTGGATTTAAGCGACCAGGTTTTACAGCACGATTTAGTAAAGCGAAAAACAAAAACCTGGTACAAAAAAGTGGCCATTTATTTGTTACAGGTGGCAAGCCACAACTCATTTGTGCTCTACAAAAAAAACAGAGGCAGAGACACATACCTGGATTTCCAGGAGAAAATTATTGAAGGCCTCATTTTTGATGTTCAGGACACCCGAGAATGCCCCCAGTCTGAGGATGTCACGCGACTGACTGAAAGACACTTCATCAGTCGGATTCCCCCAACACCAACCAGAAGCAACCCCCAGAAAAAGTGCCGCATCTGCAGAAAAGACGGGCACCGCAAAGATTCCCGATATTTCTGTCCCTCATGTCCCTCGCAACCAGGCCTGTGCATTCACCTATGTTTTAAAAAATACCACACTGTTCTGCATTATTAGATTTTAGTTAATTTGTTGAAAATATATTTGCCCTACATAACTTTTTATTTTCCCCCTGATTTGGGAATGGGTGGGGGGTGGATGTCATATTTGCATGTTTTCTAAAGTTCATCTGCTGAATAGCTCCATTTGCATAAACCTGCAATTTCTTATTTTAGAAAACCCCAAAAAATAAATTCCCATTATACCCCTAGATGATATTTTGGGATTTCTGCTTCAAGAGCAGATATTTTGGAAGTGTTCTAGAAACTCTGTTGAATTTTGTAAAACCAGCTTTGAAAAAAAGCGATTTGTGAAATAAGCTTCTTCTTTCGTCCGCCCTCCTACATCTTTATGTGATAATAAGGCCCACATATTTGGTATCCCCATGTACGGGAGAAGTGGAAGAATGTGAAAGGAGATGAATTTTGGCCGTGGTCTATACCGTGTGTGAAAAATGCTGGCATAAACCGACGCATTTGCTAAAAAAAAGCTAATTTTATTTTGTTCCATCTTATTCAAGAAACTTTCAGTAGAAAACTGGACTTGCTAAAAATATGATAAACCCCTTGAAGGAAACCTTGTGGGGTCTACTTGTGTGAATGAAGTCATTTATGGGGTGATTCTAATGTTTCAGCAGCATTAGGCCCCCCAGAAAACAGTACGCTGCTATAAAATCAAATGCAAAATTCCTGGACCAAAAAGGCCAAAAAGTCTCCTTTTATGCCAAGCCCTGGCACATGCCCGCACAGTGAATAAGGCACACATATTTGGTATCCCCATGCACGGGAGAAGTGGAAGAATGTGAAAGGAGATTAATTTTGTCCGTGGTCCATACTGTGTGTGAAAAATGCTAGCCTAAACTGACGCAATTGCTAAATTCTTGCATTTTTTTCCAATTTTGCCCACTTTAGAGAAAAAAATAAAAATGATGTATACTGACAAATGCCACTAAAACAAAGCCCTATCTGTCCTTTTAAAAAGAGTGTAAAATTCAAAGATGAATTTTATTCACCTGCAGAGTTATAGTCATCTAAAGAAGCGCATAGCAAAATTGTGACATTTGCTCTGGTCATTTCGCTGTAAAACAGCCTAGTCCTTAACCGGTTAAAGCTATGTTTTCTTTAAAACCCGGCATCACTATATAGTTTAACATAGCTGATTATGATCATTGGACCTGTGACTAAGTCATGCTGCCTGCGGTTAGGGCAGCATGATCTGAATGACCAGTTCGTTTTAACTCAATTACAACTTTTCGTTGATGTCAATATGTAGAAGCGGCTGCCAGAAATGAGAAGGTAAGGCCCGACATGATTATGGGGAATGTCAGAAGCGAGCGTTTGGATGGCAAAAAAAAAAAAGTATATTGAAGTATATCCTGTGATTTACCCACAGTTTTCTAAGGACCAAACGTATGCAAAAAAAGTGTCCTATTGGCATATAGGTTTCACAAGAGTCATGGTATTAAAATGTTTCAGATCATTAACCCCTTAACGATGGATCTATCCATCGCAAGCGGGTGCTTGTTCCCACGTCGTGACTGATATATCAGTCAGTCGTTTCTCATGGGTACTGCCACTGTATCCACGAGATCAGCGGCTGGAGTATGGCTGTTATACACAGCCAGGCTCTTGCCGCAACTTCGAAATCGAAGGGTAGTCTGATTCAGCCGGTTTAACCCCATAGGTGCCGCGGTCAATAGCGAGTGTGTGTGAGCTGCTCCAGAGTCCAGAGCTGTGGGAGAGATCTGCTGGAGCCTCTAGGATCGGACATTCAGAGCCAGGACACTGCTGTGTAAATGTCTTCCAACAGTCGGTCTCAGAGCTGCCCCACATAGCGTGAGAACAAACAAACATTGCATGCTGCTGGCCCTGTCCTGTCGTACACCTGCACCGTATAGTGTCCCTTCATGTTCTGGAAGAATCTTCCTCCATGTTACCATGAACTCTGAAGATGGGACTATGAGCAGAGAGAAGTTCGTTGTGATGTAACAATACCTTGCTGTTGGTGGGGTGATTTTTTGTTTTTAAAGTAAAGCAGCTATTAGATAAAAAGCGGAGTTATGTGGGGTGTCCTAAGAAAAATTTGCCCCGAGGCCTTCACCTCCATACAAAGTACAGTTTTTTCGGACTATAAGACACCGTTTTTAGCAAGAATAAATCTTGCTAAAAAGTCCCTGCGTCTTCTAGTCGGCAGCCCCCTGACTGCTCCTTACTTAACCCCTTCCTGACCCGTGATGTGCCGGCACATCATGGGGAACGGAATGATGTATGAAGCGGGCTTACGCGCTGAGCCCGATCCATACATTGCAGGTGTCCGCTTCTGACACACTGCACTAATGGCTAGGAACAGTGATGGCGCTGTTCCTGGCCGTTTAACTAGTTAAATGCCGTGGTTAATAGCGCCCGGTGCATTTATAGTGGTTTTCCCTTGAAGGACATTTATGACATATCCACAGGATATGCCATAAATGTAAGATAGATGCGAGTCCCGCCTCTGGGACCCGCATCTAACTCTAGAACTGGGCCCCCTAAGCCCTTGTTCTATCTTACCCGGCTCCGCTGTCTTCCGGCCACTTCCTGCTTACATGGTCGTGTTACAGAAACAGCGTAACTCGCTGAGCTATGCAGTTTCCGTAACTCTCATAGAACTGAATAGTAAGGGTATGTTCACACGCACTAATTACGGACGTAATTCGGGCGTTTTTGCCCCGAAATACGTCCGAAAATAGTGCCTCAATAGCGTTGACAAACATCTGCCCATTGAAAGCAATGGGCAGACGTTTGTCTGTTCACACGAGGCGTATATTTACGCGCCGCAGTCAAATAACGGCGCGTAAATAGACGCCCGCGTCAAAGAAGTGACCTGTCACTTCTTTGGCCGTAATTGGAGCCGTTATTCATTGACTCCAATGAATAGCAGCGCCAATTACGTCCGTAATGGACGCGGCGTTCAAGCGCCTGCACATGCCGTTACGGCTGAAATTGCGGGGATGTTTTCAGGCTGAAACATCCCCGTAATTTCAGCCGTTACGGACGCCCTTGTGTGCACATACCCTTACGGAAACAGCGTAGCTTCTGTAACTGCCATTCACTACTATGGGAGTTACGGAAACGGCGTAGCTCAGCGAGTTATGCTGTTTCTGTAACTCATCCATGTATTGCAGTGTATTGTACCAGCGATCCAATGAGTGCTGGTTCAAGTCCCCTAGGGGAACTAATAAAATGTGTAAAAAAAAAAAAAAAAACATTTTTTTACACTCCTGAAAATGTAAGTATAAAAAAAATAAACTCTCTTCCCATTTTTCCCCAAACACAATGTACAAATAAAAAAAATCATTAAAAAATTGGTATCGCTGCATCTGTAAAAGTCTGACACTATTACAATATAGCATTATTTGACTCACACAGTGAACGTTGTAAAAAAAAACAAAAAACGTATATACTAAAAAAAATGGTGCTAATAAAAACTCCAGCTCGTCCCGCAAAAACTAAGCCCTCACACCGCTCAAATGATGGAAAAATATAAGTTATGGCTATCAGAATGTGGTGAAACTGAACAAATTTTTTTTTTTAACTAATAGGTTTTTCTTTATAAAAGAAGTAAAATATGAAATTTTTTCCTATTTTCTGTTGTCCAAAACCTGGGTGCATCTTATAGTCAGGTGCGTCTTATAGTCCGAAAAATACGGTACCTGTTTAAGGCTTGCCGCAGCATCTCAATGGGATTTAAGTCAGAACTTTTAACTAGGCCACTACAAAACTTAAATTTTGTTTCTTTTGAGTTATTCAGATTAGGACTTGCTTCTGTGCTCCAGATCATTTTCCTTCCTCATAACCCACAACTGCGCTTGAGCCTTAGGTCACGAACTGACAGGCAGATGGTATTTTTCAGGAATTTCTGATAGAGAGCAGCATTCATGGTTATATCAATTATGACGAGACATCCAGGTCCTGCAGAAGCAAAGCAGCCCCAGACCATCACGCTACCACCACCATTTTTGACTGTTGGTATGATGTTCTTATGGTGGAATGTGGTGTTTGCTATACGCCAGATGTAACAAGACCTAAATTCTCCAAAAAGTTCCATCTTTGACTACTTGGTCTACAGAATATTATCCCAAAAGTCTTGGGGGGCCATCTAGATATTTTTTTGACAAATGCGAGACGAGCCTTTGTGTACTTTTTGGTCAGCAGTAGTTTGCGCCTTGCAATTCTCCCATGAATGCCATTTTTGCCCAGTGTCTTTCTTATCGTGTAATCGTCTACATTGACCTTAAGTGAGGCCTGCGGTTCTTCGGATGTTGTCTGGGTTCTTTTGTGACCACCTGGCTGAGTCATCGATATGGTCTTTGTGACCTTTTGATAAGCTGGACACTTCTGGGAAGGTTCACCACTGTTGCAAGTTTTCTCCATTTGTGGATAATGGCTCTCACTGGGGTTCGCTTCAGTCCCAGAGCCTTAGCAGTTGCTTTGTAACCCTTTCCATACTAGTAGATTTTAATGAAATTATTTTGCATCAGTATTTGAGTCTCTTTAGAAGGTCGTATCATGTGCTGGTTTTTGAGGCCTACCCTGCTTCGCATTGCCAGACAGGTTCTGTTTAAAGAGGCCGTCACCAGTTTATCAATTCCCTATCTCCTAACTAATCTAATAGGCACTTTGCTGCCGATAACTGTGTGATTTTGTTTTAAAAAAAACTACTATTCGGAAAGTTATGATTTTTCCAAATATGCTAATTTGGCTATACTTGCCAAATAGGTGGTGACTTTCTTTTCACTCTGGGCGGCGTAATGTGTTCTGTATGACGTTGTCCAATCAGCATATAGCTTCTCCCCCTTCCCTGCCCAGCAACACAGCGTTCTCTTATAGTATACAGCTTCCATTCCTGATTGTTTTCAACTGGTGATATCGAAGGGGGCAATGACTTTTCATATAGAACCAGGTAGGGCTAAACAGAATTTTTCCTTTGATAAATGAGATCATTATTAAAAACCACATTTTGAAATGTGACTTAACAGGTTTCCGACCACTGGCTGTGTATTTACGGCCGGCGGTCAGGGTCCTTAACTGCCGACACAGGACGAGTATGCTCGTCCTGAGCGGCGAGCACTTCGCGCATTAGGACGAGCATACTCGTCCTGTGTGACAGCCGTCCCTGCGCGTCTGTGTGCGCGATCGAGAGCAGGGCAACGGCTGTAATACACAGCCACAGGCCCGCTCTGACAGCGGAGAGGAGAGAAACATCTTCTCTCCGCCGTTAACCCTTTGAACGCCGCGATGACAGCTGATCGCGGCGTTCAAAGAGGGGGGACTGCACATTGATCGCGTCACAGAAGATAACTGACGCGATCAAAGCCCACAACTCGTATAGGCCAGACAGCCCAGGATCCTTTGAAGGACCCCAGGGCTGTCTGAACATATTTCCTGTTAGGGCATACTGAGGTATGCCCTAATAACTGCCTGTGTACATCAGTACACAGGCTAATGTACTGGCAAATAGATCTATGCCAGTACATTACAGTCCCAAAACATGAAATAATATAGACCTATTTGGTATTGCCACGACCGTAACAACCTGTACAACAAATCTAACATTATTTATGATCGGTGTATGGTGTAAAAAAAGAATATTAAAACTGCAGCGGAAATGCTTTTTTTTTTTCTGCATTTTGGCCAAAATAAAAATGTATAGAAATTAAACGATAATGTATTTGTACCAAAAAATGGTACCTACATAAAGTACAACTCGTCCCGCAAAAAACAAAGCCTCATACAACTACGTCGTACAAAAAATAAGAGTTATGAGCGTCGGGATGCAAAGAGGGGAAGTGTAAAAAAATTGCTCTGTCCTCAAGGCCAAAATTGGCCGTGTCCTTAAGGGGTTAAAACCCCAGACTATTCACGGCACAGGTTTTAGCTTGATGCCGGAGCAATCTAGCAACTGAATGTCGGGTCTCCGGCAGTAGTGATAATGGGATATTTTAATTACCGGGACATTAATTGGTGTCATGGTTCGGCTTCAACTGCAAAGGGGAGACGTTTCCTCAGCCTGTTGCAGGAAAATTTTATGGGCCAGTTTGTGGAAGACCTGACTAGAGGTGAAGCTCTGTTGGATCTGGTCATTTGTAATAATGCAGAGCTAGTTGGGAATGTCAATGTTCGTGAAAACCTCGGTAACAGTGATCCTAATATATTTTACATATACTGTAAAAAACAAACACCGGCTGGGAGGGCAAAACCACTTAATTTTAAGAAGGCCAATTTCCCCAGGATGAGGGCTGCAATTCAGGATATAGACTGGGAAGAACTAATGTCCAATAATGGTACAAATGATAAATGGGAGATTTTCAAATCTACTTTGGGTAATTCTAGTGCAAAATTTATTCCTATAGGTAACAAGTATAAACGACTAAAATTAAACCCCACATGGCTTACACATTCTGTAAAAAGGGCAATACATGACAAAAAAAGGGCATTTGAAAAATACAAATCTGAGGGTACAGCTGTAGCCTTTGTAAATTATAAAGTGCTTAGTAAAATTTGTAAAAAGGTAATAAAATCAGCAAAAATACAAAATCAAAGACAGGTGGCCAAGGATAGTAAAATAAATCCCAAAAATTCTTCAAGTATATAAATGCAAAAAAGCCAAGGTCTGAACATGTAGGACCCCTAGATAGTGGTAATGGGGAGTTGGTCACAGGGGATCAAGAGAAGTCAAATTTACTGAATAGGTTCTTCAGCTCTGTATATACAACAGAAGAAAGAGCAGCTGATGTAGCCGGTGCCAGTGCTGTTAATATATCAGTTGATATACTGAATTGGATGAATGTAGATATGGTCCAAGCTAAATGAAACAAAATAAATGTACACAAGGCCCCAGGACCAGATGGGTTACACCCTAGAGTTCTTAAGGAACTTAGTTCAGTTATTGCTGTCCCCCTCTTTATAATATTTAGAGATTCTCTAGTGACTGGTATAGTGCCAAGGGACTGGCGCAGGGCAAATGTGGTGCCTATTTTCAAAAAGGGCTCTAGGTCTTCCCCGGGTAATTTATAGACCAGTAAGCTTAACATCCATTGTGGGGAAAATGTTTGAGGGACTATATACAGAATTATGTGACCATAAATAGTATTATAAGTGACAGCCAGCACGGTTTTACGAAGGACAGAATCTGTCAAACCAACCTGATTTGTTTTATGAAGAGGTGAGCAGAAGCCTAGACAGAGGGGCCGCTGTGGATATAGTGTTTTTGGACTTTGCAAAGGCATTTGACACTTTCCCTCATAGACGTCTAATGGGTAAATTAAGGACTATAGGTTTAGAAAGTATAGTTTGTAATTGGATTGAGAATTGGCTCAATACCGTATCCAGAGTTGTGGTAGATGATTCCTACTTTGAATGGTCCCCGGTTATAAGTGGTGTACCACAGGGTTCAGTGCTATTTTTGCAGATGACACCAAGCTATGTAGTAATGTTCAGTCTATGGAAGATGTTCGTGAATTGCAAGCGGATTTAAACAAACTAAGTGTGTGGGCATCCAGTTGGCACATGAAGTTTAATGTAGATAAAAGTAAAGTTATGCATCTGGGTACCAACAACCTGCATGCATCATATGTCCTAGGGGGAGCTACACTGGGGGATTCACTTGTTGAGAAGGATCTGGGTGTACTTGTAAATCATAAACTAAATAACAGCATTCAATGTCAATCAGCTGCTTCAAGGGCCAGCAAGATATTGTCGTGTATTAAAAGAGGCATGGACTCGTGGGACTGGGATGTAATATTACCACTTTACAAAGCATTAGTGAGGCCTCATCTAGAATATGCAGTTCAGTTCTGGGCTTCAGTTCATAGAAAGGATACCCTGGAGTTAGAAAAAATACAAAGACGAGCAACGAAGCTAATAAGGGGCATGGAGAATCTAAGTTATGAGGAAAGATTAAATGTATTTAGCCTTGAAAAAAGACGACTAAGGGGGGACATGATTAACTTATATAAATGGCACATACAAAAAATATGATGAAATCCTGTTCCATTTAAAACCCCCTCAAAAAACAAGGGGGCACTCCCACCGTCGGGAGAAAAAAAGGTTCAACCTGCAGAGGCGACAAGCCGCCTTAACTGTGAATCTATGGAATAGTCTACCGCAGGAGCTTGGCACAGCAGGGACAGTAGATGGCTTTAAAAAAGGCTTAGATTTCCTAGAACCAAAAAAATATAAGCTCTTATGTGTAGAATTTTTTTTTACTTCCCCTTTCCAATCCCTTGGTTGAACTTGATGGACATGTGTCTTTTTTCAACCGTAAGAACTATGTAACTAATGTACACCCCCAAGAAGTGTATTTCTATTGATGAGTCCTTGGTACATTTTAAAGGGAGGCTTCAATTCCGACAGTACCTGTCGAGTAAGAGGGCAAGGTTTGGCGTGAAGATGTATAAGCTGTGCGAGAGTGCATCAGGGTTTACCTACAAATTTAGGATATATGAAGGGAAAGACACCAGTATTCAGCCCCCAGAATGCTCCCCCTTACTGGGAGTTAATGCAAAAATTGTGTGGGATTTGGTGCACCCACTGTCGGACCAGGGTTACCACCTCTACCTGGATCATTTTTATACCAGCGTCCCACTCTTCAAGTGCCTCGCTTCCAGAAGTACTGCGGCATGCGGCACTTCTAGAAGAAATCTGAGAGGCCCCCCGAAGACTCTGCTTGGGCAAACACTCCGAAGGGGTGAGAGCAGGGCACAATCCAGCAGCAACATATTGTGTGTCAAATACAAGAGCGAAGTCCTTGTATTGACAATACATGGACACACCAGTACCCATGTACCAGTACAGAGACCCCCAAACCAGACTGCATCCTGGACTACAATAGGTACATGGGAGGGGTGGACTTGTCAGATCAAGTCCTGAAGCCCTACAGCGCTATGCGGAGATCGAGGGTGTGGTATAAGAAGCTGGCTGTGTACATCATACAGATGGCATTGTACAATGCGTACGTGCTACGTCGATGTGCAGGCCAGAGGGGAACTTTTCTGGAATTTCAAGAGGTGGTTAATAAGAACCTAATCTTTAGGGACCTAGAATGGGGGGGGGCACCCAGTACTTCTGGAAGCGAGGCCACACGCATTGTACCAGGGCAACACTTTCCAGGAGAAGTTCCCCAAACTTGCAAGAAGGGAAAAAGTCAAGAGGTGCAAAGTCTGTTTATAAGAGGGGGATAAGGAAGGACACTATATCAATGTGACGTGTCCCGAAAAACCAGGGTTCTGTATGAAAGTGTTTAAAAATCAAGGGATGTATGATAAATTTTAAATCTACCCCAGTTTTACTTACCCTGATGCACTCTGCACCGCTTATCACCCTCCTCTTTCCCCTCTGGGCCCTGCTGTGTGCCCAGGCAGCTAACCGCCACATGTAGGGTATTGTCATACCTGGGAGAACCCACATTACCGTTTATGGGGTGTATGTCTCCAGTGGCGCATGCTGGGCACAATATATCGGACACTGAATTGGCATATATTTATAGAAAATTGCAAATCTCACTCTGCACCATCTGCTGCGCATTCTTTTCCAAAATCCCTATGGGGTCAAAATGCTCACTACACCTCTAGATGAATGCCTTAAGGGGTGTCGTTTTTAAAACTGGGTCACTTCTCTGGGGTTTCAACTGTACTGGTACCTCAGGGGCTTCTGCATACATGACTTCGCACCAGAAAATCCCCAGTAGGCCAAATGGTGGTCCTTTCTTTCTGAGCCCTCCCATGGGCCCAAACGTCAGTTTATCACCACCAATGGGGTATTGCTGCACTCAGGACAAATTGGGCAACAAAATGGGGCATTTTGTTCCCTGTGAAAACGAGAAATTTTGATCAAAAACTACATATTATTGGAAAAAATGTCGTGTTTTTAATTTCACAGCCCAATTCGAAGACACGCTGTGAAAAAACTGTGGGGTCAAAATGGTAACAACCATAAATGAATTCCTTGAGGGGTGCAGTTTCAAAATGGGGTCACTTTTGGGGGATTTCTACTGTTTTGGCACCAACACCTCTTCAAACCTGGCATGCTGCCTAAAATATATTCTAATAAAAAAGAGGCCCCAAAATGCACTAGGTGCTGCTTCTGGGGCTTGTTTTAGTCCACTAGCACACTAGAGCCACATGTGGGACATTTCTAAAAACTGCAGAATCTGGACAATACATATTGATTAGGCTGGATTCACACGAAACTGTTCGGTCTGTAAAGGATGGAACGTATTTCGGCCGCAAGTGCCGGACCGAACACACTGCAGGGAGCCGGGCTCCTAGCATCATAGTTATGTATGACGCTAGGAGTCCCTGCATCTCCGTGGAACTACTGTCCCCTACTGAAAACACAATTACAGTAAGGGACAGTTGTCCCGCAGCGAGGCAGGGACTCCTAGCGTCGTACATAACTATGATGCTAGGAGCCCGGCTCCCTGCAGTGTGTCTGGTCCGGGACTTGCGGCCGAAATACGTTCCGTCCTTTACGGACCGAACATGCTCAGTACATCGAGATCACGCTGTGCTGTCATTTACAGCGTGATCTCGCGAGATCACACTTTCTGTCATTAAGTCCCACACAAACGTTACCGAAGTGTCTGGATTGTGAATAGACATCGCGTCCTGGCTGGAAGCGATGTCTATTCATTCTCAAGACACTTCAGTAACGTTAATGTGAGAGTAAGTAAAAGCACATAGTGATCTCGCAAGATCACTATGTGCTGAGCACATGAATGGAGAGAAGTGTATGACGCTGATTGGCCAGTGTCATACACTTCTCTTTACAACGCCCACTTGGTCAAAAGCTAAAAAATGCCCAGTTGGGCATTAAGAAAGTCATTAGCATAAATCTAAAATAGGTCATAACTTGGTCAATATTGATAGTTTTTTCTAAATAAAAAACACTGCTGTAATATATATTACAGCTACGATCACATTATGTAGAAGATAGGGCACTTATAATGTGGTGACAGAGCCTCTTTAAGGCAGCACATAGTGTGCCTAACCACAGGCTTACTGAGCAGGCAGCCCTGGGTTCCTTTCTGGGACACCAGGTCTGACTGCAGAGGGATTTCCTGGTCTTCAATCACGTTTCGGGTGACACAATCGAATAGAGGATTCTCCTTTGATCATGGTTCAAATGGTTAAACAGAATTTTTTTCTAATGCCAGCTGTTTTCAGTAGGCTTCTCGAAGTTCAAAAGCTGTAAGTTACAGCTCCTGCTTAGAGGGTGAACGCTCAAATCGGCCTCTTCGACAGCAACGCCAAAAGACGTCGCTGGGGACCCGGATCGCCTGCCATCAAAAGAAAGTGAGCAGTCTGGAAGGGGTTAACCTGCACCACGCCGTAATAGCACATTGTGGTGCAGGGGGTGATGTATGGAGTGGGCTCACCCGCTGAGCCATCTCCGTACGTGGCAGGTGTCAGCTGTGTATTACCGCTGAAACCTGGGACTAACTGTCTGAAACAGCGATCGTACTGTTCCTGGCCGTTTAACCCCTTAATTGCTGCGATCAATCACGATCGCAGCATCTGAGATGTTAGAAAGAGAGGGTGCCACCCTCCGACAGCGCACCCCGCCCCCACCTCGCGATTCGATCGTGGGGTGCCGATGGGCTTAACAGAAGTCTGTATAAATTACAATATACCAGCAATCTAACCATCACTGGTTCAAGTCCCCTAGAACTGTATAAAAAAATAAACAATTTAGTAGTGTAGAAATGAATAAAATAAATATACAAAGTTAAAAATAAAAAAACCCTTCCCATTCTTCCTCTAAAGTATTGAAAAAATATTGGTATTGCCGCGTCCCATAAAAGTCTGTACTTTTACAATATACCATTTAACCCGCATGGTGAACACCGTTAAAAATTCGCCAGAATAGCTGTTTTTTGGTCACTTTATGATCACTTTTTATTAAAAAAAATTGTGGGATATGAAGTCCCATCTAGCCGAAAATGACAGCAAATAATAACTACAGCTTGTCCCTAAAAACATAAGCCTTCATACTACTCAATTGACAGAAAAATATAAAAGTTATGGCTCTAAGAATATGCTGTCGAAACACATTTTATTTTTAACAATTAGTTTCTTCCTTGTAAAAGTAGTAAAACAAAAACGATATAACTTTGGTATTGCCGTAATCGTATTGACCGGTAGAATAAAGTTAACATGCCATCTTTACTGTATGGTGAAATCTGTAAAAATGAATCCCCTCAAAAAAAATTGAGGAATTGCTGTTTTTTTTTCCTATTCCATCTCAAGAATTATATAGTACAATAAATGGTGCTGTGAAGAATTACAATTCCCGCAAAAAACAAACCCTCGTATGGCTTTATCGGCGGAAAAATAAAGTTATGGGTAGGAAAATCTAAAGTAAAAATCCCAAAAATGGCTGTGACGGGATAGGGTTTAGTTCTTACTGTTTACTTACTGCCTAATATAAAACAGATAAAAACAAGGGGACATATATACAAAGACACCGAAAAAGGCCATACTTACAAATGGACACAGACAGGTCAGAAACGCTGATGGAGAGTGAGCAGGTGCTTTAAATAATAATAGCCACTCCCACTAGTCTTGAGGGGAGTGGTGCATGGGATGTGTAGTAAAGAATAATAAATGAATAGTGTATGTGCAAGTGTAATGATATAAGTGAAATATAGGGGGCAGTAATGAGTAAAGTGCCTCAATAAAAATAAATGAATAATGGGGTGCAAGTGTGTGAAACATGGAGGGATAGTGTGTAAGTCATTAGGCGCAACGTGTATAGCCAGGAAAAAGCCTATTTGTGACGCCTTGATAATTCATAGAGCGGGCTACCCTGCTTGCTAAGCCAAACAACAACACACCATTCTCTCCCAGCATCAAAGACCCGGCTGTGTCCAAAAGAAGCAAATATAAGTAATAATGAAAAATATCTGGGGTATTAGTGATCATTTTGGCCAAAAGGACACAAGCTCGCAATCCACGACAAGGATCCCCAGACTTGCGAGTCCCTAACTCCCTAAATGGAACGAAAAGCTCCTGATGCACAGACAAAACAGATAAAAACAAGGGGACATACAGTGAAGGAAAGAAGTATTTGATCCCTTGCTGATTTTGTAAGTTTGCCCACTGTCAAAGTCATGAACAGTCTAGAATTTTTAGGCTAGGTTAATTTTACCAGTGAGAGAGAGATTATATAAAAAAAAAAAACTGAAAATCACAGTCAAAATTATATTTATTTGCTTTGTGCACAGAGAAATAAGTATTTGATCCCCTACCAACCATTAAGAGTTCAGCCTCCTCCAGACCAGTTACACGCTCCAAATCAACTTGGTGCCTGCATTAAAGACAGCTGTCTTAAATGGTCACCTGTATAAAAGACTCCTGTCCACAGACTAAATTAATCAGTCTGACTCTAACCTCTACAACATGGGCAAGACTAAGGATGTCAGGGACAAGATCATAGTCCTGCACAAGGCTGGAATGGGCTACCAAACCATAAGTAAGATGCTGGGTGAGAAGGAGACAACTGTTGGTGCAATAGTAAGAAAATGGAAGACCTACAAAATGACTGTCAATCGACATCGATCTGGGGCTCCATGCAAAATCTCACCTCGTGGGGTATCCTTGATCCTGAGGAAGGTGAGAGCTCAGCCGAAAACTACACGGGGAACTTGTTAATGATCTCAAGGCACCTGGGACCACAGTCACCAAGAAAACCATTGGTAACACATTACGCCGTAATGGATTAAAATCCTGCAGTGCCCGCAAGGTCCCCCTGCTCAAGAAGGCACATGTACAGGCCTGTCTGAAGTTTGCAAATGAACATCTGGATGATTCTGAGAGTGATTGGGAGAAGGTGCTGTGGTCAGATGAGACTAAAATTGAGCTCTTTGGCATTAACTCAACTCGCCGTGTTTGGAGGAAGAGAAATGCTGCCTATGACCCAAAGAACACCGTCCCCACTGTCAAGCATGGAGGTGGAAACATTATGTTTTGGGGATGTTTCTCTGCTAAGGGCACAGGACTACTTCACCGCATCAATGGGAGAATGGATGGAGCCATGTACCATCAAATCCTGAGTGACAACCTCCTTCCCTCCACCAGGACATTAAAAATGGCTCGTGGCTGGGTCTTCCAGCACGACAATGACCCGAAACATACAGCCAAGGCAACAAAGGAGTGGCTCAAAAAGAAGCACATTAAGGTCATGGAGTGGCCTAGCCAGTCTCCAGACCTTAATCCCATTGAAAACGTTTGGAGGGAGCTGAAGATCCGAGTTGCCAAGCGACAGCCTCGAAATCTTAATGATTTACAGATGATCTGCAAAGAGGAGTGGGCCAAAATTCCATCTAACATGTGTGCAAACCTCATCAACTACAAAAAACGTCTGAATGCTGTGCTTGCCAACAAGGGTTTTGCCACCAAGTATTAAAGAGGCTCTGTCACCAGATTTTGCAACCCCTATCTGCTATTGCAGCAGATAGGCGCTGCAATGTAGATTACAGTAACGTTTTTATTTTTAAAAAACGAGCATTTTTGGCCAAGTTATGACCATTTTTGTAGTTATGCAAATGAGGCTTGCAAAAGTCCAAGTGGGTGTGTATTATGTGCGTACATCGGGGCGTTTTTAATACTTTTACTAGCTGGGCGCTCTGATGAGAAGTATCATCCACTTCTCTTCAGAACGCCCAGCTTCTGGCAGTGCAGACACAGCGTGTTCTCGAGAGATCACGCTGTGTCGTCACTCGCAGGTCCTGCATCGTGTCAGACGAGCGGGGACACATCGGCACCAGAGGCTTCAGTTGATTCTGCAGCAGCATCGGCGTTAGCAGGTAAGTCGATGTAGCTACTTACCTGCAAACGCTGATGCTGCTGCAGAATCAACTGTAGCCTCTGGTGCCGGTGTCCTCGCTCGTCTGACACGATGCAGGACCTGTGAGTGACGACACAGCGTGATCTCTCGAGAACACGGCTGTGTCTGCACTGCCAGAAGCTGGGCGTTCTGAAGAGAAGTGGATGATACTTCTCATCAGAGTGCCCAGCTAGTAAAAGTATTAACCCCTTCCCGACATTTGCCGTACATGTACGTCATGGAAAGCATTGACTTCCCGCATCTTGCCGTACATGTACGCCAAATGTTTGGGACCGGCTCAGAAGCTGAGCCGGTGCCATCATCACCGGATCTCAGCTGTATCTTACAGCTGACATCCGGCTGTAACGGCGGGGACCGAAATTAGCTTCGATCCCCGCCATTAACCCCTTAAGTGCAGCGCTCAAACGCGATCGCTGCACTTAAGGTGTTTGTAGCTCATCGGAACCCCAGTAATGAAATTGCCGGGGTTCCGGTGGCTGCAATGGCAACCGGAGGCCTAATACTGGCCTCCCGGTCTGCCTAGCACCGAAGCCGGTCAAGATCCGCCCGGCGGCGGAGCCTGATCGGCTTCCGTAGCTGCCGGCAAGATGGCGCCGGGTCAGGAGCTGATCCGGCGTCATCAGCGGTGGAAGTCAGCTGTACTGTACAGCTGACATCCACCTGTAACGGCAGGAACCGGAGCTAGCTCCGATCCCTGCCATTAACCCCTTCGATGCAGCAATCGAAAGCGATTGCTGCATCGTAGCGGTTACTAGCAGATCGCCAGCCCTGACAGGCAATCAGGACTGGCGACTGCTGTTATGGCAACAGGAGACACAATGGTCTCCTGCTCTGCCATTACGGAAGCCAATTTAGGCCCCGCCGGGAGGCGAAGCCTAATCGGCTTGCTGTCAGTGAATGACTGACAGATCTAATACATTGCACTACATAGGTAGTGCAATGTATTAGAAAAAAAAAAATCTGACCGTTGGACCTTCAAGTCCCCTAGTGGGACTTGAGAAAAAGTGTAAAAAAAGTGTAAAAAAAAGTGCAAATAATAAAAGTTTGAAAACAATAAAAGTTTCAAGTAATCAAATAAAACACAATCCCCCTTTTACTCTTATCAAGTCCTTTATTATTGAAAAATAATAATAAACCATATGTATTTGGTATCGCCGCGACCGTAACGACCTGAGGTATCAAAATATTATATTTATTGCACGCGGTGAACAGCGTAAAAAAAAACGTAAAAAACGTTACCAGAGTTTCTGTTTTTTAGTCACTTTGCCCTACAAATGTTAGAATAAAAAGTGATCAAAAAGTCGCACGTATCCAAAAATGGTACCTATAAAAACTATAGCTCGTCCCGCAAAAAACAAGCCCTCATACAGCTCCGTCGACAAAAAAATTAAAAAGTTATGGTTCTCAAAACTTGGCGACAGAAAAAATACATTCTTTTTACAAAAGTAATTTTATTGTGCAAAAAGTTGTAAAACATAAAAAAATGCTATAAAAGAGGTATCGCCAGAATCGTACTGACCCGCAGAATAAACTTAACATGTAGTTTATAACGCATGGTGAACGCTGTATAAAAAAAAATGAAAAAAGCTGTGCCAGAATTGCGTTTTTTTTGTTTACCTGGCATCCCAAAAAATAGGATAAAAGGTGATCAAAAAGTTGCATGTACCCCAAAATGGTACCAATAATAACTACAGCTCGTCCCGCAACAAACCAGCCCTCATACCGCTACGTCTATGAACAATAAAATCAGTTATGGCTCCAATAAGTCAGGAAATAAAAAAATATGCAGTTGTGCCCGAGGGGAACATTTCTTCTGTTTGAAGAGGCGATTTATCAAGGACCTAAAATTAGGGAACCAGGAAGGGGAGGGCCCAAACATATCCGCTGGAAGCGATGGTGCCCGTATTATACCAGGACAACACTTCCTAGCAAAATTCCCCAAACTACAAAGACGCGGAGTATGGACCAAAAGGGGCATAAGAAAGGACGCCATATATCAGTGCGACACCGGCCTGTGCAGAAATAATTGTGTCACAGCGTAACACACATCTATGGATTATTTGATTGTTTTTTTTTTACCCCATTATTATACCACATTATAAACGGAAACACCAGTAAGACTCCAAACAAAACTACTACCAAGCAAAATCCACGCTCCAAAAGCCAAATGGCGTTTCCTCCCATCTGAACCCTACAGCGTGCCCAAACAGCAGTTTCCTTCCACATATATGGGACCGTCATACCCGGGAGAACCCTTTTAGCAATTTTCGGGGTGTGTGTCTCCAGTGGCACAAGCTGGGCACGACATATTTGCCACTGAATGGCATATCTAGGGAAAAATATAAATTTTTAATTTGCACCATCCACAGCGCATTCATTTATGGAAAAGACCTGTGGGGTGAAAATGCTCACTACACCCCTTAATAAATGCCTTGAGGGGTGCAGTTTCCATAATGGGGTCACTTCCCAGGGGTTTATTTTTATTATTTCACATCTGAGCCTCTGCAGTTGTGAACCAATACTTTGTAAATCGCCAAATTAGGCCTCAATTTTACATGGTACGCTTTCACTCCTGAGCCTGGTCGACTGTCCAGGCAAGAGATTAGGGCCACATGTAGGGTGTTTCTAAAACCAGGAAACCCAGCATAATAATTAGAGAGCTGTCTTGTTATGGTGGCACAAGCCGGGCACCACATATTGGCATATCTGTGGAAAAAATCCCATTTTCACTCTGCAACATCGAGTTCACACTAATTTCTACAAAACATCTGCAGGGTTAACATGCTCACTACACCCCTAGGTAAATGCATTGAGGGGTGTAGTTTCCAAAATTGGGTCACTTCTGGGGGGTTTCCACTGTTTTGGGCCCACAGGCGCCCAGAAACCAATCCAGCAACATCTGCACTCCAAATGGCAGTCCTTCCCTTCTGAGCCCTGCCGTTTGCCCAAACAGCAGTTTATGACCACATATGGCGTATTGCCGTACTCGGGAGAAATTGCTTTACAAATGTTGGGTTCTTTTTTTTCCTTTATTTGTTGCGAAAATGAAAAAATTTGCGCTAAAGCTACGTCTTATTGAAGAAAAAGGATTGTTTTTATTTTCACTGCCCAATTCTAATAAATTCTATGAAACATCTGTGGGGTCAAAATGCTCACTACGCCCCTAGATGAATTCCTCAAGAGGTGTAGTTTCCTAAATGGTGTCACTTTTTGGGCGTTTTCATTGTTTTTTCCCCTCAGGGGCTTTGCAAATGTGACATGGCCACCGCAAACCATTCCTGTTCAATGCGATCTCCAAAAGCCAAATAGCGCTCTTTCCCTTCTAAGCCAAGCTGTGTCTCCAAACAGCCGTTTATTACCACATGTGGGGCATTGTTTTACTCGGGAGAAATTGTTTTACAAATTTTGTGGTGCTTTTTCTCCTTCAGTCCTTCTGGAAATTAGTAAAAATAAGCTAAACCTACATTTTCTTTGAAGAAATGTTGATTTTAATTTTCACGGCCTACTTCCAATAATTTCTGTAAAAAACCTGTGCGGTCAAAATGCTCACTGTACCCCTAGATAATTTCCTTGAGGTGTGTAGTTTCCCAGATGGGGTCACTTTTGGGGGATTTTGACTGTTTTGGCACCGCAAGAGCCCTTCAAACCTGACATGGTGCCTAAAATGTATTCTAACAAAAATAAGGCCCCAAAATCCACTAGGTGCTCCTTTGCTTCTGAGGCCGGTGCTTCAGTCCAGTAGCACGCTACGGCCACATGTGGGATATTTCCTAAAACTGCAGAAACTGGGCAACAAATATTGAGTTGCATTTCTCTGGTAAAACCTTCTGTGTTATAAAAAAAATTGTACTAAAAATTTATTTCTGCAAAAAAATATGAAATTTGTAAATTTCACCTCTACTTTGCTTTAATTCTTGTGACATGTGTAAAGGGTTAAGACATTTTCTAAATGCTGTTTTGAATACTTTGAGGGGTGAAGTTTTTAAAATAGGGTGACTTTTTAGGGGTTTCTAATATATAAGGCCCTCAAAGCCACTTCACAACTGAACTGGCCCCTGTAAAAATAGCCTTTTGAAATTTTCATGAAAATGTGAGAAATTGCTGCTAAAGTTCTAAGCCTTGTGAGGTCATAGAAAAATAAAAGGATGTTCAAAAAACGATGCCAATCTAAAGTAGACATATCGGGGATGTTAATTAGCAACAATTTTGTGTGGTATAACTGCCTGTCTTACAAGCAGATAGATTTAAATTGAGAAAAATGCTAATTTTTGCAATTTTTAGCTAAATTTTGGTGTTTTTCACAATTAAATACTGAACATATCGAGCAAATTTTGCCAGTAACTTAAAGTCCAATGTGTCACGAGAAAACAATCTCAGAATCGCTTGGATAGGTGAAAGCATTCCGGAGTTATTACCACATAAAGTGACACATGTCAGATTTGAAATATGAGGCTCGGTCAGGAAGGTCAAAAGTGGCTAAAGAGGGAAGGGGTTAAAAACGCCCCGATCTACGCACATAATACACGCCCACTTGGACTTTTACTTTTAAACACACCCACTTGGACTTTTGCAAGCCTCATTTGCATAACTACAAAAATGGTCATAACTTGGCCAAAAATGCTCATTTTTTAAAAATAAAAACGTTACTGTAATCTACATTGCAGCGCCTATCTGCTGCAATAGCAGATAGGGGTTGCAAAATCTGGTGACAGAGCCTCTAAGTCTTGTTTGCCAAAGGGATCAAATACTTATTTCTCTGTGCACAATGCAAATAAATATATATAATTTTGACAATGTGATTTTCTGTTTTTTTTTATATAATCTATCTCTCACTGGTAAAATTAACCTAGCCTAAAAATTCTAGACTGTTCATCTCTTTGACATTGGGCAAACTTACAAAATCAGCAAGGGATCAAATACTTATTTCCTTCACTGTATATACAAAAACACCGAAAAAGGCCATACTTACAAATGTACAAGTAGTGGGAGTGGCTATTATTATTTAAAGCACCTGCTCACTCTCCATCGGCCTTTCTGACCTGGCTGTGTCCATTTGTAAGTATGGCCTTTTTCAGTGTTTTTGTATATATGTCCCCTTGTTTTTATCTGTTTTGTCTGTGCATCAGGAGCTTTTCGTTCCATTTAGGGAGTTAGCGACTCGCAAGTCTGGGGATCCTTGTCATGGATTGCGAGCTTGCGTCCTTTTGGCCAAAATGATCACTAATACCCCAGGTATTTTTCATTATTACTTATATTTGCTTCTTTTGGACACAGCCGGGTCTTTGATGCTGGGAGAGAATGGTGTGTTGTTGTTTGGCTTAGCAAGCAGGGTAGCCCGCTCTATGAATTATCAAGGCGTCACAAATAGGCTTCTACCTGGCTATACACGTTGCGCCTCACGACTTACACATTATCCCTCCATGTTTCACACACTTGCACCCCATTATTCATTTATTGTTATTGAAGCACTTTACTCATTACTGCCCCCTATATTTCACTTATATTATTACACTTGCACATACACTATTCATTTATTATTTCTTACTACACATCTCATGCACCACACACCACTCCCCTCAAGACTAGTGGGAGTGGCTATTATTATTTAAAGCATCTGCTCACTCTCCATCAGCGTTTCTGACCTGTCTGTGTCCATTTGTAAGTATGGCCTTTTTCTGTGTTTTTTTTTTTTTTTTTTACTGCCTAATATATCCCACCCTTTGATGGGTGCCATTGTAATGAGATAATTATTGTTATTCACTTCACATGTCAGTGGTTTTATTGTTATGGCTGAATGGTGTATGTGCCATAGTAAAAATCTCATCAGTAGGCACCATAAGTTACAGACCGAGCTTTGCTTACTCATAATCACGTTTTGTTTATTATTCATCTTACCATTTTAAATAGATTTATTATCTGTGTCCTCTAAGGCCCTGTTCACACAGAGTTTTTTGGCGCGGAAACCGCTCCGAAAAACGTCAAACGCCCGAAAATGCCTCCCATTGATTTCAATGGGAGTTGGACAAGTTTCTTACCGCGAGTAAAAAAAAAAACGCGTCGCGGTAAGGCTATGTTCACACAGAGTATTTTGCCGAGTTTTTTGACGCGGGAACCGCGTCGCAAAACTTGGCAAAAACAGCCCGAGAACGCCTCCCATTGATTTCAATGGGAGGCGTCGGCGTCTTTTTCCCGCGAGCAGTAAAACTGCCTCGCGGGAAAAAGAAGCGACATGCCCTATCTTCGGGCGCT
Organism: Rhinoderma darwinii; assembly: GCF_050947455.1. NCBI lineage: Eukaryota > Metazoa > Chordata > Amphibia > Anura > Rhinodermatidae > Rhinoderma > Rhinoderma darwinii. The sequence continues at coordinate 339,932,868 of NC_134687.1, forward strand.
TCCGCCTCTGACCTCCCATTGACTTCAATGGGAGGCAGAGAAAGCTTATTTCGCGCTGTTTTATGCCCGCGGCGCTCAATGGCCGCGGGCGAAAAACGGCGCGAAAATCGGCGTGCAGGGAGAGGAAATTCTGCCTCAAAGTTCCAAACGGAATTTTGAGGCAGATATTCCTCCCCCAAAATACTCAGTGTGAACATAGCCTTAGGCTTGACAAAAGACGTCTGAATATACGGAGCTGATTTCAGAGAAAACAGCCTCTCATTTTCAGGCGTTTTTGAAGCTGAAAATGAAATTTGGAGCTTCTTTTGAGGCTTCTTTTCAGGCGTTTTTCATAGTGTTCAATGGAAAATCCGCTCCAAAAAAACGCCTCAAGAAGTAACATGCTACTTTTTACGGAGCGTCTTTTTACGCTCCGTTTTTTTAAACAGAGGCGTAAAAAGACGCCCCATATGAACTAAATGCTGTTTTTCCCATTGATTTCAATGGGCAGATGTTTGTAGGCATTCAGCTTCCGTTTCTTTCAGGCGTTTTTCGAGGCGTAAACGCCCCGAAATACGCCTGAAAACACTGCGTGTGAACATACCCTAAGGGTATGTGCACACGAGAAGTGGCTTTTACGTCTGAAAAGACAGACTGTTTTCTGGAGAAAATGGCTGCGTCGTTTCAGACGTAAAAGCTCCTCGCATTATGCGAGGAGTCTTTGACGCTCGTAAATCTTGAGCTGCTCTTCATTGACTTCAATGAAAAACGGCTCAAATTACATTGCAAAGAAGTGTCCTGCACTTCTTTGCCGAGGCAGTCATTTTACGCGTCGTTTGACAGCTGTCAAATGACGACGCGTAAATGACAGGTCTTCTGCACTGTACGTCGGCAAACCCATTCAAATGAATGGGCAGATGTTTGCCGACGTATTGTAGCCCTATTTTCAGACGTAAAACGAGGCATAATGCGCCTCGTTTACGTCTGAAAATAGGTCGTGTGAACCCAGCCTAACAATGCTGCTGTAACATCTATCTTTCGCTTTTTAGTTTCATCTGTTTTTTTTCTCCAATAAAACAAGTTTAATTGGTTTGTAGTATTTTTCCTAATTTACTTTATCAAGTTTATTATACTCCACAAAGTGAAGAGGATGAGTGGCTGCCAAAGCACTTGTAGCTGCCGATTTGCAGGGGAAAGAGTGGCCGCAGAAAGGTTCACAGCTAATATTGGGAACTGGCCTGACAGCCAGTAACGGCTACAAAAATCAAATGTCAATAGGCAGCCTCACAGTTCACCTGACAGTATTATGTAAGAAAGACACTGAGGAAATGTAGTGGAACATAAAACAGACTTTTAAAGGATAATGTTTGGTCTTAGTCCTGTTTATTATTATTTATGAGTTGATTGTGTGTTTATTTGATGTATTCTGTATCTGATTTTATCGTATGTATGTATGTACTATTAATTGATCCGACCGCTTGTTCTATTGCTCCTGATCGTGAAGAAAGTGTACAAATCTTCTTTACATGTGCCGATTTTATTCTATATTTTTAGGCGACATGAAAATCGTAGTCACTCTGTGGTCATAGTTCACGCAACTAGATGACAACACGCCATCTAGTGATTGCATTTACCCACAGCAATTTGATAAACTTACGATTTAAATTTATAGCTCTACTGAAGATGTGAGCTTACAGTTCGACTACCTGAAGTAGTAGGGCTACTTGAAGTAGTAGTCTATAAATCTTTAAACGTTAACATGATCAATAACGGACTCTTGAAAATAGTTGAACTGCTTTAAAGACAACCTGTCACTAGATTTTAGGGCACTCAACCACCAGCATGTCGTTTTACTGCTAGGGAATAGCGTCCTAAACATGCTCCTCTCAAAACTGTTAGTATTAGAACTTTTTATAGACAAAATGCTAGAACTATGTAAATTGCAGGTGAACTGGTTGACTACACGTGACGTGTAAGCTCGTCATGAGTGCCAGCACGTTTCTGCATCATGACAAGCATACATGTTATGCTGATAAACAATCTGTAAAAAGAAAAATACACATCTTTTTACAATAAATTCTATTAAAATATAAGTCCGACCTTAAAAACATGCAAAATACATTTTTATAGCATCGTTTTTGATCGGTGTATGCTTTAAAAAATAATAAACTGCAGCAAAGTGCTTCTTTTCTTAAATTTATTTTTAGCATTTTTGACAAAATTGAATATGAATATGAATATAAATTAAACAATGTAAATGTACCAGAAATGGCCCCTGCATAAAGTAAAACTCGTTCCACAATAATCGGTCTCGTACATCTACGTCGTACAAAGAATAAAGAAAAGTGATGAGCCGGCATGCAATGAGGAAATAATCAAGAAATTGTTGCAAGGCCAAAATTGGCCTGGTACTTAAGGGGTGTGGTCGCAATTGTACCACTATGCCTTGATTTCTGTAGGGTCCAAATTAGAAGTAGGTATATACCAGCTGGAGAATCGATGACGCGGAGACCAAGTTCTCAAAAGGAAAGATTCCCATTTATTATCATATACAGAATATATTTATAGGACACATAGAACAAAGAGCATAACTCAGAGTGTAATCAGCAAAGGGAAAATTCCTCCCTCTGACCTTGAGCGTCATCACGAACTGTTAGGCTGGGTTCACACGACCTATTTTCAGACGTAAACGAGGCGTATTATGCCTCGTTTTACGTCTGAAAATAAGGCTACAATACGTCGGCAAACATCTGCCCATTCATTTGAATGGGTTTGCCGATGTACTGTGCCGACGACCTGTGATTTACGCGTCGTCGTTTGACAGCTGTCAAATGACGCGTAAAATGACTGCCTCGTCAAAGAAGTGCAGGACACTTCTTTGGACGTTTTTTGGAGCCGTTTTCTGATAGACTCCAATGAAAACAGCTCCAAAAACGGACGTAAAAAAACACCTTGAAAACAGCTCCGTATTTTCAGACGTTTTTGGTCACCCCGAAACCTATAGAGAAAAAGGTCAAGTACACACAAGATATTGCAATAGAAAAGATTCTTAACAAATACAAGAAACAGGACAATTTAAAAAATGAGTCATACAATGTAAGTTGGCGTCAGCCCATGTTGTGTATAAATATTGATGGTAACACAATGTCACAGATGAATAACAAGACCCGGGATCAATACTGTTGTATATCAAATAGTCTCTAAGTGCATATGGCTATATGTAACATATCATGAATAGGTAGTGCAGGTGGTGCAGATCCTCAGGTTGAAACCACCATTTGCCTGTTGTATAGAAGTTATAAATATATGTGGCCAATACACATGGATGAAAATATTCATATATAAGGTATACAGTTTACAAATGTTGAAGAATGTAAGTCATGAGTGTGATTGGTAGCACTAAAGCAAATACAGGTGAAAATCGAAGATCTGAGTCATAATACCAGCAGATAGCCAGATGCATAGGGAGAAAGTAGTATTACGTACCCGGATTCATATGGCCAACATGGGGGAGACGCCAGTCCCAACGCGCGTTTCGGCTGATGCCTTCGTCCGGGGATGGCGTCTTCCCGGCTGGACCCTCCCTTAAATATGGGCATAATTACCCTTAGGGTATGTGCACACGATGAGAGGCTTTTACGTCTGAAAAGAGACTGTTTTCAGGAGAAAACAGCTGCCTCGTTTCAGACGTAAAAGCTCCTCGTAATATGCGAGGCGTCTGTGACGCTCGTAAATCTTGAGCTGCTCTTCATGGACTTCAATGAAGAACGGCTCAAATTACGTCGCAAAGAAGTGTCCTTCACTTCTTTGCCGAGGCAGTCATTTTACGCGTCGTCGTTTGACAGCTGTCAAACGACGACGCGTAAATGACAGGTCGTCTGCACAGTACGTCGGCAAACCCATTCAAATGAATGGGCAGATGTTTGCCGACGTATTGTAGCCCTATTTTCAGACGTAAAACGAGGCATAATGCGCCTCGTTTACGTCTGAAAATAGGTTGTGTGAACCCAGCCTTACTTGTATGAACTGTTTTACTGCCAAAAAGAAATAACTAAGTAATCTGCAGATTATTACAAGGCAAACTAAAAGACAAAAATGAATATCACACTGTGCAGTGTATACTGACACAAAATACAAAACATGGAATTTTGAATTTATTCCTTCACAAATCCCACCTTTTGTGATAAATTATGTTACTGAATTACCCACGAATGGAACTTTGGCTACTCCCTTCAGCGAAGGCAGGGCTTACGGAAGTGGTTTTCTTCAACTGATTCACCATAGATCAGTGACCTAATATCTCACAACAATCTTTCATTATAGGGTAGAGGTCTTTTACCAAAAGCCGTCCTTTTTTTACAAAAAGCATAACAATTAAAACCTGTTAGTATCACATACAAAATCATTAAACATATAAGTGGTTGAAACAGGTAACTTAATATTGTGGAGCACGTGGGTGAGAACCCCGTAAAGAGGTCATACCAAGGATGTATAGTGATATCCTGAAGTTGCGATGCCAAGTGTGGTAAATGGCCTCCAGTAATAGTGGCTGCCATTTTTACCGTTTGTAAAGTCACATTGTGCACTGTCATCATTTTCCTCACCTGGTCAGACCCTTTTAATATTTCCCTAAGTTTATTCAAAGGCAAAATAAGATTTTCGTGGGGTAAAGGTTCTGGTAGCCATACTGTACTAATAGTTTCTTCTAAATTAGGAAGAAACACAATGGTTTGGTTGTTCCACTGTATGTGTGTAATATTATACAGACATCCTGAAAAAGCACTGGTTTTACCGAAGGGTGTTAGAGTTTCTGGTTTGTTAGTTATTATACATATATGCTGTGGACTGATTACGACCTATACATGTAGGTATTACTGTAAATACACATATGTTGTCTACGTGTTCCATTAAACATGGTTCATAAATAGCTGACACAACAATCTTCTAACAGACCAGGGGTATGTATGTAACCAAGTCTATATTATGTGTCTTGTTGGTGTCAATATGGGTGCCCATAATGGTTGGCATCCAATATTGATTTTTTTCCTGTGATCTCACTACTCAACACGAGGGGCATGATTGTATAGTTACGCAATAGATTGTGTTTTTCGACGGAGTATACAGTTATTCTCCCAGTTCACCATGAGTCTGTACAGAAAGTATGGTCGGTTCGAGCAACACCCATGTAGTGTTCTGTGAACTAAAAGGTAAAACTTCAATCCACTGTCTTGCATGTGTGCTGAATAATTGGCTTTGAAAATAATTTTTCTGTTGTATTTCAAGAATAGTCTGCATAGTGCATATAGTCCAATTGGCAAAAGCAGAGATCTACTCAAACGCCCTAAATGTTGTAACTGCTATCCTATTGAACAAATCTAAGAATTTACTCTGATAATCTATACCCAGCTGTTGCGTGTTGAAAGAAGTTGGAAGCCAATTTCCATTAAGGGTATGTTCACACGCAGTGTTTTCAGGTGTATTTTGGGGCGTTTACGCCTCGAAAAACACCTGAAAAAACTGAAGCTGAACGCCTACAAAAATCTGCCCATTGAAATCAATGGGAAAAACAGCATTTAGTTCATACGGGGCGTCTTTTTATGCCTTGGTTTAAAAAAACGGAGCGTAAAAAGACGCTCCGTAAAAAGTAGCATGTCACTTCTTGAGGCGTTTTTTTGGAGCGGATTTTCCATTGAACACTATGTTCACACGCTTAACAAAAAAACGTCTGAAAAATATGGAGCTGATTTCAGAGAAAACAGCCTCTGATTTTCAGGCGTTTTTGAAGCCGAGTGAAATTTGGAGCTTCTTTTCAGACGTTTTTTGAGGCGTTTTTTGAGGCGTTTTTCATAGTGTTCAATGGAAAATCCGCTCCAAAAAACGCCTCAAGAAGTGACATGCTACTACTTTTTAGGCTGTGTTCACAGAGTTTTTTGCAGGAGGAAAATTCCTCCTGCAAAAACTGCTCCAGTAGGTTTTTGCACAGTGGTTTGACAAAAACTCGTCAAAACACTCGTCAAGGTTTTTTTTTTTCCTCTTTCTGACTGATTGAAATGGGGTTTTAGAGGCGGAAACCGCCTCAAGATGGGTCATGACGCTTCTTTTTACCGCGACGCGTTGTTTTTACTCACGGTAACAAAACTCGTCCAATTCCCATTGAAATCAATGGGAGGCATTTTCGGGCAGTTTTTGAGGAGTTTTTTGGCGCGGTTTCTGCATCAAAAAACTCGCCAAAAAACTCCCTGTGAACAGGGCCTTACGGAGCGTCTTTTTACGCTCCGTTTTTTTTTACATCAAAGTGTAAAATAAAGGCTTGTGGGAACAGAACATCGTAATTCCCATTGAAAGCAATGGGCAGATGTTTGTAGGCGTATTAGTGGCGTTTTTTCAGGCGTAATTCGAGGTGTAAGGGTATGTGCACACGAGAACTGTCTTTTACGTCTGAAAAGACAGACTGTTTTCAGGAGAAAACAGCTGCGTCGTTTCAGACGTAAAAGCGCCTCCTCGCATTATGCGAGGCGTCTTTGACGCCCGTAATCTTGAGCTGCTCTTCATTGACTTCAATGAAGAACGGCTCAAATTACGTTGCAAAGAAGTGTCCTGCACTTCTTTGCCGAAGCAGTCAATTTACGCGTCGTCGTTTGACAGTTGTCAAACGACGACGCGTAAATGACAGCTTGTCGGCACAGTACGTCGGCAAACCCATTCAAATGTATGGGCAGATGTTTGCCGACGTATTGTAGCCCTATTTTCAGCCGTAAATCGAGGCATAATACGCCTCGTTTACATCTGAAAATAGGTTGTGTGAACCCAGCCTAAAATGCCTCCATTACGTCTGAAAATAGGTCGTGTGAACCCAGCCTGTCACTTTTTGAGGCGATTTTTGGAGCTGATTTTCCATTGAACACTATGAAAAACGCCTGAAAAGAAGCCTCAAAAGAAGCTCCAAATTTCATTTTTTCGGCTTCAAAAACACCTGAAAATCAGAGGCTGTTTTCTCTGAAATTAGCTCCGTGTTTTCAGACGTATTTGCTACTGCGTGTGAACATACCCTAAGGCTGTGTTCACACGACCTATTTTCAGACGTAAACGAGGCGTATTATGCCTCGTTTTACGTCTGAAAGTAGGGCTACAATACATCGGCAAACATCTGCCCATTCATTTGAATGGGTTTGCCGACGTACTGTGCAGACGACCTGTCATTTACGCGTCGTCGTTTGACAGCTGTCAAACGACGACGCGTAAAAATACAGCCTCGGCAAAAGAAGTGCAGGACACTTCTTTGCAACGTAACTTGAGTCGTTCTTCATTGAAGTCAATGAAGAGCAGCTCAAGATTACGGGCGTCAGACGCCTCGCATAATGCGAGGAGGAGCTTTTACGTCTGAAACGAGGCAGCTGTTTTCTCCTGAAAACAGTCTCTTTTCAGACGTAAAAGCCTCTCATCGTGTGCACATACCCTAAGGGTATGTGCACACGGTAGCAGGCTTTTACGTCTGAAAAGACACTGTTTTCAGAAGAAAACAGCTGCCTCGTTTCAGACGTAATTGCTCCTCCTCGCATTTTGCGAGGCTTCTCTTGACAGCCGTAAATTTTGAGCTGTGCTTCATTGAGTTTAATGAAGAACGGCTCAAATTACGTCTGAAAGAAGTGCCCTGCACTTCTTTTGACGAGGCTGTATTTTTATGCGTCGTCGTTTGACAGCTGTCAAACGACGACGCGTAAATGACAGGTTGTCGGCACAGTACGTCGGCAAACCCATTCAAATGAATGGGCAGATGTTTGCCGACGTATTGTAGCCCTATTTTCAGACGTAAAACGAGGCATAATACGCCTAGTTTACGTCTGAAAATAGGTCGTGTGAACCCAGCCTTATAGTCATGGCTTCCCCCATGTATCCTTCTGCTGAACTGATTTTGTTTTACTGCCAAAAAGAAATAACTATTCTTCAGAGCATCTGCAGAATATTACAAGGCAAACAAACAAAAAAAAAAAGAATATCATACTGTGCAGTGTATGCTGACACACAATACAAAACATGGAATTTTTAATTTATTCCTTCACAGGGGTTAAAGCAACCATTACACTTTGTGACATGTATGTAAATGTATTAATGTTGGTGAAGGAAGGCATGTGCTCTATTGCCCATCCACACTTCTGCACTAATACAGTTTTCATTGTAGAGGGCAGTAAGTTGAGTAACAACTGTAATTTGTATGCCTTTAATTGAAAAATGGTTGACAAACAAGTATGTAAAGAAAATGGGTCATAATGCTAGTAAGTTGGAGAGAGAATAGTCAAAAGCCCCTTTTCACCCCGGTTATCTTAAGGCCTCATGCACACGGCCGTGCCCGTAATCACAAAGTATGGGAGCACGGCCCGTAAAACGCGAAAGATAGGACATGTTCTATCCTTTGCGGTACAGTTCTACGGCACGGACACCTATGCATAGCGATATGGAAATGTGTCTGCGGCCAATAGAACTGAATGGGTCCGTAATTGCGGGTCGTATTACGGTCCGCAATTACGGAGATTTTTTTACGGTCGTGTGCATGGGGCCTGACTCCTGCTTCTCAAAGTCTAACGGCTGGGAATGTGTTTCTCCAAACCTAATACTTTACTGCTATGCTCATTTAAGTTGGGAAGTGTATAAAGTTCCTTGAGAATCTAGCTGATAGGGCAAATATGCGTTTTATAATCAACATTTATGGAAAGAGACCGAAGAAATGTGCTACCATATTAAAGGTCTTGGCTGACTTAAAGGGGTTGTCTCAGAAACAAAAATGTTAACCTATCCACTGGGTGCTAATTTTAAGATTGCTGGGGGCCCCACTGTTCCTCCTCATCGCTTGACTGTAGTGAGGAGGACATTGAATGGAGTTGCGGTCGAGCATGCGTGCTGCTGCTCTATTCAAAATCTAAGGGAATGACTAAAACAGCCTTCTCATAGACATTGAAAGGAGCGGCGCACACAAGCTCTACCAGCACTCCATTCAAGCTCCTCACTGCAGGGCATCCATTAAGGAGGATCAGTGGGTTTGGGGCCCCTGTTCACACAATCGGTGGGGCCACTAGCGACCATAAAACTATCCCTGTGGATTGGTGATTATTTTTTATTCTGGGACAACCCCTTTAAATATAGAAGAAATTGCTATTTCTTTTAGAATTGGAAGGGCTGAAACATTCTTCTTTACACTAATTTGGAATTTTGTTCTATAGTGGTGATCTGGTCAGAACAGGAAAGCATTCACCACTGCAAGGTGGTTCAGAATGTGCAGTTGAATTATAACCTGCCTTGTAGTAACTTGTCTGCAGCTCTCGTGTCCCCTGAGTTGCAAAATGAGGAGTTTAGAAGGGAGGTGGTACTTTGTTTTTTTTTCCCTTCTCCCATCTGAGAATTTTATGCAGCACCCAGTCATAAAGCAATCAGTGGGACCATTCGGGATAAAGCAACTTATGGTATTGATATTACCATAAAAATAATTCGGATATGTATTCATTGTGTGCAATCTCCTGATCATTAAAAAGCTGAAAACCAAACAGAGTTTCCTGTGGAACAAACACACAGACCAGACCCTCTATATGCTGTAATGTTTATAGAGGAAGCTTTTGCTTTGTGTTTCATCGCAAGACTTCCTCTGTCAAACTAGAACTGTTTTTGGCTTATCAAGTACAACATATCTTCTAGTAATGCGGTTTTTCTATGCAGTATTCTATACTTCTTGTCGTTTTTACCCTTTTGACTTTAACCCTTTCCCGACCTATGACGAAAGGGGTGCTAGTTCCCGCACCAGGACGTTCGTTTTCGTCAGTATTTCGAACTGTCACTATGTACACACAGAGTAACAAGCCCGCTCTAACAGCTATCCCAGACAGCTGATCAGTCCTGTCCTACATCGAGGGACATCGACGGTACCGGCCCCATGATAGCTATGATTTGGTCAGTTAGGGTATGTTCACACACAAACTCGAAAACGTCTCAAAATACGGAGCCGTTTTCCCTTTTCAGACGTTTTTTAAGCCACTCGCGATTTTCGCAGTGTTTTTTACGGCCGTTTTTGGCGCTTTTTTTGATAGTCAATGAAAAACGCCTCCAAAAACGTCCCAAGAAGTGACCTGCACTTCTTTTTCGCGGCCGTTTTTTTTTTTTTACGCGTAAAAAACGCTGCGAAAACCGCTCCGTTGGAACAACACCGTTTTCTCATTGAAATCAATGGGCAGATGCTTGGAGGCGTTCTGCTTCTGATCTTTCAGCCGTTTTTCAGCCGCTGACGGCCCGAAAAACAGCCGAAAATAGGTTGTGTGAACATACCCTCACTGACCGCTCTTAGTACTAAACGTAGTGGGGGCACTAGGAAAAGCCGGTGTTTCGGCTCTGATCTCATCAGTCCTGTCAGTGGTGTGAGCAGAGCTGCGCTGCTTGATCCTCCTGTCATCCGCTAAAAGTTTAAAAAGCAGAGAAATTTAACCCCTACACTCCCTCCCCAATGTCCCTTTTACCCCACCATTCCCCTTATCCACTCGTTTAATTATTATATTTTTGTTTTATAAACAAAAAAAATTGTCAAAAAATAATTTATCGTTTAGGTAGCGCCAGGTGTAGGGCGTGTAGTAGCGTACTTTTATTTAATTTTTGTTATATATTAAAAAATCTAATTTTTTTTTTATAATTGTTTAGTGCTCTAGGTAACGTTAGGGATTGGGTGTTAATTTGCGTTAGATGTAATGTTAATAAGGTACGTAGTTTACGTAATTTGTAACGACAAACTATAGTGTGTGATTATATATATATATATATATATATATATATATATATATGTATATGTGATTTAGAGGTAAAATAATGGCTAGTCGGACGTCTACAGCAGAGGAGGCGTATGCGATGATCTGTTCTGATACAGACACTGCAAGCGAAAGTGAGGAACAGTTTTTATTATCATCATCATCATCTAGTAGTGACAGTGATGAGCCCCAAGCACAGCGGAACAGGCCTAGTGAAAGTCAGCCCAGTACTAGTGCAGTACAAAGCAGTCCGCCGCCACATTTATTCTCCAAATTCCTGATTTCTACCTGCCACAGCATTAAACACCACCGGATATAACGAGGGACATTTTTTTTTTTTTAAATCTTATTTTCACAAGATTTAATTAATCTAATACTAATTCAAACAAATTTATATGCCAATCAATTTCTTTCAACTCACCCCGATTCATTTTATGCCAAGGAAAACCACTGGAAGCCAGGTGACAAAGCAGAAATGTTGAAATATTGGTGACTACTATTGAACATGGGCCTTGCAAAAAAGCCGACTATAAGATCTCACTGGTCATAATGAGGTTTATACATTAGTGACAATGCACAATGCCCCCCAGCAAGTGACCCCAGCCATGATCAAATTTAAAATGCTCTATAAGAGGCCTAATTTTAAATAGTTGAAGAGGCATATACCCCCTGATATCAATGTTGCTGTGGATTAATCCCTGTTTTTTTTTTAAAGGGAGGCTAAAATTTCGTCAGTATATTCCCACCAAGAGGGCCAAATATGGCACGAAGGTATATAAAATTTGTGAGAGCAGCACTGGTTTTACCCATCGGTTTAGGGTATACGAGGGAAAGGACACCCAGATCAACCCCCCAGAATGCCCACCCATGCTTAAAGAGGCTCTATCATCACATTATAAGTGCCCTATCTTCTACATAATGTGATCGGCGTTGTAATGTAGATCCTAGCAGTGTTTTTTTATTTAGAAAAACGATGAATTTTGACGGAGTTATGACCTGTTTTATATTTATGCTAATGACTTTCTTAATCGACAACTGGGCATGATTTTACTTTTTGACCAAGTTGGCATTATAAAGAGAAGTGTATGACGCTGACCCATCAGCGTTATACACGTCTCTCCATTCATGTAATCAGCACATAGTGATCTTGCTAGATCATGATGTGCTATCACTTACTAACACATTAATGTCACTGAAGTGTCTTGAGAGTGAATAGACATCGCTTACAGACAGGACGCAATGTCTATTCACAATCCCGACACTTCGGTAACGTTTGTGTGGGACTTAATGACAGCAAGCGTGATCTCGCGAGATTACGCTGTAAGCGGTCCTATACATTTACCCTGGTAAATTTTAAAATTAAAAGGTGGTGAAAAGAAAACCCTTTGTAAGGAAAACTTAGAGGCTCTGTCACCACACTAGAAGTGCCCTATCTACTATATAAGGAGATCGGCGCTGTAATGTAGATGACAGTAATGCTTTTTATTTAGAAAAACTATCTATTTTAAACCACTTTATGAGCGATTTTTAGCTTTATGCTAATGAGTTTCTTAATGTCCAAGTGGGCGTGTTTACGGGCTGTAATTACGGGCCCATGGACTTCTATTGGCCACGGGTCCCTCCCTGTATGCTTACGGGAAGGTGCCCGTGCCGTTGAAAAATATAGAACATGTCCTATTTCAGGCCGTAATTACGGCACGGGCAGGCCCATAGAAGTCTATGGGGCTCCTGTAATTACGAGTGACTACGTGTGTGCACCCGTAATTGCAGGAACGTTGCTAGGCGACGTCAGTAAATAGTCACTGTCCAGGGTGCTGAAAGAGTTAAACGATCGGCAGTAACTGTTTCAGCACCCTGGACAGTGACTTCCGATCACAATATAGCGTTCATACTTACCCAGAACTTCCTACTTGTTCCTCCAGTCCGGCCTCCCGGGATGACGTTTCAGCCCATGTGACCGCTGCAGCCAATCACATGCCAATCACAGGCTGCAGCTGTCACATGGACTGCCGCGTGATCCAGGGAGGTCGGACTGGATGTCAAGAGAGGGACGCGTCACCAAGACAACGGCCGGGTAAGTATGAATTTATTTTACTTTTTCTGTGCAAAGGGCTGTCCCTTCTCTCTATCCTGCACTGATAGAGAAAAGGGCTGCCGATTACTGCAGTGAAAACGTGCCCTGGAATACGGGTGACACCGGACCCGTATTTACGGGCACGGGTCCGTAAATACTGGTGCAATACGGGTCGAATACGTGTGACCCAGGACCCGTATTTACGGGTGGACAAAAATACGGTCGTGTGCATGGGGCCTAAATTTGTAAATCTCCTAAATTGCGCAAAATTTTTTTTTTTCAAATGTTCTTCCAAAATAGATGGAAATATATATATTTTTTTTTATATTGTACAGTATGTACATATTCAACATATTGCAGTTCAAAATGGGGAGAAATGAAAATTTTTACAATTTCATAATTTTTTGTATTTTATTAGTTTACGCAAATCGTATCAATCTACTTTTACCACCTAAATAAAGTCCAACGTGACGAAAAAACAATGTCAGAATTACTTGGATATTTCTCTATTAGTTATTCTACGACAAAGTCAAACATACCAGATTCTAAAAATCTGGCCTGGTCATTAAGGTGCAACCAGGCTGGGTCCTTAAGGGGTTAATAGGGAAAATAGGTGTTTTTAGAAACTTCATCCAAAAAGCATGATCAGGGTAAGGCCACACGGTGCGTTTATGTTGCGTTTTTAAACTGCAGCAAGTCATTTTTCAATAGACATCAATGGTGACATTTTTGTTATGGACAGACTGCTGCTATTATATTACAATGTGTTTTTTGTGCAGTTAACTGCATCTTCATAATGTCCGACCTCATGTAGTTAATGACCGCGCTGCCAAAGTTGTTGCTGAACTGCTTGCGTTTTTTGCTAACAGTTCTGCAATACATTGTAATGAACTATATACAGGAAGCACCTAACAAACTTCAACACGGGTGAAAACTATGTCCATCAATTATTTCCTTTATAAACGCAACAGAACTGCAGAATTAGAGACAAAAAACGCATGCAACTGACCGCAACAAGACCGCGTCAATGACGCACCGTGTGGCCTTACCCTAACTGCTGGTTTGTTTGCTTTTTTTTTTTTTTTTTCCCAAAAATCGTTCTAGGAGCTAAAAAAAAGTTTTCTTAACAAAAATCATGGTTGTGGTATTCTGACGGTTTATTACAGCGGTTTTTCTAAACTGTGTGTTTTTTTGTTTTGTTTTCGGAGTTTCCAAACCCAGCCTTAGGCCTTATTCACACGGACATGTCCGTTTTGCGTGCGGAAGAAAGGCTGCGTTTTGCGAGCGCAAAAGGTCCATGTGTCATCAGCATATGGTGCGCGGCTGCATGATTTTCGCGCAGCCAGCATCATGACGACACTCTGGTTTTATGTTTACAAACAGAAAATCACGTGGTGTTTTTCTGTTTTCATTCATAGTTTTTACTGCTGTAGCGCGCATCGCGGCACCCGTAAGTGCTTACTTGTGCCGAGCGCGATATGCATGCACCCATTGACTTCAATGACTGAAATTCACTGAACGTCTGAACGGCCCCATTCATTAACATAGGTCCGTGCGACGCGCGTGAAAATCACGCGCGTAGCACGGACTTATAACACGTTCGTGTGAATAAGGCCTTACATGGATGGATTTGTACGGGCTTGTAGATAGACTAACAGAGGCATAGTTAGGGCATTGTCCTTTAGAAAAATGTAATTGAAAATAACAGAATAACCTAAACTGCGAGTGTGAACAAAGCCTAATACTTGTGTCAAAATAAGTTTTATTGTAATGTTCTATTTTAGCTTTTGCCTTGCTATATGTGACTAAAACCAGCCCATTATCCCATCTTTTTCACACTGAGGCGATTGCATAGCAATAGTCTGAATCGGGCTTCAGTGTGAGATTTTCTAGTCCGTGGAGATAAAGCTGCGTCACTTATACTAGCATAAAAACGTTTTATATGATGTAATTACGTGGTCTGTTCCACACATGCTCTTCACAGGGGACGTATTCCTGTCACACAGATATAATGAAGATCACAGTTCAGGCTTTATACTCTCTGTATAATCTGTTCATTAAGGAGAATGTTGATGGCGGGATTATTCCTGTCCTCCCAGCAGGCGCAGAGAATACTGGCCCCATCTGCTCATGTGATGCTGTTCTGAGGCATCATTAGATTAGAAACGCAGCGCACAGCAAAGCAGGAGGACGTTTTTAGTTTTTAATATCATATTTTTCCAAAAAGTATTTAGTTACTTTCCCAATAATAGCTTTATAATATATCCAAAGATCTAGGACTTCTATTCCTCTCTTCTTAATAGAGTAATACATGAATGAATGTAAAAATCATGGACTGTTCTGTACTAATAATTACATTTCCTGGATAAATATAAGGGAAAGAAGTGGACTACGTGAAGTACTTTGGGCATGATGCACATTTTAATAGCGTTAATCCTAGCCACCCACTAGTCAACTACGCTATTGCTTCCGGCAAAACTACGGATCCGATGCACAACCGAGACAAACGGAAACCAGGGGCACCGGATCCGTCACCTTTGAAATCAATAGTGATGGAAACGGAAACCTCTGGAAACCTTTGTGTCTGTTCAGGGTCCCGTTCTGACGGAAAGCTCCGACGGAATGTCAGAACGGGACCCCAAGGAAGATGTGAACGAGGCCTTCGTATCAGTAAAATGTTGCTATTCAATTGTATTTCTCCAGAATATATAAACATAATATAATAAATGTGGTTTCCCTTAGGCCCTGTTCACACTGAGTTTTTTTTCAGGCAAAAAAATTTGCCTGTAAAAATCTGCTCTGTTTTTTTTTGTTTTTTTTTTAATGCTTTTGCACAACCGGTGTGTTTGCTGCGTTTTTGCCTCTCTTTAACCCCTTCCCGCTCCTGGACGTACTATTAGGTCATGGCAGCTGTATCGTTCGCGCTCCATGACCTAATAGTACGTCTCGGGAGTAACGGCCGTTTCGGCCGTCCTCCCGACACATACAGGAGCTGTGACAGCTGCTGTCTTGTTCAGCAGCTGTCACAGCTCCTACAGCGGGGACCGATCGCTGTGTCCCCGCTGATTAACCCCTTAAAAGCCGCGTTCTATAGAGATCGCGGCTTTTTAGGGGTTAAGCTGCCATCGTTAAAAAAAGATGTGTAAAAATAAGAAAATAAAAGTATTAAAAGTAAAAATCCCCCTTTTTCCCTTATCAGTCATTTATTATTAATAAAAATATATAAACAAACAAACTATACATAATTGGTATCGCCGCGTCCGTAACGTCCTGAACTACAAAATTATTTCGTTATTTATCCCGCACGGTGAATGCTGTAAAAGAAAATAATAATAAACCGAATCACAATTGTTTGGTCACTTCACCTCCCAAAAAATTGAATAAAAAGAGATCAAAAAGTCGCATGTACCTAAAAATGGTACTGATCGAAACTACAGTTCGTTACGCAAAAAATAAGTCCTCGCACGGCTTTATTGATGGAAAAATAAAAACGTTATGGCTCTTAGAATAAGGTAACACAAAAAGTGAATGATTGTTTACAAAACGTATTTTATTGTGCAAACGCCATAAGACATAAAAAAAACCTATAAACATCTGGTATCGCCGTAATCGTATCGCCCCGCAGAATAAAGTGAATGTCATTTATAGCGCACGGTGCACGCAGTAAAAAAAATAAAAAATAAAAAAACAATAGTAGAATTGCTGTTTTTTAGTCACCACGCCACCTAAAAATAGAATATAAACTGATCAAAAAGACGCATGCACCCCAAGAAAACTACAATGGATTCCTCAAGGGGTCTAGTTTCCAAATTGGGGTCACTTTTGGGGGGTTCTCAATGTTTTGACACCACAAGACCTCTTCAAACCGGACATGGTGCCTAATAAAAAAGAGGCCTCAAAATCCACTAGGTGCTCCTTTGCTTCGGAGGCCGGTGCTTCAGTCCATTACCGCCCGAGGGCCACATGTGGGATATTTCTCAAAACTGCAGAATCTGGGCAATAAGTATTAAGTTGCGTTTCTCTGATAAATCCTTTTGTGTTATAAAAAAAATGGTATAAAGAGGATTTTCTGACAAATAAAAAATATGTAAATTTCACCTCTACTTTGCTCTAAATTTCCGTGAAACACCTAAAGGGTTCATAAACTTTCTAAATGCTGTTGTGAATACTTTGAGGGGTCTAGTTTCTAAAATGGGGTATTTGATAGGGGTTTCTAATATATGTGCCCCTCAAAGCAACTTCTGAACTGTAACCTAAAAAAAAAAAATAAATGAGGCAATACTTCGCTTCTTACATTATACTGATAATGAGCCGTGCCCACCCCGAGATGACCCCAGTTTTGACCGTTTGTATAAACGGAGACCCCTATTAGACCGTTCCAGTGCCCGGTTTTCCCAAGCATTCACCCCCGAGAAGTGTATTTCTATTGATGAGTCCCTGGTACATTTTAAAGGGAGGGTTCAATTCCGCGAGTACCTGCCGGGTAAGAGGGCAAGGTATGGCGTGAAGATGTATAAGCTGCGAGAGTGCATCCGGGTATTCCTACAGGTTTAGGCTATATGAAGGGAAGGCCACCCCCAAACCAGACTGCATCCTGGACTACAATAGGTACATGGGAGGGATGGACTTGTAAGATCAAATCCTACAGCGCCATGCGGTGCGGTATAAGAAGCTTGCCGGGCACATCATACGGATGGCATTGTACAATGCGTACGTGCTACGTCGATGTGCAGGCTAGACGGGAACTTTCCTGGAATTTCAAGAGGTGATTATCAAGAACCTAATCTTTAGGCACCAAGAAGGGGGGGGGCACCCAGTACTTCTGGAAGCGGGGCCACACGCATCGTACCAAGGCGGCAACACTTTCCAGGAGAAGTTCCCCAAACTGGCAAGAAGGGAAAAAGTCAAAAGAGGTGCAAAGTCTGCTATAAGAGGGCGATAAGGGATGACACAATATATCAATGTGACACGTGTCCCGAATAACCAGAGCTCTGTATGAAAGTCAGTTTTAAAATTTATCATACATCCCTTGGTTTATAATTTACCCCAATTTTACTTACCATGATGCACTCCGCACAGCTTATCCCCCCTCGTTTTTGCCCTCTGAGCCCTGCTGTGTGTCCAGGCAGCTGATAACAGCCACATGTAGGGTATTGCCATACCCGGGAGAACCCACATTACAGTTTATGGGGTGTAGGTCTCTGGTCAAAATGCTCACTACACCTCTAGATGAATGCCTTAAGGGTGTAGTTATTAAAACGGGGTCACTTCTTGCGGGTTTCAACTGTACTGGTACCTCAGGTGCTTCTTCATACAGGACTTCGCACTAGAAAATCCCCAGTAGGCCAAATGGTGGTCCTTTCCTTCTGAGCCCTCCCATGGGCCCAAACGGCAGTTTATCACAACAAATGGGGTATTGCGGCACTCAGAACAAATTGCGCAACAGAATGGGGTATTTTGTTTCTTGTGAAAATAAGAAATTTTCAGCCAAAACTACATATTATTTGAAAAAAATAATTTTGTTTTTCATTCCCAGCCCAATTCAAATAAGTTCTGTGAAAAAACTATGGGGTCAAAATGGTCACAACACCCATAAATGAATTCCTTGAGGGGTGTAGTTTCCAAAATGGGGTCACTTTTGGTGGGTTTCCATTGCTTTGATACCTCTGAGGCTCTGCAAATGCGACATGGCACCCGAAAACCAATCAAGCAAAATCTGCACTCTAAAGAACACAAAGCGCTCCTTCTTCTGAGGCCTCCCATGGGCCGTAACGGCAGTTTATTGCCACAAATGGGGTATTGCTGCACTCAGGAGAAATTGGGCAACAAAATTGAGTATTTTGTTCCCTGTGAAAATAAGAAATTTTGATCACAAATGACATTTTATTGGAAAAAATGACGTTTTTTTCATTTCACAGCCCAATTCAAATACGTGCTGTGAAGAAACTGTGCGGTAAAAATGGTAACAACCACCATAAATTAATTCCATGAGGGGTGTAGTTTCCAAAATGGGGTCACTATTGGGGGATTCCTACTGTTTTGGCACCTCAACACCTCTTCAAACCTGGCATGCTGCCTAAAATATATTCTAATAAAAAAGAGGCCTCAAAATGCACTAGGTGCTTCTTTGCTTCTAGGGCTTGTGTTTTAGTCCACGAGCGCAGTAGGGCCACATGTGGGACATTTCTAAAAACTGCAGAATCTGGACAATACATATTTAGTAGTGTTTCTCTGGTAAAACCTTCTGTGTTACAGAAAAAAAAAATGAATAAAATTGAAATTCAGCAAGAAAAATGAAATTTGCAAATTTCACCTCCACTTTGCTTTAATTCCTGTGAAATGCCTGAAGGGTTAAAAACTTTCTAAATGCTGTTTTGAATACTTTGAGGGGTCTAGTTTTTAAAATGGGGTGTTTTATCAGGGTTTCTAATACATAGGCCCCTCAAAGCCACTTCAGAACTCAGAGGTACCTTAAAAAAAAGGCTTTTGAAATTTTCTTAAAAATATGAGAAATTGCTGTTTATGTTCTAAGCCTTGTAACGTCCAAGAAAAATAAAATAATGTTCAAAAAACGATGCCAATCTAAAGTAGACATATGGGAAAAGTAGACATATGGGAAATGTGAACTAGTAACTATTTTGGGTGGTATAACCGTCTGTTTTACAAGCAGATGCATTTCAATTCTGAAAAATGCAATTTTTTCAATATTTTCTCTAAATTTTGCAATTTTTCACCAAGAAACACTGACTATATCGACCAAATTTTACCACGAACATGAAGCCCAATGTGTCACGAGAAAACAATCTCAGAATCGCTTGGGTAGGTTTAAGCATTCCGAAGTTATTACCACATAAAGTGAAATATGTCAGATTTGAAAAAATGGGCTCTGAGCCTTAAGGCCAAAACTAGGCTGCGTCCTTAAGGGGTTAATAGGCAAAGGGAAAAAACGCGACCGTTTTATGCTATAAAGCGCATCAAAAAACGCTATTCCCATTCGCAGCGGTTTTTTTTCCCGTCTCCCATTGATTTCAATGGGGTTTTTGAAGCGGAAAACGCCTCAAGATAGGGCATGTTGCTTTTTTCCTGCAAGCCTCCACCTCCCATTGAAGTCAATGGGAGGCAATTTTTATTTCTTTATTTTTTTGCCGCCGTTTCTGCGGCAAAAAACGCGTAAAAAAAACCTGAACAGGGCCTTAAACAAGAATAGGCCTCAATCAAATAACTCAGAAGATATCATGAACATGGAAGCATGCCATGAGGATTCTCATGAATTAAGGCCCTGGAATAAACTAAAGCGCTATAGGAAAAGGGATCTATTTTGGGAGTTTACTGTTCTAGAAAGTGGTGAACTTTTAATAATAATATATTTTATCTCCTTACTATAAAAAAATAGGATTTGTTTGCTAAATATTTTCGTTCTGAGTGTAGTAGAATGACCCAGCTATAACCTAGTCCCTCATTCATCTTGATAGCATTCCACATTCTCTGCAATATCCTTTCTAATTTATTGCTGCACAGAAGTTTTGCCTTCAGTGTAAAGGCCCTTTTACACTGGCCAATTATCGGGAAAACGAGCGTTCACAAAACTCCTTCCCGATAATTACCCTTCCTGATAATTACAGGGCCACGATCAGCCGATAAACGAGCAAACGCTCATTTAGCGGCTGATTGTATCGTTATATATATCTAAAATATTAATCTTTGTCGGCAGCACATCTCTGTATTAACAGGGAGACGTGCTGCCGACATGATAGAAATGTATGGGGACGAGCAGTAGTAACAACTGCTTGCCCCTATACTAGCTCCTTGTGAAAGGGGCAAATTCGTTCTGATCATTCTTGTACTTAAATATGATGGGTTTTTACAAGAATGCTTGAATAAATCGAATTGTTTGTTTCAAGGTACTGTACTAGTCTGCTAGTCTTTACCTGTAGTCTTGTAATGACTACAATTACATTTTTTTGCAAAACTATCAAACTGTGTAGTTGAAACCAGTGGTGTTATCACGTTTTCGGGGCATACTTAGTGGTTTACCACAAGCCCAAATAATTTGGCCAACCTCCCCTGGTCACAGGTTTTGCACTGCAGATAAAACTTGAATTTGAGTTTTCTCAACAGTTGTTCTTTTAGACGTGACTGGGGTTAAAGGCAAAAAACATATTTTTTTTTTATTGTAGACATTGAATTCTCTCTCATTTAAATATAGTTGGCGCATAATTTGCAATTTCAGGAACAAAAAAGATGGGTTATGCTGCAATTTCATGGTAGCCACCGCAATAAACTGCAGTTTGAATTCACCATGTGAATAGACCGAAAGAAATGTCAGAGCGCCAAATAGATACCAGGAGGAGAACTTTGTTATTATAATTTGGGCAGGACGACAAGGCTCGGTGTTGTACTTTTGCTTCTGCTAGAGCACAGCTCAGTATATAATTAGTAGGGGGTTAAAATACAGGTTCACTTTGATTACTGGAATTACACTTTGTTAGGCCCCATGCACACGACCGTAAAAAACCTCAGTTTTTGCGGACCGCAATTGCGGTCCGCAAAAACGGACCCATTCACTTGCATTGAACGCGGACACCTTTCCGTAGCACTACGGAAGGGTGTCCGTGTCGTGGAAATGTTCCGGGAATTATGGAACATGTCCGTTCTTTTGCATTTTGCGGGCCGTGTTCCCATGCTTTGTATGGGAGCACGGCCCGAAAATGCGACTGTCAGTCGGCGGCCGGCCGTGCTCGCGGGCACGGTCGTGTGCATGGGGCCTTCTACATTTAGTTGATTTGACATACAAAGCTAAGGATATTTTTATTTCGACATAATATTTACTAGTCAACTAATTTACATTTACTTGTCCTTAAACTTGTACATCATGAACTCTCACGACCCTGTTTATGATGCATACGATAAATAAATACCATTATAGTCTGGGCGACTGATGCCGCTTTTTATATATGCGTTTTTTTTTGGGGGGGGATCCCATGGATGAAACGGTGTAGTTTAATACGCTATTCCATCCTCCAAAAAAGGTATACCAGCCCAACGGAGGCTAAAAGGACATGCTAAACGTAGGGCTAAAACGTCATGTACACATTTTTTTTGCCTTTTAAAGTGTAGCTAAACCTTTGACAAACTTCTGACATGTCATAGAGACATGTCAGAAGTTTGGATTGGTGGGGGTCCGAGCACTGAGACCCCCACCAATCGCTAGAACGAAGCAGCTGAAGCGCTCGTGTGAGTGCTGAGCCGCTTCGAGTCTGTTCGGCTTTTTCCTGAAAGCCGATGTATCGGAGTACGGACTCCTAGACTTTGTATTAAGTCCGTACACCGATACATTTATTTCCGGAAAAAGCCGAAGAGAAACTAAGCGGATGAGCGCTCACACGAGCACTTCAGCTGCTTCGTTCTAGCGATTGGTGGGGGTCTCACTATGACATGTCAGAAGTTTGTCAAATGTTTAGCTACACTTTAACTTGGCTTATTAAAAAAAAAATAACTCCAGCGTTTATCGCAATTCCATATTGTCGGTGAAAGGGATGCATGTGACTCATCTTTGTACTTGCCTTTCCTCATCCTCCCAGGTCACATGGCTGTGATCCAGAGTAATTAAGTGCACACCTGCTGTGTGTAGACCCTTTAACCCCTGTTACCTGGAAACCAAGCATTGGACACGAACAAGGACTGGCGAGCAGCCAAGCAGTTTTTCTCATGTATTTTTTTTAGGTGTATAACCCTGGAGACCATTGTTGACTTGGTGATGCACTCCGTTTAGATTTAATCAGTCAGCAGAGTGTGTGTGTATATGTGTATATGTGTGTATGTGTGTATGTATGTATGTATGTATGTATGTGTATATATATATATATATATATATATATATATATATATATATATATATACACGGACGGACGAGCAGCCAAGCTTCTGCAAAGGAGTGACATCTCCTCATACGATACAGAATCACAAAAATATCAGCAAAACAGCACTCATTTGAGTGCTGCTTCGCTGCTATTTTTGTGATTATATCTATTTGTGTATATATATATATATAGATAGATAGATAGATAGATTTTTACGTGCCTTTACTTTTTATGTAGTCTTATAATGCTCCGTGATAATGAAACTTTGTTTACTTCGAGGATAAAAATCTGTCCTGTTCATAAGATGATCACACAGGTGCAGGACTGATTACAGTACAGTAACCAGCATGTGTGATCATCACATGACCAGGACAGATTTGTGTCCACTGGAAGTAAACCTAGAAGGTTCCTATTGAATTGCCGTAAACAGAGATTGGAAAATTGCATAACTTTTCATTAAAACGCTGCATTCTGCGCTCCTGAGAAAATGATCTTAATCCCTTAGTGACCAGCCTATTTTAGACCTTATTGACCAAGAATTTTTTTTTTGTTTGCGCATTACGCATTCAAAGAGCTATTACACTTTTCCTTCTGTTGACATAGCTCTATGAGGACGTGTTTTTTGGGAGATGAGTTCTATTTTTCAATAGCACCTTTTTGGGGTACATATTTTGTAACTTTTTCTGGATGGAAAAGATTTGTCAGAAGACTTTTTTTATCCACTGACAGTCGCAATAAACGATCGTTTCCAACTAGTTCCCCTAAAAAAGGTCTGTGTTAGCTAATGCATTCGATTTAAAGAGGCTCTGTCACCACATTATAAGTGCCGTATCTCCTACATAAGGAGATGGGCGCTATAATGTAGGTGACAGTAATGCTTTTTATTTAAAAAAAACGATCTATTTTCACCACTTTATTAGTGATTTTAGATTTAGGGTATATTCACACGGCAGCCTCCGTTACGGCTGAAATTACGGAGCTGTTTTCAGGAGAAAATAGCTCGAATTTCAGACGTAATGGCATGTGCAGGCGTTTTTCGCTGCATCCATTACGGACGTAATTGGAGCTGTTTTTCCATGGAGTCCAGGGAAAACGGCTCCAATTACGTCTCAAGAAGTGACAGGTACTACTTTGACGCGGGCGTCTTTTTTACGCGCCGTCTTTTGACAGCAGCGCGTAAAAAAATGACAGTCGGCACAGAACATCGTAAAACCCATTCAATTGAATGGGCAGATGTTTGCTGCCGCTTTGGAGCCGTATTTTCGGACGTAATTCGGGGCTATTTACGTCCGTAAATAGGGTGTGTGAACCCAGCCTTATGCTGATGAGTTGCTTAATGCCCAAGTGGGCGTGTTTTTACTTTAGACCAAGTGGGCGTTGTACAGAGGAGTGTATGACGCTGACCAATCAGCGTCATGCACTCTCCATTCATTTAGGCAGCGCATAGGGATCCTTATAGATCGCTATGTGCGGTCTTCTACTAACACATTAACAATACTGAAGTGTTTAGACAGTGAATAGACATTCCTTCCAGCTAGGACGGGATGTCTATTCACAATCCCTGCACTTCGTTACTCTGTTTGTGGTAGTTACAGCAGAGGAAGTGTAATCTCGCGAGATTATGCGGTAAATGACAGGTTACAACGAGATTACGCTGCTTCTGCTGTAACTACCACAGACAGAGTAACTAAGTGCAGAGATTGTGAATAGACATCCCGTGGAATGTCTATTCACTGTCTAAACACTTCAGTATCGTTAATGTGTTAGTATAAGACCGCACATAGCGATCTAAAAGGATCCGTATGCGCTGCCTAAATGAATGGAGAGGAGTGCATGACGCTGATTGGTCAGCGTCATACACTCCTCTGTACAACGCCCACTTGGTCTAAAGTAAAAACACGCCCACTTGGGCATTAAGCAACTCATTAGCATAAATCTAAAATCGTTAATAAAGTGGTGAAAATAGATCGTTTTTTTTAAATAAAAAGCATTACTCACCTACATTATAGCGCCGATCTCCTTATGTAGGAGATGGGGCACTTATAATGTGGTGACAGAGCCTCTTTAAGTTTAGAGAATTGTGATTTATTGATTTAGGTTTAGGCTATTTTTTACATGTTTGAGCGTTTTGTGTTTATTTTTATTTTTTTAAAAATAGCAAAAAAAAACAACTTTTTGGCTGCGACGTTAACACAGCCTTTAACCCCTTAGTGACCAGCAATACGCCTTTTCACGTTCGTCACTAAGGGGCCTTTAGGCTAGGCTGACGCCTTTTCAAGTGAGCCTAGTCGAAGTCCTGCACGTGTCTCCCGTGCAGGCTGGAGCCGGGGCTCTGCTGTCTGGTGACAGCTGAACTCCTGCTCCAACGCCCGCGATCGAAGTTTACTTCAATCGTGGCCGTTTAAATGCTGCCGTCAATAGCGACCGTGGCATTTAACTTTGTTTACAGAAGGAGTGAGCTCCCACTGTCACCCATCGGCGGTCCGCGAATGCAATCGCGGGTCTCCGATGGGGTGTCATGGCAGCCGGGGACTTGATTAAAGCCCCCAGGTCTGCCCTGGACATATGCCTATTAGGATGCGCCGGAGGCACGTACTAACAGATTGCCTGTCAGATTTACACTGACAGGCAATAATGCTCTGGTATACAAAGTTTACCAAAGCATTATAGAAGCGATCTGAAGATCGCACAGTAAAGTCCCCTAGTGGGACTAGTGAAATAAATGTGAAATAAAGATTAATAATAAAAATTACAGTAAAAAAATCCATTTTTTTTTCCATAAAAGGTGGTTTTATTTGGTAAAAGTGTAAAAAATAAATAAAAGTACACATATATGGTATCGCCGCGACCGTAATGACTCCATTAATAAAGTTAATATGTAATTTAAACCGCAAGGTGAACACCGTAAAAGTAATAATAAAAATGAATCAATAAGCCCCCCAAAAAAGTAATAATAAAAATGAATCAATAAGTCCCATGCACCCCAAAACAGTACTAATCAAAACTACGTCTCGTCCCGCAGAAAACCAGCCCAAAATCACTACATTGATGGAAAAATAAAGTTACGGCTCTTGGAAAGCAACGATGCAAAAACAAATAATTTTAGTTCAAAAGTGTTTTTATTGTGCAAAAGTCGTAAAACATAAAAAACCTCTACATATGTGGTATCGCCGTAATCGTACCGACCCATAGAATAAAGCGAACATGTTATTTACATCGCACAGTGAACGGCGTCAATTTAAAACCGCATAGAACATTGGCGGAATTTAAGTTTTTTTTTATAAACCCTCCCCCCCCCCCCCCCAAAAAAGTTAATAAAAGTTAATAAAAAAATTATATGTACCTAAAAATGGTGCTATTAAAAAGTACAACTAATCCCACAAAAAAACAAGTCCTCATACAGCTATGTAGACTAAAAACTAAAAAAGTTATAGCTCTTTGAATGCGACTATAGAAAAACGAATAAAATAGCTTGGTCATTAGGGCCTAAAATGGGCTGGGCACTAGGGGGTTAACTTTGTATGGGGAATTACTATCTATTTTTATAATATTAACCCCTTCAGGACTGAGCCTGTTTTGGCCTTGTGAACGCAGACAATTTTTTCAAATCTGATGTGTCACTTTATGTGGTAATAACTTGTGAATGCTTTTACCTATCCAAGCGATTATGAGATTGTTTTCTCGTGACATATTATACTTTATGTTAGTGGAATTATTTGATCAATAAATTGAGTATTTGTGAAAATCACCAAACTGTAGAGAAAATTTGCAAAAATTAGCAGTTTTCTAAATTTAAATGTATCTGCTTGTAAAACATGGTAATACCACACAAAATAGTTACTAATTAACATTTCCCATATGTCTACTTTATGTTGGCATCGTTTTTTGAACGTCCTTTTATTTTTCTAGGACGTTACAAGGCTTAGAACTTTAGCAGCAATTTCTCACATTTTCAAGAAAATTTCCAAAACAGATTTTTATAGGTAGCAGTTCACTTCTGAAGTGGCATTGAGGGCCTTATATATTAGAAACCCTCATAAGTCACCCAATTTTAAAAACTGCACCCCTCAAAGTATTCAATACAGCATTTAGAAAGTTTCTTAATCCTTTAGGTGTTTCACAGGAATTAAAGCAACGTAGTGTGGAAATGTACAAATTTCTTTTTTTTTTGTCGGAAAATCCATATGAATCCATTTTTTTTTCTGTGACACAAAAGGTTTTACCAGAGAATCGCAACTCAATATTTATTGCCCAGATAATATAGTTTTTAGAAATGTCCCACATGTGACGCTAGTGTGGTAATGGACTGAAGCATAGACCTCAAAAGCAAAGGAGCACCTAATGGATTTTTGGGCCTCCTTTTTATTAGAATATATTTTAGGCACCATGTCCGGTTTGAAGAGGTCTTGTAGTGCCAAAACAGTGGAAACACCACCATAAAGACACCATTTGGCAAACTACACCCCTCATGGAATTCATCAAGGGGTATAGTGAGCATTTTAACCCCACAGGTTTTTGCCGAATTTAGTGGAATTCGTCCGTAAAAATGAAAATATACATTTTTTTTCAATAAAACGTAGAAATTATCAATGTTTACAAGGAATAAAGAAGAAAAAGCACCCCAAGAGTTGTAAAGCAATTTCTCCTGATTACGGCCATACCCCATATGTGGTAATAAACGGCTGTTTGGACACACGGCAGGGCTCAAAAGGGAAGAAGCGCTATTTGGCTTTTGGAGCTCACGTTTACGTAATTGGTTTTCGGGTGTCATGTCGCATTTGCAAAGCCCCAGAGGGACCAAAACAGTGAATACCCCCAGAGGTGACCCCATTTGGGAAACTACAGCCCTAAAAAGAATTTGTCTAGTGGTATAGTGAGCATTTTGATCCCATAGGTTTTTTGCTGAATTTAGTGGAAGTAGGCCATCAAAACTTCTATTGCGGTTTTTTTTTCTTGTTTTTTTTACGGCGTTCACTGTGCGCTATAAATGACATATTTAATTTATTATGCGGGTCGATGCGATTACGGCGATACCATATGATATAGGTTTTTTATGTTTTACGGTGTTTGCACGATAAAATCACGGTTTTAAAAAAAAAAATTTCGTTTTTGTCTCGCCACATTCTAAGAGCCACAACTTTTTTTATTTTTCTATGAGGAAAGATGTGTGAGGGCTTGTTTTTTGCTGAACAAACTAGTTTTTATTGGTGCAATTTTTCGGTACATGCGATTTTTTTTGATCCCTATTATTTATGCAATTGTTTGGGAGCTGAAGTGACTAAAAATAGCAATTCCGGTATAGTGGTTCTTTGTTGTTTTTTTTTTTTTTATGGCGTTCACCATGCGGGATAAATTACAATATATTTTTATAGTTCAGGCCGTTACGGACGCGGCGATACTAATTATGCATAGTTTATTTTCTCATTTTTTTCTAATAATAAAGGACTTTATAACGACATATAACTTTTTGTAAAAAAAAAATTTTTAACTTTTTTTTTTTTTTTGGTAGTCCCACTAGGGACTTGAAGATCCAACTGTTGGATCGTTGTTATAATACCCTGCAATATTTATGTATACTTATGTATTGCAGGGTATTATACCTGTCCGTTTCACACTGAAAGGAGGCATATTAGGTCCTGCCTCTTGCAGGACGTAATCGCCTTCAATAGATGGCAGACCGGAAGCCTTTGTTAGGCTTCCGGTTGCCATAGAAGTCACCCCCCCTCCCCCGCAACAATCGGCCCCCAGTGGGGTGCCGATGTTGCTATAACAACTTAAATGCGGCGGTCGCTATTGACTGCCGCATTTAAGGGGTTAATCTGTTCGGATCATCGCTGTGAGGAGCGCCTGTGTGCTCTGTTAGGAGCTCACGTAGATTAGCTCTGCGGCCCGTTAATCTACGTGGGGTGGTCGGGGAAGGGTTAAAGGGGTTTTCCCATCAGGGACATTTATGACATATCCACAGGATGTGTGCAGTTAACAGTCATGTCGAGCTTCACGTAACTTTGACAAACGGGAATAATTATAAATATAATGGTGGTTTCTCTTGGCTCAAATACCCACAAAATCTCTCTCAGACCGGAGCAGGCAAAACTAAATTGGGTATGATCCAACAAATACCCTAAATAACATATATAAAGTACAGTGAAGTTTACCTCTCAGACGGCACTGGTAACAGTCCAATATCATTCAGTATGGACTCTCTCCCAAAAAAATGCAGTGGACAGTCCGCAATCCAATGAGGGTGTGGATGGTAATTCTTATCCTTGTAGTTCCACCGAGCTTCTTATCGTCTCTCTCCACATTCAAAGAACTCCTGGTAGGAAAAGGATCTTATGTCTCTAATAGATGGAAAAAGGAAGACACATAGTGCAACACCCTCTGAAAAAAGATTGCTCCACGCCAAGTTTAATCCATACTCACAGAAGTAACAAGAAATAAAAGCAACAAGGTAAGTAAAAATCTTTACAATTTCTAGGCGGCACTCTAGGTCGAGAGTGTTTGGCGTGCCGCCTAGAAATTTTAAAGATTTTTACTTACCTTGATGCTTTTATTTCTTGTTACTTCTGTGAGTATGGATTAAACTTGGCGTGGAGCAATCTTTTTTCAGAGGGTGTTGCACTATGTGTCTTCCTTTTTCCATCAATTAGAGACATAAGATCCTTTTCCTACCAGGAGTTCTTTGAATGTGGAGAGAGACGATAAGGAGCTCGGTGGAACTACAAGGATAAGAATTACCATCCACACCCTCATTGGATTGCGGACTGTCCACTGCATTTTTCTGGGAGAGAGTCCATACTGAATGATATTGAACTGTTACCAGTGCCGTCTGAGCGTAAACTTCACTGTAGGAATAATTATACATTTAAAAAAAAAAAAAAAAAGCATTAAAACATACATTTGCCCTTAAAACTTACATACAAGCAGAGGATGAGCGCTCACTGGAGCGCTCCTCAGCCTAATCTACAGCGACGCCAAAAGACTTCGCTGTAGACTAAGCACATGCACCGCCTGCTGTCAAGAGATGGTGGGCAGTCGTTAAGGAGTTAAGGGAGGTATGGGATCAGCGGAGCATGGAAAATTTGGGGATTAGATACCCCTGTTCTCTAGATAAGACATGGCATATTAAATAAATGTCACATGTTTGTTTGTTAACTATAAAATTGGCTTTGAAGACGAGACTACAGACTCATTCACATAAGCCTATTTAAATAGGATAGGGCGCATATGCGAATTCTATCAGTTTTGTGTGCGGAGTCCGTATTTTTGCATTTTTAAACGACTTGGAGTGCTGTGATTTCTTCACAATCTGTGTATTTGAAGTATCAAGAAGAGTGAAGTGTGACAAATATGGCATGTCAAAATTTTCCATTTTTCTGTGCCAATAAAGTAACATAAATATTTTAACCAATTCCCCATTTGTTTTTACGTTGAGATTCAGTGGCAACTTTGAACAGTGAGTCTCTGAACATTATATATTCAGTGTTTGTTTTTGCGTAGAATTTACCATAAAACAAACACTTCACACACTTCTGTCCCCTCTTCAGACTTTGTGTCTTTGTGGTTATTTCTATTCCCTAAATAATTTTTCTATATAACCATCTTTCCTATTATTTCTTTTAGAGTGCTGAATGAAGGAAAAGAACGCCTTATGTCTGGCTGTGAAACCATTCAAGCTACTCCATATGGACGCTGTGCTAATGTCAACAATAGCTCAAATAGCTCATCACGGATATTCATCACTTATCGCCGGGCACCACCAGATCGCACTCAAAACTCTTTAGCCGTTACAGACGTCTGTGTGATCATCACTAACAAGGGGGAGACTCCACCACACACCTTCTGCAAGGTTGATAAAAACCTCAATGGTGGAATGGTAAGAAACCAAATACATTGGGGCCATATGCCAGCCACAAGTGCAACTGTTTAACTGTAGTAATGTCTGGATCATATCCGTTACATTCTGAATGTTTAAAACCATATGTAAGTAACTAGAAATAATGAGGTATCTGTTATGTCTTTATTCAAATGATCGATAAGAATACTGAAATACCAAATGTAGCTAGTGCGTTTTTGCACAGGAAGTGTTTTGTGGGGAAAAAAAAATACGTTTGTCATTTTTGTGTCGCTGCATTCTGAGACTCCTAACTATTTTTATTTTTTATTTTTCCATCGATGTAGCTGTATGAGGGCTTGTCTTTTGCAGTAGTTTTTATTGGTACCACTATGGGGTTCATATAATTTGACAAATTTTATGTATTTTTTTGAGGGGGAGTGTGGGAAATGGACAAAACAGTAAATGTGCCACAGTTGTTTTTGACACGTTGCAGTATTTATTATAGATTATCTCTACTCTACGAGCCATTACGGTTGTGACTGTAACAAATATGTATTTTATTTTTCTAGTGAACTATTTTTAAAGACAGGTGTATTTTTTGGAGAATTTTTTTTTTTTGTTTTGTATTTATTTTTTATTGACTTTTTTTATTTTAACTTGGGGACTTGAAGCAGAGATCTATAATACTTTGGAATACATTTTATTTTAAAGCATTATTGTCTGTTAGACTCCTGATTGCCATAGTAACCCATCGGCATCCGATGGACTTAGAGGTAGCCCCTCTTTCTCCCTGAAACACCTTAGATGCCATTGACTGTGGCATCTACGGAGTTTAACGATTTAAAGGTTTCTCTGATCTCCACCAATAGAGTGGGGTTGCGGCTGTGTTTTACAGCCATTGCACCCACTCCTGATTGCACGGGTACACTTGCTATGCCCATGCAATCAGCAGGACGAGTATTCTTGTACTGATGCAACAACAGATAAAAGTGCAGAGTACAGGACTTTCACTCTGTTCAAAAAAAAAACGCGCCTCTAACGAATCGGTTATTTTTAGCATTCGTGTCAATGTAAAACTGATACAGATTGTAATCCGTTTGCATCCGGTTTTTTAGATTTCAATAGGATTTTAACTGATCCATTTTTAGATCCGAATGATAAAAACGGATCGGAGTAACGGATTATACAACGCAAGTGTGAACTTAGAGCCTAGACATTACAGAACTATAAAAAAACATTTACAAAAAAAAAAAAAGTTAAGATTGGAACGGTATCATCTACTAAATTTTATTTACATAATGTTTTTTTTACCCTATTCTTATCCAGAACTACATAAACAATTGCAGGTTGCAGAGCTCACATATTTCAAGAGTGCCTGCTGGTTGAGAGCATTTTTCTGATATTCATTCAGTACATATGAAGTCTTTACAAGTACAAAATAAAATTTATAAAGCTACCCATGCACATGAGATGTCGGCCAAAATGGTAGGCTTTGGCCTTTTCGGCCGACCATCCGTTGAAAAAATGAATGACAAAATTCTGTCTTCCAAATATGTGATTGGCCAGGTTGGGAAATTTCTGACGTGGTCGGCTGAATGTACAGGTGTATGGCATGATCGGCTGAATTCATTTGCGACGTTTCACAAGCCCCAGGTATTCCAGTTTTTTTTGTTTCTTTTAAACGAACTCCCTTATCAAGCAGTTTAGTCTTCGTTTAGTCTTTTCTGTTGCGGATGGGATCGTTCGAACAAAACAAATCCACGGACGATTGATTGGCTGCATTGCAGCTGAGGATTGTCTTATGTGTATGGCCGACTTGAGATAAAATTTAGGCTGATATATGCATATATGCGTTTTTTTAATTCGACGTTCACCCTCCTTTTAATACATATAGCTGTCAAATTTCTATCCAATCCGGGCAATATTATTCTAAATTGGTGTGTGTAAATGACCTTTTGATCTGATTGAAATGTCAAAAACTAATCTGACATGCTAAAAATGTCTGCCAATCACCAAGATTGTAGTCTGTAAACATTATACGGAATAGGACGGTTTTATTCTAGGAAGCTCATAAAATGAGAATTTTGTCTATCATAACAAAATATCTATGTTGGGCCAACTCGGATCAATTTCAATATCTGTAAGATCTGTCCGATGAGTAAGAAATCTATGTGTGTAAACCCAGGGATGTCTTTTAACTGATTCCAGTACAAGATAAGTAAAGCAAATTGTCTGCTCAGCTTTAGGCCTGATTTACACGAGCATGTGCGTTTTGCGCGCGCAAAAAACGCAGCGTTTTGCGTGCGCAAAAGGCACTTGACAGCTCCGTATGTCATCCGTGTATGATGCGCGGCTGTGTGATTTTCGCGCAGCCGCCATCATAGAGAAGAGGCTAGTCGACGTCAGTCACTGTCCATGGTGCTGAAAGAGTTAACTGATCGGCAGTAACTCTTTCAGCACCCTCGACAGTGCATTCCGATCACCATATCGAGTAACCTGTTTTAAAAAAAAGAGGTTCGTACTTACCGAGAACTTCCCGGCCGTTGCCTTGGTGACGCGTCCTTGGTGACGCGTCCTTGGTGACGCGCCTCTCTTGACATCTGGCCCCACCTCCCTGGATGACGCGGCAGTCCATGTGACCGCTGCAGCCTGTGCTTGGCTTGTGATTGGCTGCAGCTGTCACTTGGACTGAATTGTCATCCCGGGAGGTCAGACTGGAGGAAGAAGCCGGGAGTTATCGGTAAGTCAGAACTTTTTTTTTTTTTACACGTTCACGTATATTGGAATCGGAAGTCACTGTCCAGGGTGCTGAACCAGTTTAACTCTTTCAGCACCCTGCACAGTGACTGTCTCCTGCCGGGTTCGGTCAAAACGAGTTTGGCCGAACCCGGTAAAGTTTGGTTCGCTCATGTCTAAGACACTCCGTTCGGATGTTTGTAAACAGAAAAGCACGTGGTGCTTTTCTGTTTACATTCAGTTTGACAGCTCTTGCGCGAATCACGCAGTTTGCACGGAAGTGCTTCCGTGTGACCTTCGTGGTTTTCACGCACCCATTGACGTCAATGGGTGCCTGATGCGCGAAAAACCCACGATTATAGAACATGTCGTGAGTTTTTTTCAGCGCACTCACGCTGAGCAAAACTCACGGACTGTCTGCATGCCCCCATAGAGTAATATAGGTGCGTACGACACGCGTGAAAAGCACGCGCGTCGCACGCGCGTATATTACGCTCGTGTAAATCAGGCCTTATATGTAGTTTGTATCTAACTATAAAGTGCGACTTGGTGTGAGCCAAAGCTGAAAGAATTGTGGGAAAAATGCTGCACAGTACTGTACATTCAAGTTTTAGCACAACTGTCTAAATCTTTTGCGAAGTAAGAGTGTTTTTAAAAATAGAAGTATTAATAGTTTTTTGTTTTTTTTAACCCTTTCACCTATGACCGCACCCCTGGAGAGACATCCCATTCGCTGGACAGGAAGCCTGACTATATAAAAAAGGACACACCTCTCCACACACCCAGTCAGATTTCCTGTCCTCCAGATGGGATTGTCCTGTAGATCAAGACACTCTCCAGGATTTCAGACCCTCCAGCAGGTACTCACCTGTGTTCCTGGAGGTCTTCTGAAGTTGTAAGCCTCTTGGGGAGCAACCTGTAGTCTAGGACTGGTATCTCCCTCCTTTGTCGGTCACCGCTGCCCTCTACGGAGGTGGTGGTCTCCCGCCGTGTGAGGGGGGGGGGTCTCCGCTGGGGGGGGGGGGAAGAAGCTCTCCTGGGGTCAGGCCTGGCTCCAGTTTACAGGCAGAGAGCCGTGACCCAGCGTTCGGCCGCTTCCGGCTCACTACAGTGACCACTTCCGGTCACGGTGCACGTCACTTCCGGTGGGAATGGAGCGTAGACGTCCCAGGAAGCGGTGCTCCGGCGGCCCATGTGGGGAGGAGGGACTACAGCGCGTCATGGCCTGAGAGCTTCCCCAGCCAAACCTAGACCTATTTTTATCGCTGAAACAAGACCGCTCCAACAAATCAACCAGCATGGAAGATCCAGGAGAAGCGGCAGGACGCGTGGAACGACCTGAGTGATCAGACCCAGGAAGATCCTCCAGTCCGGTACTTTAAACGGCATGGGCTCTTGTAGTAAGCCTGGAAGGGCAAACCTTTTTTTCTATTATTAATTTTGTCTTTCCTTGTATATTGCATGTTTCCTAGGTCAGAGAGGGTCCCAGGAAAAAGTTGGACAAGGCCCGCAGCAAAGAATGTGCTGTGTGTTGTAGGAAGCTAGCAGCCTCTTATCAAAAGCGGTTATGCCAGCTTTGTTTAGATAAGCTCATGGCAGAGAAATCCCCCAGCCTTGCATCTAGCATAAAAGATATAGTGTGTACCGAGGTTAACAATTCCCTCAGATCCCTCAAAGAGTCATGATTTTCCTAGCACCTCGTCTGGCAAGACACGGCAGGGCCTCGGCCAGGGGTCTCAAACTCGGCCGGGTAAGTGGACCACATATAGAAAAAAATTGAAGTTGACGGGCTGCATTACTTTCAAATTTGATACATTACAAAATTATTGTTAATTAGTTATTTGAACTACTAGAACACTATGTTACTATAATACTACATTACTATAACAATACTACGTTACTATTATAATAGCGCTAGGTTTAAACTTACCGGAAATTTGTGAGATTTCTCCATGTGCTTATTTCAGCAATCTACTTTTACAGTTTAAAGAGGCTCTGTCACCACATTATAAGTGGCCTATCTCCTACAGAAGGAGATCGGCGCTATAATGTAGGTGACAGTAATGCTTTTTATTTAGAAAAACGATCCATTTTAAACAACCTTATTAGCGATTTTTAGCTTTATGCTAATGAGTTTCTTAATGCCCAACTGGGCGTGTTTTTACTTTCGACCAAGTGGGCGTTGTAGAGGAGTGTATGACGCTGACCAATCAGTGACAAGTCGGCGTCATACACTCCTCTCCATTCATTTACACAGCAGCATCGTGTTCTTACTAGAACACGATGTGCAGCCACATACACCCACGTTAACGTTAATCAAGTGTCCTGATCATGAATATACATGACCTCCAGCCTGGACGTCATGTGTATTCAGGATCCTGACACTTCTGAATCTTTTCTGTGAGATTCCAGCAAGCCACGCGTAATCTCGTGAGATTACGATGTAAACGAGATTTTGTTTCCCTTGCAGGAAATCTCACAGAAAAGATTCAGAAGTGTCAGGATTCTGAATACACATGACGTCCAGGCTGGAGGTCATGTATATTCATTATCATGACACTTGATTAACATTAATGTCTGTGTATGTGGCAGCACATTGTGTTATAGTAAGAACGCGATGCTGCTGTGTAAATGAAGGGAGAGGAGTGCATGACGCTGATTGGTCAGCGTCATACACTCCTCTGTACAACGCCCACTTGGTCGAAAGTAAAAACACGCCCACTTGGGCATTAAGAAACTCATTAGCATAAAGCTAAAAATCGCTAATAAAGTGGTTTAAAATAGATCGTTTTTCTAAATAAAAAGCATCACTGTCACCTACATCATAGCGCCCATCTCCTTATGTAGGAGATAGGGCACTTATAATGTGGTGACAGAGCCTCTTTAAGTGTCGCTAAATGCAGTCCAGCAGCTCAGTTGGCAGACGCA
This sequence comes from Rhinoderma darwinii, assembly GCF_050947455.1. Classification (NCBI taxonomy): domain Eukaryota; kingdom Metazoa; phylum Chordata; class Amphibia; order Anura; family Rhinodermatidae; genus Rhinoderma; species Rhinoderma darwinii. The sequence continues at coordinate 339,969,060 of NC_134687.1, forward strand.
AACAAATGTCAAAATTAGGCAGCCCCTTTTTAGATCGAGCCACAGATCCCTCTGCAGATACTGCCACAGTGCCCTCTGTAGATGCTGCCGCCGTGCCCTCTGTAGATGCTGCCTCCGTGCCTACGCTTTGGCCAGGGATTCCTCTGCTGGAGGAGCCCCTGATGTCACTGTTCATACACAGTGACGTGAGGGGATCCTCCTGGACCGGAATGTGATATTAGGGGCAACCCCAGAGCCGGGGTCCCAGAGCGGAGCACTAGTATAGGCTCTACTCCGGAACTCTGGGGAAGCAACTGACATCAGTGTCCATGTATGGAGAGTGATGTCAGGGGCTTGCCCAGAGCTGGAGTCCCGGAGCAGAGCCGCTTCTAGCACCCTGCCTGGGATTCCAGCTCTGCTCCTGACATCACTGTTCATATATGGACAGAGATGTCAGGGGCAAACCCAGAGCTGGAGTCCTGGGCAGAGCTTTACTACTGGACCCCAGCTGTTCTCCTGACATCACTGTCCAGTTCCGGGGGAATCCCTAGACATCGTTGTCCATATGTGCACAACGATGTCAGGGGATTCCAGAGTCCCGGAGCAGATCCTATGCTAGCGCTCTGCCCGAGACTCCGCTCTGGGGAAGACCCTGACCAAACTGTCTATACAGTGAAGGAAATAAGTATTTGATCCCTTGCTGATTTTGTAAGTTTACCCACTTTCAAAGACATGAACAGTCTAGAATTTTTAGGCTGTTAATTTTACCAGTGAGAGAGAGATTATATATTAAAAAAAACAACAGAAAATCACATATTCAAAATTATATTTATTTGCATTGTGCACATAGAAATAAGTATTTGATCCCGTACTGACCATTAAGAGTTCAGCCTCCTCCAGACCAGTTACACGCTCCAAATCAACTTGGTGCCTGCATTAAAGACCGCTTTCTTAAAGAGGCTCTGTCACCAGATTTTGCAACCCCTATCTGCTATTGCAGCAGATAGGCGCTGCAATGTAGATTACAGTAACGTTTTTATTTTTAAAAAACGAGCATTTTTGGCCAAGTTATGACCATTTTCGTATTTATGCAAATGAGGCTTGCAAAAGTACAACTGGGCGTGTTGAAAAGTAAAAGTACAACTGGGCGTGTATTATGTGCGTACATCGGGGCGTGTTTACTACTTTTACTAGCTGGGCTTTCTGACGAGAAGTATCATCCACTTCTCTTCAGAACGCCCAGCTTCTGGCAGTGCAGATCTGTGACGTCACTCACAGGTCCTGCATCGTGTCGGCACCAGAGGCTACAGATGATTCTGCAGCAGCATCGGCGTTTGCAGGTAAGTCGATGTAGCTACTTACCTGCAAATGCTGATGCTGCTGCAGAATCAACTGTAGCCTCTGGTGCCGACACGATGCAGGACCTGTGAGTGACGTCACAGATCTGCACTGCCAGAAGCTGGGCGTTCTGAAGAGAAGTGGATGATACTTCTCATCAGAAAGCCCAGCTAGTAAAAGTTGTAAACACGCCCCGATGTACGCACATAATACACGCCCAGTTGTACTTTTACTTTTCAACACGCCCAGTTGTACTTTTGCAAGCCTCATTTGCATAAATATGAAAATGGTCATAACTTGGCCAAAAATGCTCGTTTTTTAAAAATAAAAACGTTACTGTAATCTACATTGCAGCGCCGATCTGCTGCAATAGCAGATAGGGGTTGCAAAATCTGGTGACAGAGCCTCTTTAAATGGTCACCTGTATAAAAGACTCCTGTCCACAGACTCAATTAATCAGTCTGACTCTAACCTCTACAACATGGGCAAGACCAAAGAGCTTTCTAAGGATGTCAGGGACAAGATCATAGACCTGCACAAGGCTGGAATGGGCTACAAAACCATAAGTAAGACGCTGGGTGAGAAGGAGACAACTGTTGGTGCAATAGTAAGAAAATGGAAGACATACAAAATGACTGTCAATCGACATCGATCTGGGGCTCCATGCAAAATCTCACCTCGTGGGGTATCCTTGATCCTGAGGAAGGTGAGAGCTCAGCCGAAAACTACATGGGGGGAACTTGTTAATGATCTCAAGGCAGCTGGGACCACAGTCACCAAGAAAACCATTGGTAACACATTACGCCGTAATGGATTAAAATCCTGCAGTGCCCGCAAGGTCCCCCTGCTCAAGAAGGCACATGTACAGGCCCGTTTGAAGTTTGCAAATGAACATCTGGATGATTGTGAGAGTGATTGTGAGAAGGTGCTGTGGTCAGATGAGACTAAAATTTAGCTCTTTGGCATTAACTCAACTCGCCGTGTTTGGAGGAAGAGAAATGCTGCCTATGACCCAAAGAACACCGTCCCCACTGTCAAGCATGCAGGTGGAAACATTATGTTTTGGGGGTGTTTCTCTGCTAAGGGAACTGGACTACTTCACCGCATCAATGGGAGAATGGATGGAGCCATGTACCGTCAAATCCTGAGTGACCACCTCCTTCCCTCAACCAGGACATTAAAAATGGCTCGTGGCTGGGTCTTCCAGCACGACAATGACCCGAAACATACAGCCAAGGCAACAAAGGAGTGGCTCAAAATGAAGCACATTAAGGTCCTGGAGTCGCCTAGCCAGTCTCCAGACCTTAATCCCATCGAAAACTTATGGAGGGAGCTGAAGATCAGAGTTGCCAAGCGACAGCCTCGAAATCTTAATGATTTACAGATGATCTGCAAAGAGGAGTGGGCCAAAATTCCATCTAACGTGTGCAAACCTCATCATCAACTACAAAAACGTCTGACTGCTGTGCTTGCCAACAAGGGTTTTGCCACCAAGTATTAAGTCTTGTTTGCCAAAGGGATCAAATACTTATTTCTCTGTGCACAATGCAAATAAATATATATAATTTTGACTGTGATTTTCTGTTTTTTGTTTTTTTTTAAATATAATCTATCTCTCACTGGTAAAATTAACCTAGCCTAAAAATTCTAGACTGTTCTTGTCTTTGACAGTGGGCAAACGTACAAAATCAGCAAGGGATCAAATACTTATTTCCTTCACTGTATATGAACAGCGATGTCAGGGAATTCCACAGAGTCCCAGAGCAGAACCTATACTAGCGTTCTTCTCTGGACTCAGGCTCTGGGGAAGCCCCAGATGTTGCGTGTCCCTTCATGGACAGTGATGTCAAGGGATTCCACAGAGTCCCGGAGCAGAGCCTTTGCTAGCGCTCAGCATGGGACTCCGCTCTGAGGAAGACCCTGACATCGCGTGTCCATTCATGGACAGCGATGTCACGGATTTCAGAGTACCGGAGCAGAGCCGATACTAGCGGCTCTGTGTCCCGCGGGCCGCAGATGACAGCCTCAGGGGCCACATGCGGCCCGCGGGCCACGTGCTTGAGATCCCTGGCCTAGGTGTTTCCAATTCCTTTAGTGAAGAGGAAATGTTTGAGGAGGAAGGGGAGCTATGCTCCTCTGAGTTTTCCTCTGACGAAGATGGGGGCGGGAAGAACTTATTTCCAGCGGATGACGTGGACCAACTTCTTAAAGCCGTACCGGCCACTATGCATATTGATGACCCCAAGGAACCCCGGTCCATTTAGGACATCATGTTTGAGAGCATGGGTCATAGGAAACAGAGGACTTTTCCTGTTCACAGGAATATAACCAGCCTCGTTAGGAGGGAATGGAGGAACCCTGACAGGAATTTGGGCATTACCAAAATTTGGAAGAGAAAATATCCCTTTGAGGAGGGTTTACGTAAGGACTGGGATAGTTTTCCCACACTGGATGCCCCAGTAGCGAAGATATCTAGGAAAAATGCCTTACCGTTTGAGGATCTTGGGTCTCTCCCCGATCCTATGGATAGGAAGGCAGACTATTATCTAAAAAGAACCTGGGAAGCCTCTGCAGGGGCCTTTAAACCTGGTATTGCGGCCACATGTGTAGCCAGGTCACTTAAAATCTGAATAGCTCAATTGGAGCTTCATCTCCGGGACAAGACTCCTAGGGATCCGATACTGGCTTCCCTCCCGGTTTTGTCTAAGGCCGCAGATTTTTTGGCTGATGCCTCAGTGGACCCGATCTGTATGGCAGCCAGATCCGCAGCCCTATCCAACTCAGCCAGAAGAGCTATATGGCTGAAGACCTGGAAGGGAGATGCAGGCTCAAAAGGGAAACTTTGTTCTATCCCTTGTTCAGGAGATTTTTTGTTTGGTCTTCCACTGGATAATCTGGAGAAAGCATCTGATAGGAGGAAGGGGTTTCCTACCTAGGGCAAACCAGACTCCTTTCGTCCCAGGAAATTTAATAGAAAGCCCATTCCCAAGGGACAGGAATTTAGATCCTCTAAATTCCCTAAGAACAGGGTTTTCTTGTTTATGCCTCAACGATCCCAAGAATAAAGATCACCAACAATAATGCCAGAAGGAGTGGTGTAGGAGGTAGCTTATCCCTTTTCTGCCAAGAATGGGAAAAGATCTCTTCAAACAAATGGGTTCTAGATATCATAAAAACAGGATACAAGCTAGAATTAATGTCCCCTCCTCCAGACAGATTCCTCCCCACAAAGAGGCTGAAGGATTCAGAGAAACAGTGGGCTCTAGAATCGGAGTTTATTTCTCTCATCAAGAAGGGGTTTCTGGTGCCAGTGCCGAGACCAGAAATATGGAAAGGCTACTTTTCCTCCCCTCTTTCTGGTAAATAAACGAGGGCCGATTCAGGGTTATAATAAACCTAAGACGGCTAAACTCCTTCCTAATTGACAAAAATTTTTGGATGGAGAGTATCCCCTCTACTGTAAATCTTCTCTTCAGGGGACTCCTCCAGACAGATGTCTTTTCTCACTCAGGGAAAGATCCAGCCCTTGATAGACTGGGTCTCAGTCCTCTTTTTGGATGACTTGACTTCTTTCAGGAGGGCTATGTCGGTCCTGGGTCTATAAACCTCCTGTATCCGGCCATAATGTGGGCTCTGTTCAGGTCCAGACCTCTGCAGAGGGACATATTAGAGAAGTGGGACAAGAGCAAACTCTCACTAGATCACTTAATCCTCCTTTCCTCGGTAGCCAGACTCTCTCTCAGGTGGTGGATGAAGGTAGAAAACCTCATGAAGGGTGTTTTATGGGAGATGTCTCCAAGCCTGAACATTACAACAGATGCCAGTCCTTGGGGGTGGGGAGCCCATGGCGAATCTTTCTGCCTTCAGGGTCAGTGGGATCCTCAAACCTCCATAAGATTTTCCAACTACAGGGAACTGGAGGCAGTACTTCAGGCTATGGAAAAATACAATTCCTATTCTTTCGGGAAGAAGTGTAAAGATTCTTTCAGACTACAGTAGCATGCATAAATCATCAGGGGGGTACAAGATCAGGGCTTCTGATGAAGTTAGCTACAGAGATCTTTTCCCTAGCTGAACTGCATCTATCGTCCCTTTTAGCTGTCCATCTAAGGGGAAGGGACAATCAGATAGCAGACTTCTTGAGCAGAAGACCGTTGCTACAGTCAGAGTGGTCCCTGAATCAGGATATCTTCCGGATGATTGTGGCCAGGTGGGGGAATCCTTCCATAGACCTGCTCACTACCAGGGTGAACAAGAAGGTGCCCCGATTCTTCTCCCTAGACCCCAGGGAATATCCAGTAGCAGTAGATGCTCTCTCCCAGTGTTTGAGCCAGGAACAGAGTTATGCTCCCCCCCCCCCCCCTTTGTCTACTCCCGGGAGTTTTAAAGAAGATCAGAGAAGACAAACCCTCGGTAATCCTGATTGCTCCATTTTGGCCAAAGAGACCATGGTTCACCTGGTTGAGGACGTTGTCTGTAACCTAACCATGCATCCTTCCAGACAGACTAGATCTCCTGTCCCAGGGCCCAGTGGTTCATCCAGACATCTCCAGGCTGCATCTTACATGGAGACCGAGGATAATCCTCAGGAAAAGAGGTATCTCAGAAACTGTCATCTCTAGTTTACTGGCAAGTAGGAAACCTGTTACCTCTAATATATATTTAAGCGTCTGGAAAGCTTATCTTACCTTTACAGGAATTGATATAGATCCGTTAGCAGATCCAGATATTCCCCTGATATTAGACTTTCACCAGGCAGAACTAGACAAGAACCTCAAGCCCAGTACATTAAAGGTACAGATTTCTGCCCTAAACTCCTTTTATGCTTCCAGATTAGCAGAACACCCCTGGATTAGAAGGTTCCGGATTGCGGTCTCCAGGATAAGACCCCAAATAAGGTCTTCGTTCCCACCTTGGGACTTAAACTTAGTCCCTACTGCTTTGAGGGGTTCATCCTTTGAACTCCCTGTCCATTCAATTTCTCACTCTAAAGATGACCTTTTTACTAGCAGTTACCACTGCCCGAAGAGTAAGTGAAATTCAGGCCCTCTCGGCCCCCCCCCCCTTACACTTTAGTATTGGACGATCGAGTAATTATGAAGACCGTACCAGATTTTTGCCAAAGGTAATTTCCCCATTTCATCAAGACAAGGAGATTATTCGGCCCTCCTTTTGTGACTCCCCAAAAAATCCAAAGGAGCAGGAATTTAATTGTTTAGATGTGAGGAAATGCTTAGTCCACTACCTGGAGGTCTTCAGAGAATCTCCTTGTTCAGTTCCAGGGTACAAATAGAGGTTTGGTAGCTAGTAGACCGACAATAGCAAGGTGAATTTAACAGGCCATACACTTAGCCTATGTGGGCCAGAACACTAATCCCCCAGAATTATTTGGAGCTCATTCCACCAGAGCTGTATCTACTTCTTGGTCAGAAAGAGCCAACACATCTCTATACCAGATTTGCTGAGCGGCTACATGGAGTTCACCCCACATCTTTATTAAAGGGAACCTGTCACCAGCATTTCACCTATTAAACCGACTATACCTGGTGGTAGTGGGTGAAAAATCATTTCTATATAACCTATAATTATCTTCTTAGTCGGCTCTGTAGCTTTAGTATTTAGCTTTTTAGTGTTCCCACACCGTATGCTAATGAGCAGAAAAGAGTCAGATCTTCATTTGAAAAGAGTCAAATCTTCGTTTGGAAAGAGTCATATCTTCATTCCTCAAGTCTTTCCAAGTTTACTTCGCCTCCTTACTTTTGATTGACAGCTCCTCACCTTCCCCCAGCACACAAAATCCTGCGCTTGTGCATTGATGTCCTCTTTTGGTGTGTGCGCACAAAGGGACACCGCATAATTACGATAAAAGGCGAAAAACGTTTGCAGACCGATATTTACAGTCGGAAGAGGAGTTTAGGAGAGGGGATAACGGCAATGAACTTTTTATAGCAGCGACCAGTGAGGGAGAAGTAAAGTTCAATAGGTGAAATGCTGGTGACAGGTTCCCTTTAAGCATTATAGATTACAGTTGCATTCAGTCACTGACTTAGCCTTTGGTCGAAAGTTCTACAAGCTGTAGTCCCACCCTAAAAACTGGGGTTCTATTTCACATCTCCAGGGATGCTGTCATAGGTGTGTAATCGGTTATTCATGAACCTATGACAGCACCCCCCAATTCCCCCCCCTTCAGTAAACTTCCTTGGTATCTCTTGTATATATATGATATATATGACTATAAATATATATATATTTATGCTGTGGGGTAGTTTTTCACAAAGTAGGTGCAGAAAAAGAAAATTAAAATATAATAAATGAATGGTGTGTGTGTGTGTGTGTGTGTGTGTGTGTGTATATATAGATAAAAGATAACTAATTCTCATCCGGAGTTCTTTCTAAAGACTGGGTGTGTGGAGAGGTGTGTCCTTTTTTTATAGTCTTTCTGTCCAGCGAATGGGATGACTCTCCAGGGGGGCTGTCATAGGTTCATGAAAAAACGATTACCGGTAAGTAATCAATCTTCTTTTTTTCTTTCTTCAAATATTGGTTTGATTTAGATTTCGGTTTGGTTATTCACCTTGTATTTTGTTAATTGAGGTGTGACCACCCTTTACCTTCAAAACAGCATCACTTCTTCTAGGTACACTGGCGAAAAGTCATGGGTTTTGTAGGAGTATAGTTAGGTGTATGATTAACCAATTATACCAAACAGGTGATGATGATCATTTTCATATGTAGGTTGAAACAGCCATTAACTGTAACCGTAACAGCTGTGAAGATGGCTTAAACTGGGTGAGGAACTCTGCTACAAAGCTGAGGTTGTGGAAGACTGTTTCAAGTCACAGGTCCGCCATGACAAGACTGAGCACAGCAACAATACAGAAGGTATTATACTGCATCAGCAAGGTCTCTCCCAGGCAAATGTTTCAAAGCAGACTGGGGTTTCAAAATGTGCTGTTCAAGCTTTTTTAAAGAAGCACAAAGAAACGGGCAACGTTGAAGACCCTACATGTAGTGGTCGGCCAAGGAAACTTAGTGCAGCAGATCTAGGACACATACTTCCCTTCGAAAACTGAATATGTCCAGCAGTACCATCCGCTCAGAACTGTCAGAAACCAGTGGGACCCGGGTACACCCTACAATCTACTGTTCTGAGAAGTCTGGCCAGAAGTGGTCTTCATGGAAGAATTGTGTCCAAAAAGCCAAACCTTTGACGTGGAAACAAGGCCAAGCGACTCAACTGTGCACAAAGACATAGGAACTGGGGTGCAGAAAAATGTCAGCAGGTGCTTTGGACTGATGAGTCCAAAATTTGAAATATTTGGCTATAATAGAAGGCCGTTCACTAAAGGGCTGGAAAGCGGTACAATAATGAGTGTCTGCAGGCAACAGTGAAGCATGGTGGAGGTTCCTTGCACGTTTCTGGCTGTATTTCAGCAAATGGAGTTGGGGATTTTGTCAGGATTAATGGTGATATATACAGGCAGATAGTTATCCATCATGCAATACCATCACGGAGGCATCTGATTGGCACCAAATATATTCTGCAGTAGGACAACGACCCCAAACATACAGCCGATGTCAATAAGAACTTTCTTCTGTGTAAAGGAGAACAAGAAGCCCTAGAAGTGATGCTGCAGCCCCCACAGAGCCCTGATCTCAACATCGACAAGTCTGTCTAGAATTACATGAAGAGATAGAAGGATTTGAGGAAGCCTACATTCACAGAAGATTTGTGATTAGTTCTCCAAGATTTTTGGAACAACCTCCCTGCCGAGTTCCTTCAAAAACGGTGTGCCACTGTACCTAGAAGAATTCATTCGGTTTTAAAGGCAAATATTGATTTAGATTTCTGTTAATTCACTTCGCTAATTGATAAAAAAAAAAATCTATTTGTTTTTTAAAGCATTCTTTGCAGCATTTTTCTATAGCTAAAACATTTGCACAGTACTGTATATTTACAGTATATAAAATTTGAAAAAAATGGCAATGTGTATATAAAGATATGAGACGTGGTAATAAGACTAAGGCCTTATTCACACGACCGTGTTCGGTCCGTGATATACAGACAGAAATGTTGGCCGCATTTCCCAGACCGAAGACCGTTCAGGGAGCCGGGCTCCTAGCATCATTCCCCGCGGGAATACTGTCCCATACTGTAATTATGTTTTCACGAACACTGTCGTGTGAATAAGGCCTAAGGCTCGGTTTACGTGTTTGGAGGTTCCATCAGGGTTTCCACCACTTTTGACTGGAAGAATAGCGCAGCATTCATCGCTACTCTCAATGGAACCCTAATGGACCCCATTGTATATAGGGTCAGTTTGAATCTGCTATAAACTGAAGCCACAATGCTGGTGTAAACAGAGCCTTGGCTAATAGAAAAGGTAAATACTGTTCCTGTGTATAAAAAAAAAAAAATACAAGCTTGTGGAAATAAAATATTTAAATTTTGAATTTACTTTTTTCCCTTTTTCAGTGGGGATCTAGTGTATTCCTTTGTTATAAGAAGTCTGTGCCAGCATCAAATGCCATTGCTTATAAAGCTGGTAAGTATTTTACGGTGTTAGGCTTCATAACACTGTATCAGAAATTAAAAGTAATTTGAATATACTAAATTCCACATATATGCTAGAAGAGACTGCGTTTACATCTACGTTTTTAGTTTTTCCATGTTTTATGTTCAGTCATTGGAACAGAAAAACAAGAAAAAGTGTCGGATCATTCACATGATGGACACTAACGGAAGCCATTGACTCTAATGGGTACCATTGGGTTTCTGTCATGGCGGCCATAGTTTTATCAGATAAAAATTTTAAGCATTCTGCACTATTTTTTTTATGTCATTCTCCTTAACATGGCCTCTAACGCAGATGTGAACCTAGCCAAAGATGGCTTGGTTTAGAACTCTTTGTGTTTAAAGCGTACCTAACCTTTTAGGTGAGTCTTTAGAATAAGCAGCCGTGTGTTTAACACATTCTGGCCATTATTTGACCTGTAGTCTGCGTGCTTTTTCTTTTTTTTTTTTTTTTAGCAGTCCCCCCCCCCCCCCCATCCTTTGCAGCCTCTAACTCTAATTCCCAGTTTTCCCTAGCAGTTTTTCTTAGCTTACTGCTATCATGTCTGCCATACATTGCACGCATAGAGAAGAGAACGTCCTGGTCCAATATCTTTGTAGCACACGCTCAGAAACCCCAGCAACATGGAGAACATACAGAAGTAATGAGCAGTGTAGCTGAGAATTCTTTACTGGGGTGAGATCGCATGCTTACACAGAAATGCTGCTGCAGCATTTAGTGTCACTTTAGTGCCTTTTTCTTATTCTGCTCCCTCCTCCCCTCTTCATAGACTTTTATGGGCAGCATGTAGCCTAATAACTTAGTGAGCTCCAGACGGAAAAAAAAAAAGCAGTAAATTCAGACTGAGTGGACCGTTAGAAAGGAGGAGTGGTGTAAGGAGCCTATAAAGTTAAGAAAAAGGCATTTTTCTTTAAGGTATATGGTATTGTAAGTTTCTTATGTTCGCTATTGATTCTTATTGATCTATGATAATCTAAGTTTGTTGAGAAGTTAGTGACCATATGAAAATGCAAGATAAGAGTAAAAAAGAAACGGTGCAAGACTTCATATGGTTTAGACCCTGTTCACATCATGTTCGTGAGGTCCTTATAGCATTTACACCGGGAAAGCTTTCGACATACATGCGAAACATATCTATATTATGAAAAAAAAACCTGTATGGAATAGCAGAACAGACTGCGTTATTCAATACAACGGAATCACATAAAAAAATGTATACCACGCGGTATGGTTTTTCTTTTTAACATGCTAACCTATGGGTGATAGAAGCCACTGCATGGCAGCCGTTGAAGGCCTCTGTTAAACATGTGTTGGGAAGCTCTAGTAATGTAACTGTCAATATATGGACCGTTAGAACTGGAGCTTCGCCAGGTGGAAATAAGCAGTTGGAGTCTCCTGAAAGGTTAAACTTGTTACAAACGGACCCAGTCACCCTGCTGATACAAGGACCCCAGGAAAGCTGGGTGGCTTCATTGTGAGCGCTGGAATGAGCAGTTCTGTCACCAAGCTTTTTGGGGTTCACAGTCTGTACCTGCCCCCTCTAGGTGCTTTGTACAGGAGGGAGGGAAACGAGGCAGCTGCAGTGTTTCGGGAGGAGGAGGCGGTGGCGACCTCACTGTCCCTTGACGTGTCCGGTGTTTAAGGTGGGGGCTGGTGATCGGAAACCTTCACACAGCATCTTCCAGAGGTCGACTATGTAATTGGGAAGCCTCTCCTTCTGCTTCCTCTTCGCCATGTCAGGACTGATCTCATTCCCGCCCTGGTTTATCATCTGGGTACATTGAAGAACCTGCTTTTGATTTTGCAGAGCAAGGTATACCTACGGACATGACGCAGTGCCCATCTTCTTGTTCATCACTTGGCATGGCATGCGGTCCTGGCATTGCTCACTGGTGCAGGGAGCTGCAGATTTTGTGTTTGAAATCTTGCCTTCAAAGCAGCCGGAGTCCCCAGACAGAGCATCGTGATTGAGAGGGAAAGCTCTCTCCCTAAATGTGTCTGTAGATGCTACTTTACTAGAATATCAGGCTGCAAATGAAATCCGTGATACATGGTGGTTTTGTGCCAGGTTCCTCACCAAGCACAAAGAGGGGAGTATCAAGGGGTGGCATAGAGCCGATCTTGCTGTGTTCTAGAGAGAGTGGGGCTGTATAGGCGATGTAAGCCACGGATTCCTCCCGTCGTATACCTTCCAATGAAAGACTCACAATGTGACGTCATCAGAGCCTTTAAAACGGTTTCCGGTTCCAGTAAATAATGCCTGATCAGTGTATAATGAAAAGTTGTACATTTATTCTAATATATTTTGTGTATCAATTCCTCATTGCTTTCAAGATCTCTGTTTGCTGTCATTCAGTAGGAACTTTATGCTTTACTTCCTATAGCTAAAAATCTAAACTGGTCACGTGATGGACACACGGTATGTGCACAACTTGTTACACAAGGGTTAGGCTGGGTTTTCTCATCCTGGTCAAATTGCATTTTTTTCCCCCACGATTTATGGAAAAACCGCGCGGCAGTTTTAGGGGAAAAAAAACTCATTTTGACCACGCGTGCTAACCCAGCCTTATCAGAACTCTGTCTTGTAAGAAGCTGACCACCAGTGTGTACATCACATGACCAGGACAGATTTTAATCCACTGGGGTTACACAATGCAGTGTGCCTTTCAATGGCTACAGAGTAGAGAACTCTGAAATAGTATATTAGAAAATGGCATACTTTATACAATGAATACATTTATTTCCTTAAATTGGAGTACTCCTTTAATGCACCAGTTAGCATGTGGATTATACAAACATAAGTGTGTAACTCTGCACTAAAACTGTTATCTGCTTTTGTACTCTGTATTACTTTAAAGGGAATCCAAACAGACCCCTGTTGAGTTAGTCTATCTAACAGGTGCGCTAAGAACAATCCAGCGGGCTCTACGGCACCCACTGATCCCTCCCCACCCAAATTTCCATTCTCATTTGCTTGTTTTTCTTAGGGCATCTGTTATAAAGGTCAGCAGAAAATACCCTATTTCTTTAAGATGGCCATAGATGTCACTGTGATTATAAAGTGAATGACTTGCCGTGCCAGCTTATTTATAAAGTGGAGTTGAAAGGAAAAAAAATAGCGCAAACAGTGCCTTTTGTAGGGCTGATTTTTGGGACTTCACACTGCTACCAGCTTCATTTTAAAGAGGGGGTTGTCTTTGGGATACATCTCCTTTTAAGAGTCACTACTACTTTTACGAAAAGAAAAGGCATTGGCGTTTTCTGAACAGAAAAGCGGTGGTGAACGACAAAGTCCAGCCTGGTGGTGTTCAGTAGCAAACGCCATATACCCTAACTAGCAAATACCTGTATGAAAGGTTGCATAGATCCGTCCAAATTTTTATTTTTATTTTTTCTGCAGACATGATCTTCAGGTATCCAGAAGAAAATTATCAATCGTTTCCCCTACCTGAATCGGTCCCTCTTTTCTGCCTTCCTATGGGAGCCACGATTGAATGCTGGGCTCCGGAAATAAAGTATCCTCTCCCTGTGTTCTCCACGTTTGTCTTAACCAGCTCTAATGCTGATAAGGTATCGCCTGAGTATTTATCTTTTCTTTCTAGAGTTGCTTTTATTCTGGTCATTGTATAATACGCAAAATGTCTCTAACAGAAATATGGATTAGATCTGTAGGATAGGATATTGTATTATTGGTAAATTATACTAATTTAAGATGCTGTAAAATGTTATCTGAGCGAATGGAATCTATGTATGGCATTAAAAAAGGGCCAATGGTATGGAAACTTTCCAGTGTGTTCTCATTCCTATATTGCAGTATGCACTTTACATGCAAATTCATTTTACCAGTTGTAAAATGCATATTGAGCTACAGATCTTTGGTACATATTGTACTTCTCACCAAAGGAACCTATGCGGCAAATTCTTCCGTTAGCAATATTATTGGAAGGCTCTTTGACAACAAGGGAGTATCTACCTTAGAGGCAGGCTATGTGACCATCTGCTAAGGGTTCTATGGTAGGATGTTGGCCTGATATTTACTGCTTCCCCCACATGCTGTGGCACTATAGCCATCACTAGGTGGAGGGTCATTGCATGCAGACTTATCCAGCTCCCATTGAGCTCAATATTCGCTTTGTAAAGGTTAGCAACTGTACCTATGGTTGCTGCATGCAACCAGAATTATAAAAAATAAAAAGATTAAAGGGTAACAAAACATTCAACACGCTTCTGACGTGTCAGTGACATGTCAGAAGTTTTGATCGATGGAGGTCCGAGCACTGAAGCCCCAACCGATTGCTAAAATGAAGCGGCAGAAGCACTCTGGGGAGAGCTGAGCCGCTTGGTTTGTGATTGGCTTTTCTCGGAAAGCCGATGTAGTAGTGTACGTGCTCAATAGAAAGTCTATGGGCCCGTACACCGCTACATCGGCTTTCCGAAAAAAGACAATCCAAAACAAAGCAGCTCCGTGCTCACCCGAGCGTTTCTGCCTCTTTGTTTAAGCGATCGGTGGGGGTCTCCGTGCTTGGACCCCCACTGATCAAAACTTCTGACATGTCAGAAGTTTGTTACAAGTTTAGTTACACTTTAATAAAGGAAAATAGTTGTATTCATTCAATTTAATGGAATTTCACTGAAACCTGTGTTTACTATGACCTTTTAGAAGTACTTTTTACCCTTTAATTTAGTTAGCCTTCTGAGAACACTAGTAAAAGACAGAACAGCTTTTCTACACATATCTGAGTGTTTTCGTCAATGTTTGTTAATGCCATAATGTTTCTCTCTGTGAAGGCGAGGTCTAGACAAATTATTTTTTTTTTTTAATAACTTTCTTTTTTACACTAGGTATATGGTGCTGCTATTCAATTCTATGAACCCTATGCCCGAGAAATGCTGACTGAGAAACAGATGATTCAGCTAGGGCTCATTACAGCAGTTGAGAAAAAAGTGATGACCTCTAAAATGATCAACTCCAACAAATGTATCTGCCTGCTCTCCCATTGGCCTTTTTTTGAGACGTTCCGCAAATTCCTAATGTTCATCTACAAGCTCTCCGTATCCGGGCCACACACCCTTCCCATTGAAAAGTAGGTCTCATTTTCTTGTTTTGCCTCATTCTGTCGGGTTTTTGTCAGCTGGTCTGTTATGATATTTAGTATGTCATATAGTGACACTGTGTAGGTGTATTAGAAACCAAGTTACTTAAATAATATTCATTACAGCTAGAATGATTCAGTAAAAGGCGGTCTTTAAATGCTAGTCCACTGTGTTCTGTGCTTTGTAATAAAGATTTTGAAGATATGAGGCTCAATATGTGAAAACTAGTGGTACTCCAAAGTGAACAACTTTCTAATAACCAATGAGATCACAATTTTTTTTCATTTTTTACCTGTATGTTACAAAAATAGCAACTGGAACTTGGTTGCGGTAGACAATGCTTCTACTTGGTCTGTCCTAGGTTTCATAAATAAGGTGCAGTGTTAGCACAAATAGCATTGACGTTCAAAATACATTGTGGAATTAAGTGTTGGCAGATATGTTTTAATGTATTTTTGTTTTCTTAGACACATATCCCACTTCATGCACAATGTTCCCTTCCCATCACCTCAGAGGCCAAGAATTCTTGTTCAGGTAAAAACTCATATTTTTATGTAAGGGTGTGTTCTCATCAACGTTGGGTTCCATTGATGGGTTCCGTCAGACTTTTCCGTTGGAGGAACCCATGAACGGAAAGGCAAACGGAAACCATAGCTTCCGATTGCATTACCATTGATTTTAATGGTAATTCTTCCGTTGCAAATGGTTTCCGTTTGTCTCCGTTCCGTAAGGTTTCAGGTTTTTTTTTACGGAATCAATAGCGCAGTCGACTGCGATATTTCCACCAAAAAAACAAAACCTTACGGAAACCATTACCATTGCAATCAAGCTATGGTTTCCGTTTGCCTTTCTGTTCATGGGTTCCTCTGACGGAAAGGTCTAGCGGAACCCGTGAACGAAACCCAACGCTGATGTGAACAGTCCCTTAGCTAAATGCTACTCTGCTGGTATAATGACAAATTGGCATTAGCATGAGCTAATCATACAAAACTACAGAACTTCATACACAACTTTAGAAAAACAAAATTTTCACTTTCTTAGTATTGGCCGGGCTATTTACTGAATAACACTTTTTTTGTCTTTTTTGTTAAGTGTAAAGGGAACAGCAATCTTGAACGGAGCTAAAAAAACAGGTCTTGCCTATTTGCGTTGTGTTGAATTACATTTTCAAGAGTGTAACACTCCCGTCTAACTACTGGCTTTACAGTATCCGTAGGCAAAAATGTTGTATTGAAGCTCAGTAAAAGGTGCCACCTTTCCAACAATTTAGCTAATCAAATTGTTGCTCTGCTAGAGCTACCCCTGTGAAGTGGAACAGATTAGTAGGCCACACAAACTGACTAAACAGGCTAGCCAAGCGCTGAAGTTCCTAAAATTCATCTCTCCTGGATTGCAAAACTTACCACCAAGTTCTTAGCTGCCTCTGGAAGCAAATTCAACACAAGAACGCAATGCTGAGCTTTTGATTAAGGTTCTGGAAAGTAGTTTCTTAACTTTCCTTATCTAAGCACCCGCTACTCAAATAACATCAACATGCCCCCAAGGCTATGATCATAAACCGTGCAGCACCTACAAAAAGCACAGCATGAGGACAATGCGTGTACATTAGAAAAATAGCATGTACCTCTTGGGGTACTCCTACCATAGGATGAGAACTTATGCTTTAAAGCGCACTGCCATGCTTTATCGGAGGCAAGGACTTCTTGTATGATATTTGGGTGTCCACATATCCTTGTATATTTTCATGTGCTTTATTCAAACCTATTTTTTGTTGGTAATGATATCTGGTGATATGTGGATTTCCTCAGCAATATTTATTTGTTTTGCTGTGTGGTTTATGTAACCTAACGTTCTAGTTGGTGGACTGTGCATGAATATGAAGAGAATGAATTACTGAGATTTCCTTCTTTCAAAGCCAATTTGTAATTTAATACTTTATTCCTTTCTACCTGTTGCACAGCTGTCTGCACATGATGCTTTGGTTCTTTCTCAGCCTGTGTCAACTCCTTTGCCTTTGAGGTAAGAATTCATTACATTGTTGAGTTACCAGAGGAAATATTATTCTCTTATTGAAGGATTTACTTTAAAGTGAGTCTCTAACTATTAACACTGATATTTTTAGGTCCAACATTTTAGTTGGTTAAAAACTTAATAAATCTTTATAGCAGTTGGTGCTATATTTTATTTTTTAATACTGAGCTCCAGACCACATGCATGGACATAGGGGCAGATTTACAAAGACTGGCATTTCATACACCAGTCTTTTCCGATCTGCTCCGCCGGAGTAAGATACGACAGGTTTATTAAGAGGCGCACGGCTCTTTATAAATGCGTCGCATCTCTCTGTTGGCCGTACACAATAATTGTGTTGAATCTACTGCGGCTATGCGCCATCTATTCTACCCACCAATCGGACATAAAATTAAAAAAATGGTTTGCTCACCTCACCGACCCTATACATTATCAGTGCACAATGACTTAACATTATCAGTGCCTGTCAGTCCGTACGCTGTATCAGTCACCCGCAGTAGTGCGAGCCTGAGGGGACTCGAAAGGGAGAAGCGGAGCATAATTTATTAATTTTTTTTTATTGTCCAATTGGGGAAGGAGAACAGTCTGATCTGGGGGGGGGGAGGTACAGGTCCTGTCACAGGCCATTATCTTGCTGCCCCACAGAGTAAAATCGCTATAATTTATGCCAGTTTACTAGCATAAATTATAAAAATAATTTGTCGGGCAGCCTAGGCGCCTTTTGTAAGCCACCCCGCTTTCTCAGCAAGTGGCAAGTTTGGCGTAAAAGACCCAAAAGTCACAATTATTAACGCAAATAGCGGCTTTTGGATCTTTTTGCAACACTTCTATGCCAGAACACTGGAGTAGAAAAGTTGATAGGTCCCCACCCATAGTTTTAAATGATACAATTCTGTCTGCCTTCAGCCCCCACTAGGGGTAACTTAGGAGCTTCCTGCACCAACACAGAATTTTGAACGATTTACAACTTTTTACAATTTACTTTAAATTGTCTCCATTAGAAAATGGCTTGAAAAACAAGAACGTGGTTTTATAACCAAGAAAAGCTGCACTGTGGCAACTATGCAAATCAAACAACAATCTGTGGAAACATAGCTATGTGAATGCTGTGGCTAGTCTATAGATCTTTTAACATTGGGGAGAAGAAAATGTGAAAAAACATTTCTTATGGGTTACAGACATGGAAAAAAAAATCGTACTGTTTGGGTAGAATGGGCCCTAAAATATTTTTGATTGCATATTGAGTGATAAATATGATTGCATATTTATATTTTGTGTATTGCATTATGTATTGTTTGTTTTCATTTAATACGCAATTTCTTGTTTCTGGAAATGTTAGATGTTTTTATTTTCCTTTCACCTTTTGTAGTGGTGCGAACTTCAGTACTTTAGTAATGAGTTTGGGACCAGAAAACTGTGCTGCTTTGCTGCATTTTGTACTGCTAGAGAGCAAGATACTTCTGCACTCCCTTAGGCCAGCAGTTCTAACTGGAGTAGCTGAGGCTGTTGTAGCTGTAAGTACGAAGTATAATATTTCTAAAAATCTTTTTACTGCCCATATTATGTGTTTTGAAACTGGTGAATGATCTTCTAAATCTGCTTTGGTATGATGATGATTTCAAGACTGGGCATTTATAACTGTCACATTGAAATGATCAGTTTGCTTATGAACTGGGCTTCACTGTATATTTGTGCAGTTCTGGCAAAAAGAATACATGCTTTTTTTTTTTTAGAAATTATCTATTTAACATAATTTGTAATGATCTATTTTATATTCTGCTTGCAGATGATATTCCCTTTTCAGTGGCAGTGCCCTTATGTTCCTCTGTGCCCATTATCTCTGGCGGATGTGCTGAGTGCCCCGATACCTTTTATTGTTGGAGTAGATTCCCGGTACTTTGATCTGTCTGACCCTCCCCAGGATGTGGTCTGCGTTGACTTAGACACTAGTATGATCTACACGTAAGTGCTACATACTTGCTACTATGTCTAATAAAAAAAGATGTACTAATACATTCCTCAACATTGAAATTGCAACACCAAGAAGGGCAAGCCGTAAGGTTATACAAATCGAGGAAATAGCAGGTTTCACTAAGATCTGCAAATTATCTAATTTTTAAGCACCTAGCTCCAATCTGTGGCATGTGGGAGGGACATAAAAGCCATATTGAAAGCAGTGTTTTTTAGCCACATGAAACCTTAAAAATCTGATCAAGTGGTGTGGGATGATTGTGCGATGCCTCCTGTTCATCGACATGCCTGTTATCGCCACTTATCGCAAACTGAGAGGAACAGAATCCTTGAACTGAGAGACCTTGGTTTATCACTCCTGCAGATCGCTACGCGCCTATGCCGAGACTTCACCATTGTTCAACGTTGCGTGCCCCAGAGGTTGGGAGGACAACAACGAACGGGAATGACAGAAAGGGGTGCGCGGAGGCGAACTTCTGCAAGGACGGACGGATCGTCTGGCTGGAAGAATGGCGCGTGGTGATCCAATCTGTACTGCAAGTGAAATTGTACGTCACATCCCAAGCCTAGGGCGGCAACCAGTATCTACACAAATCATCAGAAGGTGTTTGCATGACATTGGGCTACAATCCAGACGTCCATCTACATATGTTTCTTTGACCACATGCTACCGCTCTTAAAGGCTATCATGGTGCACAGAGAGACAACAATGGAGGTCTGTCCTCTTCAGTGATGAGTCCCGCTTTTGTCTCAGAAGTAATGATAGATGGAGATTGGTCTGGAGACCACATTGACAATGCCATGAAAAGGCCTTCACAAGGGAACGTCACATCGGTCCTACTCCCGGGATTATGGTGTAGGGTGGCATAATGTACGGTAGCCAGACCCTCTAGTCTTCATTTCAGGGACATCAAATCAAAGTAACGCCGAGCTGTAGTCATAGAACCAGTGGTACGGACATTTCTCCAAGGTGTCCCATAAACCGTTCTTCAACAGGACAATGCCAGGCCGCATGTTGCACGTGCTACTCTGAGCAGCCTGTGTGGCCTAAACGTGCTTTCATGGCCTGCAACGTCTCCGGACTTGTTTCCCATCGAGATAATCTGGGACGTCATTGGTTGGCATTTGCAAAGGGAGCTGCCAGCAGCCAATCTTGATGATTTTTTGTGCCGCAGTGCATCTAGCGTGGCATAACATTCCTCAGACAACCATTAATAACCTCATTGATCGCATGCCAAGGCATGGTAAGTGTGTGTATTTCTGCGCGTGACACTCCTACTCGATACTGAATAAATCAAGATGTTTGGAATATTTTGTTTCTGTTTTTTTTTTTTTTTTTTATCATTTGCATTTCATGAACATGTCTATCAATCCTGTGATTTCTACATTTTTCTACATTTCCAAAACTTTTCCTTCTTGGTGTAGCAATTTCAATGTTGAAGAGTGTAGATTTCTTTACTAGAAACCTTGTAAACCTAGAAAACTTATAGGTAAACAAGTCTTTACCTAGACATGTGCTGTTAAAATCCCGGTCCTGCACTAGGCATAACAAAGTGTATCAGTTTTTCAAGGTGTGTTTCTTTAAAGAGGCTCTGTCACCACATTATAAGTGCCCTATCTTGTACATAATGTGATCGGCGCTGTAATGTAGATCACAGCAGTGGTTTTTATTTAGAAAAACGATCATTTTTGACTGAGTTATGACCTACCGTGTTTCCCCGAAAGTAAGACCGTGTCTTACTTTCTTTTTATCCCCAAAAGCCCCACTATGTCTTACTTTCGGGGTATGTCTTATATTGGAAAAAAATTGTCAAATTATTTTTATTTTTTTTTTCACAAACTTTATTTAACTGTTTTACATTTTTTTTTTTAGTCCCACCAGGGGACTTCACTATGCGATGTGCCGATCGCATATATAATGCTTTGGTATACTTAGTATACCGAAGCATTATTGCCTGTCAGTGTAAAACTGACAGGCAACCTATTAGGTCATGCCTCCGGCATCGCCTAACAGGCAGATGCTGATGGCAGACCTGGGGGTCTTTGTTAGACCCCCGGCTGTCATGGAAACCCGACGGCGACCCGCGATTTGTTTGCGGGGGCGCCGATCGGGTGACAGAGGGAGCTCCCCCCTCTGTCAAACACATTAAATGCCGCTGTCACTATTGACAGCGGCATTTAATGGGTTAAACTGCCGGAATCGACGCGCGCTTCGATTCCGGCAGTTGCAGCAGGAGCCAGGCTGTGTATAACAGCCGTGCTCCTGCCGCTGATCGCGTGGGTACAGTCTCAGTACCCGCGCCATCACAGGACGGATATATCCGTCCTCCTGCGCGAACTAGCAGCTGCTGAGGACGGATATATCCGTCCTTCGGCGTTAAGGAGTTAACCCCTTAAGGACGCAGCCTAGTTTGGGCCTTAAGGCTCAGAGCCCATTTTTCAAATCTGACATATTTCACTTTATGTGGTAATAACGTCGGAATGCTTAAACCTATCCAAGCAATTCTGAGATTGTTTTCTCGTGACACTTTGGGCTTCATGTTCGTGGTAAAATTTGGTCGATATATTCAGTCTTTATTTGTGAAAAATTGCAAAATTTAGAGAAAATTTACAAAAAATAGCATTTTTCAGAATTTAAATGCATCTGCTTGAAAAACAGACGGTTATACCACCCAAAATAGTTACTAGTTCACATTTCCCATATGTCTACTTTAGATTGGCATAGTTTTTTGAACATTATTTTATTTTTCTTGGACGTTACAAGGTTTAGAACATAAACAGCAATTTCTCATATTCTTAAGAAAATTTCAAAAGCCTTTTTTTGAAGGTGCCAGTTCAGTTCTGAAGTGGATTTGAGGGGCCTATGTATTAGAAACCCCCATAAAACACCCCATTTTAAAAACTAGACCCCTCAAAGTATTCAAAACAGCATATAGAAAGTTTTTTAACCCTTCAGGCATTTCACAGGAATTAAAGCAAAGTGGAAATGAAATTTGCAAATTTCATTTTTTCTGCTGAATTTCAATTTTATTCAATTTTTTTTTAGTAACAGAGAAGGTTTTACCAGAGAAACACTACTAAATATGTATTGTCCAGATTCTGCAGTTTTTAGAAATGTCCCACATGTGGCCCTACTGCGCTCGTGGACTAAAACACAAGCCCTAGAAGCAACGAAGCACCTAGTGCATTTTGAGGCCTCTTTTTTATTAGAATATATTTTAGTTAGCATGCCAGGTTTGAAGAGGCGTTGAGGTATCAAAACAATGGAAACCCACCAGAAGTGACCCCATTTTGGAAATTACACCCCTCAAGGAATTCATTTATGGTTTTTGTTATCATTTTGACCGCACAGTTTTTTCACAGCACCTATTTGAATTGGGCTGTGAAATGAAAAAAATGATATTTTTTCCAATAAAATGTCATTTTTGATCAAATTTTCTTATTTTCACAGGGAACAACATACCCCATTTTGTTGCCCAATTTGTCCTTAGTGCGGCAATACCCCATTTGTGGTGATAAACTGCCGTTTGGGCCCATGGGAGGGCTCAGAAGGAAAGGAGCGCTATGTGTTTGTTGGAGTCCAGATTTTGCTGGATTGGTTTTCGGGTGCCATGTCGCATTTGCAGAGCCCCAGAGGTATCAAAGCAATGGAAACCCACCCGAAGTGACCCCATTTTGGAAACTACACCCCTCAAGGAATTCATTTATGGTTTTTGTTATCATTTTGACCGCACAGGTTTTTCACAGCACCTATTTGAATTGGGCTGTGAAATGAAAAAAATTATATTTTTTCCAATAAGATGTCATTTTTGATCAAAATTTCTTATTTTCACAGGGAACAACGTACCCCATTTTGTTGCCCAATTTGTCCTTAGTGCGGCAATACCCCATTTGTGGTGATAAACTGCCCTTTGGGCCCATGGGAGGGCTCAGAAGGAAAGGACCACCATTTGGCCTACTGGAGCTTTTCTGGTGCTAAGTCATGTGTGCAGAAGCCCCTGAGGTACCAGTACAATTGAAACCCCCGAGAAGTGACCCCATTTTAAAAACTACACCCCTTAAGACATTCATCTAGAGGTGTAGTGAGCATTTTGACCCCACAGGTACTGTGTAAAAGATAATGCGCAGCAGATGGTGCAGTGTGAGATTTGCAATTTTATATATGTATATGCCATTTCAGTGTCCAATATAGTGTGCCCAGCATGCGCCACCGGAGATATACACCCCTTAAATTGTAATGTGGGTTCTCCTGGGTACGACAATACCCTACATGTGGCTGTTATCAGCTGCCTGGGCATACGGCAGGGCTCAGAAGGGAAAGATGAGGGGGGTAAGCTGTGCGGAGTGCATCAGGGTAAATTAAAAATCAAGGGATGTATGATACATTTTAAAACAATCTTTTATACAGAGCCCTGGTTTTTCGGGACACGTGTCACATTGGTATATTGTGTTCTTCCTTATCCCCCTCTTATAGCAGACTCTGCACCTCTTTTGACTCTTTCCCTTTCCACCGGTTTGGGGACCTTCTCCTGGAAAGTGTTGCCCTGGTACGATGCGTGTGGCCTCGCTTCCAGAAGTACTGGGTGCCCCCCCTTCCTGGTCCCTAAAGATTAGATCTTGAAATTCCAGGAAAGTTCCCCTCTGGCCTGCACATCGACGTAGCACGTACGCATTGTACAAAGCCATCTGTATGATGTGCCCGGCCAGCTTCTTATACCACACCGCATGGCGCTGTAGGGCTTCAGGACTTGATTTGACAAGTCCATCCCTCCCATGTACCTATTGTAGTCCAGGATGCAGTCTGGTTTGGGGGTGGCCTTTCCTTCATATATCCTAAACCTGTAGGTATACCCTGATGCACTCTCGCACAGCTTATACATCTTCACGCCATACCTTGCCCTCTTACCTGGCAGGTACTGGCGGAATTGAACCCTCCCTTTAAAATGTACCAGGGACTCATCAATAGAAAAACACTTCTCGGGGGTGTATGCTTGGGAAAACCGGGCACTGGAACGGTCTAATAGGGGTCTCCGTTTATACAAACGGTCAAAACTGGGGTCATCTCGGAGTGGGCACGGCTCATTATCAGTATAATGTAAGAAGCGAAGTATTGCCTCATTTATTTATTTTTTTAGGTTCCAGTTCATTTCTGAAGTTGCTTTGAGGGGCCCATATATTAGAAACCCCTATCAAACACCCCATTTTAGAAACTAGACCCCTCAAAGTATTCACAACAGCATTTAGAAAGTTTATGAACCCTTTAGGTGTTTCACAGAAATTTAGAGCAAAGTAGAGGTGAAATTTACTCTTTTTATACCATTTTTTTTATAACACAAAAGGATTTATCAGAGAAACGCAACTCAATACTTATTGCCCAGATTCTGCAGTTTAGAGAAATATCCCACATGTGGCCCTAGTGTGGTAATGGACTGAAGCACCGGCCTCCGAAGCAAAGGAGCACCTAGCGGATTTTGAGCCCTCTTTTTTATTAGGCACCATGTCCGGTTTGAAGAGGTCTTGTGGTGCCAAAACATTGGAAACCCCCCAAAAGTGACCCCAATTTGGAAACTAGACCCCTTGAGGAATCCATTGTAGTTTTCATGGGGTGCATGCGGCTTTTTGATCAGTTTTTAGGTGGCGTGGTGACTAATAAACAGCAATTCTACTATTGTTTTTGTATACTTTTTTTTTTTTTTACAGCGTTCACCGTGCGCTATAAATGACATATTCACTTTATTCTGCGGGGCGATACGATCACGGCGATACCAGATGTTTATAGTTTTTTTTTATGTCTTATGGCGTTTGCACAATAAAATACGTTTTGTAAACAATCATTCACTTTTTGTGTTACCTTATTCTAAGAGCCAGAACGTTTTTATTTTTCAATCAATAAAGGCGTGCGAGGACTTATTTTTTGCGTAACGAACTGTATTTTCCATCAGTACCATTTTTAGGTACATGCGACTTTTTGATCTCTTTTTATTCCATTTTTTGGGAGGTGAAGTGACCAAACAATTGTGATTGTGGTACGGTTTATTAATATTTTTTTTTACGGCGTTCACCGTGCGGGATAAATAACAAAATAATTTTGTAGCTCAGGCCGTTACGGACGCGGCGATACCAATTATGTATAGTTTATTTGTTTGTTTATATATTTTTATTAATAATAAAGGACTGATAAGGGAAAAAGTGGGACTTTTACTTTTATTACTTTTAAAACTTTTATTTTCTTATTTTTACACATCTTTTTTTAACTTTTTTTTTACTTTATTACTTTGTCCCACTAGGGGACATGAGGGCAGGAGGCCCTGATCGCTATTCTAATACACTGCACTACATGCGTAGTGCAGTGTATTAGAACTGTCAGCTACTCACTGACAGCAAGCATAGTGGGTCCTGACGTTGTCAGGACCCACTAGGCTTCCGTCTATGGCATAGCCGGACGCCATTGTTTGGTGTCCGGTTGCCATAGTCACCATCGCCGGCCGCTATCGCGTAGCAGGCCGGCGATGGCAGCTTAACCCCTAAAAAGCCGCGATCTCTATAGAACGCGGCTTTTAAGGGGTTAATCAGCGGGGACACAGCGATCGGTCCCCGCTGTAGGAGCTGTGACAGCTGCTGAACAAGACAGCAGTGTCACAGCTCCTGTATGTGTCGGGAGGACGGCCGAAACGGCCGTTACTCCCGAGACGTACTATTACGGCATGGAGCGCGAACGATACAGCTGCCATGACGTAATAGTACGTCAAGGAGCGGGAAGGGGTTAATACTGTGTGCATTACCGTATTTTAAGCAGGAGGCGGCAATACCCCCGTGTTTCCCCGAAAGTAAGACATATGTCTTGCTTTCGGGGTACGGCTTATATTAGCCGACCCCCCTGAAACCCCCGATACGTCTTACAATCGGGGGTGTCTTACTATCGGGGAAACACGGTATATTTGCTTTATGCTAAGGACTTTCTTAATGGACAACTGGGCGTGTTTTACTTTTTGACCAAGTGGGCGTTGTGGAGAGAAGTGTATGACGCCGACCAATCAGCGTCATACACTTCTCTCCATTCATTTACACAGCACATAGTGATCCTGCGTTGTTCACTATGTGCAGCCACATACACACACATTAACCTTACTGAAGTGTCCTTACAGTGAATATACATTACCTCCAGCCAGGACGTAATGTCCATTCACAATCCTAACACTTTGCGAACGTTTGTGTGAGATTACAGCACAGCAAGCGTAATCTCACGAGATTACGCTGTAAACTATCATTTAAAACGAGATTACGCTTGCCTTGCTGTAAATCTCACACAAACGTTAGCGAAGTGTCAGGATTCTGAATAGACGTCACGTCCTGGCTGGAGGTAATGTATATTCACTGACAGGACACTTCAGTAACGTTAATGTGTGTGTATGTGGTTGCACATAGTGTTCTAGTAAGATTACTATGTGCTGTGTAAATGAATGGGGAGAAGTGTATGACGCTGATTGGCCAGCGTCATACACTTCTCTCCACAACGCCCACTTGGTCAAAAAGTAAAACAAGCCCATTTGTCCATTAAGAATTAAGCTAATATAGGTCATAACTCATACGTCAAAAATGATTGTTTTTCTAAATAAAAAAACACTACTGTATTCTACATTACAGCGCCGATCACATTATGTACAAGATAGGCCACTTATAATGTGGTGACAGAGCCTCTTTAAGACTCTGTTCACACAGCAGATATTACTTGGGGGGTCCTGCTGCATAATCCGGCACAAAATTATTCCTGCCGTCAGCAGGAAGACTCCTACTCCCATTGACTTCAATGGGAGGTTTGGGCGAAATCCACTTGAAGATCGGGCAGGATGCTTCTTTTTTCCGCTAGCTGAAAAAAAATCACCTAGCAGGAAAAGAAGCGTTCACCTGGTATTGAAATGAATGGGAGGTAGAAATTTGCGGCAGATTCCAGCGGGAAAAAGCCCTTCATGTGAACATAGGCTACGTGTGAGGATGGCGGATATCTTGCCAGTTCGTGTGTTTCACAGGCTGTAAATAAATTATAAATGCTAGGGTGGGTTTTATTTCATTTGTTGAAAAAATTGCAACTGAAAAATCCATTCCGTATAACTCAGTGGGGTTGTTTCTGCAGCATGTGCGTAGATTTCTGCCATACCTATATTCAGATGAATAAGACGGTTTCAGAAATTTCTGCATCTAATTTGCTGTGTGTAAATTTACCCTTAGGAAGTTCTTTTTGTCGGGATTTACTTTAATCCACCTCGGTCATTGTGATTGGGTTAGCTTTGTGTTATTTTTGCAGATCAGAGGATAAGCGAAACTTAAGCTGGAAGCAACTTCCGAAGAAACCAGTGAAGAACCTCCTCAGTACTTTGAAAAAGATCCATCCCCAGCTGTTGGCAGGTAAATGGTGGTTTTCTGTTTTGTTTTTTTGTTTTTTGTTTTCTGTTATTTCAAGCAGAGTGGGTAGGTGACCTACACATAACTTTGTTTTAGGTCTATGGAACATGAGGCAACATACCTAGTGTTCTCCTGCTTATGACTATTATTAAAGATAATAGAACAAAATATCTGAACATTTTTGCTTGTGCACACATCTTTGTTTTACTATTCAAGGAAGACAAGTGAAGTGCAATTTAGACTTCATGTTCCCAGCCCTAAACATTTAAAGGGGGTTATCCGGGGACCAAAATTAAAAAAATTGCTTTGCATTCATATTTTTATGTAAAAAGAAGTCACTAACTAATATACTTTAATAAAAAATTTGGTTCTAAATGGTGCCGTTCAAACCCGGTGAACTGTTCCCAGAAGTCCTGGAGCTTTTCTTATAATGACGCACCGACACGGCTCCACGTGACTGAGGGCTTGCTGCCTGTGCTGTTCGTGTCGGCGTGTTATCAATGGCATGACCGCAAGGTGCTGTCACACTGGCTATTGCTGGAGTCCCTGAGCAGAGCATCAGCTAGCGCTTTGCTTGGGACTCCAGCACTGCTCCCGACATTTGGTCAGTGAATACAGGGGTTTCCTATAGCTGGACTTCCGGAGCAGAGAATCAGCTGCCAACGTCACCGTCCATATATGGGCAGTGACGTCCCCGAGCAGAGCATCAGCTGATGCTCTGCCTGGGGACTCCCGTACTGCTACCATCACTGTCCGTATATGAACTGTGATGTTGGCAGCAGTGCTGGAGTCCCCAGGCAGAGCATCAGCTGGTGCTCTGCTCGAGGACTCCAGTAATAGGAAACCCCTGAAGTCACTGACCAAATGTCGGGATCAGTGCTGGAGTCCTGAGCAAAGCGCTAGCTGATTCCCTGCTCGGGATCTCCAGCAATAGGCAGTGTGACAACCCCTTGCGTTCATGCCATTGATTAAATCCGACACGAACAGCACAGGAAGCAAGCCCTCAGTCACGTGGGGCCGTGTCGGCGCGTCATCAATATTAGAAAAGCTCCAGGACTTCCGTGAACAGTTCACCGGGTTTGAACGGCACCATTTAGTACCGAATTTTTTAATTAAAGTATATTAGTAAGTGACTTATTTTTACATAAAAATATAAATGCAAAGCAATTTTTTTAATTTTTGGTCCCCGGATAACCCCTTTAATGGGGATTGCAAGTTAATGTATAGTATGCCTGGTATAAGCAGACTGTTATGTTATTTTTCCAGTCCACCGACAAACCCAAGAGAGTGCAATAGAAATGACTCCTATCGAAGCAGATTTTTCCTGGCAAAAGAAAATGCGTGAGCTTGAACTAGAAATTCAAGAGGCATTTCTTCGCTTCATGGCATCAATAATAAAAGGCTACAGAACCTACTTGAAGCCTATAACAGAGGCTCCATCAAAGAAGGCCACTGCTGCAGATTCGCTTTTTGACCGCCAAGGTAAAAAAAAAGAAGCATGCATGTATCTGAGATGTCTTCAAGGGTTTAACAAATTGGGCTGTCTATTTATTTGGGTACCTAAATAGTTATCAAATTTAACCCCTTCCCGACATTTGTCGTACGTATACGACTTGGAAAGCCAGTGCTTCTCGCAAAATGTCGTATACTTATGTCAAATGCTTGGCACCGGCTCGGAAGCTGAGTCGGTGCCATCATCCTCGGATGTCAGCTGTATCTGACAGCTGACATTTTGATGTAACGGTGGGTACCGAAGTTAGCTTCTTGATCCCCGCCATTAACCCCTTAAATGCAGCCGTGAAAAGTGATTGCTAAATTTAAGGTGCTTGCAGCTCATCGACCGCTCAGCAAAGAAATCGCCGGGGTGTCGGTGGCTGCAATGGCAACCGGAGGCCTAATACTGGCCTCCCGGTGTGCCTAGCGTGGAAAACTTCCAGCCCCCTCCTGGAGGCGGGGCCTGTAAGGCTTCCGTAGCCGCCGGCAAGATGGCGCCGACTCAGGAGATGAGCCGGTGTCGTCAGCGGTGGATATCAGCTGTATGTTACAGCTGACATCCACTTGTAACGGCAGGAACCGGAGCTAGCTCCGATCCCTGCCATTAACCCCTCAGATGCAGCAATCGGATGTGATCTCTGCATCTTTGTGGTTGCTAGCAGAATGCCAGCTGTGCCCTGCAATCGTACTACTGCCGACTGCTATTATGACAGCAGGAGACCTAACAATGGCCTTCTGTTTACCATTACGAAAGCCGATTAGGCCCCGCTCGGAGGCGAAGCCTAATCGGCTTGCTGTCAGTGAATGACTGACAGATCTAATACATTGCACTACGTAGGTAGTGCAATGTATTCGAGAAAAAAAATCTGACAGTTGGACCTTCAAGTCCCCTAGTGGGACTAAAGAAAAGTGTGAAAAAAAAGTTGTAAAAAATAGAATAATCGTTTTACGTAATAAAATATAACACAATCGCCCTTTTTCCCTTATCAAGTCCTTTATTATTGAAAAAAATAAATAAACCATATATATTTGATATCGCCGCGACCGTAACGGCTTAAACTATAAAAATATTATGTAAGTTATTCCACGCGGTGAACGGCGTAAAAAAAAACTTCAAAATACAGATATTCTGGAATTTTTGTCACTTTGCCCTACAAAAATTGAAATAAAAAATTATCAAAAAGTCGCATGTATCCAAAAATGGTGCCTATAAAGACTATAGCTCGTCTCGTAAAAAGCAAGCCCTCCTACAGCTCCGTCGATGAAAAAATTAAAAAGTTATGGTTCTCACAACATGGCGACAGAAAAAATACATTCTTTTTACAAAAGTAATTTTATTGTGCAAAAAGTTGTAAAACATAAAAAGTTCTATAAATTTGGTATCGCCGGAATCGTACTGACCTATAGAATAAAGTTAACATGTAATTTATAACGCATGGTGAACGCTGTATAAAAACCCCCTAAAAAACGATGCCAGAATTGCTGTTTTTTGGTCACCTTGCCTCTCAAAAAATAGGATAAAAAGTGATCAAAAAGTCGCATGTACCCCATGCATTATTGGTCGCATGTAAAATGGTACCAATAACTACAGCTCGTCCCGCAAAAAACAGCCCTCACACCACTACGTCTATGAAAAAATAAAATTAGTTAAGGCTTCCATAAGTCAGGAAATAAAAAAATATGCAGTTGTGCAGATCAGAGGGGAACATTTTGTCTGTTTCAAGAGGCGATTTATCGGGGCCCTATAATTAGGGAACCAGGAAGGGGGGCCCAAACATATCTACTAGAAGCGAGGTTGCTCGTATTATACCAGGACAACACTTCCTAGCAAAATTACCCAAACTGCAAAGGTGCGGAGTGTAGTCCAAAAGGGGGAGAAGCAAAGACACCGTTTATCAGTGCGACACCGGCCTGTGCAGAAAGGATTGCTTCACAGCGTAACACACCTCTATGGATTATTTTATTGTTTACCCCATTATTATACCCCCTGACTATGCCCCTGATGTACTCTGCCCAGCTTACATATGCCCCCACAATATAAACGGAAACACCAGTAATAATCAAACAAAACTACTACCAAGCAAAATCTACGCTTCAAAAGCCAAATGGCGCTCCCAGCCATCTGAGCCTTACAGTGTGCCAAAACGGCTTTATTTCCACATATATGGCACCACCATACCTGGGAGAACCCTTTTTAACAATTTTTAGGATGTGTGTCTCCAGTGGCATAAGCTAGGCACGACATACTTGCCACTGAATTGGCAATTCTGGGGAAAAATTTAAATTTGTACTTTGCACCATACGTAGCACATTTATTTATGGAAAAGACCTGTGGGGTGAAAATGCTCCCTACGCCCCTTAATAAATGCCTTGAGGGGTGTAGATTTTAAAATGGGGTCGCTTCTGGGGGGTTTCTTTTATTATTTCCCATCTGAGCCTCTGCAATTGTGAACCAATTCTGTTTAAATCGCCAAATTAGGCCTCAATTTCGCATGGTACTCTCTCTCCTGAGCCCTGTCAAATGTCCAGGCAAAAGATTAGTGCCCCATGTAGGGTGATTCTAAAACCGGGAAACACATCGTAATAATTAGAGAGCTGTCTTGTTATGGTGGCACAAACTGGGCACCACATATTGACATATCTATTGAAAAATCCCATTTTCACTCTGCAATATCGAGTGCACACTAATTTATGCGAAACACCTGCGGGGTTAAAATGCTCGCTACCTTGAGGGGTATAGTTTCCAAAATGGGGGTCACTTTTGGGGGGTTTCCACTGTTTTGGTCCCACAGTGGTTTTGCAAATGCTACATAGCGACCAGAAACCAATCCAGCAAAATCTGTACTCCGAAAGCCAAATAGCACTCCTTCCCTTCTGAGCCCTGCTGTGTGCCCAAAAATGAGTTTATAACCACATATGGGGTATTGCCCTACTCGGGAGAAATTGCTTAACAAATTTTGGGGTTCTTTTTCTGCTTTATTTTTTGAGAAAATGAAAATTTTTGGGCTAAAGCTACGTCTTATTGGAAAAAAAAATTTAATTTTTATTTTCACTGCCAAATCAAATAAAATCTATGAAACGGCTGTAGGGTCAAAATGCTTACTACACCCCTAGATTAATTCCTCAAGGCATGTAGTATCACAAATGGAGTCCCTTTTAGGTAGTTTCCACTGTACTGGTACCTTAGGGGCTTTGCAAAAGCGACATGGTGTCAAGAAACCAATCCAGCAAAATCTGTGCTGCAAAAGCCAAATTCCGCTCCTTCTCTTCTGTTCCTTGCCATGTGCCCAAACAGCAGTTTATGACCACATATGGGGTATTTCCGTACTCCAGCGAAGTTGCTTTACATATGTTGGGGTTCTTTTTTTCCTTTATTTGTTGAGAAAATTAAAAATTTTGAGCTAAATCTACATCTTATTGAAGAAAAAGGATTGTTTTTATTTTCACTGCCCAATTCTAATAAATTCTATGAAACACCTGTGGGGTCAAAATGATCACTACACCCATAAATTAATTCTTCAAGGGGTGTAGTTACCTAAATGGAGTAAATTTTTGGCCGTTTTCATTGTTTTGTCCCCTCAGGGGCTCTGCAAATGTGACATGGCCTCCACAAATCATTCCTGCTAAATTTGAGCTCCAAAAGCCAAATGGCACGCTCTCCCTTCTCAGCCCTGCTGTGTGTCTAAACAGCCGTTTATTACTACATATGGGGTACTGTTTTTACTTGGGAGAAATTGCTTTACAAATTTTGCAGGGAAAAAATGTGCTAAACCTACATTTTCTTTGAAAGAATGTAGATTTTCATGGCGTACTTCCAATAATTTCTGCAAAAAACCTGCAGCGTCAAAATGCTAACTATACCCCTACATAATTTCCTCAAGGGGTGCAGTTTCCAAAATGGGGCCACTTGTGGGGGGTTTCCACTGTTTTGGTTCCTCAGGGGCTTTACAAATGTGACATGGCCTCCGAAAACCATTCCTGCTAAATTTGAGCTCCAAAAGCCAAATGGCGCTCTTTCCCTTCTAAGCCCTGCCATGTGTCTAAACAGCCGTTTATGACCACATGTGGGGTATTATTTTACTCGGGAGAAATTGCTCTACAAATGTTGAGGTGCTTTTTCTCCTTTAGTCCTTTTGGAAATTAAAAAAAATTAGCTAAGCCTACATTTACTTTGAAAGAATGTAGATTTTCATTTTCATAGCCTACTTCCAAAAATTTCTGCAAAAAAACTGTCCGGTCAAAATGCTTACTATACCCCTAAATAAATTCCTCGAGGGGTCTAGTTTCCCAAATGGGGTCACTTTTGAGGGGTTTCCACTGTTTTGATACCACAAGAGCTCTTCAAAACTGACCTGGTGCCTAAAATATAATCTAATAGAAAGGAGTGTCCAAAATATACTAGGTGCTCCTTTGTGTCTGAGGCCTCTGCTTCAGTCCAGTACCACACTAGAGCCACATGTGGGGTATTTCCTAAAACTGCAGAACCTGGGCAATAAATATTGAGTTGCGTTTCTCTGGTAAAGCTTTGTGTTACAAAAAAAATGCATTTCTGCAACAACAAAAAATTTAATTTGTAAATTTCACCTCTACTTTAGTTTAATTCCTGTGAAAGTTTAAAGGGTTAAGAAACTTTCTAAAGCTGTTTTGAATACTTTGAGGGGTGAAGATTTTAAAATGGGGTGACTTTTTCTAATATATTAGGCCCTAAAAGCCACTTCACAACTGAACTGGCCCCTGTAAAAATAGCCTTTTGACATTTTCTTGAAAATGTGCGAAATTGCTGCTAAAGTTCTAAGCCTTGTAACGTCATAGAAAAATAAAAGGATGTTCAAAAAACGATGTCAATCTAATGTAGACATATGGGGATGTTAATTAGTGACTATTTTGTGTTGTATAACTGCCTGTCTTACAAGCAGATACATTTAAATTTAGAAAAATGCACATTTTTGCAATTTTTCGCGAAATTTTGGTGTTTTTCACATTTATATACTGAATGTATCGAGCAAATTTTGCCAGTAACATAAAGTCCAATGTGTCACGAGAAAACAATCGCAGAATCGCTTGGATAGGTTAAAGCATTTCGACGTTATTACCACATAAAGTGAAACATGAAAACTGAGGCTCTGTCGGAAAGGTCAAAAGTGGCTAAAGAGGGAAGGGGTTAAGTTCTTTTGTAGACCGAGATGGTATATAGACATGTATGACCTACATAATAGCACCAGTTGAGAGAGACTTGGATCTAGGGAAATTATTATTTTAATTTTCTATCCTCACAGGGTTTTTGAGAAGCAGGGATCGTGCTTACATGAAGTTTTACACACCACTAACGAAAACGCAGATCTTCATCCGTTTCATTGAAGAGTGCAGCTTTGTCAGTGACAAAGACACCAGCCTGGCTTTTTTTGATGACTGCATAGAAAAGGTATAAATATGTGGCATGTAGCACACAGGACAAAGTTAACATTTTATTGTAATAATGACTTAAACCTATAGATTTCTATAAATATTTTTTGTTAAAACTGTAGAACTCCTGTTTTGAGAGTGGAAACGAAATAGTAACACTATAAAACCCTTTCTAACACTTTACGCACTATATAATCATTGGTATAATGCTTGGGATTAACGTCTGAGGGTGCGGAGGGGATATAATGTGCCGGTAAGTAACATAGCAATGGCTTGTTACCTATGGACTTATGATACATATGGTAAATGTATTTTTTTTATTACTACCTGATGGAATAACCGCGTTGGCAATATTGAATGGGAAATATTTTTGGATTGCCCCCCCCTTTTTTTTTTTTCTTTGTCTGCTTGATCTCTGTCGCTGTCTCAGGATATCATAATTATTGATATTTTGTACTACATAAAGATTAATGCTTTTTACCTTGAATTGATTGGATATTGGTTTAGGGTACAGATATTATAGATTATGTATTTTGATAGGTTCTCACATATGAAGTTGAGTAAATTTTCTACTACAATGCTTCGGTTGTATGACTACTTAGTTTCGCTGGCCCTTTTGCATGGGCCAATGGTTGGCAAACGAGCGTTTATATGATCGCTCGCCCGATCGTTGCCCTGTGTGTAAACAGGGCAACGATTATGCACTTTGACCATCTGCTCTGTTTAATGTACAGGGTATCTATATACAGATAATGCTGAGTATTTATATTGTTGCAGGCTATACATGACGAGTTCATCGCTGCCAATCAGTATAGAATCTGAAAACTGGGCAACAATCGTATAGTTTATGCAGCAATAAAGATTATCGTTGTCGGCAGCACATACCCTCTTGTAAACAGGGAGCTGTGTTACTGACATGATGGAAATGCATGGGGATGAATGATCCTAGTAACGATCGCTCGTCTCCATACGTAACCATTTATGGCTCCTTGTGGAAGGAGCAAACCAGCGTAGATCGATGAGCTGTCTCGTTGATCGCCGCTTGTTTTTGCGGCCCATATCGGCCGGATTAAAAGGACCCTTAGTATCTGTCAAAGCGTGTCGAGGAAGACACACTCCTAACCACTTAACTGCGTTACTATAATGCAGTTCTGTTTGCTGCACTGCATTCTTTGAGAGTTAGTTTATCTGCATTACAATACTGTACACCAGAAATAGAAACTACAATTCACAGAATGCTAATTACCAGAGCATGCTCTGTACTGAACCATGAAATATAAGCACGTGTCAGCTCGTAAATGCAGGCTGTCATCCAAGAACAGTACAAGAGAAGTAAAGCAAGTTAATTGGGCAGTTTTTGAACTTTGATATAAATTATTTCAAATATGTTTACTTATCACATTAACATGTATAATTCTGTTTTTAGCTATTTCCTGACAAAGGTAATGAAAAGGGGGACAAGGTATGTGTAACGGTCATCACTCTTTTGCATCAATTTCTGAATGTTCCTTATGTTTCATATTGATTTTCTGTGTGTTCATCTCCGTCTTACATTGTTAATTGGCATAATAATCTGCCTGACAGGTAGACCAGGAATTCCCAGAAGACACTCGTCTGATAGAGCTGGATGAGTCACAGAAGAGTGAACACACAGTATTCATAATGCCACCTGAGACTCTGCCAGAGGATGGGCCTGATCCATCTCCAAAATATAGGTAATGAATTAGCGTAACTTTGCAAAATGGTAAAAACTCATTATAAGCCCAAAATTGCTTTCCCTTGGAGTGGGTATTGACATTTTATTTTTATAGACTTGCATCAATTTTAACGTGTACCTTAATAAAGTTTTTGTTATCATTCTTTTCATTGGAATAATCATTGCACAAGACATAAGCAAATATTATAAAACATAAGTATGTTGTATTACATGGCGGTCATTCAAATGAATAGATGACCATGTAACACATGTTTGCCTCCAGTCCTCCACAGTGATAGGCACCCTTTCGAGCTGATCTCCATTATTACCAATAGAGGGGAGTCCCAAGCAGCATATCCCCTTCTCACAAATTCCACCAAAGTTAACACGTCATGTATACTGCACGGTGAGCAGTGTAAAGGGAAATCCTAAAAAATAATGACGGAATTGCTGTTTTCCATTTTCTCCAAACAAATTAAGGGTGGCTTCACATGCAGCGTTTTTAGGCCACGTTCCTTCGTGGCAAAAAAATGCTGCGGCCAGATGTTAGCTAGAAGTCCATGCTGAAATATAGAATGCACTACAAATATATGTACCCCAAAATGATGCCATTAAAGAATTCAACCCATCCTGCAAAAAAAAGCTCTCGTATAGCTCCAGCGAGAGAACAATAAAAAAAAAGTTATGGGTCTCCGAATATAGCACAATATTTTTTTTATTTTTTTTAACAAATCGTTTTTACTTTGTAAATGATAGAAAAAATATATATATATATTTGGTATCGTAATCGTACCGACTCGCAGAATAAAGTTAACATGTCATTTTAACCACATAGTGAACGCCGAAAAATTGCAGGGTTTTTTTTCATTCCAAAATATTTTTTTTTACAGTTTTTGAGTCCATGTAATTGTATATTAACCCCTTCCCGCTTTGGCCACTTTTGACCTTCCTGACAGAGCCTCATTTTTCAAATCTGACATGTTTCACTTTATGTGGTAATAACTTCGGCATGCGTTCACCTATCCAAGCGATTCTGAGATTGGTTTCTCGTGACACATTGGACTTTTTTGTTACTGGAAAAATTTGCTCGATACATTCAGTATTTAATTGTGAAAAACACCAAAATTTAGTGAAAAATTGCAAAAATTTGCATTTTTCTAATTTTAAATGTTTCTGCTTGTAAGACAGGCAGTTATACCACACAAAATTGTTGCTAATTAACATCCCCGATATGTCTATTTTTAGATTGGCATCGTTTTTTTAATATAGTTTTATTTTTCTAGGACGTTACAAGGCTTAGAACTTTAGCTGCAATTTCTCACATTTTCAAGAAAATTTCAAGGCTATTTTTACAGGGGCCAGTTCAGTTGTGAAGTGGCTTTGAGGGCTTTGTATATTAGAAACCTCCAAAAAGTCACCCCATTTTAAAAACTTCACCCCTCAAAGTATTCAAACAGCATTTAGAAAGTTTCTTAACCCTTTAGACTTTCACAGGAATTAAACTAAAGTAGAGGTGACCTTTACAAATGTCCTCTTCTTTTTTTATTTTTTTTTTATTTTTTTGTAGAAATTTATTTTTAATCAATTTTTTTTGTAACACGGAAGGTTTTACCAGAGAAATTCAACTCAATATTTATTGCCCAGAGTCTGCAGCAAAGGAGTACCTAGTGAGTCTTGGGGCCTCCTTTTTATTAGAAAATATTTTAGGCACCATGTCATGTTTGAAGGGCTATTGCGGTGCCAAAACAGTGGAAATCCCCCAAAAGTGACCCGATTTGGGAAACTAGACCCCTCAAGGAAATTATCTAGGGGTATAGTGAGTATTTTGACCCCACAGGTTTATTGCAGAATTTATTGGAAGTAGGCCGTGAAAATTAAAATCTACATTCTTTCAAACAAAATGTAGGTTTAGCTAATTTTTTCTTATTTCCACAAGGACTAAAGGAGAAAAAGCACCACCACATTTGTAAAGCAGTTTCTCCCGATTAAAACAACACCCCACATGTAGTCCTAATTGGCTGTTTCGACACGCGGCCGGGCATAGAACGGAAATTTGGCTTTTGGAGCTCAAATTTAGCAGGAATGGTTTGCGGAGGCCATGTCACATTTGCAAAGCCCCCGAAGGGACAAAACACTGGAAACCTCCCACAAGTGACCCCATTTTGGAAACTACACCCCTTGAGGAATTGATCTACGGTGTAGTGAGAATTTTGACCCCACCGGGGTTTTATAGATTTTATTAGGATTGAGTAGTGAAAAAAAACCAAAACCTTTTTCTTCAATAAGACGTAGCTATAGCTCAAATGTTTCATTTTCTCAATAAATAAAAGAGAGAACCACCACGTTTGTAAAGCAATTTCTCCGGAGTACGGGAATACCCGATATGTGGTCATAAACTGCTGTTTGGGCACAGGGCAGGGCTCAGAAAGGAAGGTGCGCCATTTGGCTTTTGGAGTGTAGATTTTGCTGGATTGGTTTCTGAACACTATGTTGCATTTGCAAAGCCCCTGTGGGACCAAAACAGTGGAAACCCCCCACAAGTGACCCCATCTTGGAAACTACACCCCTCAAGATATTCACCTAGGGGTGTAGCGAGCATTCTAACCCCGCAGGTGTTTTGCAAAAATGAGTGTGCACTCGATGTTGCAGAGTTAAAATTGTATTTTTCCATAGATATGCCAATATGTGGTGCCCAGCTTGTGCCACCATAACATGACAGCTCTCTAATTCTAAAACTGGGAAACACTGCATAATAAACACCCTACATGTGACCCTAATCTTTTGCCTGGACTATCAACAGTGCTCAGGAGCGAGAGAGTACCATGCGAAATTGAGGCCTAATTTGGCAACTTACACATTATTGGTTCACAATTGCAGAGGCTCTGATGTGAAATAATAAAATAATCTGCTGAGAAGTGACCCCATTTTGGAAACGACACCCCTCAAGGCATTTATTAAGGGGTGTAGTGAGCATTTTCACCCCACAGGTCTTTTCCATAAATGATTGCGCTGCGGATGGTGCAAAGTAAAAATTTTAATTTTTCCCTAGATGTGACAATTCAGTCGGAAATATGTCTTGCCCAGCTTGTGCCACTGGAGTTACACAGCCCAAAAATTGTTAAAAGGGTTCTCCCAGGTATGGGGATGCCATGTATTTGGAAGTGAACTGCTGTTTGGGCACGCTGTAGGGCTCAGAAGGGAAGGAGCGCCATTTAGCTTTTGGAGCGTGGATTTTGCTTGGTAGTAGTTTTGTTTGGAGTTTTACTGGTGTTTCAGTTTATAATGTGGGGCATATGTAAGCTGGGCAGAGTATATTCGGGGCATAGTCAGGTGGTATAATAATGGGGTAAACAATAAAATAATCCATTAATATTTGTTACGCTGTGAAGCAATCCTTTCTGCACAGGCCGGTGATAAATGGTGTCCTTACTTATCTCCCATTTGGTCCACACTCCGCACCTTTGCAGTTTGAGGAATTTTGCTGGGAAGTGTTGTCCTAGTATAATACAGGCACCATCGCTTCCAGCAGATAGCTTTGGGCCCTCCCCTTCCTGGTTCCCTAATTTTAGGGCCTTGATAAATCGCCTCTTGAAACAGAAGAAATGTTCCCCTCGGGCCGGCACAACTGCATATTTTTCTTTCCTGACTTATTGGAGCCTTAACTAATATTATTTTTTCATAGACGTAGTGGTATGAGGGCTGTTTTTTTTACGGGACGTGCTGTAGTTATTATTAGTACCATTTTGGGGTACATGCAACTTTTTGATCACTTGTTATCCTTTTTTTTTTTTTTTTGGGAGGCAACGTAATAAAAAATAACTCTGCCATATTTTTTTTAGTTTTTTTTTTATATACAGTGTTCACCATGCATTTTAAATTACATGTTACCCTAATTCTGCGGGTCAGTACGAATCCGGCGATACCTAATTTATAGAACTTTTTTATGTTTTACAACTTTTTGCACAATAAAATTACTTTTTGTAAAAAATTAATTTCTGTCGCCAAGTTGTAAGAGCCATAGCTTTTTAATTTTTTAATCGACGAAGCTGTCTGAGGCTTTGTTTTTTGCGAGACGAGTAATAGTTTTTATAGGTACCATTTTTGGATAAATGTGACTTGTTGATCACTTTTTATTTCAATTTTTGGAAGACAGTGGCCAAAAAAAAAAGCAATTCTAGCATTATTTTTTAGGTTGTTTTTTACGGCGTTCACTGCGAGGGACAAAAAACCTAATATTTTTATAGTTCAGGTCGATAAGAACGCGGCAATACCAAATATGTATTATGGTTTGTTTGTTTTTTTTTTACAATAAATGACTTGATAAGGGAAAAAGGGCGATAGTGTTTTATGTTATTACTTGAAACGTTTAATTTTATTTTTTACAACTTTTATTTTTACTTTTTTTTTTACACTTTAGTCCCACTACGGGACTTGAAGGTCCAACTGTTTGATGTTCTTATATATTGCACTACATATGTAGTTCAATTTATTATAACTGTCAGTTATTCACTGACAGCAAGCCGATCAAGTTCCGGCTCCGGTCGGGGCCTAATCGGCTTCCGTAATGGCAGACAGGAGGCCATTGTTAGGCCTCCTGTTGCCATAGTAGCAGTTGGCAACCTTGCCATCACATGGCAGGCTGCCGATTTGCTACAAACCACTTTGATGCAGAGATCGGATTGGATCGCTGCATCGAAGGGGTTAATGGCAGGAATCTCAGCTAGCTCCGGTTCCTGCCGTTACAGTGCAATGTCCGCTGTAACATACAGCGGACACCCACTGCTGATGACGTCGGCTCAGCTTCTGAGCCGGAAGCTGAGCCGGTGTCATCTTACCGATGGTACCGATGCCAAGCGGGGCATAGGAGGCTTCCGTTGCTGGCAGACCGGGAGGTAAGTATTAGGCCTCCGGTCGCCTTTGCAGCCACCGGCAACCCAGCTAAAAATTCCTCACATGCTGTGATCTCTATTGAACGCAGCATCTGAGGGGTTAATCGGCCGGATCGGATGCTAGCTCTGGTCCTGGCTAATACCTCAGGAAGCCAGCTGTAACATACAGCTGGCACCTGGCGGTGAGGGTGCGGGCTCCGCTCCTGAGCCCGCACTATCACCGCGGCGTAATGGTACTGCACTTTGCGGGAAGCCCTTCCTGACAGCACCGTATATATACGGCGGATGTCGAGAAGTGGTTAAAATGGTCCTATTTAAAAATACAACTTGTCCCGCAAAAACAAGCTCTCATACAGCTATGTCGAAAAAGAAAATTATGGCTCTTGGGATGTAGGAAGGAAAGAATGAAAAAATGAAAACAGCTTGCAACACCAGGGGTTATTGTATTTTAGCTATAGTTGTGGTTATATCATGTACATAAAGTTGTTCTAATGTGTATATCCTGTCGTTTAGGTACAAAAGCTTTCCAAGGCTTGATTATGCTCTTTTTGATCGGACACGTGAGCAGTACCTCTCATTCAATGGAAATTCAAAAGGCAATCGAGTAGCAAGCAGTCCTACTTTTATTGCTAAAAGGACCAAACAGGTAATTTCACTCTAAATTTATAAAGCTGAGTTCACACTGCATATGCCAAATTTATCCTTAAAGGGGTTTTCCAGCCGATAAAAATTGATGGCCTATTCTCAGGATAGGCCATCAATAGCTGATGGGTCAGGGTCAAACTCCCGGGAACCCCGCCGATCAGCTGTTTTGATGGGGAAGCAGCGCTCGTACGAGTGCTGCTTCGTTTCTTCTTGCTTACTGTGAATGTTCAACACACATTTAGTGGCGATTCACAGGTATTGCAGCCTTTTCTCCCATTCACATCAATGGGAGAAAAGGCTGGAATACCTGTGAATCGCCACTAAATGTGTCGAATGTTCAGTGAGCAAGTAGAAACGAAGGGGAAGCCGTGCTCGGACGAGAGTTTCTTCTCCTTCAAAACAGCTCATCGGCGGTTTCCCAGGAGTCTGACCCCGACCCATCAGCTATTGATGGCCTATCCCGAGGATAAGCCATCAATTCTTATGGTCTGGAAAACCCCTTTAAGACTCTATTCACTATTCGTTTCTTTTTGGTATGCGTTAGGGGTATGCGATGGCATACCTTTTTTATTTTTTATAAATTATATTGAAATGGGGATGTATGTGGAATTGGGGGAATTTTATAAAACACTTTCAAGTCCTTTCTCTACTTTTTCGAGTACAAGTTCCAGACTCCTTGAATGAAACATTCTAATGTAGAATGAAATTGCTATATTTTTATTATAGGAGATTAAAGCTGCACATAAACTGGCCAGGAAGTACAGCACCAATGCTAATCAATGGCCCAAATGCTTGTTTAGCCAATGTTTCAGTCTGTGGTTCATCTGTCTGCCAGTTTATGTTAAGGTCTCTCATTCAAAGTCCCGAACACTTCAGAAGTCCTATGATGCATTGGTAAAAATGAGGAAGACTGAGGTGGATCCACTGGATGAGGTGATTGTATTTAAAATACCCATCTTGTGTCATATTTTACCCTTCTCGATTTGCAAGATTTAACTACTATCTGCCACTGTTAAACTGGTTTTGCTATCCATTTTCTAAATTAAAAACAAGTTGCAGAACCTATTTTGCTTCAATAAAAAATGAATCTGTCATTCCTAGGGAATGTTATATTATTGCATTGAACCTTCAGGCACTAGTCTATATTCAAGATCTATCTCACACAGATTCCAATTATGGCATCCTTATAAATCTTTGCTACCATGTATGGTTTAAGCACCACCATAAGGGGCCGTATAGACCAAATAGTCATCTGCATGAGCCCTTTGAGTGGAATTGGCTATTTGGGACACTTGCTTTGCCTTCTGAGGATATGTGTTGCCAACCGTGGTGAAAAGCCTTACTGCAAGTTGCAGACTTGACTGTAAATAACCATAAGATATGAACAAGTTATTCAGAAATGACAGGTTCTCATTTTGATTGACAAAATAAGTTTTGTTAATGTAACATGTAAGGTAATATTTATTATAGGTCTTGCTTTCCCATTAACCTTATCACTTACCCAGAGGGTTGGTTTTTGAGGTTTTCCTGGAGTTCAGGGTAAGTTCACACGTGGCATTTTTAATGCATGGTGTTTATATATTTTTTTTTATTTTGGAAGAAAATTTTCTTGTGTTTCTTGGAGTTTTTTGGGGTGAAAAAGAATACATCACACAAAATGCATCAGTAACACCACGTGTAAACTTGCCCTAATGGTATGTTTGATTAATTTAGGCTTAGTTGGATGAGTACACACACAAGTATTTTAAGTCAGAGAGCGAAGTATGTGTTTAAAACAAGTCATCGATATTTCCATAGGTTTGTTATATTTTATCAGATTTTTCATAAACAAACGGGGCTAAATTAACTTGCTTATTAGATCTAATAATTATGTTCAAACATTTCATTTAACATCCGTTTAGGAACTCACACTTTTTAGCTATGTAGCGGACTCTAGTATGTACCCTGTATGGTGTATGCTGGCCTTAAACATACTACAGTCTTACATCAGATTGTTCATACAGATCATCTGATGGTCAATGTGTGTCAGACTGAACTTAAATGGTCTCTGACTTTTG
Organism: Rhinoderma darwinii; assembly: GCF_050947455.1. NCBI lineage: Eukaryota > Metazoa > Chordata > Amphibia > Anura > Rhinodermatidae > Rhinoderma > Rhinoderma darwinii. The sequence continues at coordinate 340,012,633 of NC_134687.1, forward strand.
AAGAAATATTGCATAAGTCAATAGCACAAGTAAATATATGAAACTTTGTAATATACCTTATTAGCGAAAAATTACTATTTCTCCACTAATCAGGCCCCCCCCCCCCCATCCCCTCCTAACTGTTCCCCCACTTTGAACTTACTGCTTTGAGGAGATTGACCATCAGTTCACTGAGGGATCAGGTTACAGCTGCCCATCAGTTCACTGAGGGATCAGGTTACAGCTGCCCATAGAACTCTATGGAGTGGGGTGGAGGGAGCAGGAGCATCGTGAGCGGCAGAGAGACAGACGTGCAGCATCTTATACTAAGGTTATATCTCACCCCCGTGCTGGATTCACAGCTACACTGATCATTATTGCTGTATAATGTCCTCCATGTTGCTGACGCTGCTTCGGATGGTGTGCTGCAGAGAGATAAGAGCAGATTTCCTCTGTGTGCAATGTATAGAAGACATGATAGTAGTTAGGCTCCACCCACTAGCTCAGAGACCACTGTGAATTAGAGCGAGAACCTGCAGAGGGGAAAACTGCTAAAGATGCAGAATACATCATATAGTGGCCAAAAATAGTGTTATTCCTCCTACACACACATATGACAGCTTATTCTTAAGTCACCTGAAAAGTTAAGTACACTTTAACGGAGTTTCCCACTAAATACATTTATCATCAACTCAAAGGATAAGTGATTAATGTTTAATTTCTGGGGACCCCAACAATCACAAGAACAGGGGGTCCAAGTCCCCTGTACCTCCACTGTTCTCATTGAAGATTTTGTATGGAGTAGCGGTAGAGCGAGCACACCGCAGCTCCATTCAAACTCTATAGGATTAATGGTAATAGCTCAGCACAGCTTAACACCTCTTAACATTTGGTTTGCATTATTTGTTTCACACCCTATGATATTTTTTTTTTTTTTTATCTAATTCTTTTTTTTTTTTTTTAGGTGTGCTACAGAGTTGTAATGCAGCTCTGTGGACTGTGGGAAAACCCTGCTTTGGCTGTAAAAGTCTTATTTGAAATGAGAAATGCCAAAATTCAGCCTAATGCAATAACATATGGCTACTATAACAAGGTAGGCAAATGCACTTGTTTTGTCTTGGGTGTGAAAAGCAGTTTGTTTAACTGACCGAACTTATCTGACCTGCTTAAAAAAATTTTTTAAATATAAATGTTATCAATTTAGTTGTAAAATGACAGTATTACAGAAGTCACTCTGTTAGGGCCTGTTCACATCACGTTTTTCACTTATGTCGAAGGTATACGTCGGGAGAAGTCCTGATGTATACCTCCGACGGAAGGCACCGACGTATCGCACTGTATAGGCATTCAGTGGAATACATCGCCAGAAATCCCCAGGCACATCGGTGCTTTAAGCGCAGAGCACGGAGTAGCCCCTGATGTCACTGTCCATATATTGACGGTGATGTTAAGGGCTTCTCTATTCCCGGAGTACTCGGGCAGAGCGCTACAAATGCTCTGGCCTGGAACTCCATGGTTGAAAGCCCCTGACATCACTCTCCATACATGGACTTTGACGTCTGGGTCCGGAATCCCCGGGCCGAGCGCTACCTGATGCTCTCCCGGAGATTCCAGCCCTGGAAAAGCTCCCCTAAGTATACGTTTAACGTAAACCTGTGACCGATGTCATACAGTGGCATCCGACGCACATAGGCTCCCATGTGAAAAAAAACAAAAACTCATACCGCGCGATATACGTGTGTTTTTTTTTGTTTTTTTTTGTGGGATCCCTTAGGATGGAATAGTGTAGTATATTACGTTGTTCCATCCTCCGAAACAAAAAGGTATACCGACGTATACCTGCCCGATGGAAGCCAAAATGACCCTTTTTTTGGTAAGGCTAATGGAGCCCTATGGACACGTTTAGCGTGTACGTAGGGAGGTTTCCCAATGTGCACGCTAAACATAGGCCCAAAACGTAATGTGAACCGGACCTTATTTATCTTGACTTTTAATATCCAAGTCTGTACATCCTGTTACTCAAACCTCTATTTTTAGCAAATTTGAATTCTCTTATATGTTCGGCATGTTTCATTCACCAACACAGCTGTTTCTTTGATAACCGAGTAGGAAAGCTATACTATATGGTCAAAAGTATGTGGACCCCCCACCCCCCCCCCCCAATTATTAAGTTGAGGTATTTCAGTCACCACCATTACAAACAGGTGCATAAAATCAAGCACACAGCCATACAAACTCAAGACATTTATTGGGGACTTAACTGTACGTCACATCCACCCACAGGGGCGTATGGAGTGGGCTCACAGGCTGAGCCCGCTCCATTTTCAGCTGGTGTCGGTTGTATGTTACAACTGACACCTCACTGCTACGGCTGAGCTCTGAGAACTCCAAAGCCGCCTGTTTGGAACTATTAAGCCTTTTTCTAATGGCTTAGATGCAGCAGTCAAACTATTATAATATGGACGCAATAAAAAAACAAAACTGAATTGCTGTTTTTTAGTCACCTTAGCTCGCCCCAAAAAATTAATCAAGTGATCAAAATGTTGCATGTACCCCAAAATGGTACCAATAAAAACTAAAGCTCGCCCCGCAAAAAAAAACAAGCTTTCACACCGCTCAATCGATGGAAAAATAAAGTTATGGCTCTCAAAATATGGCAACGCAAAATAGTGTGTTTTTTTTTTTTACGGTTTTTTTTTACGTGTTTTTTTTTTATCTTTGTAAAAGTACTACATTGTGAAATAAACTATATAAATTTGGTATCGCCGTAATAGTTTTGATCTGCAGTATAAAGTTTAACCCGTTAGTGACCACCAATTCGCCTTTTCACGGCGATGCATCGAAATAAATAAACTGGGAAGGGAGCCGTTAAAAGCCGGTAGCTGAGGTCTGGGAGCAGCCCTGCTCGAATGGGAGAGATTCGTATCGATCCGCCAGTTTAACCCCTAAGATGCGGTGCTCGATAGTGAGCGCCGCATCGGAGTGGTTTTGGAGAGAGGGAGTGAGCTCCCGCTCTCATGGCACCGGCACCCGGCAATAAGATCGCAGGGTCTCGTGTCTTCTATGGCAGCCGGGGACCTAATAAAGGCCCCCAGGTCTGCCTGTAGTGAATGCCTGCTAGGTCATGCCAGAGGCATGGCCTAGCAGATTGCCTGTCCGTTTTAAACGGACAGGCAGTAATACACTACAATACAGAAGTATTGCAGTGTATTATAAAAGCGATCGGATGATCTCCCTCTGTCACCCCACCGACATTCTGCGATAAGATAAAAAAAAGTTACACATATTTGGTATCGCCACCTCCGTAACGACCCCAGCTATAAAGTTATTACATTATTTAACCCGCACGGGTAACGCCGTAAAAAATAAAATAAAAAAACAATGCAAAAATTGCTGTTTTCTGTGAATCCGGCCTTAAAAACAAATATGATAAGTGATCAAAAAGTCGCATCTACTCCAAAGTGGTACTAATAAAAACTACAAGTCGTCCCGCCAAAAAAAAAACTTCCATACAACTGCACCGTTTGAAAAATAAAGTTATGACTCTTGAAATATGGAGACACAAAAACAAATAATTTTAAGAAAAAAGGGTTTTTACTGTGTGAAAGTAGTAAAACATTCATAATCTATATAAATTTGGTATTGTTGCAATCCTAACAACCCACTGAATAAAGTTGTGTTATTTATACCACACGGTAATCAGCGTAAATTTAGGACGCAAATAAGTGTGGCAAAATTGCTGTTTTTTTTTTCTATTTCCCCCTCCAAAAAAAAGTTAATAAAGGTTAATCAATAAAGTCTATGTACCCCAAATTGGTGCTATTAAAAAATACAACTTGTCCCGCAAAAAACAAGACCTTATACAGCTATGTCGACTCAAAAATAAAAAGGTTATAGCTCTTTGAATGAGACAATGGAAAAACTTAAAAAAGATTAGCTTGGTCATTAAGGCCTTAAATAGGCTGGTCACGAAGGGGTTAAATGTCGTTTTTACTTTTCCCAATCCATTCCACAAATAATTTTTTTTAGTTTCCCAGTACATTATATGGTACATTAAATAGCGACATTAAAAACTACAACTTTTCCCCCATAAGACAAGCCTTAATATAGCCATGTTGATGGGAAAATTAAAGTTCTAGAGCTTTTGGTATACGGGGAGGAAAAAACTAAGATTTAAAACCAACAGGTGGCTTTGGCGCCAAGGTTTAATCTGGCATCATCGGATGCCACCTTTTGACACAAGTAAGTTTGTGAAATGTCTTATTTAATAGATCTGCCTTGGTCAACTGAGTTCTATTATTGTGAAGTGGAAGCGTCTAGGACTAATAAAAGCTCAATCACAAATTGGTAGAACATGAACTCACAGAGCGGGCCGCCGAGTGCTTAGGCGTTTGTAACGTAAAAATTGCCTATTCTCTGTTGCATCACTCACTACAGAGTTCCAAACTCCCTTTGGAAGTGAAATCCGCACAAGAACTGCATCGAGTGCTTCATCAAATGGTTATATATTGTCGAGCAGCTTCACACTAGCCTAAGATCACCATGCACAATTCCAAGTATTGGCTCGAGTGGTGTAAAACATACCACCACTGGACTATGGAGCAGTGGAAATGTGTTCCCTGTGGTGATGCATTTACTATCTGGGAGTTTGATGTACTAATCTGGTTTTGGCAGATGACGGGAGAATGCTAATTACGAGAATGCATAGTCCGTACTATAAAATTTTGGAGGAGTAGGGATACTGGTCTAGGGTTATTTTTTTTTAGGGTTTGGGCTAGGCCCCTTTTTTTTTTTTCAGTGAATGGTAATGTTAATGCTAAAGCATACAAAGACATTTTAGACTTTTGTATGCTTCCAACTTGTGCAAACAGTTTGGGGAAGGCTCTTTCCTTTTCTAGCATTACTGTGCCCCTGTGCACAAAGCCAAATCAATAAAGACATTGTTTAAAGAGTTTGGTGTGGAGGAACTAGTGCCCTGCACAGAGCCCTGACCTCATCCCGATCAAACACCTTTGGAATGAATGGGAACGCTGATTACACGTCAGACCTTCTCGTGCAACATCGATGCCTGACCTCACAAATGCTCTTCTGGCTGAATGGGCAGACACTCAAAATTGCCTTCCCAGAAGAGTGGATGCTTTTATCGCCACCAAAAGGGGACTAACGCATTTAAGGTTTTCAAATGGGATGTCCAACAAGCTCATATAGGTGTGATGGTCCACGTACTTTTGGGCATAGTGTGTCGGAGAAGCTGTGAATACTATATGCTCCAAATGTGTGAATACTTTAGAGCCTTTAAAATACAGTATATATATTTTTAATTGTTATGGTAAGGCTGGTGTAATTGTGCACATTTATGGTTTAAGGTTGTACTTGTGAGTCCATGGCCAAGCAGTAAACGCAGTGGGATTTACCTATGGACAAAGGTTCGGAATGTGGTACTTGGTATAGCTCAGTTTCGAAAACCAATGAAGTCAAAACTGCTGCCTAAAGCTTCGGTATCAGGTAATAACTATGAGGTGTTTCCTTGTTAACTTAAATATTTCACTCATTTTTATATAAAGAAAATAAATAACAGAAAGATGAATATGTAAATGTTTTCTTGCTTTTTGTATTTTTAAGTTATCCGTGCAGTATAATTCACATCTATGCCTGTATAAAAAACCAATCGATATCACAGTATAAATATCCTTACATGGGTTAAAAATAGAACACTGAAAATTTGCTGAAACCTAGCTACATTACTGATGCATGTTTCAATTTGCTGTTGAAATCTATTTCCCAGCCAGCAGTTTCTACTAAATTATAGTGATTAAAGGGGTTATCCGGGGACCAAAAATTGCTTGGGATTTATATTTTTATGTGAAATGAAGTCACTTACTAATGTACTTTCATTTTTAAATCTGTACTGAATCGTGCAGTTCAAACCCGGTGAAATGGTGCCGGAAGTCCTGTAGTTTTCCTAATATTGATGATGCGCCAACACAGCCCTACTTGAGGGCTTGCTTTCTGTGCCATTCTGTCCTCTGATCTGTCATATATGGACAGTGACTTCAGGGGCTTCCTCTAGAAGCGGAGACCTTGGCTAGAGCATCGCAAGTCCGTGAAGTCAGGGGCTACTCTTGGAGCGGAATCCCTGGCCCGAGCGTCTGCAACGCTCTGGCCTGGGAGTCCGCTCCTAGAGAGAGCTACAGTGGCGTTATCTACAGGTGGTGAGGCACTATCTACATGGGCACTGTGCACTATCTGTGTGCTCTGGCACTGTCACTTTATATGTGGCCACTATCTACAGTTGGCACTGGTGTTTTCGGGGGTTGGGACAAAAAAAACCTTGAATTAAATGTATCCCTTACATATAACGGCCATGAAAAACGTTTGGCAAATAAATGACAAATGGCCATTAGAAAACGGACAGACTGGAAATGGATGGAAATTTGGAGACAGACTGATACAAAATAGCCATGAAAAACGAACATTTGACCAGTTTTTAATGGCCATTCTTTTCAATGTCATGTGACTGCAGCCTAAATGACTATGATGCCAGGAGTCCTGTTAACATGTCTCATGGTCGAGCTGGGAAACCCGGCTGACACACAGACCATTTTTCACGGTCGTGTGAATCCGGCCTTAATGTCATGTATTTAAAACACCATCGTAGGGCTGGTACTGCAGTGTCCTGCTCAAACTTCAGACACTATAATGTAATCTTTCTCCGCTTTGTGTGATCTGCCTGGCCCTGCTGCAATTTAAACTGCTCTCACCTGCAATGTCTGAGAGTGGTGGTGGTCAGAGAGGTGGTGAAGGGCAGAAAGGTATGTTCTATAATCCATTATGTACTGTGTGCACGGTTTCCTGCCAGGGAACAGGTTAACAGAAGTTGCAATCAATTAGATATACATGTTTGCAACTTATATTTCTGATATACAAAAAAAAAGTTTTGTTTAAAAGTTGTGAAGCTACGTACACGTATTATAGTAATATGTTGAGGAAGTCATGGCTCAAAATATATTAGACTGAAATTTAGACTAGTGTTCCAACAGACACTACCTCTAAAAATGTATCCACATCATAGATTATATCGATATATGTATCGGAGAGAAGTAAGACACAGACATTGCTTGTATTCTCAAAAATACTCCTCTGAGGTTTATTGCTCAAACAATTACAATAATATTCAAAAGGGGTGTATGCTTGAGTTTAACCAATCAAAGGCAATGTGCCTAACTCTGATTCATTTCAAATGTAATATTATAATTTCATTAGATGCTTACATCAGACTTGCATCTGTTCTTCTCAATGGGGAGTGTAGGGGAGTGTAGAGGAGTTGTATTCACATATGTATGTGAATATTAGGATAGAGACAAATTAATAAGGAATGTGATCACTTTGTCTGGGCGTTAGGCCAGACTGCTACAAGGTTACAGAAGAAACATTCAAAGATAATATATTTCTAAAATAGGGGGCAAGAAAGTAATTGCAGGTGGAATAGAAATTACATTTCTGCATAACCTGGCATCCTTGAAAGAAAAAAAAAAAGGTACAAAACGGTGCAGGCATTAAACACGTAGGATGTGGAACAGGCGATGTTACGAGTATGCTCAGCTGGTGATGTCGTGCTAGGAGCAGGACACCCCTGTAGATATGGTCTTTAAGTTGTAGATTTTTCAGGGAACTGCAAGCCACGGGTTGTGCCGGATACAAAGGCTTTGTCCGGTTCTTAGAACGATAGCAGTATTGCGAGAATGGCACCTTGGACAGGTGGAGAGATCTCAAAAGTGAGCCCTTGGATCAGCGCTGTTCCCTTTTTAGCGTGGTGTAGTGCTGGTTTCTAGTGTCACATGGCAAGGAGGCAGACGCTATGTAGATAGAAAATAGTTTCATAGGTACGATACAGGCTACGCATTTCGGTCTGATCGGCTCCTTCCTCAGGCAGTATCACAGAGATAAAGTGTGGTAACCAGCGAGCTCTCACGTTCTGAGACTGTATAAATATATGTACGTTTCTCACACTTTCTCTATCTCCAGACTTTTGTCTCCAGATAACCCCTTTTTAATAGCTAAGTTATTACAATCAAAATGCAGTTAAGCTTAAATCTTGCTTACAAGTCAAATATTTGGTCGGATAAGTTTGATCTATCGTGACCTTGAGCTGTCAAAAAGTAGTTTTTTGTTACGCGTTTGCAAGGTATTTGTGGAGGTGTTCACTTCTTCTTATCGGTTGCTTCCAGACTGTGCACTTATTGCTTAAAGAGGCTCTGTCACAAGATTATAAGTGCCCTATCTTCTAAATAATGCGATCGGCGCTGTAATGTAGATAAGTGTTTTTTTATTTTGAAAAACGATAATTTTTTACCAAGTTATAAACCATTTTAGAGTTATGCTCATTAGTTTCTTAATAGACAACTGGGCGTGTTTTTACTTTTTAGGAACTGGGCGTTGTGAAGAGAAATGTATGACGCTGACCAATCAGCGTCATACACTTCTCATTGTTCCAGCCCAGCTTCTTTCACTGCACAGTGTGATTGTGGCCAGTGTGATTGTGCAGTGAAAGAAGCTGGGCTGGAACAATGAGAAGTGTGTGACGCCGATTGGTCAGCGTCATACACTTCTCTTCACAACGCCCAGTTGGTAAAAAGTAAAAACACGCCCAGTTGTCTGTTAAGAAACTAATTAGCATAAATCTAAAATTGTTTATAACTTGGTCAAAAATGATCGTTTTTCAAAATAAAAACCACTGTTCTCTACATTACAGCGCTGATCAGATTATGTAGGAGATAGGACACTTATTATCTGGTGACAGAGCCTCTTTAATTTCTTATCTGTTGACACAATGCCTTACCTGGTAAAGGTGCTGGTGCGTATCCACTGCCCTTTTTTTTGTCATTGGTGCTAAATAAACAGCAGTTGGTTTTTTTGGCGAAGTTGAGGGCTGTAGGTATGCTAAAGAGCTGTAAGAAAGGTAGTGATGTGGTGCAAATTTTTATTTTTTATTTTTTAAAGATTAATGCCTTTTTTAAAAATTTTGTTTTCTGCATCTTGCATTCACACTGCTGCAAAACCTTTCTGGTTTCTATGTACATCTTTTCAGGTAATGTAGAACTACTGCCAACAATTTAGGATACATTTATAAAAGTTGCTGCAGGTTTTGTTTGAATATGAAGTTGTAAACGGTGCAAGGATGTTATCTTTTTTTGGCTGACTGTTTTGTGGTTGCTGTTTTCTTACCAAATGCATTAGGGACATGCAAATGTTTGACACCAAAAAAAACCCTGCCCGACTATGCCAGGTTAAACTACTCACAATATGTTAGGACAGTGCTTGCATCAAATTTTCATGTCTGTGTCGTTGTTTTTGTGCATGTGGCGGATATTACTAACCAATGCAATTCTAATAATCGTTTTGACAGTCTTTGGCGTTTTAACTACTCGTTCCTCTAATACTACACTTTTTTTTTTTTTTTCTAGTGCATAAACGCAATTAATGTGTTTTGGTGCACAGTAGAATGAAGAAATTATCCTTTGTTTTTAACTGTACTGTAAAAAAAACAAAAACTTGTGATACATTAATAGTAGAGGTCACAGCACCATGGGTATAGGCCCTTACCACTAGGAGGCTGTTACTAGATGAATAGGAAAAAAAGTGTTTGCTCCTTTCAGGCAGACCATAAACTTCCCACAGGCACTGGTTTTTAATCAATTTTATCCTAGTGTCCGTAGGAGGCAGACACAACCTGTTTCTCACATCTGCTGGACATTTTTATTTTAGTTTTATATTTTATTTATTCTTTTTAGCTTCAGAGTGGTTGTCAGCCTTCACTGCCAGTCTAGTCAACCCCCTGGGGGTGCCAGGAAATCAGGCAGTACTCTGCGCTTCCTCCTTCGCCGGTCACCTAACCCATTTTTATGCTTCCACAGGATGCATGCTGGTAGCCCCACTACTGTGAGATGTTACCAAAGAGGTGACCCTGCGTGTGCCCGAAGACTTTGGGGGTGAGTATAAGGGACGCCCTACAAATCCCCAATCCCCATATCGCCGCACACTTCATTATGGATCTTTTTATTTTATTTCTGAGGCATTGCTCGTTCAGCGCCATTCTCGGGACCGATCACACCTGCTCCCCAGGAGTCCTCAGTCTGCTCTCCGAGCCTCTTCACCGGTCATCGAGCAGTACACAGCACTAGGAGTTGGTAGGTTAGCTCAGTGGTCTGATTTATTTATTTTTGATAACTTTTTTTTTAAATTCCACTGCGTTCAGTCTAGCTAGCTTTGCTCCCAGGGCCTGCTTCCCAGGTTGGGGCCCCCCTGGCTGGGCAAGGTCCTTTACCTAGACCACAGGGGACCTTTGCAGACACTCTCAGACGATAGTTGAGTCTCTGGAGTACCTGCCATCCTAAATAGAGGCTCAGGTCAACATTCCCTTAGAATCTCCACAAGGGCAACACATTCTCTTTCTCATGGTTGGCCACAAAATAAGCCCAAAAGCATCAGGGACACATCCTGCTCATCCGGTTCTTCCCAAGCGTCCTCTGTTAAGACCAGCGCTGAAGAAGCTGCCTCTCTGCAGAATGAATCGGTCTCCTCTGGGGAATTCTCTGATTCTGAATCTGTACCAGAGACTATAGCTGCCGCCAATTTAGACATGTATCTATGCTGTCAAGGTCACCTTACACGTTAAGGTGACACGCCCACACACCACCTCACTCTCGGGTGAAGTGTTTTTTTTTCACCGTCACTGGTGCCAGCCTCTAGTTTTTCCAAACCACCTCAAGTTTGAGGAGCTCTACTCTAAGGAATGGTAGCACCCTGACAGGCGCTTAACGGTTTCCAAACATACGGATATGCTTTCCCTTCTCCAGAGCAATTGGTTACCAAATGTGCAAGTCTCTCCTTCATGGATCTGATTGTGTCTCGACTTTTGAAGAGCATGACCATATTGCTGTCAGACACGTGTCCCATAATAGGTCTACCCTGCACCAAGCATTCGCCTCTTCCTGGGTTATCAAATCCTGCTCAGCCTGGACTAAACCGCTTCACTAGGGTATCTCAACTCCTTCATGCCTGAAAGACCACCTTGAATCGCCCCGTTTCACTGTCAGGGCAACAGCTCTCACTTACCTTTTTTGTTTTGCTGGGGGTGGCAATCGTCTGGATAAATTTATATATGAGGCCGCTGCCGCTTCCTCTCTCAGATCCGTTCGTGGCCCCAACCTCTGGAATTTTAAACCTAACCCCTCCTGGCAAGACTGCTCTAGACCCCAATGGCCTACCACTTCCAAAACATACTCCGTCTGAAGGTGTCTCACCACTTGAACCTTCTCTTCAAGTGGCGGATGACCTCTTTCCTATCAGGCGATACGGCTTGCCCAGTTTGGATGACGCTCCCTAGGTCCGTTCTTTGTCAGCCCTGCCTCATTCCCAAGTCTTCACCAAGGTCCTGGAGACACTCATGGCGCTTCTCTGCGCGGGGGGAGTCGCTGTCATCCCTTACCTGGACAACCTTTAGGTGAATGCCCCCTCCAGAGAGGAAACCTTTTGGGCTTCTGGATCACCCTGTACACCTTGAAGAGATTGTATGGATCATCAACTGAGTCCCTTGTGCCAGCTCAGCCCATGGAGTTCCTGAGAATTGATTTTCGATGCCAGGGTACTTCTCCCGGTGGACAAGATCAGTGGCTCTCTGTCAGGATGCTACCTGTCCCATCCGCTTCTGCATGCCGGTGCTGGGCAAGATGGTGTCCGCCTTCGAGGCCATGTCTTATGCCCAATTTCATAGGAAGCCTCTACAGTGGACGATCCTCGCGAACCGGAACAAATCTCGGGGTTCCCTTGACAAGTCGATCCTCCTTCCCTCTACAGGTGTGCCAGGAGTTGCTTTGATGGTAAACTTCCCCAACCTTTAGGGCCAGTACTTCTTGCCCATTCAATGGCTTGTCATCTCGACTGATGCCAGCCTCTCTGGTTTGGAGGCGTTGTTCAGCCTTCACATGTTTGAAGGAGGAATTTCTGCTACAGATAAGTCCTCTAGAATTGAAGGCCATCTTTCTAGCTCTCTCCCATTGGACCCCGCAGAGTTGTCTGGGCCAACTCCACTGCGGTTGCTATCTTGAACGATCAAGCCTGCACTAGGAGACAATGGGGTAATGTGGAAGTCCTCTCTGTTCTTCAATTGGGCATAGAATCACGTCTTAACTCTGTCTGCGGTCCACGTGCCAGTAGTGGACAACTGGGCTGCAGTGTTTCTCAGTTGGCAAAAGATTCATCCGGTGGAGTTGTCGCCCCATCTGGAGATTTTCTACCAGATCTGCTGGAAGTGGGGCACTCCAAATGTGGACCTCTTTGCATCTCAACCACAAGGTTCCAGCCTATGTGGCCAGGGCTTAAGATCCCAAGGCACTGGCTGTAGTCGTCCTGGTCACTCCTTGTGAGGGGTTCTCTCTCTCCTGCACCTCTTGGCTCCCTTTTCGCTGGTGTCCAGAGTTCTCAAGAGGGTCAAGGCGTGGAGCATTCCCGTATTTCTGATGTCTTCAGCCTGGCCTGGTATGCCGATCGCATCAATCTGATAATAGACGCACAGTGGTGTGTTTCACTACGACACAACCTCCTTTCTAAATTCAGCTGTTCCACCTCACTTTACCTTAGCTTTGTTTATTGGTGTGGCTTTTGAAGACATGGTTTTGAGATCCTGCAGTCTTTTGAGTCCGTCATCCAGACAATGCTCAAGGCCCAGAAACCACTATCGGTCATGGTATATCACTGCACAGGGGAGGTCTATTTCCGTTGGTGTGAGCATTGCGGTTTTCAGTCTTTTCTGCATTCAGGTTTGGATTAGGGCCTTGATCTAGCTACTTTCAAGGATCAGTTCTCTTCTCATCTCTCTCCATCGGTTTGTCAGCTAGATGTTCTTGGGGGCTCCCACTTAACCTGGTCCTGGGGGCTCCCACTTCGATTCATTGCAGGACATTTTGCTCTGGCTGCTTTCCTTAAAGGTTGCAGTCCTTGTGAACATGACTTCTATCAGACGAGTTTCGGAACTAGCGCACTGTCCCAGAAGTCTCCCTTCCTTATGATTCATTAGGATAAAGTGGTATTTTGCATCGTCTCATCCTTTACTCCCAAAGTTGGTCTCTGCCTTTCACATCAATTAGGACATCGTCCTCCCTTCCTTCTGCCCCACACTCTCCCACCCGAGAGAACGTGCCCTTCTCTGTCTCGATGTAGTAAGAGTAGTACGCATCCTTCTTGTAAGGGTAAGATTCCCCCGTTTATCGGGTTAGCGCCCATCCCACAAGAATTGGTGCATCATAGGCAGTACGGCACCAAGCTTCAGTCTCACAGGTTTGCAAGGCTTCCACCTGGTCATTGGTGCATACTTTTATGAATTTTCTAGATTTATACTGTGGCTTCCTTTGATAGTCTGGGTTACAATGTACTTTAATCTGCGGTGCTTTAGTCGAGTCGCACAGCAGATTTCCTCTCTTGCCCACCCTGTGAGACTATTTTAGGACATCCCATGGTTCTGTGTCCCCCAATGACATTAACAAGAAAACATGGATTTTTGTGCCCACCTTAAAATCCTTTTGTTGAATTCAGTGGGGGGGGGGGGCACAGATCCCACCCTCTTTTGCTTTCTTAGGTCCAGGATTGTTCGGGTCGTTATGTTGTTGTTGTTCTGGGACCATGGTTATCTTCCTCTCCCACTGCTTCTGTACAAACTGTATAGTCCAGTGTCTGTGGGAAGGGTATGGGCCTGCCTGGGTGTACCCAACCCTTTTTTTTTTTTTTCTACCTAGTGTCAGCCTCCTTGTGACAAGGGCTTATACCCATGGTGCTCTGTCCCCCAGGGAATTCAACGCGAAAAGGATTTTACGGTGAATACAGAATTCCAACATAGTGGTGTTAAGAACTCTATGTTTTATTACTGTGTGCGGAATCTTATTTCTGTAGCAGCCAGCTATGGCCTCTTTCGGCTTCCTGACCTCCTTATGCTCTTATTAGCTACATCCAGGAAGTAGATATTTACAGCAGACCTTTTTAGCAGCTGTGGCGCTATAATCTTCTCACAGGTTAATTTATTCCTCATATAAATTAATGGATCATGCTCTCTGTGGCTCATCATGTTGTTATATAATACACTGAATCAAATTTAGTGCTTTGTGTGTGGGAGCCCAGAAGTAAAATGCTTAAAGGGGTTGTCTGGGCACGGACTGGTTTTTCATACTGATGACTTATCCACAGGATAGGTCATCCGTATACGATCGATGGGGGGTCTGGACCCTGCACCGACTAGCTGCTCCGGTTGCTTTTGGGCACCAGATGTCCGTCCCGGAAGCATGTGGCTCCAGAAACCGTATAGCGGCCAAGCTGCAGTACTGCAGCTCTGCTCCTATTCAAGTGAAGAGGAGCAGAGTTTCAGTTCTGCAGCACAGCTGCTATGCAGTGTACAGAGCCATCTGCTTCCAGCACTGAACAGTGCATAACAACCGATGTCCGGAGGCAGCTGGCACAGGTGATTGGTGTCGGACCCCCACCGATCATATACCGATCACCGATCTATCATTTGGATAGGTCATCAGTATGAAAAACCGGTCCGTCCCTGGACAACACCTTTAACAGATCAGGTAAGACATGTGTTTTTGTTTTTTTAGATGCACTTTAAGCAAAAAGACAACTTGGGTTAATGTGTATAAGGGGTCATACATTCGTAATGTCTTTGTCACAGCTCTTCTCCAGATTGAGATCACTTAGCAAATTGCTGCTTTTAGCCTTCGTAATAACTGCTTTTGCATGGATGTTTTTTTGTTTTTTTTTTAACCTGTGTTGTCTCTTCAGTTCCTCAGAATGCTGCACGTAGAGGTGATGTGGACATGGTGAGCTGTCTTGGCGTAGATAATTCTAATGATGCTAACTCTGGGGAGCACACTGTCTTCGTGAGGGATCTAATCAGGCTTGATTCTACTGATACTACTGATAAACACTCTTGTACAGGTATTCTCCCAGAGATACTTACCTTTCCCCACACCTTGGCATTCACATTACAATTTAGATCAGAAGCTCCTAACATTATAATCTGAAATGTCGCGTGTGACAGCATGATCTCTGTGTGAGATGAATATTTTTTTGTTTTAGGTTGTACTGTGTTTTCTAGTGTAAAATGACATTAGACAATTCGCTTAAAGCAGCTGAGCCATCAGTGGATATGGACGTCATAGAGGGGGTTTGTCTGCGCAGGATCCCCCTCTTTTAGCCAGAGCTGATATAAAGAGCATCTCTTGATCTAGGGAACTCTTCAATGGGTGTCATGTAATAGCGCATTTAAACATATATGAATACATTTTGTCTTCATAGACACTTTTATACTTTATATGTGACTTTTAAAGAGGCTTTTTTTGGGGAAAAAATAAGAATTAGTCTTACTGGTAATTTTGTTTCCTTGAATCCCCCATGACAGTGCACTAGGAGGATGATCCCTTGACCTCTGTAGGGACAGGAACTGAGTGAGGTTAAAAGAGCTCCACCCGCCCACCAGTGTTTACCATATCACTACACCGGAAGGAACTAGCTAATCCTAACTGTGTGTTAATTTCACATGCCACTGAGAAGGTAGGGTGGGTAAATGTATGCCGTCATGGGGGACGCAAGGAAAAGGTATTACTGGTAAGACTAATTCTTTCTTTCCATATCGTCCCCCATCACTGCACACTAGGAGAATACCAAATGAGATGGTTTAGGATGGGACTACCGCATGAAGTACTTTGCGGCCGAAGGCTAAGTCTCTATTGCATGAAAGGTCTAGCCTATAATGTTTTGCAAAGGTAAGGGAGCTAGCCCAAGTCGCTGACGTACAAATCTGGTTTAGCGAAGCTCTTCTTTCTGCCCATGATGAAGCTGTGGATCTGGTGGAATGGGCTCTGATGTTTACAGGAACTGACTTTTCTTCAAGAGAATAACACATTTTAATTGTCTTTATCCATCTAGCAATGGTAGCTTTTGAGGTTTTTTTTGTCCTTTCTTCTTCCCCCAAAATTGGACCAGGAGGCTGGACTCTTTCCGCCAATCTTCAGTAACCTGTAAGTATTGTAAGACTGCCCTTCTAACATCAAGAGAATCAAAATCCTCTTCTTTTTGATTCCTGGGGTCCTGACAAAATGAAGGAAGGACAATCTCCTGATTTCTATGAAAATCTGATACCACCTTTGGAAGGAAATTAGGATCTAGCTTTAGGACTATTCTATCATCAGTTATCCTAAGGTATGGTTCTTCTGTGGATAGCGCCTGTATTTCCCCCAGTCTCTCTGCTGTGGTTATCACTTTTAGAAAGGCAACTTTGAGGGACAAGTGTTTGATGTCTACGTCTTCGATTGGTTCAAAGGGGGGTCTAGTTAGGGCCCTGAGGACAACACCGAGTTCCCATTGCGGGGATGACTGTCTAATGGTCGGCCTTAGTCTTGAGGCTGCGCACACAAATCTTTTCACCCACCTGTGTTCTGATCGTTGGGTTTAAAAAAACGTACTAAGTGCTGAGTCCTGTACTCGAAAGGGTGCTTGGTCTAAGACCTAGATCCAGCCCCTGCTGTAAAAAATCCAAAATCTGCTGGATGACTGGATGATTCTGGTCCAGGGGTTGGTTTCCACACCAGGAGGTACATTTTTTCCAAATCTTTAGATAAATCGCGAAAGTAACTTGTTTACGACTAGCTTTTAAGGTTATTACCTTCTGGGATTAAACCCCTTTCTCTGAGCAGTGCCCCTTCAGGATCCAGGATGATAAGTGAAGGTTCTGGAAACTCTGATGTCATAGCGGCTCCTGTACTAGCAAATCTGGTCTTAAAGGAAGTTCTATAGGGCCTTCCAGTGCCAATTCCTTCAGGATTGGAAACCAGGCCTTTTTTGGCCAGAATGGAACAATCAAAATGAGTTTCAGGCCTTCCTTGTAAAGCTTCTGAAGGACCCTTGATATCAGCAGGACTGGTGGAAAGGCATGTGCTAGATCCATGTCCCAAGGCTGAGATAGAGCATCTATGCCTAGGGGATGATCCTGGGGGTTTAGAGAGAAGAAAAGCTTTGTTTGGAATTTATTCTGTTGGCAAACAGGTCCACTTGAGAAACCCCTCATAGCTGTGTGATCTGAAGAAAGACATCCTGATTTCGAGATCATTCGCCCGGATCTAGGTTTTTCCTGCTGAGGAAATCTGCCTCTGTATTCTCCAAGCCTTTTAGGTGGTTGTCCGATAGAGAAAGCAGGTTTTGTTCTGCCCATAAGAATATTCTCTGAGACCGTGAGAGCAGGGAGGGAGATCGGGTACCCCCGTGGTGTTTCAGAAAAGATACAGTCGTCATGTTGTCTGACAGTATCTTGACATGGTTGTTCTGAAAATGTAAGGAACTTGACCTCCGTGTTTCCCAGACTGCTCTCAATTCTCGAAAATTTGAGGATCGAGCCGCTATGGTCGGTGGCCAAGTCCCCTGAATATAATTGTCTGGGAGTTTGGCTCCCCAACCTTTTTTGCTTGCATCTGTCAGAACTAGGATTGCTGGAGACTGATTCCAAATTACACCCCTCCTGAGGTTTGAGTGCTCTGTCCACCAATATAGGGAAGATTTTATCTTCTGGGGTATTTTTTATCTTCCGATCTAGGGATAACTGTTTTTCGTCCCATGAGGCAAGTATCCACCTCTGGAGTGGACGGAAATGGTTTTGGCTCCAGGCCACTGACTGAATGCAGGCTGTCATCTGACCTAGTATACTCATTGCCGCTCTTATTATGTAAGAGGTGGCTTTTTGAAAACTCCTGCTATTTGAGATTATGGTCCTTCTTTTCTCTCCCGGTAATAGGGACATCTGTAGGGTAGAGTCCAGTATGACCCCTAGAAATTTCTTCCGAGTGTCTGGAATCAAGTTTGATTTTTGGTAGTTTATTATCCAACCCAGTACTGCTAGTTGGCTTGTCACTAGCTTTATCTGAGTGGAAAGAGTCTCCTGGGTCTCTACTGTAATCAGGCAGTCTTCCAGATAGGGGATTGTAATAATTCCCAGTCTGCGAAAGGAAGCGATCACCTCTATCATGATTTTTGTAAATACCCTTGGGGCCGATGAAATTCCGAAGGGGAGAGCTGTAAACTGGTAATGGGCCACCTGGCCCGTCAAGTCCTTTACTGAAAACCTTAGGAACTTTTGCGAGGAGGGATGAATAGGGACATGGTAGTAAGCGTCCTTCAGAGCCAGGTTGCACATATAAGCCCCTTTCTTTAAATATACATAGTAACATAGTTAGTACGGCTGAAAAAAGACATGTCCAAGTTCAACCAAGGGACGGGAAAAGGGAAGGGAAAAATTTCTACACATAGGAGCTAATATTTTTTTGTTCTAGGAAATTATCTAAGCCTTTTTAAAAGCCATCTACTGTCCCTGCTGTGACCAGCTCCTGCGGTAGGCTATTCCATAGATTCAGAGTTCTTACAGTAAAGAAGGCTTGTCGCCTCTGCAGGTTGAACCTTTTTTTCTCCAGACGGAGGGAGTGCCCCCTTGTTTTTTGAGGGGGTTTTACATGGAACAGGATTTCACCATATTTTTTGTATGTGCCATTTATTAGGGGAGTGGTAGATGCTACTTATTCCATCTTGAACCTCCTGTAAATTATGCAATTGTTGAGAGGTTTCAGGGTTATCATTAGCCTGTATGAACCGTCTGACTTTTTTATAAGAAATAGAGAGGAGTAGTGACCTTCTCCCCACTGATCCTGAGGTACTGGAGATATCACTCCTCTCTGGTGTAGATCTCTGATGTCTAACATCTGAATTTTCAGAAATTGTGAGGGTTGAGTTGTCCGAACAAATCTTTTCTGAGGAAGGGTTGAAAATTCCACACGGTAGCCATTTCTTATTAGGTCTAAGACCCATTTTGTTCTGGGTGATGTTGCTCCATAGATTGTAGATTTTTAACACCCTTCCTCCGACTCTGACGTCTTGGCCTGTTTTCCTGTCTATTTGGGTTGAGCAAGAAGCCTCTACCCCTCCCTCTTTTTAGAAAACTCCAACGACCTGTCTTTCCTTTCCCTCTATAGTTTTCACCCTGGGGCCTTTGGGAATGAAAGGGAAACTTCCTTTTAGCTCGTTTATCCTCTGGAAATCCCTTTTTTCTATCTGCCCCTTTCTCTAGAATTTTGTCTAGGTCCGGACCAAAAACATACTCTCCCCTAAACGGTATGTTACAAAGCCTATTTTTTGAATGGGTGTCCCGTCCCGTCCCCCCCCCTGCCAGTATCTTAACCACAGAGATCTTCTCAAGGCGTTAGTGAGGGCCCCCTCCTTGGCTGCGAATCTGATGCATTCCGCTGAGGTATCCGCTAGAAACTCTAACTGCTTTTAGGAGAGGAATTGACTCTGCTAATTGGTTCCTGGGCGTTTTTACCTTGAGGTTGTTCTCTAGCTCACCTAGCCAAACAAATAGGGTTCTAGCTACTGAAGTTGCTGCTATGTTCGTTTTCATATTGAACATTGATGTCTCCCAGGCCTTCTTTAGGAGACGGTCAGACTTCCGATCCATGGGGGTCTGTTAGCTGAGCAGAATCTTCAAATGGCAAGGATGTCCGATTCCCCACCTTTGCCCTCTGAATATCTACTTTAGGAATTTCGTCCCAGATGGCTGTATCCTCTTTATCAAAAAGGAGGCGTTTCTTAAGTTCATGGGAGACTCCCAGCCTTTTTTCTGGGTCCTTCCATTCCTCATTTATTAACTCAAATAAATTCTCGTTAATAGGGAAAACACGCTTCTTTTTTGATCATAGACCCCCAAACATTTCGTCCTGGATGGTCTTTTGTTTTGCAACCTCCTTAATATTCATTGTACCCCTGATTTGCTTTTAGTAAATCATCCATATCCATAGATATCCATCATAGTCCTGATATCACTCAGAATCTAGTGACCCCCAACTCGTCTATGTCCTCTGGATCCTTAGAGGAACAAGAGCCCCCTTCAGTGTCTGAATCAGATGGGGGTTTGTGCACTAATTTTGCCTTTTTATACGGGGGAGGAGTGGCCGCGTATTGAGAATGTAGAGAGGATAGAGAGGATTGTACTTCCTCTCTAATCATGGAACGTAAGTCATCCATGAAGGAAAGCTGTTCATCCTTGATTAGCTTATTAATGCAAGATGAACATAGCTGTTTTTTTTAATGTCTGCCAGCTTCTTAGAGCATGTAGTGCACTTTTTGGATCTTCTAAGCTCTCCATGCTTAGGGTTTTGGAATCCCTCTTTCTCCACCTAATAAAATGAGATAGACAGAGGGAGACCCAGCTAGTATAGTTTACATTTTAACATGCCAGGCATAATGGAAAAAACTCACGATAGATGGGCAGGGGACCTCAGAATCTGTAAACTAGGACCCCACCATATCAGCACCAGGAACGGACAAGCTGGGAAACACAGACCTCAGAGCAGGATGCACGTGGCAAATTGTATTGAACACGCCAGTCCTTTACCTGCTCCGCATTCCCGATGCTGTCCCCACCTGCGATGCCACTTCCGCCGGATGTTAGCCGCCCTGCTGAAGCCCCACGTGGGTAGAAACGCCGGCGGAAGTGCTTCACTCCTTCCGGCGTTAGTCTCACGGGACCGCAGGCGACGGGTGGTATCTTCGACAAGTGGGAGGGAAACACCTGGGTACACCAGCCCCCCCCCCCAGCTGGAATCGCAGTCGGAAGGAAGAGAACACCGATCCTGACCTCCACGTCAAGGTTAGTTTTCAATTCCCCCCCCCCTCTCCCGGGGAAGAGTATCCTCTCATCGTCCTAACTCCTGTAGGGACATGAAATACACTGGTGGGAGGCTGAGGGTGGGGCCCTTTTAACCTCTCTCGGTTCCTGTCCCTACAGATGTCAAGGGATCATCCTCCTAGTGTGCCGTCATGGGGGACGATATTGAAAGTATATTTACAAAAAGTCTCAGTGTAGCCCTAGTCTTACAGCTGCTCATGTCAATTGTGAGTGCTGTTATTGCGACGTGGAATTGTGTAGGACTGTTTTAACATTTTAAATGGGACTAAAAAATGTGTCCCCTTCACTGCCAAGTTCTAAACTGCCTCTAAATAAAAATAAAACACAAGAACTGTTTGTTTGGTTTCCGAGATCACCATGTTCGATGCCCAGTTTCCGCTTCTTTGGTGTAAACCATACCACACTTGATCTCTGGAGCAGTGGAAATATGTTCTCTGAGGTACTGAATAACATTTCCCCATCTGGCAGACTGATTGATGGACTTTGGGTGACCATTTCCTGCCTGAATGTGCAAATTGTAAAGTTTGGAGGATGAATAATGGTTTTCAATAATTCCAGTGAAGGGAAATCTTAATGCTATAGCATACAATGACGTTCTGGAGTGGTGTGTGGTTTCTGACAACAATTTAGGGAAGGACTTTTCCTTTTTTGTATCATGACCATTCCATATTTAATAAACAAGGTCTATGAATAACGAAAATTAGTGTGGGGGAAACTTGACTGGCTGGTACAGTAACTTGACCTCAATATTTGTTAACTCTTTTGGGATGAAATGGAACTGTGACTGCGAGCCAGATCCTGTCACTAAACCTCAGTTGCCGAGCCTCCTTAAAGGCTATGTACACCTTTTTGTTTTTTAATGTTTCTTTTATTTATTTTTTATTCAATGTATTTTTCTCATTCTAAGCTCTTTTCTAATTGACTGTTAGTTAAAATGTTCTTTCACGATACATGTATGTATCTTGTATACATAGAATTGGTTTAGAGAGAATGAAACCGCTTCTGTCAGTTCAGCTGAACTAACGGCTCCACTGAGAGCGGCTCCTGTGTGTCTGACATACAAGCTGCAGCTTAAAGAGGCTCTGTCACCAGATTTCGCAACCCCTATCTGCTATTGCAGCAGATCGGCGCTGCAATGTAGATTACAGTAACTGTTTTATTTTTAAAAAACGAGCATTTTTGGCCAAGTTATGACCATTTTTGTATTTATGCAAATGAGGCTTGCAAAAGTACAACTGGGCGTGTTTACAGTAAAAGTACAATTGGGCGTGTATTATGTGTGCACATCGGGGCGTTTTTACTTCTTTTACTAGCTGGGCATTAGGAATGGGAGTGTGTGATGCTGACGAATCCGCATCATCCACTTCTGTTCGTTAACACCCAGCTTCTGGCAGTGCAGACACACAGCGTGTTCTCCAGAGATCACACTGTGACGTCACTCACTTCCTGCCCCAGGTCCTGCATCATGTCGGCCACATCGGTACCAGAGGCTACAGTTGATTCTGCAGCAGCATCAGCGTTTGCAGGTAAGTAGCTACATCGACTTACCTGCAAACGCCGATGCTGCTGCAGAATCAACTGTAGCCTCTGGTGCCGATGTGTCCTCGCTCGTCCGACACGATGCAGGACCTGGGGCAGGAAGTGAGTGACGACACAAAGTGATCTCTCGAGAACACGCTGTGTCTGCACTGCCAGAAGCTGGGCGTTCTGAAGAGAAGTGGATGATACTTCTCGTCAGAACGCCCAGCTAGTAAAAGTAGTAAACACGCCCAGATGTAACACACATAATACACGCCCAGTTGGACTTTAGCAAGCCTCATTTGCATAAATACAAAAATGGTCATAACTTGGCCAAAAATGCTCGTTTTTTAAAAATAAAAACGTTACTCTTCTCTACATTGCAGCGCCGATCTGCTGCAATAGCAGATAGGGGTTGCAAAATCTGGTGACAGAGCCTCATTAAATCGATCACATCTAAGCTCATAACTTAGAGGTGATCAATATTAGCTGGATCCTGTGTGTCAGAGACACGCAGGACCTACTCTCAGCCGAGCCGTTAGGTTAACTGAACCGACGTATTCGGTTGTGAGAGAAGGATACAGCTTCTATGTATACATAGAAGCTATATTGTAAAAAGTCCAAAAAAAATCAATCCATTAAAGTGCTTAGTATAAAAAAAATACATTGATGTAATAAAAAATTCAAAGGTTTCCATAGCCTTTAAGCTGGTGTGACTGAATGGACCCTACAGCTATGATCCATAATGTATTGGAAAGCCCTTCCTGAAAGAGCCGTGTTTTTCAAATCTGATATGTCACTTTGTGGTAATAACTTTGGAATGCTTTCACCCATCCTAACAATTCTGAGATTTTCTCGTGACAAATTGTACTTTGTCAGGGGTAAAATTTGGTCGATAAATTCATTGCTTATTTGTGAAAAACACCAAAATATAGGGAAAATGTGCAAAAATTAGCATTTTTCTAGATTTGAAATGTATCTGCTTGTAAGACAGATAGTAATATCACACAATGTAGTTACTAATTAACATTTTTCATATGTCTACTTTATATTGGCATAATTTTTTGAATGTCCTTTTATTTTTCTAGGACGTTACAAGGCTTATAACTTTAGCAGCGATTTCTCAGTTTCAAGAAAATTTCAAGCCTATTTTTTAATAGGTTTCAGTTCTGAAGGAGCCTTGAGGGGCCTATATTTTGGGAAACCCCCATAAATCACCCCATTTTAATAACTTCACCCCTAAAAGTATTCAAAACAGCATTTAGACAGTTTCTTTGCACTTTGCTTTAATTCCTGTGAAACGCCTAAAGTGGAGGTGAAATTTACATATTTCATTATTTTTTGCAATGTTAAATACTTGTGTCAAAAAAGACAAAAGTATTATAGGTATGATAACTTTATTGGCTAACTATAAAAATTATATATGCAAGCTTCCAGAGCACACAGGCTTCTTAACTCCTTCCTGAACCTTGACGTAACTGCACGTCCAGGCAAGCAGTTACTTTGTGCACCTTGACGTGCAGTTATGTCTGGGTTTTAACAGTTAACCGCCGTGCGGCGCTACACCGCGGCGGCGGTTAATTGTGCAGGGTGTCGGCCCTGCACTCCCTGTTGCCAATCATAGGCCGGCTGGTCCTCATAGGCTTCCTATTGTGTCAAATTGACACAAAACATTACCTAGGTAGTGTAATGTATTCAAATTTATTCTAGCAGCAATTTGTACTGCAGGTATTCAAGTCCCCTAGTGGGACAAAAAAAAGTTTTTATAAAACATTTTTATTAACTTTTTTTAAAGTGTAAAAATAAGTTGTAAGTTACAAAAACAAGAAATGCTTTTTTTCCTATGAGAAGTCTTTTATTATAGTCAAAAAATGAAAATGTTAAAAAAAAAAAAAAGTACACGTTTGGTATCACCGCATTCATAACGACCCAAACTATAAAACCATAATATTTTCCCGCACGGTGAACACCGCAAAAATAAAAAAGTAAAAAAACAATGCCAGAATCACTTTTTTTTTTTTGGTCACCACCCCTCCCAAAATATAGAATAAAAAGTGATCAAAAAGTCCCCAAAATATTACCAATAAAAACGAACACGTGCCCTGCAAAAAACAAGCCCTTACACAGCATTTTTAACTGAAAAATAAAAGTTATGACTCTCAGAATGTGGTGACACAAAAAAAATATTTTATAAAAATGCTATCTCAGTAACTGTAACGACCCACATAATAAAGTAAAATTGACATTTCTAGCCCACGGCGAACACTTTTTTTTATTTATCTTTAGTTTTTTTTTACATTGTCAAAATTGATGGTTTTTGGTCACCCTTCTTGCCAAAAAATGGAATAAAAAGTGATCATCAAAATCACATGTACCCCAAAATGGTACCATTGAAAACGACAGGTTGTACCGCAACAAATAAGCCCTCACACCGCTCCGTTGGAGAAAAAATGAAGGTCTGACTCGAAATATAGCAATGCAAAATGTGCAGAGCATTCCAAAAGCGGATAAGTTTGGGCATATTTTATCAGTGCGACACTGGCCACACATCTGCAGATTATTTACTGCATAAGTATACCCTCTTTTTATGCCCTGATTTACTCCACACAGCTTACATATGCCCCCACATTATAAACTGAAATACCAGTAAAACCCCAAACAGAACTACTACAAAGCAAAATCTGCACGCCAAAACCCAAATGGCGCTCTTCTGAGCCCTACAGCAGTCTACGTCCACATATATGGGGGTGATATATGGAGCGGGCTCACGCGCTGAGCCCGCGCCATACGCTGCGGATGTCTGCTGTGTATTACAGCTGACAACCAGGACTAACGGACAGGAACAGCGATCATGCTGTTACAGAAGCCTGTAAAATGTCAATATACTGCAATACATTCGTTTTGCAGTGTATTTTACCAGCGTTTTAATGATCTCTGGGGGGACTTAATAAAATGTGTAAAAAAAAAAAAAAAAAAAAAAAGTTATTAGTGAAAACATTTTTATATTTAAAGTCCCAAAAAAACAAACATTTTTCCTCTAAAGTAATGTAAAAAAATAAACAAAATTGGTATTGCTGTGTCCGTAAAAGTCTGAACTATAACAATATACCGTTATTTAACTCGCACGGTGAACGCCTTAAAAAAGATAATTTGACACGCCAAAATTGCTGTTTTCTGGTCACCTTAGCCATAATAAAAAAAATGTAATAAGTGATCAAAAAGGTGTATGTATAAAAACATGGTACCAATAAAAACTACAGCTCGTCCCGCAAAAAATAAGCTCTCACACCTCTCAAACGACCAAAAAATGTAAAAAAAATTATGGCTCTCGGAATGTGGTAAAACAAAATTATTATTTATTTATTTTTTTTAACAACTATCACTTTTACAAAGTAAAAACTAAAATATTAAAAAAAACTATATCAATTTGGTATCGCTATAATCTTATTGAGTCGCAGAAAAAATTTACGTTTTTACCGCACAGTGAAAGCCGTAGAAACAAAACCCAAATAACAATGGTGGAATCACAGTTTTTTTCCAATTTCAGCCTGCAAAGGGTTTTATTTTCAGTTTCCCAGTACCTTAAATGGTGTTAATAGAAACTACCACTCCTCCCACAAAAAAATAAGCCCTCACACCACTCTATTGACTGAAAAAAAAAAAAAAAAAAAAAAGTTATGACTTTTGGAAAGCGGGGAGGGAAAAACTAAAATGAAAAAGCAAAAAATGGATCAGTCCTGAATGGGTTAATTTATTTCTAATGAAAAAACATTTATGACCACATGTGGGGTATAGCCGTACTCAAGAGAAATTTCTTTACAAATGTTAGGGTGCTTTTTCCTCTTTGTCCTTTGTGAAAATGAAAACATTTAACGTTTTAGTGGAAAAAATATTGATATTCATTTTCACAGCCTAATTCTAATAAATTTTGCAAAAGACCTGTGGGGTCTAAACGCTCACTATATCCCTAGAGAGATTCCTTAAGGGGTGTAGTTTCCCAAATGAGATCCCTTTTGGGGTGTTTCCACTGTTCTGGTCTCTCGGGGGCTTTGCAAATGCGAAATGGCACCCGAAAACCATTCCAGCTAAATTTGAGCTCTACTTTTCATTAAAAAAGTAGATTTCATTTTCACGGCCTAATTCCATTAAATTCAGCATAAAACCTGTGTGGTGAAGATGCTAACTACTGTATACTTCTTGGAAAATTCCTTGAGGGGTGTAGTTTCAATCGGGTCACTTTTGCGGGGTTTCCACTGTTTTGGTCCCTTCAGGGCATGGCAAATGCGACATAACACCGAAAGCCATTCCTTCTAAACCTGTGCTCCAAAATCCAAATGGCGCTCCTTCCCTTCGGAGCCCTGCCGTAAGTCCAAACAGCAGTTTATTACCACATATGGGGTATTGCCGTAATCTGGAGAAATTGCTTTACAAATTTCGCGGTGCTTTTTCTTCTTTATTCCTTGTAAAAAATTAAGAATGTTTGTTTTTTTCAGAAAAAAAGTAGATTTTCATTTTTAAAGACTAACTCCAATAAATATAGCAAAAGACCTGTGCGGTCAAGATGCTAACTATACCCCTAGATAAATTCCTTGAAGGGTGTAGCTTCTAAAACGGGGGCAGCTTTTTGGGGGTTTCCACTGTTTTGGCACCGCAAGACCTCTTCAAACCTGACATGGTGCCTAAAATATATTGTAATATAAAGGAGGCCCCAAAATCCACCAGGTGCTGCTTTAATTTTGAGGCCTGTGTTTAAGTCCATTAGCACACTAGGGCTATATGTGGGATATTTCTAAAAACTGCAGACTCTGGGCAATAAATATTGAGTTGCATTTCTCTGGTAAAACTTTGTGTTACAGAAAATAAAAATGTATTAAATGAATTTCGGCAATTTTTTTTTTAGAAAATCTCCCCTCCACTTTGCTTTAATTCCTCTGAAACGCCTAAAGGGTTAAGAAACTTTGTGAATGCTGTTTTGAATACTTTTAGGGGTGCAGTTTTTAAAATGGGGTGATTTATGGGGTCTATCTAACATATAAGGCTTTCAAAGCCACTTCATAAATGAACTGGTCCCTAAAAAATAGGGTTTTGAAATTTTCTTGAAAATGTGAGAAATTGCTGCTAAAGTTCTAAGCCTTGTAACGTCCTAGAAATATAAAAGAATGTTCAAAAAATGGTGCAAACAAAGTAGACATATGGGAAATGTTAACTAGTAACTATTTTGTGTGGTATTACTATCTGTTTTACATTTAAATTTAGAAAACCGCAAATTTTTGCAAATTTTCTCCAAATCTCTGTGTTTTTCACAAATAAATACTGAATTTATCAACCAAATTTTTCCACTAACATAAAGTACAACATGTCACAAGAAAATAATCTCAGAATCGCTTGAATAGGTAAAAGCATTCCAAAGTTATTACCACATAAAGTGACACATGTCAGATTTGAAAAAATATGCTTTGTCCTCAAGGCCAAAACCGGCTCAGTCCTGAAGGGGTAAAGGCAAGTTTACAAATGAATGACTTAGAAAAGAGCACAACATTTAAGATGTTACAGAAAGACACATAGTACATGAGGTGATAGATCATTACGATAAGCCAGGGCAATAAAACTGAGGTTATAGGGGTAATTACATTGGGCGATTTATCGTTCAGACGAGCGTTCATATAACGCTCGTTGGCAAACGCTCGATCATCTGCGGATCGTATAGTTTAAAAAAAATAGGAATTAGACCTACCGGTAATTGTATTTCCAGGAATCCATCATGACAGCACCACAGGAGGTTGCCCTATTGACCTCTGTAGGAACAGGAAGACAGAGAGGTTAAAAGGCCCCTCCCACCACCCACTTGCCAGTGTTTTTCAATTACTACACCAGGATGGATGCAACCCTATTTTGTTTCTAGGGATAATAACTGACATGTTAATTGCACAAATCAGAATTTCAATAAGGGAGGGAATGTAAGAGTGCTGTCATGATGGATTCCTGGAAATACAATTACCGGTAGGTCTAATTCCTATTTTCCAGTACATCCCTCATGACCGCACCACAGGAGCAATACCAGGTTATAATGCTCAGGGCGGGACTACGGATTGAAGGACTTTCCGTCCAAAACTTAAATCCGTATCGGACAGAACATCGAGCCTATAATGTTTGCAAAACGTATGATGGCTTGACCAAGTGGCAGCTCTACAGATTTGGTCCATAGAGGCTTCTCTTCTTTCTGCCCAGGATGCCGAAACTGCCCTCGTTTAATGGGCTCTGATGCCTTGTGGGGCGCATAGTCCTTGGGACTTGTAGGCTTCTTGTATGCTAGTTTTTACCCATCTCGCTAGAGAGCCTTTTGAGGCTTTATTTCCTCTATTCTTTCCCCCAAACAGGACAAATAGATTTTTATCTCGTCTCCAGGAGGAGGTTCTATCCAGATACTGAAGAATTGTTCGCCTGACATCCAGGCAATGGAATTTTTCTTCTTGTTGGTTTTTTGGATCTGGATAAAAGGAAGGTAGAATTATTTCTTGTTCTCGATGGAAAGCGGTAGATACCTTTTGGAATAAAGGAAGGATCCAGCTTTAGGATGATCTTATTCTCTTGTACTTTTAGGTACGGTTCTATGACCTGACAGAGATTGGATTTCTCCAATCCTTCTTGCTGAAGTAATAGCGACTAAGAATGCAGCTTTTAGAGTTAAAAAGTGCATACTAATTGTGTCGAGCGGCTCAAAGGGGGGATCACAACGAGTCGTTAACACCACATTCAAATCCCAGGTAGGAACTGATTTCTTTAGGGAAGGTTTCAGTTTAGAGACCGCTTGGGTGAATCTTCTGATCCACCGATGTTCAGCCAGGGGAGTATTAAAAAAATTTCCTAAGGCTGAAATCTGTACTTTTAAGGTACTAGGGCTAAGCCCTTTTTTGAATCCCGATTGTAAAAAATCTACAATTTTCGCGATGTTGGGAGAAAAGGGGTCTGGTCCTGGGTCTCCATACCAGGAACAGAATTTCTTCCAAATTTTTTGATAGATTTTTGAGGTAACTTCTTTATGACTTGATAAGATAGTTGAAATTACCTCATCTGACAGACCGTGGTTCCTCAAGATCTGCCTTTCAGGATCCAGGCTGACAATTTCAGAGTTTCTATTCCCTGAAAGAATAAGGGATCCTGGGAGAGAAGATTCTCCCTGACTGGGAGCATGATAGGGTCTTCCAACGCTAGGTATTTTACGATTGGAAACCAACTTCTTTTTGGCCAATAGGGAAGAATAATGATGAAACGGATTAGAGGAAACGGAGGAAAGGCATAGGCCAGATCCATGCCTCAGGGTTGGGACAATGCATCTACTCCCAATGGGTTGTCTCTGAGATTTAGGGAGAAGAATGTCTCTACCTGGGAGTTTTTCCTCGTGGCAAACAGGTCTATTTGTGGATAACCCCAATTTCGGGTTAGGGACAGAAAGACTTCCCTGTTTAGGGACCATTCTCCAGGGACTCCCTTGTCTATGTTGTTTGTGCAGAGCCATCACAGGAGGGATGATTTAAAAGTCTCGGAAATTTGAATTCAGGGAGTTCTGTTTCCGATCCCACTGGGACAAGATCAGATTCTGTAAGGGTCTGGAGTGAAATTGACTCCATGGAATAGATTGGATGCAAGACGTCATCATTCCCAACATCCGCATACATTCCCTTATGGAACAGGCTTCTTTCCCCCAAAATTTCCTTACTTCTGCCAGTAGGCGTATTTGTTTTTCTCTTGGGAGGAAGGAATGTTGGAGGGAGGAGTCTAGTAGTACTCCTAAGAAGACCTTCTGTTTTTGGGGAGGAAGACTCGACTTCTGAAAGTTGATTATCCATCCCAATTCCTGTAGTAGGGAAAGAACCTGTGACTGATGACTGTCTAAGATAGACGGAGTATCTGCCGTCAACAAGAAGTCGTCTAGATATGGGATAATTACTATACCCTGACTTCTTACGAATGCCATGATCTCTGCCATAATTTTTGTAAAAATTCTGGGGGCGGAGGAAATGCCGAAAGGGAGGCAGACAAACTGGAAGTGGAGAATGGAAGGACCGTCCTGAATTGCGAATCTGAGGAATCTCTGGTAAGCGGGGTGGATAGGAACGTGATAATACGCATCCTTTAAATTGATCGTACACATTGATGCCTCTTCCCTTATTAGAAGAATAGTTGATCTGATAGACTCCATATTGAATTTCAGGATGATTATTGTCCTGTAGGAACCGTTTGGTTTTTTGACTAAGAAGATTTTTAAATAGTGGCCTTTGCATATTTCGTTGTGGGGAACTGGAGAAATGGCTCTCAATTTGAGTAGTTTCTGGACGTCCTGGATAAGGATCTGATGAAGGTCTTTTGCTTGGTACTGGGCTATTAGAAATTTCTCTGGAGGAAAATTCTATTTTGTACCCTTCTTCTATGATCTTTAGAACCCAGGGGTTCTGGGTTATTCTCGACCATTTGGGATAAAATTGTAGGAGTCTTCCTCCTACGCTCTTGGCGTCATTGCTTTGAGGGCTGAAATGAATTATTGGGGTTAAGGAGATATCCTCGACCCCTTTCCTTTGGGGTAACTCCAGCGACCGGACTTCCCTTTCCCGCTGTAGTTCTGTAAGGTAGGATCCCTCTGTTGGCGAAACCTCCCAAACTGAGGGGGTTTTTTTGGTTTCTCTTCAGGAAACCCCTTTTTCCTATCTGCTGCATTCTCCAGCATGTTATCAAGGAGAGGACCGAACATCAGAGACCCTGTGAACGGGATAGAACATAATTTGTTCTTGGACTTCGTATCTCCTGGCCACATTTTGAGCCATAATGCTCTTCTAGCAGCATTTGAGAGAGCCCCATTCCTGGCAGCAAATCTAATAGATTCCGCTGAAGCGTCTACCAAGAATCCGGTTGCCATCTTTAGTAAGGGTAGAGATTCTAATAGATCTTGTCGTAATGTCTTCATCATCAAATGGGTCTCCAGCTGGTTTAACCATATAAACATTGCTCTTGCTACTGATGTGGCCGCGATATTAGTCGAGATCAAAGCAGAGGAAGATTCCCCCCGCTCTCTTCAGTAGCCCGTCTGCCTTTCGGTCCATGGCGTCCTTCAACTGCGAGGAATCTTCAAATGGGATTGCGTTTTTAGCAACCCTGGCTACTGGGACATCTACTTTTGGGATCTCATCCCAAGGTTTAGTGTCTTCTGGATCAAAGAGAAGTCTGTTTTTAAAATCTCTTGAAATGAAGAGCCTTTTTTCTGAATCTTCCCATTCAGTTGTCACCATTCTTTTGAGATTTTTGTTTACCGGAAAAACCCTTGTTTTCTTTTCCGTTAGACCTCCAAACATCTCATCCTGGATGGTATGTGGTTGGTCTTCTTCGGGAATATCCATGGTTTCCCGTATTGCCTGAATTAAGGTATCGGACATCTCGGAAGAGAAGAAAAATGTTTTCTCTTGAGTGGAAGAAGTTGAAGGCAAGAGTTCCTCTCCTTCTTCTAACTCACCCTCCGATAGGTAATAACACTCCTGCTCCGAGTCAGACCCCTGAGAGGGAGGACAATATTTTTGATCCACTTCCATCCATGGTCTTTTTGCCCGGGAGTAAGAGGGAGTTTCTTGAGGAGGGGCGAGGGAGGCTACTGACTGACTCACTTCACGAATCCTAGCCCTAAGTTCAGACATGAAAGTTGGTTGTTCCTCTTTTAGTATTTTTGCAATACAATCCTGACACAATTGTTTCCTATGTGACTCTGGCAATGTTTTTGCACAAGTCACACATTTTTTAACCTTCTTTTTATCAGTTTGTCTCTGAGAGGAATCTTTATCCTAGAGAAAACAGAAGTATGGGGTTAAGTATGGTGTGCATACATAAGGAGTCATAACCCTTACCCCAAGGGTGAGACTCACGTGACCCTGGGACATATCTGGAGTTCCGTCAGGACGAGGAAGTTCCATACCGCGACAGGTAACAGGCAATGCAATATGCAATCCACAAAAATAATCCAAGTTAGAGTTATCAGCTCTAACTACATACCTGTGCGTGTCCCTATAAATGCGGGCGTTTTGAATTTCCCGCCTTCCAAGATGGCCGCGGACCGGAAGTAGCCCGACGTCATTTCCGGTCGACTATTCGTTGAGGCTTTCTTTCCTTTTAGAGTGCAGCCGCCATAGCCGGCGACTGAGGCTTGCTATGCGGCGCAGCGAGGATCCCTGCCGGTGCGTCCAAACTTATGGAGCTGCCGGTCCCCGCCTGGTCCGCGGCCAGGCCGAAGCCTGCTTGGGAATCCCCAACCCCCACACACTACCCGAACCCTGCCTAGGATTCCTCCGGTAGGTGTATTAGGGTGGGAGCTAAGGGACCTCTCGTTCGAGGGGTGTTAGCCTGGGCTTTAAAGGGAATGTGTTGCCAGAAAAACATGTTTTTTTTTTTTTAATTAAACATTTAGTGTGTGGGTGATTAAACATTGTTCAAATTTTTTTTATTTTTTTCACGAGTCAGGAAATATTATAAATTAATTCTAATTTATAATATTTCCCATTTCTGGTCACTAGATGGAGCTATTCCCCAAAATTGCAGCATTGCAAAATTGGGTGAAAAGCCCTCGCTCTAGTGAGCTCTCAGCATCCCCCCCTCCTTTATCCTGGCTAGTGCCGGGATAAACGAGGGGTTTGAACGGTGTAACCTCCTACACTGTGTGTCGCCATTTTTTGAGCTAACACACAGTGTAGTAGGTTTACATACAGTAGTACACAAACAGAAAAAATGGGACATAAAGATCATCAAAACCACAAAAAAGGCCATACTCACTAGGTAGGTGGGTGGGTGAAAACCCGTTCCCATCAGGACGCAGACGGGTCAAAGAATGCTGCAGAAGGAGTGTGCATTAAATAGTGATAGCCCCTCCCACTAGTCTTGAGGGGAGTGGCGGACTAAGTGCTCAAAGGTGTGCGATAAATGAGTGTCAGTGTAGTGCTAGGGTGTGAATGGATGGTAAAAAATAAATATGTATGTATGAAAGTGTCAGAACTGTGTAATAATGTAATAAAAATAAATAAATAAATAAATGTGATGAATAGGGGTCAGTGCTGTGAATAGTACATGGGGTGTCAGTACTATGTGTAATACGTGGAGGGATAATGTGCTGGTCGTCAGGCATGGCGTATCTTGCCGAATAACAGCCTATTTGTAACGCCGCTAGTGTTAGCTAAAGCGGGCTGCTCTGCATTCCAAACCAAACGCCAGCACATCATGCCCTCCCAGCATATAAGACCCGGCTGCGTCCTGAAAAAAAGTGTAGTATAAGTAGTAAGAAATATCCATGAAACATGGGGTATTAGTTGTTATTTTGGCCAAAATACGCAAAGCTCGCAACCCAACGTCAAGGGTCCCCAGTGCCTTGCGAGTCCCTAACCAGAACTTTTCGTTCCTAATTTAAAAACACATGATGTGCTGGCGTTTGGTTTGGAATGCAGAGCAGCCCGCTTTAGCTAACACTAGCGGCGTTACAAATAGGCTGTTATTCGGCAAGATACGCCATGCCTGACGACCAGCACATTATCCCTCCACGTATTACACATAGTACTGACACCCCATGTACTATTCACAGCACTGACCCCTATTCATCACATTTATTTATTTATTTATTTATTTATTTTTATTACATTATTACACAGTTCTGACACTTTCATACATACATATTTATTTTTTACCATCCATTCACACCCTAGCACTACACTGACACTCATTTATCGCACACCTTTGAGCACTTAGTCCGCCACTCCCCTCAAGACTAGTGGGAGGGGCTATCACTATTTAATGCACACTCCTTCTGCAGCATTCTTTGACCCGTCTGCGTCCTGATGGGAACGGGTTTTCACCCACCCACCTACCTAGTGAGTATGGCCTTTTTTGTGGTTTTGATGATCTTTATGTCCCATTTTTTCTGTTTGTGTTTTTAAATTAGGAACGAAAAGTTCTGGTTAGGGACTCGCAAGGCACTGGGGACCCTTGACGTTGGGTTGCGAGCTTTGCGTATTTTGGCCAAAATAACAACTAATACCCCATGTTTCATGGATATTTCTTACTACTTATACTACACTTTTTTTCAGGACGCAGCCGGGTCTTATATGCTGGGAGGGCATGATGTGCTGGCGTTTGGTTTGGAATGCAGAGCAGCCCGCTTTAGCTAACACTAGCGGCGTTACAAATAGGCTGTTATTCGGCAAGATACGCCATGCCTGACGACCAGCACATTATCCCTCCACGTATTACACATAGTACTGACACCCCATGTACTATTCACAGCACTGACCCCTATTCATCACATTTATTTATTTATTTATGTATTTATTTTTATTACATTATTACACAGTTCTGACACTTTCATACATACATATTTATTTTTTACCATCCATTCACACCCTAGCACTACACTGACACTCATTTATCGCACACCTTTGAGCACTTAGTCCGCCACTCCCCTCAAGACTAGTGGGAGGGGCTATCACTATTTAATGCACACTCCTTCTGCAGCATTCTTTGACCCGTCTGCGTCCTGATGGGAACGGGTTTTCACCCACCCACCTACCTAGTGAGTATGGCCTTTTTTGTGGTTTTTACATACAGTAGTAAACACACACAAACACGAACATACATTGAAATCTCTTACCTGCTCCTGCCGCCGCGGCTCCCTCCGGCCCGTCCGCTCCGTCTGCTGCCGCTGGTCCAAGTGCACAAGTCCGGAAGCCGCGACCGGAAGTAGTAATATTACTGTCCGGCCGCCACTTCCGGTCCACAGGAAAATGGCGCCGGACGGCGCCAATTTCAAATTGGACTGTGTGGGAGCGGCGCATGCGCAGTTCCCACACAGACGCCGTACACACAAGTGAATGGGACGGGAGCCGTTCGCAGTCCCTATGGGACTGTGGCTGCCGTATTCCATGTCTGTATGTGTCGTTAATCGACACATACAGAAATGGAACAAAAAATGGCAGCCCCCATAGGGAAGAAAAAGTGTAAAAATAAGAAAAAGTAAAACTCAAACAAACACACAAATAAATATAAACGTTTTTAATAAAGCACTAACCTCTTTAACATATAAAAAAATAATTTGTGATGACACTGTTCCTTTAACTGGGAAGAGAAGGGGGGAGTGCACGGACCCCCCGATCTTGCCACCTGCCCGAGTTTTTTCCTGCACTAACACAGGAGCGACGTCTCTCTGCTCCTGACCCTGTGGGGACAGGAAGAACACTGGCAAGTTGGTGGTGGGAGGGGCCTTTTAACCTCTCTGTCTTCCTGTCCCTACAGAGGTCAATAGGGCAACCTCCTGTGGTGCTGTCATGAGGGATGTACTGGAAAGTTAAATATTACCGTTGTCTGTAGAACATCTACCTGTGTAAGCAGGGAGAAGCGCTGCCGACATGATGTATGAGGACTAGCGATCGGAGTAACGACCGCTCGTCCCCATCCATAGCTCCGTGTGACGGGAGCAAACGAGCGCAGATCAACGATGTCTCGTTGATCGGTGCTCGCTGCACCGGCAAATTTTTGGCCGGTGTAAAAGGCCCTTTAGGAGTTAAGGGATCTGGAGTCGGTCTTTTGGGGGGGTGACGTGTCCATGTAATGGCTCATAAATCCAGGTGTTAGATTGGGGCCTTGTGTCAATGACGGGAATGTTATCATCTGCTTCAATTCCCAAATATTTCTTTCTCTGTCGTTTTTAAAATTAACCTTTAGTACAGGAGTGGGGAACGTCTGGCCCGCGGCATCGTTTGGTCCAGCCCCGTCCTCAGACCGCGCTGCCGCTGCGTCATTCGCTACTTGGCTTTGTCAGCGGCGATTTGAGTGAGGTTGGTGTGTGCCGGCCCAAGAATGGATCAAGCCGGTCACCTGAGCTGAGTCTGTGATGTGAGGTCAGGTGACTGGAGTGTGCCAGCCCAAGAGTGGACCAGTCCGGTCATCTGACCTGAGTCAGTGACATGAAGTCAGGTGACTGGACTGGTACACTTCCGTCACAGCATGCACCGACCTCACTCTGACCGTCGCTGCCACCGTGTCATTCCCTTTTTGGCTGCGTGAGCTACGCTGTTTCCGTAAGTCCCATAGATCTGAATAGTAGTTACGGAAACGGCGTAACTCGCATGCTGCACTGCTTTCATAACTGCCATTCACTACTATGGGAGTTACGGAAACAGCGCAGCTCAGCGAGCCACTCTGTTTTCTTCTTCATGGTCAGAAATCAGCAGGAACAGAGAGGTAGAACAGGGTTTAGGGGGCCCCGTTCTAGAGATAAGTGTGGGTCCTAGACCTGCATCTATCTGACATTTATGATGTATCCAGTGGATATGTCATAAATGTCCCTGATGTGAAAACCACTGTCAGTAAGTAAGTCGGAACAACTTAGGGCCCATTCACACATGTGTGAATATTG
Source organism: Rhinoderma darwinii (assembly GCF_050947455.1). Classification (NCBI taxonomy): domain Eukaryota; kingdom Metazoa; phylum Chordata; class Amphibia; order Anura; family Rhinodermatidae; genus Rhinoderma; species Rhinoderma darwinii. The sequence continues at coordinate 340,049,334 of NC_134687.1, forward strand.
TCCGTGCGCTGCGCATGGAAATCACGCACAGTACATTGATTTCAATGGAGCCATTCACACATGCGTAAGTCTTCACGCAGTGCGGATCCGCTGCGTGAAACTCACTGCATGTCCTGTATTGGTGCATTTTCACGCACCTATGTGCCCTTTGAATTCAATGGGTGCATGAAAAACACGCACCGCACACGGATGCACATCCATGTGCATTGCGTGATTCGCGCATCAATTCTTTTGGAAAAAAAAAAGCTGTGCTTTGCGAGTGTGTGAAAAACGCATGCCACTCGCAAAGCCCAGTATTAGATCAACGGACTGGTTCCCGTTATACCCTCCTACTTAGAAACAAATATATAGAGGAAGGGATAATGTATAAAATATAACTTTTTTTTAATTTGTAACCATATAAAATGGAATAACAATAATAGTGTCAATTGTGCTATGATGATGTATAGCAGATACACAGCTTAGTATTCAGCTTGCCAAATACTCCGTTCCAATTCCATAGTGGGTACAGCAGGATTGCTCAGGATCATAGGAGTTACACAATGGTATTCTGCCTGTCCCTTTATCTTAATGTATTCCTATCTGTTGACAACGTATCGGGCACCCGTTCTAAAAAGAACGACCCCGTTGTCTCTGGAACCTGTCCCTGTAATATAGTTCGTAAATTCTGACTACAGCTCCTGCTCCTACGCCTTTCACCAGGTTTACTGGCTCGTCCGAGAGATAGTGAGAATGACTGCATGACATATTGTGGCAATGGCAGCGAGTGTTTGATAACACGCCCTTTTTGTGTATGTATTGACTCCGCCTCTTCCAGGGGCTCGATCATCAGATGTGGGCGCTACTTCGTATTCACCCTCCCATTACTCTCGCGTCCTAACTACCTCCACAGTGGGCTGGATTATTGATATCGTATAGGCGATTGATTCAGCCATACCCCTATATGGCTTATCCGCTTTCCTAGATCATGATTGCTTTTAAAACGTAAGGAGTCTCCGAGAATAAAGAGGAAATCACAGTATGTGAGGTTAGATAGGATAGAGATGATATATAGCTGGACAGTTTAACCTCACGTGTGCCAAAATAGGCATACTGCATATTTTGACGTTAAAATAACACCACTATTAATACTATAGTAAGGTATATAGATCCTATATTGTATTTATACCTACAGCTTTTATCCACTGCCTAAAACCCCTATATATATTTCGAACTTATTTCATATATCGTAGTTTATCCTATAGATGTAAATCAAATATTTTAAAGACTAGTTTATATTATCCAATCTCAGAGAAAACAGGCATAGTTTAAATTTTCATTAAGACCTTCTCGGGTCACTGATCTAATTCTATTGATCCAGCGACATTCCATTTGTAATAGATCCCTATCCCAGTTACCACCTCTAGGGTTAGGTTCAATGTATTGTATACCCTGAAATTTGATGGCTTTAGGATTCCCTCCATGCATTTCCCATATAGGTCTGGCAACTGGTGTCTTTTTTTAATTTTTTTATTGAGGATATCATTATAGTGATCCCTTATGCGTCTCCTGAATTCTCGTTTACTTTTGCCTATATAATCCATAGGACATGAACATTTAGCCATATAAACGTCTTAGATACTAGTATGGAGTCGCAAGGCAAACATTTGCCGCATTTATAAGTGCCAATTGGTCTTCTGTAAAGCCAGCAGGAACTGGGAGGTACTGGTCTCGGGTGACTTTGCACTAATCTGTCTCTCAGGCTTTTGTTTTTTCTGAAGGTAATTAAGGGGTTTTCACCCAATAATTCCTTCAGCTCAGCGTCCTCCATGAGTATCCACCAATGTTTTTGTAGGACCTCTCTGACTCGTTCATGGGCCCCATCGAATGTCCCTATAATGCGCATCTTAATTTTGTTGGCAGATGCTTTTGCTTTAGGCATGAGTAAATCACTTCTTTTAGTTTTGATCGCATTAGTGAACGCATCTCTTAGGATATAGTCTGGATTGCCTCGTTGATGGAACCTGTCTCTCAGATCTGCCGCTTGTGTCAGGAAAGACTTTAGAGTTAGAGCAGTTTCTCCTGGAGGTATTGTCCCTTTGGTATGCCTCTTTAAAGGGCATGTGGGATGGGCACTCTCCCATCTCAGGAGACTGTTCGTTGCGGTTGTCTTTCTAAAAACCTCAGTTTCTATCTTACCTCCCACTCCTCTCGACAATCTGACATCAAGGAATGCCAGACTATCCGGATCACTGGCAGTAGTGAAACTGAGACCAACTTTGTATTAAGTTCAGACACAAACTGTTCAAAATTGGTCTGAGTCCCTGTCCACAGGATGAATACATAATCTGTAAATCTTAGCCATATGCTTATTGTTTCCTGCCATTTGATGTAGGTGTCTGAGAAGACAACATTTTCTTCCCACCAGCCCAGGAGCAGATTAGCATAAGAAGGGGCACAGGGGCTCCCCATAGCTGTACCCCTGAGCTGGTGGTAGTAGTGCCCACCAAAAAGAGATATTTGTAAGATTAAATTCCAAGAGTTCAGCAACAAATGAGTTATGTTCATTGAGATGGTTGCCTCTTGTTTTCAGTAATTGGGATGTAGCTGTAAATTCTATATGATGTTGGATTGAACTATAGAGCGCTTCAACGTCTATCGAAGCAAATATCATATTCGGTTCCAACGTAATGCCTTCCAGTTTCAGAAGGAGATCACTGGTGTCTCTGATGAAGGATGGGAGACTAAAGACAAATGGGGGTAAAATTTGGTCAATATACACCCCTAGATTTTGGCTCAGGCGCCTGAAACTATAGGTCTCCCTCTCACCGGAGTGGTGCCTTTTATGTATTTTGGGTGTAGTGTAAAAAGTTGCCACTTTTGGTGATTCTGGCCAAAGGAAGTTATATTCCGCTCTATTGATCAGACCCCTGGATAGAGCCTGGTCTAAGATCTCTTTCAATTGTCCCCTGAATATTTCAGTGGGATTTTCTCTCAAGCGATGATATGTGTCATTATCATCTAATACCTTTTTACACATATCTATATAGTTCCCAGTATCCATGAGAACCACATTACCCCCTTAATCTGACGGTTTTATTATGATTTCTCTATTATTCGATAGAGCTTGTAAAGTATGTCTCTCAGCTTTTGACAGATTAGTATGGTGTACTCTAGTGCCCTCAGATCTTTTTCAACCAATTTTTTTAAAAATCTCGATATTGAAATTGTTGCAAACTGGTGCCATCTGTTTACTGGTAGGTTTAAGGTTAGTAAAGGGCCCCTTCGCTCTGTCCCTATTGTTCTCCTCAATTAGATCTGACAAGTATCTAGCCGTAGCCAGGTCCTCCAGCTCTAAACTCTTTATCCTTTGAGACGCCTTACGTTATAAAAGCAATCATGATCTAGGAAAGCTGATAAGCCATATAGGGGTATGGCTGTATCAATCCCCTATATGATATAGTTAATCCAGCCCACTGTGGAGGTAGTTAGGACACGAGTAATGGGAGGGTGAAGACGAAGTAGCGCTCCCATCTGATTGGACATCTGATGATCGAGCCCCTGGAAGAGGCGGAGTCAATACATACACAAAAAGAGCGTGTTCTCAAACATTCGCTGCCATTGCCACAATATGTCATGCCGTCATGCTCACTATCTTGCTGACGAGCCAGTAAACCTGGTCAAAAGCGTAGGAGCAGGAGCTGTAGTCAGAATTTACGAACTATATTACAGGGACAGGTTCCAGAGACAACGGAGTCTTTCTTTTTAGAACGGGTGCCCGATAAGTTGTCAACAGCTAGGAATACATTAACCTATAGGGATGAGCAGAATACCATTATGTAACTCCTATGATCCTGAGATATCGTGCTGTACACTCTATGGAACGGAAACTGAGTATTTGGCAAGCTGAATACTAAGCTGTGTATCTGCTACACATCATAATCGCACAATTGATACTATTATTGTTATTGTTATTATTGTTATTCCATTTTATATGGTTAAAAATTAGTTATATTTTATATATTATCCCTTCCTCTATATATATTTGCCACTCGCAAAGCACACTGATGCATAAAGCAACACACACGGACCAGATTTACGTGTGTTTTTCATGCGCGTGAATCTGATATGCTCGTGTGAATGTAGCCTTACTGCTGCGAGCAGTTTTTTTCAAAACTTACTAAAATACTGACGGACGCTGTAGCAACATCATCAATACCGGCCAACATCACACGCCTCACCAAAGAGAAGCAGTTCCAGCCATCACATTGGGGGTGAGTTAATTAACCGCTTTCCGACCGCCCACAGTAAATTCACGTCGGCACTTGCTGGGCTCTGTGCAGACGTGTATTCATGGTGGATGTTAAAAGCGAGATCTGGGTGTCTCAGAATAGCGCTGACATCCGGATCGCGCTGCTGTCATCTGCCTCTGGTCCCAGAGACATGATCGGGACCTGATTTATTCAGGTCCCGTTCATGTGATGGTCATGATAACCAATCATGGCCATCGCAGGGAAAGTTTGTTGTAGCAACAAACTTTCCCACGTAACCTACACTGTCTCCCCTCTGCTGTTCTATCAGAGAGCAAACAGAGGAGAGACAGTGCCTCTGGTCCAGGGGACATGATCGGGACCTGATTGGTTCAGGTCCTGGTCATGGTAACAAATCATGGCCATCGCAGGGAAAGTTTGTTGTAGCAACAAACTTTCCCTGGGACCAAGTATATATAAACACTGTCTCTCCCCTGCTGCTCTGTCAGAGAGCAAACCGAGGAGAGACCGTGTCAGATCTGTGAATATCACAGTATAAGACACAGTAAAAAAACACCATATAACAAATTCCCCCAATCCCATTAATCTGCCTTGTTAGGTAGGATATAGGGTTAGGGTATAGTGCTAGGTTTTAGTATTAGGGTAGTTAGTAATAATAATTATTAGGGTATAGTTAGTAATAATTTAGGTTGACGGTTAGGGTTATATTAGTAATCAATTTGATAGGAAGTGCTGTGCCAGTCAATTTGTTCTGGCAATTAATTTGTTCTAATTAAATTAACGAACTTCATACCATTTACGTTTATATACCTTTACGTGTAAAAATATAAACATAATAAAATGGCCCGTAAATGTTATTCTGCAGAGGAAGCGTATGCCCTTTTATGCTCTGACAGTGAAGATCGTGTCTTGTCAGATGGCGAAGACTATTTTGAGGGTTTTGCTGTTAGCGAAAGTGACAGCTCTGAGTCTAGCGGTCATTCTGGTTCATCCTCAAAAAATACAAGGACCAGTACAGGACAGGTAGAGAGGGCTGTTTGAGAAATATCTCCAAATCAGGGCACGATGCCCAGTACAAGTGACATGCCTCATTTTAGCGAAGAGGCGCATGCCAACCTACAAGAGAGTTTGCCACTAGATATAGCATTTATGAGATGGGAGGCTTCAAATTCTGGTGCGCCATTCATCCCTGACTTTAATGCCACCCCAGGTACAAATGTGGAGGTGGAAGGTTTTGGTCCAATTAATTTTTTTTACTTATTTCTAACAAATGATTTGCTGGAACATATTGTTTTCCAAACTAATTTATATTCTTCCCAATTCATCTCTCAGAATCCCCATTCATATTATGCCAAGCAAAATTCATGGAGGCCAACAGATATTGATGAAATGAAGAAATTTATAGGCCTCACATTTGCCATGGGGCTTGTTAAAAAACCGAGCATTCGATCATACTGGTCCACCCGTCCCGTTCTAACCACCCCTGCCTTTTCTGCCATTCTTCCTAGAGCCCGTTATGAAATGCTCATGAGATTTTGGCATTTCAACGATAAGTCAGTGCCTTCCTAGAAGTGCCCCAGATTATGACCGACTCTACAAAATCAGGCCCATCATCAAAGCGTTGTCAGACACATTTTTATTACTTTATACTCCCACGCAAAACATTTCCATTGATGAGTTCCTAGTAAAATTCAAAGGGAGACTGCACTTCAAACAATTCATTCCATCTAAAAGAGCAAGGTTTGGAATAAAGCTCTATAAAATGTGCAAGAGTTCAACAGGGTACACATCAGCTTTTCGCATTTATGAGGGAAAAGATAGCCAACTAAACCCACCAGGATGCCCCCCCTATCTAGGAACAAGTGGAAAAATTGTTTGGGAGCTTATTACCCCATTTCTAGAAAAGGGCCATAACCTGTATGTGGACAACTACTACACAAGCATACCCCTTTTTAAAAGTTTGGTCGAACAGAACACAGGGGCTTGTGGGACCATTCGTAAAAACCGCCAGGGGTTTCCACAATCATTGGTGAATGAAAAGTACAAAAAGGGGCAGTCAGGCGGTGTTCGCAGCGGAGAGCTGCTTGCCCTAAAATACAAAGACAAAAAGGATATTTTTATCCTCAGCTTGATCCACACTGATGCAACAATGGATGTTGTAGAACGAGGTTCTACTACCCAAAAGCAAAAGCCTGTGTCAATCATTGATTACAACAAATACATGGGGGGAGTAGACCTTGCTGATCAGGTTCTACAGCCATACCAGGTATCAAGAAAATCATATACCTGGTACAAAAAATTAGTTATTTACCTATTTCAGGTTGCCACATACAACTCGTTTGTGTTCTACAAAAAGGCAGGAAATTCAAATACTTTTCTAGATTACCAGGAAATGGTCATTGAAGATCTTGTTTAAGCAAATGTTGGCCCCTCTCATCCATTAGAATCTGAATCTGTCAAAAGACTCACTGAGCGACATTTTATTGCTGTAATTCCTTCAACTGAATCAAGAAAGTACCCCCAAAGAAGATGTCGTGTATGTACCAAGAAAGGATTGAGGTGTGATACCCGTTATTATTGCCCATCCCTTCCAGCCTTGTGTCTCAATGATTGCTTTAAAATTTTCCACACAGAGCCACGTTTTTAAACTCTTTATTAATTTGTTCCATTTTAGACATTCAAGAATATAATTTAGTTTATCTTTAGTGTGCTAAAATTTTCTTGGATATTTTTGTTCTTGCCATTCTTGTCAAAAACCCATCTTCATAAATGAACCACCAGCCAAAGTATACCCAAAAATAAAAATGTACCTAAAGGGGTTGTCCGATGAAAAGGAAAACTATTTAGCATTTTGCTTTTGTGAAATAAATAAACTTTCTAATATACTCTAGTTTTAAAACCTGCACGGATTGCAGGTTTTAGTCCCCATTGTGTGGACCCAGAAGTGTGGACCTGCGATTCTTGCTGTGATGCGTCAACACAATCTCCGGGAGAAGGAGCATCCCCCTCCTCTCTGTGTGTTGATAATGCGGATGAAGGGGCTGGTTGCCTGGCTCAATTCATCAGCTATCCAGCCCCTTCCCCCTTAAGGCTTAGCTGATGAATTGAGCCAGGCAGCCAGCGCTTTTATACGTGTCATCGACAAACAGAGAGGAGAGGAACTCCTAAAGTCTGTGTCGAAGCGTGGCAGCATGAACGGCCGGGTCTATGCAATGGGGAATGGAAACCTGCAATCCATTAAGGTTTTAAAAATTAAGTATATTAGAAAGCTTCTTTATTTCAAAAAAGCAAAGTAATATATTGTTAAAATGCAAGCTGAAAGCCAAAATGCACACAGTCCACTCGAGGCCCTGAAAAATGTCCAAGCAGTCGGTAATGTACACATAAGGTAACTACACATTCCTTGAGGGTAAAGTTTCCAAAATATGGTTGCTTTCGGCGCGTTTCCACTGGGGCTAAGGGGCTTTGCAAATGTGACATGGCCTATGCACACCATTCCAGATAAATTGGAGCTTCAAAAGCCAAATGACGCTCCTTCCCTTTTGGGCCCTGCCGTGTGTCCAAACAGCAGTAAATGACTGCATATGGGGTTTAACTATACTCAGAAGATATTTCTTTACAAATATTGGAGTGCTTTTTCTCCTTTAGTCCCTATGGAAATTTAAAAAAATGTTCAAAACCTATATATTATATCGAAAAAAATGTAGATTTTAATTTTCACGGCCTAATTCCAATAATTTATGCAAAAAAATTCTAGGGTCTAAATGCTCACTATACCCCTAGATAAATTTCTTGAGGGGTGTAGTTTCCCAAATAGGGTCATTTTTTAGGGGTTTCCACTGTTTTGGCCCCTCAATGGTTTTGCAAATGGCGACATGGCCTCAGCAAACAATTCCAGCTAAATTTGAGCTCCAAAAGCCAAATGGTGCTCCTTCCCTTCTAAGTCCTGCTGTGGGTTCAAAGAGCAGTTTCTGACCACATATGGGGTATTTCTGTGCTCAGGAGAGTTTGCTTTACAAATGTTTGGGTGCTTTTTCTCCTTTATCTATTGTGAATATGGAATAATCTGAGGTAAAACTTAATTTTACTTGAAAAAAAAAACGTAGATTTTCATTTCCATGACCTAATTACACTAAATTCAGCAAAAATCTGTGGAGTCAAAATGCTCACTATACCCCTCAATATATTCCTTGAGGGGTGTAGTTTCCAAAATGGGGTCACTTTTGGGGGGTTTTAACTGTTTTGGTCCCTCCAGTCTGTTACAAACGCGACATGGCACTGAAAACCATTCCAGCAAAATCTGTGCTCCGAAATCCAAATGGTGCTCCTACCCTTCTGAGACCTACCGTGGGTCTATACAGCAGTTTATTACCACATATGGGGTATTTTCCGTAATCAGGGGAAATTGCTTTATAAATGTTGGAGTGCTTTTTCTCATTTATTCCTTATAAAAAATAGAAAATTCTATGTTTTTTCAGGAAAAAAAATAATTTTCATGTTTACAGACTAATTCAAATAAATTTAGCAAAAAAACTGTGTGGTCAAAATGCTAACTATAGCCCTAGATACATTTCTTGAGGTGTGTAGTTTCCAAAATGGGGTCACTTTTGGGGGGTTTTCACTGTTTTGGCACCACAAGACCTCTTTAAACCTGACATGGTACCTAAAATATATTCTAATAAAAAGGAGGCCCCAAAATCCTCTAGCTGCTCCTTTGCTTCTGAGGTCGGTGCTTCAGTCCATTACCGCACTAGGACCACATGTGGGATATTTCTAAAAACTGCAGACTCTGGGCAATAAATATTGAGTTGCTGGTAAAACTTTCTGTGTTACAGAAAAAAATTTACTACAAATGAATTTCAGCAAAAAAAATTAAATTTGTAAATTTCACCTTTACATTGCTTTAATTCCTGTGAAACGCCTGAAAGGTTAAAACACTTTCTGAATGCTGTTTTAAATACTTCGAGGGGTGCAGTTTTTAAAATAGTGTTTTTTAAGGTTTTCAAATATATGGGCCCCTCAAAACCGCTTCAGAATTGAACTGGTCCCTGAAAAAAAAGCCTTTTGAAATTTTCTTGAAAATGTGAGAAATTGCTGCTAAAGTTCTAAGCCTTGTAACGTCCTAGAAAAAAAAGGACGTTCAAAAAACAATGTAAACCTAAAGTAGACATATGGGAAATGTTAAATAGTAACTATTTTGGGTGGTATTACTATCTGCTTTACAAGCAGATACATTTACATTTAGAAAAATCATATTTTTTGCACATTTTGGCGTTTTTCACAAATATTAAATTTATCGACCAATTATTTTCACTAACATAAAGTACAATATGTCACGAGAAAATCTCGGAATCGCTTGGATAGGTATAAGCATTCCAGAGTTATTACCACATAAAGTGACACAAAAATAAGGCTGGTCCTGAAGGCCAAAATGAGCTTGGTCCTGAAAGGGTTAAATTTGACCAAATATAGCAGGCTTATTTTTAAGTTGATCATTTTTGTATGGCCCGCGAATGATGCTATAAATATACAAATTGTCCTCGGCAGAAAAACTGTTCCCCATCCCTGCTATAGTATTCAGACTTTTAAATCTGCCAAACTGGTCTGGTGCAGAGAAGCGCTTTCCCATAGGTGTATCCAGCTGCTGTTTTTATAGTAGGTCTGTGGAGATTCATTCTGGTTTGTAATTTTTGTTTAGCTTCTTCAATGTAGATTCCTTTACTGATGCACCTAGTAAACTGCATTGGAGGATGTACATGAGAATATACCGGTGATTTTATAGTCCTGTTGCGTGTTTGGTATGTGGATGGTGTTTTATGACGATGTTGGTACGGGTCTTGCATTTTCTACTGTTGCAAGGAAAAGTGCCAGTCTCTGATGGTGATGAGATGGCAGTTCTGACCAGGAGATTCCTTAGGTTTGGTGGCTGTTTGTATGCAAGGAGATCTAAATCCGGGAAGATTTCCTTCAGTTTATTGTCTTTGTCCAGATCTCTTAACTCCGAAGTAATCACCACTATAACCTCAGTTTTGTTGCCCTGGCTTCTTAATGATGTATCACCTCATGTACTAATTGTCTTTGTGTAACTTATTAAATGTTGTGCTCTATTCTAAAGGCCCTATTACACTGGCCAATTTTAGCCGTTGCAACGAGCGCCGATCAACGAGACCGGTCGTTGATTGGCGCTTATTTGCTCCTGTCTAAAGGAGCTAGTATGGGGACGAGCGGTCGTTACTCCGATCGCTAGTCCCCATACATTATTATCATGTCGGGAGCACGTCTCCCTGTTTACACCACTGCCGACAATGATATTTCAGTTTTTTAAAACTATACGATCAACAGATGAATGAGTTTACACAGGGCAATTATAGGCAACGAGCGTTCTATGAACGCTTGTCTGCCCGATAATTGCCCAGTGTTTTCATTTGTAAACATGCCTGAAGAAGGAGCCTGTGTGCTCTGAAAACTTGCATATATAATTTTTATGGTTAGCCAATAAAGGTATCATACCTATAATACTTTTTGTCTTTTTTGACACACCGGTGTTTAACATTGCATATGGTTTCTGGCTAACACGGTACTACAGTATTTTTTGTAGAAATTCAATTTGAATCCACTTTTTTTTCTGTAACACCGCAAGTGTTAACAGAAAAACACAACTCCATATTTATTTCCCAGATTCTGAAGCTTTTAGAAATATCGCACATGTGGCCCTAGTGTGCTAATGGACTGAAACACAGGCCTCAGAAGTGAAGGAGCGCCTAGTGGATTTTGAGGCCCACTTTTTATTCGAATATATCTTAGGCACCTTGTCAGGTTAAAAAAGGTCTTGAGGTGCCAAAATAAAGGAAACTTCTAAAAAAATAAAAATAAAAAAAAAAGACCCCGTTTTGGAAACTACATCCCACAAGGAATTAATCTAGGGGTGTAGTGATCGCAAACTGCTGTTTTGACACAGGCAAGGGAAGGAGCACCATTTAGCTTTTTGAGTGCATGTTTTGCTAAATTGGTTTTTGGGAGCCATATCTCATTTGCAGAGCTTCTTGAGGTAGCAGTACAGTAGAGATTCCCCAGATGTGACGCCATTTTCAAGACTTTACCCCTCAAGGAATTAAATTAGGGGTGTAGTCAGAATTTTGACCCCACAGGTGTTTTTATAGATTTTATTAGTATTGGGCCGTGAATTTAAATTTACATTTTTTTCCAATAATATGTAGATTTCGCTCAGCAGTTTCTATTTTACAAGGAATACAAGAGAAAAGGCACCTCAAAATGTACCCCTAACTGAAGCTATTGACAGCCTGGCACTCACAGCAATGGTGAAGTACAGAGGAGGAAAGCCCATAGATCACACTGCATCTTAAAGACCTGTTGCATCACAGGAAGATCTGGACAAATTTGTTAAAAAAACAGCCGGCGGTGGCAGCGGCGAGCGGATTCAAGATGGCGCCCGCTTCACCCGCACGTGGAGCGGAGCAGCATGGGGAGAGGAGCTGAAGAGACTATGGAGACCGGAGATCTCCCTCTTTCCAGAGCTTTCTTCAAGAAGGTACTACATAAAGCACTAGAACCGATTGTACATGAAGCTTTCTAATATAAAGGAGGAATTTAAACCTATTGGCCAAAGAGTAGACCTGATTGAAACGACACAAGCGGCCATATTGGAATATAATGTTGCTGCTTCCCAGAGTTTCTCTGTGTGCCAAGATCACTTTAATGCCCTGTATATTGCTTTGGAAGATCAGGAAAACAGGGGCAGAAGGAATAACATCCGCGTTCGCGGCATTCTGGAATCGGTTCCTGCTGATGCTATATTAGACACAGTACAGCAGATTTGTCGTGCAGCAGTTGGCGCAGACTCCCCATCTACCTTCATAATAGAAAGGGCGCACAGGGCACTCCGTCCAAAGCCGAAACCTTCTGATTCCCCTCGTGATGTCATTTGTCGCTTTCTCAACTTTAGAGACAAGGACTTGGTTTTGTCAGAAGCCAGGGAGCATCCTCCTCTGGAGTTCGAGGGAGCACCTATTGCATTGTACCAAGATTTGGCATCTATTACTTTGCAAAAAAGGAGAATAATGAAGCCACTTACAGATTGGCTTAGGCAGAAAAAAATCGCCTATCGCTGAACATTTCCATTTGGGATCGCCAAAAGATCTTCTGTATGCTTTTCCTCCCTTCTCTCTCATTCCCAGGACTCTAGCCAAGAAAAAACACATGCCATCCCGATTGCTTCCTTTTGGCCCAAAAGGACCTGGTGTCCGCTGCTTCACCTATCACAAGGATCTTACTGGCCACTTCTTCCGGATCTTTTGTCTCAAGGGCCAATTCTTCACCCATCTGTTCATCAACTACGATTAACAGCCTGGAATCTGAATGTACTCTCTTGAAAAGTAAGGGGTTTTCTGATAAAGTTGTTTCCACTCTGCTCCTTAGTCTAAAAGAAATAACTTCCAAGTTCTACCTTAGAACATTGAAAACCTTTCTGACATTCCCCAAGGACAAATGGGACTACTCCACCGTTATATATGTTACACTGGTGTTAGATTTATTGCAGGCTCGTTTAGACAAAGGGCTTAAACCAAGCACTCTAAACGTTCATGTGGCTGCACTTCGTGCTTTTTTTGGACACGAAGAAGAATGCCACAGGTTGGATGTTCGAAGATGTTTGTTCGCTTTTCTACAGAGAACACAAGAAATTCGAAGGACAGATCATCTACTACTTCAGTTCCAGGGGAAAAATAAAGGATGTGGTGTTAGTAAGAGCACTATTGCATGATGGATAAAATTGGCAATTTCAACTTGTACATACTGAAAGCCCATTCCACCAGGGCAATAGCAGCATCCTGGGCTGAGGAGGACTCTGCCTCCCTTAAACAAATTTGTAACGCAGCGACTTGGGCGAATCCATCCACTTTCTTTCGCCACTGTAAACTAGATGGTGATAACTAGGGATTCACGATGCATCGAAACTTCGATACTCTGCATCCCCAAACGTTTCGATACTTAGCTGTGCGGTTGCACAGCTCAGTATAGTAACACATAACTGTATGAGAGCGGGGCTGCGGCTGTGTGATAGTCATTTCCGCGCTCCTGAGTCCTGACAACAAGTGCGCGGGGTCAGGATGATGCGATGTGGCCGGCGCTGCACTAATGAGCAGCGGCACTGAAAACAGAACATGGCGGGCGCTGTGCAAAACACCCCCATGTTCTGTCTTCAGTGCCTGAACCGCCGCTCATTAGTGCAGCGCTGGCCGCATCACTTCATGCTGACCACGCACTTCCTGTCAGGAGCGGGGCAATGGCTGTATTACACAGCCGCGGCCCCGCTGGCGGACATCAGAGAAACCTCATCTCCGCCGTTATTCCCGTGAATGCTGCGATCACAGCGGACTGCAGCATTCAGGGGAAAATGAGAAGGGGGGGATGCCCCTTGGATCGCGTCACAGGGAATTCCTGTGACGCGATTGACGGACATACCATATATGGGTAGACAGCCCAGGGTCCATTGAAGGACCCCAGGGCTGTCTTACCATATTTCCTGTTTTTAGGGAATACTTCGTACACAGGCAGTTGTTAGGACATACCTATCAGTACACAGGCTAATGTACTGGCATATAGATATATGCCAGTACATTAACCGGTTAAGGACTAGGCTGTTTTACAGCTAAATGACCAGAGCAAATTTCACAATTTTGCTATGCGTTTCTTTAGATGACTAGAACTCTGCAGGTGAATAAAGTTCATCTTTGAATTTTACACTCTTTTTAAAGGACAGATAGGGCTTTGTTTTAGTGGCATTTGTCAGTATATATCATTTTTATTTTTTTCTCTAAAGTTGGCAAAATTGGAAAAAAATGCAAGAATTTAGCAATTGCGTCAGTTTATGCCAGCATTTTTCACACATAGTATGGACCACGGACAAAATTCATCTCCTTTCACGTTCTTCCACTTCTCCTGTGCATGGGGATACCAAATATGTGTGCCTTATTCACTGTGCGGGCATGTGCCAGGGCTTGGCATAAAAGGAGGCTTTTTGGCCTTTTCGGTCCAGGAATTTAGCATTTGATTTTATAGCCGCATACTGTTTTCTGGGGGGTGTAATGCTGCTGAAAGATTAGAAACACCCCATGAATGACTTCACTCACACAAGTAGACCCCACAAGGTTTTCTTCAAGGGGTTTATCATATTTTTAGACAGTCCAGTTTTCTAATGAAAGTTTCTTGAATAAGATGGATCAAAATAAAATGAGCAATTTTTTAGCAAATGCGTCAGTTTATACCAGCATTTTTCACACACAGTATAGACCACGGACAAAATTAATCTCCTTTCACGTTCTGCCACTTCTCCTGTGCATGGGGATACCAAATATGTGTGCCTTATTTATCACATAGAGATGTAGGAGGGCGGACGATAGAAGAAGCTTATTTCACAAATCGCTTTTTTTCAAAGCTGGTTTTACAAAACTCAACAGAGTTTCTATAACACTTCCAAAATATCTGCTCTTGAAGCAGAGATCCCAAAATATTCATCTAGGGGTATAATGGGAATTTTTTTGGGGGGTTTTCTAAAATAAGAAATTGCATGCTTATGCAAATGGAGCTATTCAGCAGATGAACTTTAGAAAACCTGCAAATATGACATCCACCCCCCACCCATTCCCTCCCTCCCTCACCCTTGGAGTAAAATCAGGGGAAAAATAAAAAAGTAATATAGGGCAAATATATTTTCAACGAATTAACTAAAATCTAATAATGCAGAACAGTGTGGTATTTTTTAAAACATGGCTCAATGCACAGGCCTGGTTGCGAGGGACATGATGGACAGAAATATCGGGAATCTTTGCGGTGCCCGTCTCTTCTGCAGACGCGGCACTTTTTCTGGGGGTTGCTTCTGGTTGGTGTTGGGGGAATCCGACTGATGAAGTGTCTTTCAGTCAGTCGCGTGACATCCTCAGACTGGGGGCATTCTCGGCTGTCCTGAACATCAAATATTAGGCCTTCAATAATTTTCTCCTGGAAATCCAGGGTATGTGTGTCTGCCTCTGTTTTTTTTTGTAGAGCACAAATGAATTGTGGATGGCCACCTGTAATAAATAAATGGCCACTTTTTTGTACCAGGTTTTTGTTTTTCGCTTCACAAAATAGGGCTGTAAAACCTATTTTAAATCCACCCCCCCCCCCCCCCCATGTACTTGTTATATTCGGACACGCTCACTGGTTTGTGCTTGTCCGATGATGCCCCCCTTTCCCTCACTGCCACTGTTCCTGCGGTATGAATCGTGCTTAGCACATACACGTCTTTGCGATCCCTGAACTTGACCGCCAGCAATTCCTCAGATGCATAAGCACAGGAGTCCCCCTTTACCATGCGCTTCCTCACTAATTGCTGTGGAAAACCAATTCGGTTTTTGCGCATGGTACCACATGCTCCAGGCTGTAAAACCTGGTCGCTTAAATCCACCCCCCCCCCCCATGTACTTGTTATATTCGGACACGCTCACTGGTTTGTGCTTGTCCGATGATGCCCCCCTTTCCCTCACTGCCACTGTTCCTGCGGTATGAATCGTGCTTAGCACATACACGTCTTTGCGATCCCTGAACTTGACCGCCAGCAATTCCTCAGATGCATAAGCACAGGAGTCCCCCTTTACCATGCGCTTCCCCACTAATTGCTGTAGAAAACCAATTCGGTTTTTGCGCATGGTACCACATGCCCCAGTCCTTGCAGCATGCAAATGCATAAACAGGGGCACACTCGAATAAAAATGATCACAGTACAGGTGGTACCCCTTGTGAAGCAGAGGCTGCATTATCTCCCACACGATCTTACTGCTGGTGGAAAGATCAGGGGGGCATCCAGGAACAATTATTGAGCGGTCCCGCCCTTCATAAATCCTGAAGGCGGTGGTATAGCCTGACCCGCTTTCGCACAGTTTATAAAGCTTAACGCCATATCTTGCCCTTTTGGAAGGTAGATATTGGCGAAAGCTAAGTCTTCCATGGATGTTGAGGAGGGATTCGTCCACGCTTACATTCTGCTCAGGGGTGTAGAGTTGCAGAAATAAATTATTCAGGGAATTTATCAGTGGTCTAATTTTGAACAACCGATCCCGGTTTGCATCGGTACTTGGGGGGGGGGGGCCTGTGCGTTGTCGTTGAAGTGGAGGAACCTCATTATTGTCTCATAACGAGACCTGGGCATTACTGCAGAATATACTGGGGTGGCTTGGGTGGGTCTTGTTCACCAGTAAGACCTAATGGAGGGCTTTTTGACAATACCCATATTTAGGGTGAGCCCCAAATTTTTTTTTTATTCCTGCAAATTGGTGGGCGTCCAATCTCTGGCATGGGTGGATGAAGGTTTCTGCCTTATATATTGAGTGGCATATAAATTTGTTTCGTGGACAATCTGATTTAGGATGTCGCCCGTTATAAATAAATGGAAGTAATCCATTTGGACAAAATTTGTATTGTCCACGGTTATGCCAGGAGTGGCAGTAAATCCGTGGATTCTAGGCCCAAAAGATGGGGCAGGTGCCCATACAAGAGCCTGGACTGGAGGGACCAGACTGTCCCGTGCTACACGTCTACTTGGCCCTGCGCTTTCATGTTCTGCAGTTTCAACTGCATCAGGGACAACGTCCCCTGAAGATGAACCTGAAGTGACGCTGTCATCGTCACTGCCCAAAACAGGTTCCATCTCTGATGCCATCTCTGATGCGGTCTCCAACTGAGACCACAGCATGGCGTATGCCTCCTCGGCGCTAAACAACTTCCTCGCCATAACGTCACGAACACTAACTAAACAAATTTTATTTTATTTTTTTTAAAACACACAAACTAACTGGTATATATATCTACACTACCGCTAACAAAAAAATAAACCGCTATTGCTGTATATATTATATATATGTGGATATATATATAATTATATACTCCCTACCTGCCTATTCTAATAGAATAAAAGAAAGAAAGGTAGATAGAAAAAAAGATAGATGGATAGATAGATTGTATAGATAGATAGAAATCGATCTATACAGAGAATGTTTTATAGTGTAACTGCATTTTTTTGTAACTATTCTTCTGGCAGCAATTCTCTCGAGTCTCTTCTTCTCCTCAAACTGAAACAATGTTTGAGGAGAAGAAAAGAGGCAGGAGATTTACTGCCAGAAAAGTCAAAATAAAACAAATGTGGTCGATGTTACAATCAGATTGGTCCCTGATACTCTGCCCAGAGCTGTTGGTAACAGCGTGGGCACAGGGCTGTGTGCACGCGATCACGTGCACACTGTTTTATACGTACAAATGCATGTGATTGGTTGTCACAGCGATCACATGTTCAGGGGCCAAAAGATTGGCCCCTGACATTCTGCCCAGTGCCCATGGCTGTTAGCAACAGCCAGGTCATAGAGCTGTGTGCACGCGATCGCGCGTGCACAGTCTCTGAAGTGCTGCCGTAATTAGTCTATACGGCGGACTTCAGAGACCCTGACCGCTGGCCGTATAAATACAGCCAGCGGTCGGGAACCTGTTAAAGTTTAAAAAATAAAGTAAAAACAAAGTAATGTTAATTAAAAAAATACACATACACCTTTTTTACAATAAACATTAAAATAAGTCTCAATACATAAAATATACACATTCGGTATTGGCGCGGCCGTAATAACCTGCACAACAATTTTTTTTGCATCATTTATAATGTGTTCGCTGTAAAAAAATAAAAACTGCTTTCTATCACTTATTGTGGGGCATGAGGTGTGATGAATTTAACCTCCATGTGCCTCACATTAATAGTAATTAACCCCATCATGTACCTTACATATTAACCCATTGTGACTGCGAAACATGATGGGGTTAATTACTAGTAATGTGAGGCACGTGGAGGTGAAATTCATCATCACACCACGCGCCTCACATCAGAAAATGGAAGAACTATTTTTTATTACTGTTGACAAAGTATCGAATTGGTATTTAAATCGCAATACTAAACAAAGTATCGGTATCGAAGTCCAAATTCTGGTATCGTGACATCCCTAGTGCTAACAGTGAACTTACCTTCTGGCGTAAAGTTTTGTCTGCTGCTGTCCCACCATAAGGGTATGTGCACACGGTAGCAGGCTTTTACGTCTGGAGAAAACAGCTGCCTCGTTTCAGACGTAAATGCTCCTCCTCGCATTTTGTGAGGCTTCTCTGACAGCCGTAAATTTTGAGCTGTGCTTCATTGAGTTCAATGAAGAACGGCTCAAATTACGTCTGAAAGAAGTGTCCTGCATTTTTTTTGACGATGCAATGACAGGTCGTCTGCACAGTACGTCGGCAAACCCATTCAAATGAATGGGCAGATGTTTGCCGACGTATTGTAGCCCTATTTTCAGACGTAAAACGAGGCATAATACGCCTCGTTTACGTCTGAAAATAGGTCGTGTGAACCCAGCCTTATATCTTCTGTTAATTCTCCTGTCAGTGCCGCTGTGGAGGTGTTAGGGAAAGATAATGACACTTGCCAGTAACTTAATTTCTCCTTCACCTCCACAGCGGCACTGGATCACTCTCCCCTG
The DNA here is from genome assembly GCF_050947455.1 of Rhinoderma darwinii. Classification (NCBI taxonomy): domain Eukaryota; kingdom Metazoa; phylum Chordata; class Amphibia; order Anura; family Rhinodermatidae; genus Rhinoderma; species Rhinoderma darwinii. Next base: position 340,068,145 of record NC_134687.1, read on the forward strand.
TATGATTTTGTTGCCGCTATAAATGTTTTTTATTTTGCATGAAGATAAATGCATGATACGTCTATTTTATAAATTGTGTTTGCATCCAACAAGGTTCTCGGTTGTTAACTGAAGCAGGTAAGAGGAGGGACCCTTTTATAGAAATACTCCTCGTTGTTTCCTATCCCTGTGGGTGGGGGAACCCTCCTGTCACTGCTGCAGTTGAGGTTAACGGGAAATCAAATTACCAGTAAGACTAATTATCTTTTCTAAAAAATCGTATTTTAGTGTCGCCATTTTCTGAGAACAATAACTTTATTTTTTGGTTGATAGAGCTGTTGGAGGGCTTGTTTTTTGCTGGACTAACTGTAGTTTTTATTGGTACCTTATTTTGGGGTATTAGCGACTTTTTGATCACTTTTTATAAAAAAATAATTCAGACAAGGTGACGTAAAAAAATGTGTATTTTATGGTGTTCACCGTGCGGGAAAAATATCATATTGTTATAGATTAGGCCGTTCGGAGATATATATATATATATATATATATATATATATATATATATATATATATATATATATATGATATTATTTTTGTTTTTTCCAATTATAACGGATCAGGGAAACATGGTGATTTATTGCTTTAAAACTTAAATCTTCCTAAAATGTATTTTTTTTTTTTTATACTTGCCAGGGGAATTAAAGGCCTGATCTTTTGATCCCCTGTACAGTACACTGCACTACTTATGTAGTGTAGTGTATTGTAACTGTCCTTTTTCAACTGACAGCCAAATAGGTCCTTCCTTGGGCAGGACCTAATAGGCTTCCGTACATGGCCGACCAGGACGCCATTGTTAGGCTTCATGGGTGCCACAGCAACCATAGTCACCCTGCGTTCACTCGTGGGGGACGGATGGGTTACAGAGGAAGTCAACCACTTAAATGTGGTGGTCGCTATTGACCGCCCTACTTTAAGGGGTTAAACGGTGGTGATCGACGATAACTGATTGCGACCGTTGCAGCGGGATATCGGCTGCAGATTACAGCTGACACCTGCTGCAGATGGTGTGGGCACAGCTCCTGTGCCCGCTTCATCTTCAGGACATGATTGTACTCCCATTTGCTGTAAGTTATTCTTAATATGGACGTACAGTACACATCCGATCGGGGGAAAGGGTTAATGGCTGTGTGTTTGAAATCACATGTAAATAACATTGAAAAACATGTAACATTCAATGGTTTGCATAATTTTATAGCACTTAGGCATCATTTAGATGAGCGTAATATACGCGCGTGCTTTTCACGCGTGTCGTACGCACCTATATTAGGCTATGGAGCAGTGCAGACAGTCCGTGAGTTTTGCGCAGCGTGAGTCCGCTGCGTAAAACTCACGACATGTTCTATATTTCTGCCTATTTTGCGCATCACGCACCCATTGAAGTCAATGGGTGCGTGAAAACCACGCAGGTCGCACGGAAGCACTTCCGTGCGAACTGCGTGGTTCGCACAACAGCTGTCAAACTCTGAATGTAAACAGAAAAGCACCACGTGCTTTTCTGTTTACAAACATCCAAACGGAGTGTCAAAATGATGGCGGCTGCGAGAAAATCTCGCAGCCGCGCATCATACACTGATGACACACGCAGCTGTTAAGTGCCTTTTGCGCACGCAAAACGCCGCGTTTTTTGCGTGCGCAAAATGCACACGCTCGTGTAAATCAGGCCTTATATTGTATGTTTGCCTTCAAATTGAAATTTTAATACCAATAAGATTTGAAAACCTTTTATTTTTTTTATGTTCAGTTTCTTATGTGCAACTACTTTGACTCTGATATTTTGTTTACTTTTTTTTTGGGCAGTATACCAATAATACATATTCTATATAATGATCTTGCTGATGCATTCCATTTTTGGGCTGACCTTTATTTAAGGGGGTGGGCTTTACCCAAGTGGCATGGTTTATCATCCTGCTCTCTTTTTGCAGATAGAGCATTGTGGGGCTTTTTCTGTGAACCTCAGGCTCAGGCATACCTCCCAACTGTCCCGGATCCGGCGGGACAGTCCCGGTTTCTCACCGCTGTCCCGCCGTCCCGGGCGGTCTGCAAAATGTCCCGACGGACGCTGCAGCTGTATCAAAACAGCTGATCGCTGCTGACAGGCGCTGCCACTCTCCGCTCTGCTTTCACTCACCGTCATAAGAGTGGACCAGTCCAGTCATCTGACCTGTCATCTGACCTGTCATCTGACCTCACCGGTCAGGTGACCAGTCAGGTGACTGGACTGGTCCACTCCCGGGCCGGCATCGACACCAGTGAGAACGCCGCCGCAAGACTCCTGCCTTCTTCTGACGGTGAGTGAAAGCAGAGCAGAGAGTGGCAGCAGTAGGGCTGGCTACCTCTTATAAGGGGGTTGTGTTGCGCTACCTACAGGGAGCTATCTACAGGGGTGCTGTGTCTGGCGCTATGTACAGGGGGGCTGTGTGGAGATATCTACAGGGGGGCTGTATCTAGAGCTATCTACAGGGGGGCTGTATCTAGAGCTATCTACAGGGGGGCTGTATCTAGAGCTATCTACAGGGGAGCTGTATCTGGAACTATCTACAGGGGAGCTGTATCTGGAACTATCTACAGGGGGGCTGTATCTGGAGCCATCTACAGGGGGGCTGTATCTGGAGCCATCTACAGGGGGGCTGTATCTGGAGCCATCTACAGGGGGGCTGTATCTGGAGCCATCTACAGGGGGGCTGTATCTGGAGCCATCTACAGGGGGCTGTATCTGGAGCCATCTACAGGGGGCTGTATCTGGAGCCATCTACAGGGGGGCTGTGTCTGGCGCTATGTACATGGGGGCTGTGTCTGGCGATATGTACATGGGGGCTGTGTCTGGCGCTATCTACAGGGGGGGCTGTGTTTAGCTATCTACAGGGGGGCTGTGTGTGGAGCGATCTACAGGGGGGCTGTGTGTGGAGCGATCTACAGGGGGGCTGTGTGTGGAGCAATCTACAGGCGGGCTCTGGTGGATGATTTTTCCATTGATAGCAGAGTTACACAACTGGAAAAAAAAAATCCCCGTCCTGTAACTCTGCTACATGCCCATTGAAAAGTCATCAACCACAGGGTCTCCCTCTTGACTTTCATTGTTCTCAGTCTTTTGGTTTGTCCTGCAGCTGCTGCCGTGATGAGCAAATGTTCTACCCAAGATAGGAAAAGTAACATAAAGACGATATAACCGGATCCATAATTTCTGTGATATCCAGACAGTCTAGAGATCCGCAGTGTGAATGTGCGCTTGTTGTTTGCAGAAGGATCTGGCCGTGATATGTTTATATGCAGGAAATTGGGCGTGGTTAGGGGCGTGGCTTAAAATGTCTCTTTTCCGAATTCAAAAGTTGGGAGGTATGGGCTCAGGCTGTTTATTATGAGGAGGAGAGGGAAAATGGCTGATCTCCTGGGAAACATAGGACACATATAGAATTCTTTATATATTTCTCTATTCGAATTGCAATCTAAGGAAAGGAGGATTTTGAAAACGTGAATGCAAATGTTAAGGTATCAATTTCAGAAGTCTTTTTAAGATGCCAGGATTTGTGTTTGAGTAGAATTTTGAAAAAGCTTATTTAAATTTGCATTATACTTTAATCACGTTTTGATCCTTTATAATGGCTGTGCTCCGCAGGCAATCATGTTATTGGGGGACCAGGACCCAAAGATGAACTTCACAAAGAAAGCACTTTAATTCATGAAGAGATGAAAGCCAAGACAGAAACAGATTCTTCTTCACAGTTAAAGCACCATCCAGGGCAAAATGGTAGCACACTTCAATCTGCTGATTTAATAGGTAAGATTTTTTAACCTGCACTTTTTAACCTGCACTTTTTAACCTGCACTTTAGCTGTTGTCAGCAAAAAAGTAAAAAAAAGTAATTTTGTAGATATATTTAATATAGACCGTTTACGCTTTGCCCAAAATTGTATGTAACCTATTTGAATTGCTATTTCGTAATCCAAGTTTACAAAAATCAGCAGCATCAATCATATACAAGTGATACAAAATGTGAATGAACTAATATATATATATATATATGTGTATATATACACCGCGTTCCAAATTATTATGCAAGTGTTATTTTTCGCTGATTTTCCTAAATAGTCGATGCAAATGACAGTCAGTATAATCTTCAAGCCATCAACCGTTGGAGTATAATGTGAATTTTATTGAGCAAATCTCCTAATGATAACAGATTATTTTTTTTAGAAGTAAAAAAACTCAAAATGCACCGTTTCAAATTATGCACAACAGAGATCAAAACATTTTAAAGGTTGTAAAGAGAACTGAAACGGTAATTTGTTGAATTTGCAGCATCAGGAGGTCATATTTAGCTCTTTCAATCAAAAAAAACATAGCAGGCCAAGTTACATGTTAACATAGGACCCCTTCTTTGATATCACCTTCACAATTCTTGCATCCATTTGTGAGAATTTGGACAGTTTCTGCTTGAATATCTTTGTGTTTCATCCTATGTGACCGATGCAGCCTGTGATTGGCTGCAGAAGTCACATGGGATGAAACGTCATCCCTGAAGGCCAGGTTGGATACAGAGAGATGTGGTAAGTATAACTTTTGTGAGTTGCAATTTTTGCGGTGGAAACGCAGCTTTACTGCCGCAGAAATCCCAACATCTGCTATTTGTTGTGGTATTTACTTCCCCAACAGAAAATCAGCTATTCCAAAACATAAATTAAAATGGTGCGGATTAAAAAAAAACGCACAGCAGGTCAGTTTATGAACTATTTTTCTGCAAATTGTTTACGCTACACGTGGACATACCCTTACAGGGGAAATGTCTGGTCATAGAAGTCTTCACCCGGCAAGATCAGCTGTTTGCACGGGGGGGGGGGGCGGCGGTTTCATTGTGAAGGGGTTGCCTCTGAAGAGACAACCCGAAAACATTGGGGCAGATTTACTAATGTGGCTGTGCCTAGACCTTGCTGTAAATGTTCCACCTTTCTGGTGCATAATGTAGACATATGGGAAGGTGTCCGTCGGCCATAGAAATGAATGGGACTGTAATTACGGGCGATTTTACGGTCGTGTGGGGGCCTTAGACCGTATTAGAAAATCTGCCTCATTGTTTCCAACATTCTAAATACACCGCGTTCCAAATTATTATGCAAATGTTACTTTTCGCTGATTTTCCTAAATTGTCGATGCAAATGACAGTCAGTATAATCTTCAAGCCATCAACCGTTGGAGTATAATGCGAATTTTATTGAACAAATCTCATAACAGATTTTTTTTTTAGAAGTAAAAAACTCAAAATGCACTGTTTCCAATTATTATGCACAACAGAGATCAAAACATTTTAAAGGTTGTAAAGAGAACTAAAATGGTAATTTGTTGAATTTGCAGCATCAGGAGGTCATATTTACAGAAATCAAAAGCTCTTTCAATCAAAAAAAACTTAGCAGGCCAAGTTACATGTTAACATAGGACCCCTTCTTTGATATCACCTTCACAATTCTTGCATCCATTGAATTTGTGAGTATTTGGACAGTTTCTGCTTGAATATCTTTGCAGGATGTCAGAATAGCCTCCCAGAGCTTCTGTTTTTATGTGACCTGCCTCCCACCCTCATAGATACTTTGCTTGAGGATGCTCCAAAGGTTCTCAATAGGGTTGAGGTCCGGGGAACATGGGGGCCACACCATGAGTTTTTCTCTCCTTTTATGCCCATAGCAGCCAATGTCACAGAGGTATTCTTTGCAGCATGAGATGGTGCATTGTCATGCATGAAGATAATTTTGCTACGGAAGGCACGGTTCTTCATTTTGTACCACGGAAGAAAGTGGTCAGTCATAAACTCTACTTACTTTGCAGAGGTCATTTTCCAGTACATCCCTCTTGACAGCACTACAGGAGGTTGCCCTCTTGACCTCTGTAGGGACAGGAAGACAGAGAGGTTAAAAGGCCCCTCCCACCACCCACTTGCCAGTGTTCTTCCTGTCCCCACAAGGGTCAGGAGCAGAGAGCGTCGCTCCTGTATTGGTGCAGGAAAGAAACTTGGGCAGGGGGCAAGATCGGGGGGTCCGTGCACTCCCCCTTCTCTTCCCCCTAAAGCCCAGGCTAACACCCCTCAAACGACGGGTCCCTTAGCTCCCTCCCTGAGACACCTACCGGAGGAATCCTAGGCAGGGTTCTGGTAGTGTGTGGGGGGCTGGGGTTTCCCAAGCAGGCTTCGGCCGGGCCGCGGACCAGGCGGGGACCGGCAGCTCCATAGGCATGGACGCACCGGCAGGGATCCTCGCTGCACCGCATAGCAAGCCTCAGTCGCCGGCTATGGCGGCTGCACTCCAGGTACACGCTGGACGAATAGCCGACCGGAAATGACGTTGCACTACTTCCGGTCCGCGGCCATCTTGGAAGGCGGGAAATTCAAAACGCCCGCATTTAAAGGGACACGCACAGGTATGTAGTTAGAGCTGATAACTCTAACTTGGATTAATTTTTTGTGGATTGCATATTGCATTGCCTGTTACCTGTCGCGGTATGGAACTTCCTCGTCCTGATGCAACTCCAGATATGTCCCAGGGTCACGTGAGTCTCACCCTTGGGGAAGGGTATGACCCCTTATGTATGTACACCATACTTTACCTACCTTCTGTTTTCTCTAGGAAAAAGATTCCTCTCAGAGACAAACTGATAAAAAGAAGGTTAAAAAATGTGCGACTTGTGCAAAAAAATTGCCAGAGTCCCATAGAAAACAATTGTTTTAGGATTGTATTGCAAAAATACTAAAGGAGGAACAACCAACGTTCATGTCCGAACTTAGGACTATGATTCGTGAAGAAGTGGGTCAGTCAGTAGCCTCCCTCGCCCCTCCGCAAGAAACTCCATCACACTCCCGGGCAAAAAGACCGCGGATTGAAGTGGATCAAAAATATTGGCGGCCTTCTCAGGGGTCGGACTCTGAGCAGGGGTGCTATTACCTATCGGAGGATGAGTTAGAAGAAAGAGAGGAACTCTTGCCTTCAACTTCTTCCACTCAAGAGAAAAAAAATTTCTTCTCTTCCGAGATGTCGGATACCTTAATTCAAGCAATACGGGAAACTATGGATATTCCCGAAGAAGACCAACCACATACCATCCAGGATGAGATGTTTGGCGGTCTAACGGAAAAGAAAACAAGGGTTTTTCCGGTAAACGAAAATCTTAAAAGAATGGTGACAACTGAGTGGGAAGATTCAGAAAAAAGGCTCTTCATTTCAAGAGATTTTAAAAACAGACTTCTCTTTGATCCAGAGGACACTAAGCCTTGGGATGAGATCCCAAAAGTAGATGTCCCAGTCGCCAGGGTTGCTAAAAAAAACGCAATCCCATTTGAAGATTCCTCTCAGTTGAGGGACGCCATGGACCGAAAGGCAGACGGACTACTGAAAAGAGCGTGGGAATTTTCCTCTGCCTTGATCTCGACTAATATCGCGGCCACATCAGTAGCAAGAGCAATGTTTATATGGCTAAACCAGCTAGAGACCCATTTGATGATGAAGACATCACGACAAGATCTATTAGAATCTCTACCCTTACTAAAGATGGCAACCGGATTCTTGGTAGACGCTTCAGCGGAATCTATTAGATTTGCTGCCAGGAATGGGGCTCTCTCAAATGCTGCTAGAAGAGCATTATGGCTCAAAATGTGGTCAGGAGATACGAAGTCCAAAAACAAGTTGTGTTCTATTCCATTTACAGGGTCTCTGATGTTCGGTCCTCTCCTTGATAACATGCTGGAGAGTGCAACAGATAGAAAAAAGGGGTTTCCTGAAGAGAAACCAAAAAAACACCCTCAGTTTGGAAGATTTCGCCAACAGAGGGATCCTACCTCACAGAACTACAGCGGGAAAGGGAAGTCCGGTCGCTGGAGTTACCCCAAAGGGAAAAGGGGTCGAGGATATCTCCTTAACCCAAATAATTCATTCCAGCCCTCAAAACAATGACGCCAAGAGTGTGGGGGGAAGACTCCTACATTTTTATCCCAAATGGTCGAGAATAACCCAGAACCCCTGGGTTCTAAAGATAATAGAAGAAGGATACAAAATAGAATTTTCCTCCATTCCTCCAGAGAAATTCCTAGTAACCCAGTACCAAGCAAAAGATCTTCATCAGATCCTTATCCAGGACGTCCAGAAACTACTCAGATTGAGAGCCATTTCTCCAGTTCCCCACAACGAAATATGCAAAGGCCACTATTCAAAAATCTTCTTGGTCAAAAAACCAAACGGTTCCTACAGGACAATAATCAACCTGAAGGTCCTAAACAAATGGGTGAAATATCGGAAATTCAAGATGGAGTCTATCAGATCGACTATTCCTCTAATAAGGGAAGAGGCATCAATGTGTACGATCGATTTAAAGGATGCGTATTATCACGTTCCTATCCACCCCGCGTACCAGAGATTCCTCAGATTCGCAATTCAGGACGGTCCTTCCATTCTCCACTTCCAGTTTGTCTGCCTCCCCTTCGGCCTTTCCTCCGCCCCCAGAATTTTTACAAAAATTATGGCAGAGATCATGGCATTCATAAGAAATCAAGGTATAGTAATTATCCCATATCTAGACGACTTCTTGTTGACAGCAGATACTCCGGCTATCTTAGTCAGTCATCGGTCACAGGTTCTTTCCCTCCTACAAGAATTGGGATGGATAATCAACTTTCAGAAGTCGAGTCTTCCTCCCCAGAAACAGAAGGTCTTCTTAGGAGTACTGCTGGACTCCTCCCTTCAGCATTCCTTCCTCCCAAGAGAGAAACAAATACTCCTACTGGCAGAAGTAAGAAAATTTTGGGGGAAAGACGCCTGTTCCATAAGGGAATGTATGCGGATGTTGGGAATGATGACGTCTTGCATCCAATCTATTCCATGGAGCCAATTTCACTCCAGACCCTTACAGAATCTGATCTTGTCCCGGTGGGATCGAAAACAAAACTCCCTGAATTTAAAAATTCAAATTTATGAGACTGTGAAATCATCCCTCCTGTGGTGGCTCTGCACAAACAACATAGACAAGGGAGTCCCTGGAGAATGGTCCCTAAACAGGGAAGTCTTTCTCTCCCTAACCCGAAATTGGGGTTATCCACAAATAGACCTGTTTGCCACGAGGAAGAACACTCAAGTAGAGACATTCTTCTCCCTAAATCTCAGAGACAACCCATTGGGAGCAGATGCATTGTCCCAACCCTGGGGCATGGATCTGGCCTATGCTTTTCCTCCGTTTCCTCTAATACCAATGGTATTAAGAAAAATCCAGGAAGATTTGACAGCTCATTATTATTCTTCCCTATTGGCCAAAAAGAAGTTGGTTTCCAATCGTACAATACCTAGCGTTGGAAGACCCTATCATGCTCCCAGCCAGGGAGAATCTTCTCTCCCAGGGTCCCTTATTCTTCCAGGGAATAGAAACTCTGAAATTGTCAGCCTGGATCCTGAAAGGCAGATCTTGAGGAACCACGGTCTGTCAGACGAGGTAATTTCAACTATCTTATCAAGTCATAAAGAAGTTACCTCTAAAATCTATCAAAAGATTTGGAAGAAATTCTGTTCCTGGCATGGAAACCCAGGACCAGACCCCTTTTCTCCCAACATTGCGAAAATCCTAGATTTCTTACAATCGGGATTCAAAAAAGGACTTAGCCCTAGTACCTTAAAAGTACAGATTTCAGCCTTAGGTAATTTTTTTAACACTCCTCTGGCTGAACATCGGTGGATCAGAAGATTCACCCAAGCGGTCTCTAAACTGAAACCTTCCCTAAAGAAATCAGTTCCTACCTGGGATTTGAATGTGGTGTTAACAACTCTTTGTGAGCCCCCCTTTGAGCCGCTCAACGAAATTAGTATGCATTTTTTAACTCTAAAAGCTGCATTCTTAGTCGCTATTACTTCAGCAAGAAGGATTGGAGAGATCCAATCTCTGTCAGTCATAGAACCGTACCTAAAAGTACAAGAGGATAAGATCATCCTAAAGCTGGACCCTTCCTTTATTCCAAAGGTATCTACTGCTTTCCATAGAGAACAAGAAATAATTCTACCTTCCTTTTATCCAGATCCAAAAAACCAACAAGAAGAAAAATTCCATTGCCTGGATGTCAGGCGAACAATTCTTCAGTATCTGGGTAGAACCTCCTCCTGGAGACAAGATAAAAATCTATTTGTCCTATTTGGGGGAAAGAATAGAGGAAAGAAAGCCTCAAAAGGCTCTCTAGCGAGATGGGTAAAAACCACCATACAAGAAGCCTACAAGTCCCAAGGACTATGTGCCCCACAAGGCATCAGAGCCCATTCAACGAGGGCAGTTTCGGCATCCTGGGCAGAAAGAAGAGAAGCCTCTATGGACCAAATCTGCAGAGCTGCCACTTGGTCAAGCCATCATACGTTTTACAAACATTATAGGCTCGATGTTCTGTCCGATACGGATTTAAGTTTTGGACGGAAAGTCCTTCAATCCATAGTCCCGCCCTGAGCATTATATTCTGGTATTGCTCCTGTAGTGCTGTCATGAGGGATGTACTGGAAAATAGCAATTAGACCTACCGGTAATTGTATTTCCAGGAATCCATCATGACAGCACCATTACATCCCTCCCTGATTGAATTCTGATTTGTGCATTTAACATGTCAGTTATTATCCCTAGAAATAAAATAGGGCTGCATCCATCCTGGTGTAGTAATTGAAAAACACTGGCAAGTGGGAGGTGGGAGGGGCCTTTTAACCTCTCTGTCTTCCTGTCCCTACAGAGGTCAAGAGGGCAACCTCCTGTAGTGCTGTCATGATGGATTCCTGGAAATACAATTACCGGTAGGTCTAATTGCTATTTTCACACCGTCAGGGGCCCTAAAGGGGCCTACTAGCTCTCTCCCCATGATTCCAGCCCAAAACATGACTCAGCCACCTCCTTGCTGACGTCGCAGCCTTGTTTGAGACATGGTGGCCATTCACCAACCATCCACTACATCCATCTGGACCATCCAGGGTTGCACGGCACTCATCAGTAAACAACACGGTTTGAAAATTAGTCTTCATGTTTTTCTGAGCCCACTGCTTGTGAGCATTGTTTAGGGGTGGCCGAATAATAGCTTTATGCACACTTGCAAACATCTGGAGGATCCTACACCTTGAGGTTCGTGGGACTCCAGAGGCACTAGCGGCTTCAAATACCTGTTTGCTGCTTTGCAATGGCATTTTAGCAGCTGCTCTCCTAATCCTATTAATTTGTCTGGCAGAAACCTTCCTCATTATGCCTTTATCTGAACGAACCTGTCTGTGCTCTGAATTAGCCACAAATCTTTTCACAGTACGATGATCACGCTTACGTGTTCTTGAAATATCCAATGTTTTCAAACCTAGTGCAATACCTTGGACAATTTCACGCTTTTCGGCAGCACAGAGATCCTTTTTCTTTCCCATATTGCTTAAAACCTGTGGCCTGCTTAACCCCCTCCCGCTCCTGGACGTATTATTAGGTCATGGTAGCTGTATCGTTCGCGCTCCTTGACTTAATAGTACGTCTCAGGAATAACGGCCGTTTCGGTCGTCGTCCTGACACATACAGGAGCTGTGACAGCTGCTGTCTCGTACAGCAGCTGCCGCAGCTCCTACCTCGGGGACCGATCGCTGTGTCCCCGCTGATTAACCCCTTAAAAGCCGCGTTCAATAGAGATCGTGGCTTTTTAGGGGTTAAGCTGCCATCGCCGGCCTGCTACACGATAGCGGCTGGCGATGGTGACTATGGCAACCGGACACCAAACAATGGCGTCCGGCTATGCCATCGACAGAAGCCTAGTGGGTCCTGACAAAGTCAGGACCCACTATGCTTGCTGTCAGTGAGTAGCTGACAGTTCTAATACACTGCACTACGCATGTAGTGCAGTGTATTAGAATTGCGATCAGGACCTCCTTCCCTCAAGTACCCTAGTGGTACAAAGTAATAAAGTAAAAAGATGTGTAAAAATAAGAAAATAAAAGTATTAAAAGTAAAAATTTACCTTATCAGTACTTTATTATTAATAAAAATATATAAACAAATAAACTATACATAATTGGTATCGCTGCGTCCGTAACGGCCTGAACTACAAAATTATTTTTGTTATTTATCCCGCTGTCACTTCACCTCCCAAAAAACGGAATAAAAAGATATCAAAAAGTCGCATGTACCTAAAAATGGTACTGATCGAAACTACAGTTCATTACGCAAAAAATAAGTCCTCGCACGGCTTTATTGATGGAAAAATAAAAAAGTTCTTGCTTAGAATAAGGTAACAGAAAAAGTGAATGATTTTTTACAAAACTTATTTTATTGTGCAAACGCCATAAGACATAAAAAAACTATAAACAACTGGTATCGCCGTAATGGTATCGCCCCGCAGAATAAAGTGAATGTCCTTTATAGCGCACGGTGAACGCTGTAAAAAAAATAGAATAAAAAAACAATAGTAGAATTGCTGTTTTTTAGTCCCCACGCCACCTAAAAATAGAATAAAAACTGATCAAAAAGCTGCATGCACCCCAAGAAAACTACAATGAATTCCTCAAGGGGTCTAGTTTCCTTAATGGGGTCACTTTTGGGGGGTTTCCACTGTTTTGGCACCACAAGACCTCTTCAAACCGGACATGGTGCCTAATAAAAAAGAGGCCTCAAAATCCACTAGGTGCGCCTTTGCTTCGGAGGCTGGTGCTTCAGTCCATTACCGCACTAGGGCCACATGTGGGATATTTCTCTAAACTGCAGAATCTGGGCAATAAGTATTAAGTTGCGTTTCTCTGATAAAACCTTTTGTGTTATAAAAAAAAATGGTATAAAGAGGATTTTCTGCCCAAAAAAAATCATGTAAATTTCACCTCTACTTTGCTCTAAATTCCTGTGAAACACCTAAAGGGTTCATAAACTTTCTAAATGCTGTTGTGAATACTTTGAGGGGTCTAGTTTCTAAAATGGGGTGTTTCATAGGGGTGTCTAATATATAGGCCCCTCAAAGCAACTTCAGAATGAATGGTAGGTGGAGGAGCCTTAAGAATAATTTTAAAGAACTAGGCTACAAGCTGAAGGGAAGGACCTCCAAGGTTGTATTCTCAGGAATACTGCCTGTGCCATGCGCATCAGAGGAAAGACAGCGGAAGCTCAGGGAGTTAAATGCATGGCTTAAGTCTAGGTGTAGAGGAGAAGGCTTTGGGTTCCTAGAGCACTGGGCTGACTTTTCATTGGGGTACAAACTGTATTCTGCAGATGATTTGCACCTAAATGGAAGGGGGTCCGCTGTGCTGGGGGACAGAAGTCTAGCTGGGGTGGCGGAGTGTTTAACCCCTTCAGGACACAGCCTGTTTTGGCCTTATGGACGCAGCCGATTTTTTCAAATCTGACGTGTCACTTTATGTGGTAATAGCTCCGAAATGCTTTTACCTATCCAAGCGATTCTGAGATTTTCTCGTAACATATTATACTTTACGTCAGTGAAAAAATTTGGTTGATAAATTGAGTATTTATTTGTGGAAAACACCAAAATTTAGAGAAAATTTGCAAAAATTAGCATTTTTCTAAATTTAAATGTATCTGCTTGTAAAATAGATAGTAATACCACACAAAATAGTTACTAGTTAACATTTCCCATATGTCTACTTTATGTTTGCATCATTTTTTTGAACGTCCTTTTATTTTTCCAGGACGTTACAAGGCTTATAAGTTTAGCAACAATTTCTCACATTTTCAAGAAATTTCCAAAACCTATTTTTTCATGGACCAGTTCAGTTCTGAAGTGGCTTTGAGGGCCTTATATATTAGAAACTCCCCATAAATCACCCCATTTTAAAAACTGCACCTCCCAAAGTATTCAAAACTGCATTAAGAACGTTTTTTAACCCTTTAGGCGTTTCACAGGAATTAAAGCAAAGTAGAGCTGAAATTTACAAATGACATTTTTTTTTTGCAGAAATTTATTTGTAATAAAAAAAATTCTGTAACACAGAAGGTTTTACATGAGAAACGCAACTCAATATTTATTGCCCAGATTCTGCAGTTTTTAGAAATATCCCACATGTGGCCCTAGTGTGCTACTGGACTGAAGCACCGGCCTCAGAAGCAAAGGAGCACCTAGTGGATTTTGGGGCCTCCTTTTTATTACAATATATTTTAGGCTCCATGTCAGGTTTGAAGAGGTATTGTGGCGCCTAAACAGTGGAAAACCCCAAAAAGTGACCCCATTTTGGAAACTACACCCCTCAAGGAATTTATCTAGTGGTATAGTGAACATTTTAACCCCACAGGTTTTTTGCTGAATTTATTGAAATTAGTCTGTGAAAATAAAAATCTACATTTCTTCTGAAGAAACAGACATTTTTAATTTTTACACGGAATAAAGGAGAAAAAGCACCCCAACATTTGTACAGAAATTTCTCCTGATTGCGGCAATACCCCATATTTGGTAATAAACTGTTGTTTGGACTAACAGCGGGGCTCAGAAGAGAGGGAGTGCCATTTGGAGTGCAGATTTGCTGGAATGTTTTTTTGGTGCCATGTTGCACTTGCCGAGCCCCAGGGGTACCAGAACAATGGAAACCCACAGAATTTACCCCATTTTGGAAACTATACCCCTCAAGGACTTCATCTATGTGTGTTGTTATCATTGTGACCACACAGGTATTTCACAGAATTCATTTGAATTGGGCTGTAAAATAAAAATAAATTTTTTTCCCAATAAAATGTAGTTTTGACTAAACATTTTTCTTTTTGAAAGAGCATAAAATACCAAATTTTGTTATGCAATTTCTCCTGAGTATGGCAATACCCCATATGTTGTTATAAACTGCTGTTTCTGCACATGGCAGGGCTCAAAGTGGAAGGACCGCCATTTAGCTTTTTTTGCAGCTAAGATTTTAGTGGAATGGTTTTTGGATGCCATGTCATGTTTGAACAGCCTCTGAGGTACCTGTATAGTAGAGACCCCTGAGAAGTGACCCCATTTTGGAAACTACACCCCTCAAAGAATTAATCTAGGGGTGTAGTGCGCATTTGGACCCTACAGTTTTTTCACAGAATTTCTTAGCGTTGGGCCAAGAAAATTATTTTTTTTTTTCTAAAAATATGTAGATTTACCTAAAAATGTTTCCTTTTTGCAAGCAACAAAAGAGAAAAGCAAAACACAATTTATTATCTAATTTCTCCCATATACGGCAATACCCCACATGTGGACCTTACTTGCTGCCTGGCCACAACGGCAAGACTCAGAATGGAAACTGCACCTTGCAACATTTGGTGACATTTACTGCATTGTGCCATGATTACAGAGACACAAAAGGTGTTGAAATAATACCCTTTAAATATTCATCTAGGGGTGTAGTGAGAATTTTAATGTGTTTAGGGTACACTTAATTGTGTAGAGTGAAAATTTTAATTTGAGATATACAAAAAAATGGGACATAGAATGTAATTAAAACCACAGAAAAGGCCATACTCACAGATTGGTTGGTGGGTAAAATACCCGTTCCAAACAGGACGCAACCAGGTCAGAGAATGCTGTTGATGGGAAGTGCCCAGGTGTGTTTAAATAATGATAGCCACTCCCACTAACCTTGAGGGGAGTGGTGTGTTGGGCATGGAAGTAAATGTGTAATAATAATAAATAAATAATAAAGTACTGTGTATAGTGCACATGTGAGGTATAGGGGACATGACTAAGTGTAGTGTGTAGAAATCAGGGCTGTGAGTGAAACAAAAAAAGTGAGTGGAGAGTGTAAAACATGGAGGCATAGTGTTTGGATAGTGAGGCACAGCATATATCGCCGAATAGCAGCCTATTTATAACGCCCATACTGTAAGAGAGCGGGCTGCCCTGCATGCAGTGCCAAACATCCGCACACCAGGCTATCCCAGCATCATAAGACCCGGGCGCGTCCTGAAAAAAAGTATGTACAATGTAAGTAACCATGAAAAAACATGGGGTATTAGTTGTTGTTTTGGCCAAAAAAACGCAAGCTCGCAATCCACGTCACGGATCCCCACACTTGCGAGTCCCTACCTAGAACTTTTCGTTCCAAAATCTAAGATATACAAAAAAATGGGACATAGAATGTAATTAAAACCACAGAAAAGGCCATACTCACAGATTGGTTGGTGGGTAAAATACCCGTTCCAAACAGGACGCAACCAGGTCAGAGAATGCTGTTGATGGGAAGTGCCCAGGTGTGTTTAAATAATGATAGCCACTCCCACTAACCTTGAGGGGAGTGGTGTGTTGGGCATGGAAGTAAATGTGTAATAATAATAAATAAATAATAAAGTACTGTGTATAGTGCACATGTGAGGTATAGGGGACATGACTAAGTGTAGTGTGTAGAAATCAGGGCTGTGAGTGAAACAAAAAAAGTGAGTGGAGAGTGTAAAACATGGAGGCATAGTGTTTGGATAGTGAGGCACAGCATATATCGCCGAATAGCAGCCTATTTATAACGCCCATACTGTAAGAGAGCGGGCTGCCCTGCATGCAGTGCCAAACATCCGCACACCAGGCTATCCCAGCATCATAAGACCCGGGCGCGTCCTGAAAAAAAGTATGTACAATGTAAGTAACCATGAAAAAACATGGGGTATTAGTTGTTGTTTTGGCCAAAAAAACGCAAGCTCGCAATCCACGTCACGGATCCCCACACTTGCGAGTCCCTACCTAGAACTTTTCGTTCCAAAATCTAAGATATACAAAAAAATGGGACATAGAATGTAATTAAAACCACAGAAAA
This sequence comes from Rhinoderma darwinii, assembly GCF_050947455.1. Lineage (NCBI taxonomy): Eukaryota > Metazoa > Chordata > Amphibia > Anura > Rhinodermatidae > Rhinoderma > Rhinoderma darwinii. The sequence goes on from NC_134687.1 coordinate 340,084,893, forward strand.
GGCCATACTCACAGATTGGTTGGTGGGTAAAATACCCGTTCCAAACAGGACGCAACCAGGTCAGAGAATGCTGTTGATGGGAAGTGCCCAGGTGTGTTTAAATAATGATAGCCACTCCCACTAACCTTGAGGGGAGTGGTGTGTTGGGCATGGAAGTAAATGTGTAATAATAATAAATAAATAATAAAGTACTGTGTATAGTGCACATGTGAGGTATAGGGGACATGACTAAGTGTAGTGTGTAGAAATCAGGGCTGTGAGTGAAACAAAAAAAGTGAGTGGAGAGTGTAAAACATGGAGGCATAGTGTTTGGATATGCCCAACACACCACTCCCCTCAAGGTTAGTGGGAGTGGCTATCATTATTTAAACACACCTGGGCACTTCCCATCAACAGCATTCTCTGACCTGGTTGCGTCCTGTTTGGAACGGGTATTTTACCCACCAACCAATCTGTGAGTATGGCCTTTTCTGTGGTTTTAATAAAATTTTAATTTGTGCTCAGCATGTGCTACTGGCAAATTTTCATTGGATGGGCCTATTTTTTCTGGATCACTCCAAAACACTACCAACATTTAGAGTATTCAATGAGGGGTATATTGTACTTAGTGTTTTTTTTATTATTATGAATATAAAACAGGCTAATGAAGTATGGATAAGGCCTGCATTAGTAAATTGGAAACTATTTGGAAATCTGTAACAAGGCTGTAAAAATGGGACTAGTGAAGACATGTACAATATTGTTAGTACCAAAATTATCAGTTTCAGTCAGATCAAAAGGAAAAGGTATTAAAAATGATGCACTGTGTGGTAAATTTTATAGCCTTCAGAGATGCATAGGGCTGGCTTTGAAGGGCAGTCTGGACAAAAATAGCGAGTGTCACTTCTTTTGCCCCTCTTGGAGCACTCACGGCATACTCTTTGGGGATATTTTCTGTTCTCCGTTGAGGGAATAGTGGACACAAAATGACTCTCCGTGAGTCTTTTAGCATCTTCACAATCTAGTGGATGTGAGGGGGAAAAATTTTTAAACAAGATGTCCTCAATCACTTTCTCTTGGTAAGTGAGGTATGTGTCAGTAGTGCCAGACTATTTGCGCAGCACAAAGGAATTGTATGTGGCTACTTGAATAAGGTAGATGGCAATTTTTTTGTACCAAGCATAAGACTTCCTCATTACTAGGTATGGCTGGATAGCTTGGTCGGCCAGATCCACACCACCCATGTACTTGTTATACTCTAATATACAAGAAGCTTTTTGCTTCTGAGTGGTGGATCCCCTTTCTGTTACTCCCAGGGTGGCATCTGAGTGTATAGTACTTAAAACAAAAACATATTTTTTGTCTTTGTATCTGACTGCAAGAAGCTCACCACTGCGAAGGCAACTTGACTCTCCCTTTTTTAATTTAAGGCTGCCAAGTGTTTGTGGGAAGCCCAGGCGATTTTTTCGAATGGTCCCACAAGCCCCCGTATTTTGTGTCTGCAGACTTTTAAAAAGGGGTATACTACTATAAAAATTGTCCGTGTACAGTTTATACCCCTTTTGCAGAAATGGTCTGATTAGCTCCCACACCATTTTGCCATTTGTCCCCATGTTCGGAGGGCAACCCAGTGGACTTAGCTTTCGATCCTTGCCCTCATAGATCCTAAAAGCAGATGTATAGCCGGATGAGCTTTCACACATTTTATATAATTTTACTCCATATCGAGCCCTCTTTTCAGGGAGATATTGCTTGAAATGAAGCCTCCCTTTAAATTTTACCAGGGATTCGTCTATTGAGATGTTTTGTGTGGGGGTATAGAGAGTCAAAAATTTATCTGAAAACATGCTGAGGAGAGGTCTGATTTTATAGAGCCGGTCAAAGTCTGCAGCATTGTTTTGTGGGCAATTATTATTATCGTTAAAATGGAGAAATCTCAAAAGGATTTCATAACTATTTCTGCTCATCACTGCGGAATAGGTGGGAGTACAGTGCACCGAGCATGAGGCCCAGTATGATCTGATGGTCGATTTTCTGACTAGACCCATTGCCAGCGTTAGACCTAAAAATGTCTTTATTTCGTTAAGATTTGTTGGGGTCCACGCATTTCGTCTGGCATAAGATGACTGAGGGTTTTTTTCTAAATACTGACTGGCATATATGTTTGTCTGAAAAACAAAGTGCTATAATAAATCATCGCTTATAAAAAGCTGAAAAAAATCAATTGGACTGAAACCCTCCACATTGACATTAATTCCAGGGACGGCATTAAAATCTGGCAAAAATGGGGTGGCAGAATTTGGAGGCTCCCATCTGAGAGATGCGATTTCTGAGGGAATAATAATTTGGCCTGGTGGAACCTGTGAAATGTCTTGCACTCCCTCACTTGTACTTGGCACGTCAGACATGTCAATATCCTGATGTGCATGCCTACTAGGTCCTTGTGGCGGACTGTCACTGCACCTCAGATGTTTATCAGATGGACCAGATTCTCCATCGCTTTCAGTGATGTCTATGTCACTGTCGTTAAAACCCTGGAAGGGACTATCGTCATCTGATGCAGCACTTTCGCTATCAGAATCCAAGAGAGCAAATGCCTCTTCAGCAGTATATAACTTGCGTGCCATTTTTTTATGTATTTTATTTTTACTTATTTTTTTGTAGCAATTTTAATAAAAGTAAAGAAAAAGTCCTAATCAATTGATCAATAAATTTATGAACAACCCTAATAATTAATCAATTAGTATCTAGAATTAATAGAACTATAAAATATAGGAAGAAATTATTTTATCTAAATGTGTGTATATGTATATATATATGATTTTATAGATATATATATACATTTATTATAAGCCCTAATTGATTATTAATTAATTGCCCTAATCTGAGTACTATCTAAACGATCTACCTAACAGTCTACCTAAACTAACTAGCTGCCTACACTAAACTATAACTAGCTGCCTACACTAAACTATCTATGTGGAGGTGTTTTTGTGTATTTCACAGTTGCTGTGTCTTTATATGAGACACACTGCAGCTGCTCGGCACAGCTTCTTCTCCCCCACTGTCTCAGAACGATCTGACAGGGAGGGAGGAGAAACAGTGTAACAAGCAGCGCGAAAGTTTGTTGCTGCAACAAACTTTGCTGTGAGCACCATGATAGGTTTATCATGGTGATCACGTCATCAGGACTGACACCAATTCGGTCCTGATGTCTTCTCTCAGCACTTAGGCTGCTAGTAGCAGCGTGTGCTGAGAGATTCAGAGCACAGGGAGAGCGCTGTACACTCTGTTCTGACACCACGTGAATTAACGGGCTGCAGGAGAAAAGTCCAGCACGGCAGCCCGTTAATTCACGTGGGCTGGTCGTGAAGGGGTTAAACTAGGGCTGAGGAGGGAGGCCAATGTAGAAAATAAAGGGGTAGTTAGGTTAGAGAGGGGTCAGACTATATTGGTGGGGGGAGAAACAGACGGTGGGGAGAGGACTAGGCAACAAGATAAGTCGATCCTTTCTTTACAAAACAGCAGTGAAAATAAAAAGGCCCAAATGTCAAATCACATTTCTGATACTGAAAGTGAAACATTTAAAGGCAAGTTAAAGTGTATGTTCACAAATGCCAGAAGTCTAGCAAGCAAAATGGGGGAGCTGGAGGCCTTGATACTTGAAGAAGATATAGATATAGTTGGTGTTGCTGAGACATGGCTGGACTCTTCACATGATTGGGCTGTAAATCTACAGGGTTTTACACTGTTTCGGAAAGACAGGGCAAATAGGAAAGGTGGTGGTGTATGTCTATATGTGAGAAGCGATATGAAGGTGAGTGTGAATGAGACATTAGAGGGTGTTGATTGTGAGGAGGTTGAAACCTTGTGGGTGGAATTACAAAGAGAGGTAAACACTGAAAAAATTACTTTTGGTGTAATCTATAGACCCCCCAATATAACTGAAGAGATAGAAGGTCAAATATATAAACAGATGGAGCGGGCTGCACAGGCGGGTACTGTTGTGATAATGGGAGATTTTAATTACCGGGATATTAATTGGTGTCATGGTTCGGCTTCAACTGCAAAGGGGAGACATTTCCTCAACCTGTTGCAGGAAAATTTTATGGGCCAGTTTGTGGAAGACCCGAGTAGAGGTGAAGCTCTGTTGGATCTGGTCATTTCTAATAATGCAGATCTTGTTGGGAACGTCAATGTTTGTGAAAACCTCGGGAACAGTGATCACAATATAGTTACATTTTACCTATACTGTAAAAAACAAACACAGGCTGGGAGGGCAAAAACACTTAATTTTAAGAAGGCCAATTTCCCCAGGATGAGGGCTGCAATTCAGGATATAGACTGGGAAGAGCTAATGTTAAATAATGGGACAAATGATAAATGGGAGATTTTCAAATCTACTTTGGGTAATTATAGTGCAATATTTATTCCTACAGGTAACAAGTATAAACGACTAAAATTAAACCCCACATGGCTTACACCTTCTGTAAAAAGGGCAATACATGACAAAAAAAGGGCATTTACAAAATACAATAGTAAAATATAAAGAGCTTTCTTCCCTTTTCCCTTCCCTTGGTTGAACTTGATGGACATGTGTCTTTTTTCAGCCGTACTAACTATGTAACTATGTAACTATGTAATAAAATCTGTAAAAAGATAATAAAATCAGCAAAAATACAAAATGAAAGGCAGGTGGCCAAGGATAGTAAAACAAATCCTAAAAAATTCCTCAAGCATATAAATGCAAAAAAGCCAAGGTCTGAACATGTAGGACCCTTAGATAGTGGTAATGGGGAGTTGGTCACAGGGGATCAAGAGAAGGCAGAGTTACTAAATGGGTTTTTCCGCTTTGTATATACAACAGAAGAAGGAGCAGCTGATGTAGCCGCTGCCAGTGCTGTTAATATATCAGTTGATATACTGAATTGGATGAATGTAGATATGGTGCAAGCTAAATTAAATAAAATAAATGTACACAAGGCCCCGGGACCAGATGGGTTACACCCTAGAATTCTTAAGGAGCTTAGTTCAGTTATTTCTGTCCCCCTCTTCATAATATTTAGAGAGTCTCTCATGACTGGTATAGTGTCAAGGGACTGGCGCAGGGCAAATGTGGTGCCTATTTTCAAAAAGGGCTCTAGGTCTTCGCCGGGTAATTATAGACCAGTAAGCTTAACATCAATTGTGGGGAAAATGTTTGAGGGGCTATTGAGGGACTATATACAGAATTATGTGACAATAAATAGTATTATAAGTGACAGCCAGCACGGCTTTACAAAGGACCGAAGCTGTCAAAGCAACCTGATTTGTTTTTATGAAGAGGTAAGCAGAAGCCTAGACAGAGGGGCCGCTGTGGATATAGTGTTTTTGGACTTTGCAAAGGCATTTGACACTGTCCCCCATAGACGTCTAATGGGTAAATTAAGGACTATAGGTTTAGAAAGTATAGTTTGTAATTGGATTGAGAATTGGCTCAAGGACCGTATCCAGAGAGTTGTGGTCAATGATTCCTACTCTGAATGGTCCCCAGTTATAAGTGGTGTACCCCAGGATTCAGTGCTGGGACCACTATTATTCAACTTATTTATTAATGATATAGAGGATGGGATTAATAGCACTATTTCTATTTTTGCAGATGACACCAAGCTATGCAATATAGTTCAGACTATGGAAGATGTTTGTGAATTGCAGGCAGATTTAAACAAACTAAGTGTTTGGGCGTCCACTTGGCAAATGAAGTTTAATGTAGATAAATGTAAAGTTATGCACCTGGGTACGAACAACCTGCATGCATCATATGTCCTAGGGGAGCTACACTGGGGGAGTCACTTGTTGAGAAGGATCTGGGTGTACTTGTAAATCATAAACTAAATAACTGCATGCAGTGTCAATCAGCTGCTTCAAAGGCCAGCAAAATATTGTCATGTATCAAAAGAGGCATGGACTCGCAGGACAGGGATGTAATATTACCACTTTACAAAGCATTAGTGAGGCCTCATCTAGAATATTCAGTCCAGTTCTGGGCTCCAGTTCATAGAAAGGATGCCCTGGAGTTGGAAAAAATACAAAGAAGAGCAACGAAGCTAATAAGGGGCATGGAGAATCTAAGTTATGAGGAAAGATTAAAAGAACTAAACCTATTTAGCCTTGAGAAAAGACGACTTAGGGGGGACATGATTAACTTATATAAATATATGAATGGCACATACAAAAAATATGGTGAAATCCTGTTCCATGTAAAACCCCCTAAAAAAACAAGGGGGCACTCCCTCCGTCTGGAAAAAGAAAGGTTCAACCCGCAGAGGCGACAAGCCTTCTTTACTGTGAGAACTGTGAATTTATGGAATAGCCTACCGCAGGAGCTGGTCACAGCAGGGACAGTAGATGGCTTTAAAAAAGGCTTAGATAATTTCCTAGAACAAAAAAATATTAGCTCCTATGTGTAGACATTTTTTACTTCCCCTTTCCCATCCCTTGGTTGAACTTGATGGACATGTGTCTTTTTTCAACCGTACAAACTATGTAACTATCTAACTGTAACCTAAAAAAATAAATAAATTCGGCAATACTTCTCTTCTTACATTATACTGATAATGAGCCGTGCCCACCCCGAGATAACCCTAGTTTTGACCGTTTGTATAAACGGAGACCCCTATTTGACCATGTCAATGCCCGGTTTTCCCAAGCATACACCCCTGAGACGTGTATTTCTATTGATGAGTCCTTGGTACATTTTAAAGGGAGGCTTCAATTCCGCGAGTACCTGCCGGGTAAGAGGGCAAGGTATGGCGTGAAGATGTATAAGCTATGTGAGAGTGCATCAGGGTATACCTACAGATTTAGGATATATGAAGCGAAGGACAGCAGTATTCCGCCCCCAGAATGCCCCCACTTACTGGGAATTAATGCAAAACTTGTGTGGGATTTGGTGCACCCACTGCTGTACCAGGGTTACCAACTCTACCTGGATAATTTTTATACCAGCTTCCCACTCTTCAACTGCCTCGCTTCCAGAAGTCCTGCGGCATGCGGCACTGCTAGAAGAAATCTGAGAGGCCTCCCTAAGACTCTGCTTGGGCAAAAACTCAGAAGGGGTGAGAGCAGGGCACATTCTAGCTGCAACATATTGTGTGTCAAGTACAAGGACAAGAGAGATGTCCTTGTATTGACAACAATACATGGCCACACCATTACGAGGTAACAGTACAGAGACCCCCAAACCAGACTGCATCCTGGACTACAATAGGTACATGGGAGGGGTGGACTTGTCAGATCAAGTCCTGAAGCCCTACAGTGCCATGCGGTGTGGTATAAGAAGCTGGCCGTGCACCTCATACAGATGGCATTGTGCAATGCGTACATGCTACGTCGATGTGCAGGCCAGACGGGAACTTTCCTGGAATGTCAAGAGGTGATTATCAAGAACCTAATCTTTAGGGACCAAGAAGGGGGGGGGGCACCCAGTCATTGTGGAAGTGAGGCCACATGCATCGTACCAGGGCAACACTTTCCAGGAGAAGTTCCCCAAACTGGCAAGAAGGGAAAAAGTCAAAAGAGGTGCAAAGTCTGCTATAAGAGGGGGATAAGGGAGGACACAATATATCAATGTGACACGTGTCCCAAAAAACCAGAGCTCTGTATGAAAGTGTTTTAAAATTTATCATACATCCCTTGGTTTATAATTTACCCCAATTTTACTTACCCTGATGTACTCCGCACGGCTTATCCCTCCTCGTCTTTCCCCTCTGGGCCCTGCTGTGTGCCCAGGCAGCTGATAACAGCCACATGTAGGGTATTTCCGTACCCAGGAGAACCCACATTACAGTTTATGGGGTGTATGTCTCCGGTCAAAATGCTCACTACACCTCTAGATGAATGCCTTAAGGGTGTAGTTTTTAAAATGGGGTCAGTTCTTGCGGGTTTCAACTGTACTGGTACCTCAGGGGCTTCTGCATACATGACTTCGCACCAGAAAATCCCCAGTAGGCCAAATGGTGGGCCTTTCCTTCTGAGCCCTCCCATGGGCCCAAACGGCAGTTTGTCACCACAAATGGGGTATTGCGGCACTCAGAACAAATTGCGCAACAGAATGGGGTATTTTGTTTCTTGTGAAAATAAGACATTTTCAGCCAAAACGACATATTATTGGAAAAAATTAATTTTGTTTTAATTCCCAGCCCAATTCAAATAAGTTCTGTGAAAAAACTGTGTGGTCAAAATTGTAACAACAACCATATTTGAATTCCTTGAGCGGTGTAGTTTCCAAAATGGGGTTACTTCTGGTGGGTTTCCATTGCTTTGATACCTCTGGGGCTCTGCAAATGCGACATCTCACCGAAAACCAATCCAGCAAAATCTGGACTCCAACAAACACATAGCGCTCCTTTCCTTCTGAGCCCTCCCATGGGCCCAAACGGCAGTTTATCACCACAAATGGGGTATTGCCGCACTAAGGACAAATTGGGCAACAAAATGGGGCATTTTGTTCCCTGTGAAAATAAGACCTTTTGATCACAAATGGCATTATATTGGAAAAAATGACATTTTTTTAATTTCACAGCCCAATTCAAATAGGTGCTGTGAAAAAACTGTGCGTTCAAAATGGTAACAACAATAAATGATTTCCTTGAGGGGTGTAGTTTCCAAAATGGGGTCACTATTGGAGGATTCCTACTGTTTTGGCACCTCAACAACTCTTCAAACCTGGCATGCTGCCTCAAATAGATTCTAATAAAAAAGAGGCCTCAAAATGCACTAGGTGCTTCTAGGGCTTGTGTTTTATTCCACGAGTGCAGTAGAGCCACATGTGGGACATTTCTAAAAACTGCAGAATCTGGACAATACATATTTAGTAGTGTTTCTCTGGTAAAACCTTCTGTGTTACAGAAAAAAATTGAATGAAATTGAAATTCAGCAAGAAAAATGAAATTTGCAAATTTCACCTCCACTTTGCTTTAATTTCTGTGAATTGCCTGAAGGGTTAAAAAACTTTCTAAATGCTGTTTTGAATACTTTGAGGGGTCTAGTTTCTAAAGTGGGGTGTTTTATCCGGGTTTCTAATACACAGGCCCCTCAAAGCCATTTCAGACCTGAAGAGGTACCTTAAAAAAAATACTTTTGAAATTTTCTTAAAAATATGAGAAATTGCTGTTTATGTTCTAAGCCTTGTAACGTCCAAGAAAAATAAAAGAATGTTCAAAAAACGATGCCAATCTAAAGTAGACATATGGGAAATGTGAACTAGTAACTATTTTGGGTGGTATAAAATTTTCTCTAAATTTTGCAATTTTTCACTAATAAACACTGAATATATCGACCAAATTTTACCACGAACATGAAGCCCAATGTGTCACGAGAAAACAATCTCAGAATCGCTTGGATAGGTTTAAGCATTCCGACGTTATTACCACATAAAGTGAAATATGTCAGATTTGAAAAATGGGCTCTGAGCCTTAAGGCCAAAACTAGGCTACGTCCTTAAGGGGTTAATAATGTGGAACGCCCTTCTTAAGTAGTTTTCCTTTGATTGGGCACACCTGGCAAACTAATTATCACAGGTGTCTGAGATTGATTAAAATGATCCAAAGAGCCCTAAGTCACAATACCATACATGAGTTTAAATGAAAAACGAATAATTAAATGTTTGACACTTAAATCCAATGTGCATAATAGTTTGGAACACGGTGTATGTATACATATATATATATATATATATATATATCCACACACACCGTGTTCCAAATTATTATGCACATTGGATTTAAGTGTCAAACATTTAATTATTAGTTTTTCAATTAAACTCACGGATGGTATTATGTCTTAGGGCTCTTTGGATCATTGTAATCAATCTCAGACACCTGTGATAATTATTAAGTACAGTTACGTTTACCGCTCAGACGGCACTGGTAACAGTCCAATATCATTCAGTATGGACACTATCTCCCAGAAAAATGCAGTGGACAATCCGCAATCCAATGAGGGTGTGGATGGTAATTCTTATCCTTGTAGTTCCACCGAGCTCCTTATCGTCTCTCTCCACATTCAAAGAACTCCTGGTAGGAAAAGGATCTTATGTCTCTAATAGATGGAAAAAGGAAGACACATAGTGCAACACCCTCTGAAAAAAGATTGCTCCACGCCAAGTTTAATCCATACTCACAGAAGTAACATGAAATAAAAGGTGATTTTCACGCACCCATTGACTTCAATGGGTGCGTGATGCGCGAAATACGCACAAAGAACGGACATGTCGTGAGTTTTGCGCAGCGGACTCACGCTGCGCAGGAATCACGGACTGTCTTCATGGCCCCATAGACTAATATAGGTCCGTGCGAGACGCGTGAAAATCACGCGCGTTGCACGGACGTATATCACGTTCGTCTGAATAAGCCCTAGGTGGAAAAATAGAGAGAGAAAATATAAAACTGATAAAATATAAATAATATAAATAGATCAGACTAAGTGGAAAATTAGAGACAGAAAATATAAAACAACTAATAAAATATAAATAAAAATCAATATAATGGATATGGGCTGATATGTGGAATCTAACCAATTATAAAGGTGGTGAATAGGCTTGTTTAGCATAATATAGTATTTTATTTTTAAAGAGATAATGTATTTAATTAAAAAGAATAATATTTAAAAGTGTGTGTGTGTGTGTGTGTATATATATATATATATATATATATATATATATACACACGATTATGATAAGATCAGATTATCTCTATATATTGCAGAGATCATTGGTTGTATATGTTTTTTAACCATTTTTTATGTATGTAAATTTATATGAATTTTTAAATGATATGCGGCTATATAAACTAATTCATTAGACACGTCACACATGCCCCAGAGGAAGCCGGAAGGGCGAAACCCAGGGTCGGCCGAGAGTGTTTGGCGTGCCGCCTAGAAATGTTAAAGATTTTTACCTACCTTGATGCTTTTATTTCTTGTTACTAATGTGAGTATGGATTAAACTTGGCGTGGAGCAATCTTTTTTCAGAGGGTGTTGCACTATGTGTCTTCCTTTTTCCATCTATTAGAGACATAAGATTCTTTTCCTACGAGGAGTTCTTTGAATGTGGAGAGAGACGATAAGGAGCTCGGTGGAACTACAAGGATAAGAATTACCATCCACACCCTCATTGGATTGCGGATTGTCCACTGCATTTTTCTGGGAGAGAGTGTCCATACTGAATGATATTGGACTGTTACCAGTGCCGTCTGAGCGGTAAACTTAACTGTACTTTATAATTATCACAGGTGTCTGAGATTGATTACAATGATCCAAAGAGCCCCAAGACATACCATCCATGAGTTTAATTGAAAAACTAATAATTTAAATGTTTGACACTTAAATCCAATGTGCATAATAATTTGGAACACGGTGTGTGGATATATATATATATATATATATATATATATATAGCAACAAAAGAAAACAGCAGCACTCACTAGAGAAGATGCACAGGTGCCAAGCAAGCCATCCAGATCCAAGGACTAGGTAGTATATAAAAGTAGAGATCTTGCAGCACTCAAAGTGGTGAAAATAAAGTGGTTTATTCAGCCAACAAACAGCTTTTGCTGTTTGTTGGCTGAATAAACCACTTTATTTTCACCACTTTGAATGCTGCAAGATCTCTACTTTTATTTTTATATATATATATGTATGTGTATATATATATATATATATATATATATATATATATACACACCGTGTTCCAAACTATTATGCACATTGGATTTAAGTGTCAAACACTTAATTATTAGTTTTTCAATTAAACTCATGGATGGTATTGTGTCTTAGGGCTCTTTGGATCATTGTAATCAATCTCAGACACCTGTGATAATTAGTTTGCCAGGTGTGCCCAATCAAAGGAAAACTACTTAAGAAGGGCGTTCCACATTATTAAGCAGGCCACAGGTTTTAAGCAATATGGGAAAGAAAAAGGATCTCTCTGCTGCCGAAAAGCGTGAAATAGTGCAATACCTTGCACAAGGTATGAAAACATTGGATATTTCAAGAAAACGTAAGCGTGATCATCGTACTGTGAAAAGATTTGTGGCTGATTCAGAGCACAGACTGGTTCGTTCAGTCGTTCAGATAAAGGCATAATGAGGAAGGTTTCTGCCAGACAAATTAATAGGATTAGGAGAGCAGCTGCTAAAATGCCATTGCAAAGCAGCAAACAGTTGTTTGAATTCGCTGGTGCCTCTGGTGTCCCACGAACCTCAAGGTGTAGGATCCTCCAGAGGTTTGCAAGTGTGCATAAAGCTATTATTCGGCCACCCCTAAACAATGCTCACAAGCAGAAACGGTTGCAGTGGGCTCAGAAATACATGAAGACTAATTTTCAAACCGTGTTGTTTACTGATGAGTGCTGTGCAACCCTGGATGGTCCAGATGTATGGAGTAGTTGATGGTTGGTGAATGGTCACCATGTCCCAACAAGGCTGCGACGTCAGCAAGGAGGTGGCTGAGTCATGTTTTGGGCTGGACTCATGGGGAGAAAGCTGGTGGGCCCCTGACGGTGTGAAAATGACCTCTGCAAAGTACGTAGAGTTTGACTGACCACTTTCTTCCATGGTACAAAAAGAAGAACCGTGCCTTCTGTAGCAAAATTATCTTCATGCATGACAATGCACCATCTCATGCTACAAATAGTACATCTGTGTCATTGGCTGCTATGGGCATAAAAGGAGAGAAACTCCTGGTTTGGCCCCCATGTTCCCCTGACCTCAACCCTATTGAGAACCTTTGGAGCATCCTCAAGCAAAATATCTATGAGGGTGGGAGGCAGTTCACATCAAAACAGAAGCTCTGGGAGGTTATTCTGATATCCTGCAAAGATATTCAAGCAGAAACGGTCCAAATACTCACAAATTCAATGGATGCAAGAATTGTGAAAGTGATATCAAAGAAGGGGTCCTATGTTAACATGTAACTTGGCCTGCTAAGTTTTTTTTTTTTTATTGAAAGGGCATTTGATTTCTGTAAATATGACCTGATTCTGCAAATTCAACAAATTACCATTTTAGTTCTCTTTACAACCTTTAAAATGTTTTGATCTCTGTTGTGCAAAATAATTTGAAACCGTGCATTTTGAGTTTTTTACTTCTAAAAAAACAAAACGTTATCATTAGATTTGTTCAATAAAATTCGCATTATAACGGTTGATGGCTTGAAGATTACACTGACTGTCATTTGCATCGACTATTTAGGAAAATCAGCGAAAAGTAACATTTGCATAATAATTTGGTGTGCGTGAGTGTGTCTGTCTGTCTGTGTGTGTGTGCACGTGCGTGCGTGTATATATCATTTCATTCATTCACTATTTTTGACACACAAAAACTGTTCATGTTGCCATTCGGTGTTATTTTTTCTTAGATGAACATGATATAATGTATTAAGGGGGTTGTCAGAGATTATAAAAGTAAAATAAAGAAAAGTACCTGTGTGGTCTGTAAGTTCACCAGGTGATGCTACCATAGTTCAGAACTGTTTATTATGTTACCCAGCTCTGTGCAGTACTGCTGTTTTGATGCTGGCAAGACTTGTTTTGGCATTAGGTAAAGGACTACAATTCCATTCATTCATGTCTCCTCTCACAGACATTGCCTATATGTACAGCAGCCTACGTACCCCTCTATTACGAGGTGTAATGGTCCTATTAGATGGAGCGATTATCGTACAAATTTATGTATAATCGTTCGAATGCAAGAGATAGACACGTGTAACGGACAAATGATAGATCGTTGGGTTGTGGATCGGCCACATCTACCTGATTGACAGATTATCGATCGTTCATTGCCGCCACATCCCCTCCTCTAATCAGCAATCTTCCAGTCTTTAGCAGTTCAGAGATGAGGTGTGGGCGAACAAGCAACGATCGCAGTAACGACCGAACAGTGAAAATATTTAGCAATTATTATTACGTGGAATAGACCAGCTTTGTAACGCAAACGACTCGCTAAATCATCAATCGTTCATGAAAAAATATCTGCCTGTCTAAAAGGACCCTTAGGTAGTGGTGTAACTACTCGCTCTCTGCACACACAACACTGGCTCTGACACTGCACAATCTGCTGCCCAGCATGTCCAATACGGCAGGGAGGGAGAGGGGAGAGCAAGGCGCAGCGGAGATAAGTCATGTTTCGTTCTTCAGAGAGGATGGTAGACTGACTTACTAATGTACTGTCTTTAGCTGAGATGTCTATGTAAGTGATAGATCTGCCTGCATGTAAACCATCTATGTACATCATTTTTCAAAACTGGATAACCCCTTTAATGATGCAAACACTTCCTTTTACACAGCATTGAAAGCGATTTGACTTACGATTCCTTTATTTTCATAGCAGCACACTCTGATGGCCAAAGTGAAAATCAGTTGACCATCCCTGAGGTTAGAAGTACACCTGAATCTCCTCCATGCGGAAGCAGCATTGTCAAAGTGCCCTCAGGGATATTTGATGTTACTGGGAGAAAAAGCAGTAGTGGTGAGTCCTAATATCCTAGAATAACAAATGTTAACACATTTTTTGACCTAGCTCAGACCCCATTTTTAAAATCTGACATGTCACTTTATGTGGTAATAACTTTGGAATGCTTTTATTAATCCAAGCGATTCTGAGATTGTTTTCTCGTGACACATTGTACTTTCTCAGTGCTAAAATTTGGTCAATACATTCAGTATTTTTTTGTGAAAAATGCCAAAATTTAGAGAAAATTTGCAAAATTTTTTATTTTTCTAAATTTCAATGTATCTACTTGTAAAACAGATAGTAATACCACCAGGGGCGTAGCTAAAGGGTCATGGGCCCTGGTGCAAAAATTCAGCTTGGGCCCCCTACCCCTCCCCAACACCTATTCCCAGCCACCTTGCCCAACAGCCCTCATGGATGCCCACACAGTATAATGCCCTCATACTTGCCCCCCATACAGTATAATTCCCCCATAGCTGCCCCACACAGTATAATGCCCCCATAGCTGCCCCACACATTATAATGCCCCCCATAGTTGCCCCCCATAGCTGCCCCACACGGTATAATGCCCCCCATAGCTGCCACACAGTGTAATACCCCATTGCGGTTTCCCCACACAGTGTAATGCCCCCATAGCTGCCACCATATAAGCCCCCCTATACAGTATAATGCCCCCTTATGTGCATAATAGAAAAATAATAAAATTACTTTCCTATCCCCGTTCCCAAGACAGGTGGAGGAGGAGATCCTTCTCCTCCTTTGCCCTGTGTTATGAGTGACTTGGCGCAAACAGGCGTGATGTCACTAAAACGCGCCTGCCCACGCCGAGCTGCTAATGGCTCATGGCACAGTGAATGCTGGAGGAAGGAGCGGTCAGCTCCCTGCTCCAGCATTAAATTCAACTGGATCTGCATCCTGAGGATGCAAATACAGTTGGAACCGCGACCTCGGTGAGTGGTTCGCAACCCCCTGGAAGTCTTCATACGACCCCCCAGGGTGTGGCGACCCAAAGTTTGTAATGTATTATATCATGCAGTTTGTGGTGGAGAGGGGGGGCTGTAATTTAAAGCTCCCCCTCTTCTCTCTCCACCGCAAACACAGTAGACTACAACACACATACATTACGTGCCCCCTCTGCAGCTCACCTGGAGTCCTCCATGCTCTTCCGCTCCGGCTCTTCCACAGTGGCTGGAACGCCCCTCACGTGACGTCACATGGTACACTAAATGTACCATGTGACTGTGACGTCTAAAGGCACATAAAGAATTAGTATTAGTGCGCTGTGTGGCAACGGGGGGCCCTGTGGGCCCCCCAGAATTAGGGGCAAGGTCTCAAGTGCAACTGCTGCAACCCCTATAGCTACGCCACTAAATACCACACAAAATAGTTACTAGTTAACATTTCTCATATGTCTACTTTATGTGGATTTTGGGGCCTCTTTTATTAGAATATATTTTGGCCACCATGTCAGGTTTGAAGAGGTCTAGTGGTGCCTAGGTCTAGGGCAGGTTTAGAGAGAGACAGAAAATAGTGTGTATTAATTATTTGTGTGGATTTAAAGTATCGTATTTAGCATGATATTGAAACATCATTACATGGACGCATGATACCCAAGTAATGTGCATCATGTCATAGAGGCGTGCTCCTGATGATACCAAGTATTTAAATTTATTTATTTTTTTACATTTAATTGGGAAAGTATGTAATTATTTTAATTGCACTGTATTTTTATTTTTTATTTTTTTTGTATGGATACATGTTTTTTTCTTACTAATTTATTTAATGATTTTGAAAACTTATTGCCTGGGGCTGGAGGATGCTGGGATGACATAAGCTTAGTCCTCCCAGCATTGCTCTGTATGCAGATCACATATATACTCGTGATCTAATGGCTTTTGGCCATCAGGTCACTATTAGTAGTGATCTGCACACAGAGGAATGCTGGGAGAATATAGATCATGTCCTCCAACTATACTCCTTTTCTCCATGTCGCAGTTGGAATCCCGTGACTTTGTCATGGCAATACAGGTTTCTATAGCAACGGGACAACCGCAGTAAGAAAGCTTCTTGCATTCGGGTCCCAGCACTAAACATTGTGCTCACTCAGAGCCCTGTGTTTAGTGCTTTATGTGACGGTGTCCGCTCGATTTTTTTTTTTTTTTGGGCAGAGTGCTATACAGCGCAACCTGCCATTAAAATTAGGTCTGTAGATATACGCCTGGCTGAATAAGGCTTAGGCAGCTGAAACATCTATCTGCAGATTAGCGACAGGAAGGGGTTAAAAAAAAGTTAGCCTGGTGATCAGCTGAGTCCCCCAGTGCATAGTGAGGAAAATGGACATCGATCCCAGCAATCTTAGGCCTCCTGCACACGGCCGTAGCTGAGTGCATGGTCCGTGATTAAGGCACGGACGGGCCACGGAATGTCTTCCGTGGGCCGTCCGCAATCACGGACCGTGCACACATAAGATGTGCATTCATTTCATTTAGGCCAGACCGCAAATACAGACCATATAATGACATGTCCAATTGTTTTTGCGGTCCGGCTCCGGGCAATGTACGGACTGTGGAAACCACAGTTCTGAGCATTTTCCCATAGGAAAGTTTGTGTTCTATACTATCCTCAATTACGGATAGTATACAACCCCAAAACTACGGTCGTGTGCATGACGCCTTAGGGTGCTAAACATATATGTGCTGTATTTTTATTTTAAAATGGCATCTCCCAATACATTACATTATCAACTATCAGAATTTTAAAACCTTGCCATCTGCTTTCTTGATGTCCAGCTGTTAAGACCAAATAACATTGCATTACACATTTAAAAAAAAAAAAGGCTAAAATGATATTACAGGCTAATTAAAGGAATACTCTGGTCAAAAATGAAAAATCAGCCAGCACATTTTTTTTGTGTTCCTTACTTTTACATTCTATCGTTTTTTGTGCTTCTTGTTGTTTGGTGGCTCGAGTGGCTGCTATCTCCATGACAATTGGGTCAGCTGCATGTTCATTGCCTCTCCTTACATAGGTATCAGTGGTCGGGTGCCCACAAATGAGCCCTTCCCAGGCTGGGAAAATTAAATTGCCTGCTAGAAATCATGAAGCATGACTGACAGAAAAATCAGGGATTTATAGATGTTAACATTATCCAAGCCTCATCATTACTGAAGTCCTAATAGTATCATGCAGGGGAGTAGTCATCATTGTAAAATTATGTGATACTGATTGAGTATATTTCCTATACTGACTCCCAAGCGACTCAGGACAGCACTGCTCTATTGTTATGGCAGCACATGCTCCAGCTGCAAACTAGTAGGAGATCTCTCTAACTGCTCCTTTTAGGTAAATGAAACTTTGGGGGCTTGTAGAGCTCCAGGACTCTGACCAAAAGCTGAACTTTTAGGTTTTGACTGGAGTGACCCAATGCTACATTCACTTGGTTGCATGAACAAAGCTGATGTGTGTAGGTTTGTCTTAATATCTGTAGAAATGTTTTTGAATCTGTTTTTATTTAATCCCGTTTCACCTTGTTGCAGGGAGCATACACATTCCATTGCCCACAGTTCAGGATCCTGGTGATGACTCTGTGTTTATCAGTGATGTTCAAGCTAAGAAGTCTGGAGATAAGGCCCAGAAAAGACAGAAGATGTTTTCTGAGAGAAGCTGCAGCTTTAGTGCTGACAGTCGTGCAGGCATGATGCTGAAGAAAGGTAGTCTTGAAATGTCTACAAATGAGATTGCTATGAAGATGGGAGCAGATGCCAAGATACTTACTGCAGCATTATCAAAGACACCACCCCATCCACAGGCTAACAAAGAATTCAACTTTGGTATAGACAGCCTAGCTCCCAGTCAGAAACCAGAGAGTCAGACTTTTGATCCGGGAAGCTCAGTCGTGCAGACTCAAGAGAATGCCTTCAGTCAGGAAATGTTTGACCCTTTAGATACTGTTAAAGAAGAAACTACAATGGATTCGCCGGAGGGCATGAACACAGAAAACAAAAATCACCTGACTGATTCTGTGATGGGCAATGATGAGCCAAACAAGAGAAACAGTTCTTATGGTCCTCCCAAAGCCATAGAAATGAAAGGCGTGGAGAAAGGGCTTGATCCATTGTCACTGCTGGCATCAGAATCTGTAGATGACGATCCTCCTCCTCCTCCTCCTTCTGAGGAGAAGACTATCTCCCCTGTGGTAGCACGTAACCTAGCTGATGAAATTGAAAGTTATATGAATCTAAAAAGTCCCCTTGGGAATAAATCCTCTAGTATGGAACTTAGAAGTAAGGATCCTGCTAAGGATAGTGGGAATCCGAGCCAAGGCACTACTGAAAGGAGATCTAGTCTACCTGCTGACTCCATCCCTCCCTCTGATGTGCAGGGGGAAAATCAGAAAAACTCTGTTTCGAGGTCCAAAACATTTACTATAACTCCAAAACATCACCTAAGGAACCAAAAGGAGCGTTCTCTCTCACTAACCGCACTTGTCCGCAGTAGTCAGCATGGTTCGTTAGGTTCAGTGGTAAACTCCATTCCTGGCCTTAAGTTTGACAACCTTTTGACTGGGCCCAAAATGGATGTGCTAAAGTCTAGTATGAAGCAAGCAGCCAATGTAGCCAGCAAAATGTGGGGGGCAGTCGCGTCTGCATACAACTACTCTGATGAAGAGGTGATTGGTGTATTTCAAATAATATATTAGTAGTACAAGGAAGATAAACTGCTTTAGAAATATGGTATTACATAAATAACCACACGCAGAAAAATATAGGGGATAATGCATTCAGGATATTTTCAACAAGATAAACAGCAGCTTGTATTCTGTTGATATATAGGGCAATGGCTGGGAATGCAATTCTCTCTACTTTGCCCTTAAAGTGTAGCTAAACGTTCGGCAAACTTCTGACATGTCATAGAGACATGTCAGAAGTTTGGATTGGTTGGGGGTCCGAGCACAGAGACCCCCACCAATCGCTAGAACGAAGCAGCTGAAGCACTCGT
Organism: Rhinoderma darwinii; assembly: GCF_050947455.1. Classification (NCBI taxonomy): domain Eukaryota; kingdom Metazoa; phylum Chordata; class Amphibia; order Anura; family Rhinodermatidae; genus Rhinoderma; species Rhinoderma darwinii. The sequence goes on from NC_134687.1 coordinate 340,104,360, forward strand.
GTGAGCGCTCAGCTGCTTAGTTTCTGTTCGGCTTTTTCCGGAAATAAATGTATCGGTGTACGGACTCAATAGAAAGTCTATGAGCCCGTACTCCGATACATCGGCTTTCCGTGCCGAACGTTTAGCTACACTTTAACAATTATTGAAAGTCTCCCCCTCATGGTCTTTCTTGTGAAGTTCCTAATATGTTTAGTTTCACCAAAGACCAACTACACTTAACCCCTTAACGACGAGTGACGGATATAACCGTCGCTCTGATCGCATGGGCACTGCCAGTGTACCCACGCGATCAGCTGAAAGCATGTGTTCCCTAAGTGAATCTAAAACAATGAGGGTTTGCTTTAAAGGGCATACAGTTAGGTCCAGAATTATTTGGACCGTGATACAATATTCATGATCTGGGCTCTGTATGCCACCAGATTGGATTTGAAATGAAACAACTGAGAGGCAATTGAAGTGTAGACTTTCAGGTTTAATTCAAGGGGTTAAAGAAAAATATCCTGTAAAACGTTTAGGAATTGCAACCGTTTTTCTACACAGCTTCCTCATTTCAGGGGCTCAAAAGTAATTGGACAAATTAACATTACCATAAATAAAATCTTTTTTTTTTTAAATACTTTGTAGAGAATCCTTTGCAGGCAATGAATGCCTAAAGTCTGGAACCCATGAACATCACCACATGCTGGGTTTCCTCCTTTGTGACGCTTTGCCAGGCCTTTACTGCGGCTGTCTTCAGTTGTTGCTTGTTTGTGGGTCTTTCTGCCTTAAGTTTTGTCTTAAGCAAGTAAAATGCATGCTCGATCAGGTTGAGATCTGGTGATTGACTTGGCCATTGTAGAATATTTGACTTCTTTGCCTTAAAAAAAATTCCTGGGTTGCTCTCGCAGTATGTTTTGGGTCATTGTCCATCTACTGTGAAGCGACGTCCAGTCAACCTTGTTGCATTTGGTTGAATCTGAACACTAGTGACCCAGTGCCTTTGGTAGCCATGCATGCCCATGCCATCACACTGCCTCCACCATGTTATACAGAGGATGTGGAGTGCTTAGGATCATGAGCCGTTCGAAGCCTTCTCCATACTTCCCCCCCCCCCCATCATTCTGGTACAGGTTGATCTTGGTTTAATGCTGTTCCAGAACTGGGCTGGCTTCTTTAGATGTTGTTTGGCAAAGTCTAAACAGGCCTTTCTATTTTTGAGGCTGATTAATGGTTTGCACCTTGTGGTGAACTTTCGGTATTTGCTCTTATGAAGTCTTCGCTTTATGGTAGACTTAGATACTGATACACCTTCTTCCAGGAGAGTGTTCTTCACTTGGGTAGATGTTGTGAAGGGGTTTTCTTCACCATGGAAAGGATTCTGCCATCATCCACCACTGTTGTCTTCCGTGGACGTCCAGGCCTCTTGGAGTTCACGAGATCGCCGGTGTGCTCCTTTTTTTTTTTTTTTTTTTTCCTCCAAGACAATTGTGCTCTCTCTCTGATGGATTTCTTCATTTTTTTTCAGCCTAACGATGGTCTGTTTCACTTGCATTGAGAGCTCCTTTCACCTCATGTTGTAAGTTCACAGCAGCAGCTTCTAAATGTAAATGCCACACCTGGAATCAACTCCAGACCTTTTACCGGCTTAATTGATGATGGATTAACGAGGGAATATCGCATGCAGCCCATTAAATAGCTTTTGAGATAATTGTCCAATTACTTTTGGCCTCTTGAAAAAGAGGCAGCTACATATTAAAGAGCTGTAATTCATAAACCCTTCCTCAAGTTAGGATGTGAATACCCTCAAATTAAAGCTGAGAGTCTGCACTTTAAGCCCATATTGATTATATAACTGTATATTCAATAGGTTTTGGTAAACCGCTAAAATGCCGAAACTGGTCACTGTCCAAATAATTCTGGACATAACTGTATATGAGCCTTTATGATTTTACTTGATTGGTTGGACACTGTACATTCAACATTTTAGGGCCCTAATCACATTTGACAGTAATGGTGTAACACAGTGCTTCACCACTATTGCATAAAAAACCCTGAATTCATCTGTTTTATGGAATAGCGTAGGCTGCTGCGGTTTGACATACTGCAAAAAAAAAAGTATACCTATATATAGGCCAAAAAGACACTTCCATCAGGCTAATGGAGTTCCATGGACTTGTTTAGTGTGTATGTCGGTAGCTTTCCTGGTGTATGCGCTAAATATCCATCACAAATGTGGTGTGAACAGGGCCCTAATAAGTTGCAGTCTGAAAATCTTTTCGGGACCAAGAGGAAAACTCTGTGGATATAACAACTTGATCTTCAGACTATAAATCACATCAACGTTGTATCTTTTCAGGTTCCAACATATTTTTCACTTAACATAAAAAAAAGTCTAGTTTGTAAATCGTAAAGCCTATACGTGTATATATTTAAAATATATTCCTTTAAATCCATGATGAAGTGTCACATTATTATTTTTTCTATAGAAACCGCAACCGTTCTGTCCACGGGCTGTTTCTGGTATTGCAGTTCATCTCCATTCATTGGAATACCAGACACACCACACGGACAAGCATGGCACGGTTTCTGGGGAAAAAAAGTATTCTCTAATCCTATAATAAACCCTTCAGGCCAGGATCAAACACATGGTTTTTTTTTATGCAGTTTTTTTGGCAGGTTTTGGCTGTTTTTTGAACCATTTTTTTTTTTTATACCCTTCCTTCCTTTTTTAAAAAAACTTCTGGTTTTGGTTCAAAAGCGTGAGCCAAAAACTGCCACGAAAACTGCATCAAAACTGTGTGTGTGATCCTGGCCTTAAGGATGCAAGCAAGGTAATATTTGCTCATCAATGTTGTGCTCATACTGTGAGTGAACCACATAAATGTGAACATAACAATGCATTCTACATCCAGTTGCAAGGAAACGTAGGTGAACTCTTTGGAATTATCTGGATTTCTGTATCCATAAGGCCCTGTTCACACACAGTTTTTTGACGTGGAAACCATGTCGGACAACGTACCAAAAAACAGCCGATAACACCTCCCGTTGATTTCAACGGGAGCCGGAGGCATTTTTTCCCCGCGAGTGGTAAGATCGGCTTGCGGGAAAGAGAAGCGACATGCCCTTCGGGCGTTTACGTCTCTGACCTTCCATTGACATCAATGAGAGACAGAGAAAGCATTTTTGCTGCGTTTTTGCCCGGCCGTGAAAATTGCGGCACACAGCGTGCAGGCAGATCAAAATCTTCCTCAAAATTCCAGATTGTGTTGTTTTTGGCGGTTTTTGCCCGTGTCGCTCAATGGCTGCGGGTGAAAAATGCGGCAAGTGTTCTGCCGGCAGGTCAAAATCTGCCTCAAAATCCCTGAAGGAATTTTGAGGCAGATTTTTTCGCCTGCAAAACACTCTGTGTGAACTAGGCCTTGGGGTCAGTTCACGCAGAGTTTTTTTGACGCGGAAACCATGTCTGACTCCGCACCAAGAAACGGCTGAAATTGCCCACCTCATTGATTTCAATGGGAGGCAGAAGTGTTTTTCCCCCAGGGCGGCTTTTGGCCGCCCGCGGGGAAAAAAAAGGCGACACGTCCTTTCTTGCCGAGGTTTCCACCTCTGACCTTCCATTGATTCAATGGGAGAGGCAGAAAAAACCCACGGCGCTTGTTTCTGAGCGTTTTTTGCCCTCGGTCTTTGCGTTCGTTTCAATGGACAAGAATGGTGTTTGTGGAAGGACACTACTAATGAAGCTGCTGCTTTCCAAAAAAAAACATTGCAGGCTGTCTCAAGTTTGCCCAAGACCACCTGGGTGTTATACAAAACGGCAGAAAGTTCCATGGACAGATGAGACAAAAGTGAAACTTTTTAGCGCAAATGCACAATGCTATGTTTGGAGGATAAAGAACATCATGCACCGAATCTTCATCCCAACTGTAAAGTAAGGTGGCCGGAGCATCATGGTTTGGGGCTACTTTGCTGCCTCAGGGCCTGGGCATCTTGCGATCATTGAGGGGAAAAATGAATTCAAAGGGGTATCAAACATATTACAGGAAAATGTAAGGGCAGCCGTCCATGACGCACAAGTAAATCAACTAAAGAATGGTTGAAGAAAATTTTTGGGGAATGGCCAAGGCAGAGTCCTGACCTTGACCCTATTGAGATACTGTGGCATGACCTAATGAGGGCTGTGCACTCATGTTATCCCAGAAATTATTAACTGAAGCATGTTTGCAGGGAGGTATGGTCCAAAATTCCTCCTCAACGTTAATAATAAATATAAGAATAATTATTTAGCGCCAACAAATTCCACTTTACGATTCAGGGGGAACATGTACAGTCAATACATAGTGACAACCTACTTTACAATTCAAATAAGAGGAGTGAGGGCCCTGCTCGCAAGAGCTTACAATCTATGAGGCAATAGGGGAGATAAAATGTAAAAAGTGCTTGTTGAGTACAATGGTCCAGCCATGTTTAATACCCATGGGGTAGTACACATAAAGCTGCATGAGCCAGATACCAGCTAGTATCGGTGTATGACAGATAATGTTATGCAAATCTTATTTGTAGCTATTGAAAACATTTGGTGCAGGTGAATGCTTCTAAAGGGGATCTGCAGGTTGTTAAAGTTAAGGGTTCACTTACTTTTTCTCCCTGCACTGTGGATATGTACTCGGTGTGCTCAAGAAAAGACATGAACAGTACAACTATTTGTTGTTCGTTTAGTTAATTGTTTTTGTCTATAATTGTCACTTAGAGAACAATCCGCACACATTATATTAGTAATCAATGCAGAAATCCAGGGAATTCCAAAAAAGTTCTTTCTTGCAACTGTATAATCCAATTTACCTTTTCCTATTAATTCAGGAGGAAGTTAATAAAGATGAATATCAATTTCCTTTGAATATTGAAGACCAAGTTCTAGGTCACAACTCCACTTCTAAGACAGGATATCAAAGACTTTCTACAAGCAGCTTGAATTACAGTAACACCAGCCTGGGCGGTGGCAGCAGCAGCAGTGGTGGCACAAGTAAACAGAGTTGCACTAATAGTATGGACATTCCATTCTTATTATTACTGTTATTTGAAAACTGGATATTCATAGGTTTTGAGATATAGGGTGGAGGCGGATCTCAGATATATGGTTTCAATGATTTGATTCAGTTTTTTCTTGTAAAATACTGAATACGCCGGTCATTAGAGGTAGTGATGCCACAGAGCTGACTTTTCCCTTAGATTGCACGATCAACTGCGACCGTTGTATCTAAGTGGTTTCAGAGGGAGGTGGCCTACTTGATGCAATTTCTGGGTTTTGAATATTTTCACGGCAATTGCGACCTATCAAAGGACCCTAGATCTTCCAACATTGTACACCTATTAAGCCCTGACCAAACAATGCCAGAGTTACTGTTTTTTGTTCACCCCGCCTTCCAAAAAAAAATCATATGTACCCCAAAATAGAACCAATAAAAACTACAAATCGTCCCGCAAAAAAAGCCCTTGTATAGCTATGGGTCTTAGAATATGATGACACAAAAAAATTATTTTATTGTTCAAAAGTAGTAAAATATAAAAAAATATATATAAATTTGGTATCTCCATAATGGTACTGACCCAGAGAATGAAGTTATCATTTTTATTCCACACAGTAAATGGCATAAATTTAACCCCTTAACGACATGCCAGGTACATGTACGGGGCAGCCGTTAAAGGGAAGTATGGAGTGGGCTCATGAGTTGAGCTCGCTCCATACTTAGCGAGTGATGGCTGTGTAAGGGTAAGGCCACATGGTGCGTCGTTGACGCGGTTTTGTTGCCGTTCTGTTGCGTTTGAAAACCGCATGCAGTCAACTGTGTGCGTTTTTTGTCTCTGTAATGCTGCAGTTCTGTTGCTTTTATAAAGGAAATACTTGATGGACATGGTTTTCACCCGTGTTGAAGTTTGTTAGGTGCTTCCTGTATATAGTTTATTACATTGTATTGCAGAACTGTTAGCAAAAACGCAAGCAGTTCAGCAACAACTTTGACAGCGCGGTCATTAACTACATGCGGTCGGACATTATGAAGATGCAGTTAACTGCACAAGAACACATTGTAATATAATAGCAGCAGTCTGTCCATAACAAAGATTTCACCATTGACTTCTATTGAAAAATGACTTACTGCAGTTTAAAAAAGCAACATAAACGCAACATGGCCGCACCGTGTGGCCTTACCCTTATATAGCAGAGATCACTTTGATTCCATGAGGTTTAACCCCTTAGATGCAGCAGGCAATCGTGACCGTGGAATCGAATGTGTTAGAATGAGGGGGCGTATATATATAGATATATATATATATATATATATATATATATATATATATATATCTCTTCCTTTTTGTCCCTAAAGTAATGTTAAAAATAACAAACCAAAAGTTAACATAATCGGTATTGCCACGTCCGTAAAAGTCCAAACTATTACAATATACCATTATTTAACTTGCTGGGTGAACACTGTAAAAATAAAAAATAAAAAAACCCGTAAAACAAACACCCAAATTGCTGTTTTTTGGTCACCTTCGCTCCACCAAAAATTGAATGAAAAGTGAACAAAAAATTGCATGGTACCAATAAAAACCACAGCTCGTTCCACAAAAACTAAGCCCTCACATTGCTCAATCGTCAGAAAAATATAAAAAAAGTGATGACTCTTGAAAACTTAAATAGTTTAAAAAAAAAATATATATATATATACAAAAAAGAGAGAAAGAAGCAGCACTCAAAAAAACTCCAGCATCCACTGCAACGTTTCACCTTCTCTAAGAAGGCCTTTTTCAAGTCTTAAAGTCTTGAGAGGTCACTCCTTGTTTGAAAGCTGAGCACCAGCCTTAACAGGCAAGGAATCAGTGCTGCTCCTACCCTTGATTTGTCTATATATATATATATATATATATATATATATATATATATATATATATATATATATATATATATATATATTTTTTTTTTTTTTTTTTTTTTTTTTTACAAAAGTGGTAAAACAAAGAGAATATATAAATTTTGGTATCTCAGTAATCGTATCATACTGTAGAATAAAGTGAACATGTTGTTTATACCGCCCCCCCCCATAAAATGGCGAAATCGCCATTTTAGCCCACAAATTATTTTTCGTAGTTTCCCAGTACATTATGAGGTATATTAAAACGACAACTTCTCCTGCAAAAAAACAAGGTATGTATGGCTATGTCAATGAAACAATAAAAAAGTTATGGCTTTTGGAAGAGGGGGAGGAAAAAATTGGCTGTGTCCTTAATGGATTATACCTTTAAAGAATGGCGGAATTGCTGGTCTTGTTTTTTTTTTCTATACAACCCCAAAAAAGTTAACCGATAAGTTTTATTTGTACACCAAAATGGTGACACTAGAAAATACAAGCCCTGACATCGACAGAAAAATAAGGATTATGATTCTTGGAATGCGATGATGGGAGAACAATCACTTGGTCATTAAGCCCGTCACGGGATGAGCGTGTCGGCTGTATGTTACAGCCGACGTTTCAGTGCAACGAGTTAGAAACTGAGGTGGCCCCTTCAACGTCCCATCTGCCGAGACGATGGGTTACAGATGGTTGTAATGAAGGTCCCCAGGTGTGTCATCTTAGTGCTCTTAATAAGACCTGCCAGAGGCAGGGCTTAATTGGAGCCTGTCAAAATCACGACATACTGCAATACATTAGTATTGCAGTATATCGTGCAAGAAAAGTTAAATCAGTCCAAAGTTGTTGTTTTTTTTAATGTATAAAAATATTAAGTTAAAAAAATATATATTTTTCCCATTCCCCCCCCTACCCCACTGGTATCGCCACGTCCGTAAAAGTCCGAACTAATACAATATAACATTATTTGACCTGCATGGTGAACGTTGTAAAAAATATATATATTAAACCGCCGAATCGCTATTTTTTGGTCACCTGATCTCACACAACTCGCTCTGCAATAAAATAAGCCCTCACACCATTGAATCTACAGAAAAAGTTTTGTCTTTCAGAATATGGCAACACAAAACAAATTTCCTTTTTAACAATTAGTTTTTTTGATAAAAGTAGTAAAACATAATAAACTATATACATTTTGTATTGCCATAATCGTATTTACCCTCAGAAAAAGTTAACATGTCGTTTTTACCGCACGATGAGAGCTGTAAAAACTGAACCCAAAAAACAATGGAGGAATCACTTTTTTTCTGCTATTTCACCCAACAAACATGTTTTTGCCAGTTTCCCAGTGCATTCTATGGCACAATAAAGGGTGTCGTGAAAAATGAACGATCGTCATGCAAAAAAAAAAAAGCCCTCATACGGCTGTATCGACTGAAAAATAAAAAAGTTATGGCTTTTGGAAGGTGGGGAGGAAAAAGAAAAAATGAAGAAACAAAAAAATTGCTGCGGAGGCAAGCAAAATTGGCTGGTCACTAATGGGTTAAAGCTGCTTTCCTCTAAAGGCTTAAAGCTGCTTCCCTCGCATCACCCCTACATCACCCCCTTACCCATCCACACCGTGAATGACCGCTCCTTCTGTATGAGTTTTTTTTATAGGGGAGAGTGGTCAATCATTGTGTGGGCGGGGTATGCAGGATTCACCAGATCATTGAAAGCTGTGTTTCACCGTTCTAAGGCCTCATGCACACGACTGTAGTGGTGTGCACGGCCGTGATTTTCCACTTGGACGGCGAGAGTGTCACCCGCGGCTCGTGCACATGGCCGCGTGCATTTATTTCTATGAGCCTGGACGCAAAACACGGCCGTAATAAGAGATGTCCTATCTTTTTTGCCGACCAGTCTCCTGGGCAATGCATGGACCGTGGAAACCACGGTCGTGTGCATGGGCCCATAGAAATGAATGGGACCGCAATTGACCCGCAGATTTGCGGGTGAAAATTGGCCGCAAAAATACATTTGTGTGCATATGGGGCCTTAGTGTCTCCCCATCTGTTCTATGCTTCCCTCAGATAGGAGACCTGACAGATCCACTTTTATAGAAGAGGACAACCAGTGATTTATTTTATTGCAGCAAGGAATGCTATTGAGGTTCTGCACCGACTGTTACACACTAACTGCTGTGTGTCCTCTCTGTTGGTACAGCTATTGTAATGGCATGATATTAATAAATAGTGTTGTATTTTAAGGTGAATCTACCCCAGGTAGAGGTATAAGAGGGTTTGAGTCTGAGAAGTCAGAACACGGATCATCTCAAAATACCAGCTTGTCGAGTATTTTTCAGAACTGTGCAATGGAGGTAAGTAAGCAAATTTTTAGCTTCTTTTACATCCACATCACATGTATTGCATTGTTTTTAAATGTACACTGGATTGAAATAGAATTTTAAGTAGACTAGTGTATATAGCCAGGTCTTTAGGAATCTACTATAGTACTGCAGCATTGCTTCTCTGGTGGTTAGTAGTTTCATTCAGGAGGTTTTTTCTTTCCTTGTTTATTGATCCAATGATATTCTATCCTTTTTATACAGCTTATGTTTCTCAGTTCCCGTTTAAATTGAGGCTGACGTTATGTGCTTGCAGGTCCTGATGTCTAGTTGCTCACAGTGCCAAGGCTGTAAGGCCCTAGTGTATGATGAGGAGATCATGGCAGGATGGACGGCTGATGACTCAAATCTGAACACCACATGTCCTTTTTGTAAATGCACCTTCTTGCCTTTCCTTAACATTGAATTTAAGGACTTGCGTGGCTCTGCCAGGTTTGTTCATTTTCATTGCTAATTGACCGTAAATTTTGTGAACTTAACCTCAAGAAGAAGAAAACATTTATATGATATTTTAATACATGTTTTGTACTTATTTTATATTACTTAACTACAAGGTTTCCGCCACAAAATTATCTACTGTATGTTTAGGAAAAGTTAAAAAAACAAAACATTTTAGAACTATTGAACCAACTTAGCCAATAATATGCAAATAAGGAAATAAACCGTCAGACAAAACACTAGCATGTTGAGTTATGTAAGAAAAATGCAATGTTCAAAATAAGGGGGAGTTCACAGAGTTTTTTTTACGCGAAAACCGCGTCGCAAAACGGCCTAAAATGCCTCCCATTGATTTCAATGGGAGGCGGTTTATTCCCGCGAGCGGAAAAAACGGCTAGCGGGAAAAAGAAGGGACATGCCCTATCTGCTGGCGTTTACGCCTCTGACCTCCCATTGACATCAATGGGAGGCAGAGAAAGCGTATTTTGCGGCATTTTATGCCCACGGCACTCAATGGCCACAGGGAAAAATCTGCCTCAAAATTCCAAACGGAATTTTGAGGCAGATTTTCCTCCTGCAAAAAAATAAACTGTGTGAACCCAGCCTATAATGCTAAGCTATTACAGCTTCTTCCACCAACGTGTAATACATAACATACTAGTATGAAATCGTTTGTGGTAAAAAGTGAAATTGCAACAGTTGATACATTTCCCCATTGTGTTATAAAAAAAAATTGTCTATTAGCTATTTGTGTTATTACTAATAACCATATACTGCATTGAATATGATGTATGGCTCAGTAAATTGTACCATATGATGGCCATATCTAGTGGATTTTGTCACATGACAGTTAAAGGGAACCTGTCACCAGCATTTCACCTATTGTGCTTTCGTAACTGCACACTGGCCGCTGCTGTCAAAAGTTAATTGCCGTTATCCACTCTCCTAAACTACTCCAATTGTAAATAACGGTCTGCAAACATTTCACGTCTTTTATGGTGGTAATCGGTCAGTCTCGTTCGTTCCTCTACTTATGCCCGCCCACTGCCAAAAACTGTCCCTCCTTGAATGCCGAAATCTCATCTGAGATGGCGCGCATGCGCCCGTCATGTATGGTCCAACACCCTTCCGCCTCAGATCTAGTTACTGCGCACGCGCCGCTATGGTGTCCCGTTGTACGCATGTACCAGAACAGGACAACAATGCGCAAGCGTAGGATTTCCTGTGTGCTGTGGGGAGGCGAGGAGCTGTCGTTTAAAAGTAAGGAGGCAGGGTTAACTCGGAAAGGCTTGAGCAAGGTAGATATGACTCTCTACGACTGAAGATATGACTCTTTTATGGTCATTCGCATACGGTGGCGGTACACTAATAAACTGGCTACTAAAGGTACAGAGCCTACTTAGGAGATAATTATAGGTTACATAAAACTTATTTTTCACCCACTTCCACCAGGTATTGCTGGTGACATGTTCCCTTTAATCTAAACCTGCATTTTATATAGCCGTTTACGGTAACTATATATCCCTACTCACCCATAAACTTGCAGAGTAATAAGCTGCTGCCAGACAAGATGTTGAAGTCTAATATACACTTAAGGCTTCGTTCACATCTGCACTAAGGCTCCGTTCCAACATTTCGTCTGAGCTTTCCGTCGGAACGGAGCCCTGACAGACACAAACGGAAACCATAGGTTTCCATTTCCATCACCATTGATTTTATTGGTGACGGATCCGGTGCCAATGGTTTCCGTTCGTCTTTGTTGTGCAAGGGTTCCGTCGTTTTGACGGAATCAATACCGTAGACTAGACATCGTTAGAGACCTTGTTGATCGATGCGGACGAGCGGTCGTTACTCAGATCGCTCGTCCCGTCCATTATTATGATGTCTGCAGCGCATCTCCATGTTTACACAGAGAGATGTGTTGCCAACAACTACTATCTTTTACTTTTTTGAGAAACTATACGACCAGCAGATGATCGAGCGTTTGCAGGGAAAGTATCGTCAACGCGTGTTATATGAACGCTCGTCTGCACGATAATCGTCATGTTTAAAACCCCCTTTAGGCTGTAGCTGGACCCACCAACCATTATCTAATGTTTATGGCCAGCTTAAATGCAGAAGAGATATCAGATAGCACTCGTGGCTGTTGCCTGTTCTCTCCAGCAGCCACTCCTCAGAGAGGACAGTGACCACCTGTAAGCAACAAACCTGACGGTCTATTTATTTTTTGTACGGCCAGAGTTCATTCAGAGCAAGGGATGCTCTTTGGAGTGTGTCTCTTCTCTGGCTAGTAGTGTGGGGATTATGTCCTATTAATTTTATCAGACTATAACAATCTAGTATTAAGTTGGTTTTATTTGTTGTGTATTTTTTTTTCTGGTTTTATCACAGCTTCTTTCTCAAGCCAAGTAATTCAGGTGACAGCCTACAAAACAGTAACCATCAGTCAACCACTGAGACCTTTCAGCATCAAAACAAATCGGATCCTCCGACAAATGACCTGATTAACATGTCAGACTCTCTTTCGCCACTTGTAGCAGTAACACATGCCAGTAAACTTACTGATAACAGGTAATCTTCTCTTGCTTTGTATTAAAAAATACCATTCTTAAAAACATCTAAAGATAAACTGTATTTCTAAATATTGAGTAAATCTACAGATGTTTGTTATATGTGTGCCTATGAAGATCCTTGTAGATATCGTCCTCATATGTTCAGTAAATAGTTTGGGCCTTATGTTTTATAAATGTCTTTTAGAAAATGAGGCCTTGGTGCTTTAGCAACCAATCAGGGTTCTTATTTTTTCCAGTGTGGATTATAAAATGCTAGCTGGATTGATTGCTATGGACAGCAAGAGCAGTTTTTGTCTGAGACACTATTTTTTCAGGTTTTTTTTTCCCCTGTGCTTTTTATCACCCATCCATGTAATCTAAGCCAAGGGGAAAAAACGTGCACACACACACCATAACCAGACACATTAGTATGTATTGTTTGTTACATTCAAATGTATTACATGTGCGCTTAAATGATTTAGGGGTTAGCTAATGAACCCGTGGGGTTAGCTGATGTTTGTACATGACCTTTAATTTGACTAAAATGTTGATTAGGGCATCGCCATTGTAAAAATGTTTTTACTTCTTTCCGACATCCACTGTATATGTTTGGCAGAAGTCAAGTATGAAGCGAACTCCCAGGCTGAGCCAGCTTCATACACTGCGGGTTTCAGATTTTTGTGGGGTGACAGATGGGGCACCCCCCTCTGTCAACCCATCGCCCTCCCCCTTAAAGTGAGGTGTCGATGGTGGTCATGGCAGCCAGGGGGCTTAATCTGCCATGTTAGTATTCCTATTAGCCACAGGGATTAATAGGAAAAACTGGAAAAAAAAACACAATACACTGCAATACGTAAGTTTTACAGTGTAATGCACAGCAATCTAATGATTACACGATTAAGGCTAGAAAAAAAAATTAAAGTGATTAGTAATATACGAAAACAATACTAAAAGTTACAAAAAAAACTTTTTTTCCTGTAAAAAAAATAAAGATAATTGGTATTGCAGTATCTGTAAATGTCTGAATTATTGCTATACAACATCTTCTCGTTTTATTTTGTTTGGGGACACAGCATCATGGTTGTAGACCTTTGCCACTAGGAGGCTAACCCTAGTAAAAAAAAGTCTTGGCTCCGCCAAGGCAGGCCGGATCCTTCCCACGGACACTGGCTAAATCAGTTTTTGGCTAGTCTACATTGCAGGCAGACATGATCTGATAACCAGGTCTGCCTCTATTTTTTTTTATTTTTTTATTTTCTTTTTCAGGTAATCGGGGTGGATGTAATACCACACTAGTCGTACCCCCTGAGGGTGCTAGAAACCCAGTAAATTTTCAAGGAGCCTTTTTTTTATGGCTTTCTGATGGTTCCAGAGTACTCAAGGCGTTCCCGTAATCTAGGTGGCGCCAGACTTGCCTGGTACCCCGACCTAGTCAACCGGCTTGCGGATTCAACTTGGCGTCTTCCAACTCGACCCTTCAACCTTTCCTATGGTCAACTATTCCACCCAAATTTACATCGGATGCGTTTAACGGTTTGTCTGTTGAAGCCGAGAGTCTGAGGGCCCGGGGTCTCTCTGAGCTAGTCATCCAGATCATGTTGAAGGCCAGGAAACCACCACCACCACCGTTGGTGGAAGGCTTAATTTTTCCTGGTGTGAACAGCAAAGTTTCCATCCGATGGTATGTTCCACACCTAGGATCTTGTTCCTACAATCAGGCCTAGATCTGGGACTTGGATAGTCTTCCCTTAAGGCCTTATTCAGACGAACGTTGTATACGTCCGTGTGCTGTCAGTTAAAAAAAAAAAACTGACCACACACGGACTTATGCAATTCAACTGGGCTATTCAGACATCCGTGATTTTCACGCAGCGTGTTTCCGTTGCGTGAAACTCACCATGTCCTTTTCTGGTCCGTTTTTCCGGCCCATTGAAGTCTATGGGTGCGTGACGTCATCCATGTGCTGTCTGTGTTTCACGCAACAGTTGCTAAAGAAATGTTGAGAAATGAATAAATAAAATGTACACTGACATTAAAAGCTGATGCCACATGGAACAAACACTAACGGCACATGGAACTGAAATGGGTTAAATGCAGTCCGTTTTTTTGCGGACGCAAAACTGACACGCTAGTTTGAATAAGGCCTAAGGGTCAGGTTTCTGCTCTGTCCATACTTTTTCAGTAGGCCTTGACCCTTTGCTCTCAAATGAGACTTTCCTGCAAGGGATGGATAATGCGGTCTCTCCATTTAGGCATCTTACTGAGCCTTGGGATCTCCATTTGATCCTGAGGACTCTTCAGGTTGCTCCTTTGAACCCTTGAGGGTGTGACTTAGTCTCCTTTTCTGGAAGATTGTTTTCCAATCGGCCGTCACTGCCGTAAGACAGGTTTCTTGGTGTGGTGAGAGCAGTCTGCATCTATCTATCTGGCTGGGGCTGAGTAGTTTCGGTGCTTCTATTCTCTTTTGTCACGCAAGGGCCATGCACGGGATTGGCAGTTTGCAAGGCCACCATTGCGGCGTGGATCCAGTCTGTGATTTCTATCTTTACAAAGGGTAAAGTTCCTCCTATTCGGGTCACTGCTCATTCTACAAGGGCTGGTGCCTCCTGTATGGTCAGGCATTAAGCTTTAGTTGCTCAGGTCTGAAAGGCTTCTACCTGGGCTTCAGTGCACATCTTTACCAAATGTTACAAGAGTCATTCTTTGGCCGCCTCTGATGCCAGTCTGGTTCGCAAGGTGCTGCAGGCATCTGAACGCTAGACAGGTCGTATAGCTGTACTTTTTATTTTCTTCCCAACCCTCTGGGACACCCAATAATATAAAATTGGGATTTTTTTTCTCATCATAAAATCTTTCTCATTGTATTTAGATCCCGCCCCATTTTTTTTGTTCCATGCCTGTGATCTGTTGTTCTGACTGGTTGGTTATTGTCCCGGGATCGTGGATATGTTTTTTTGTCTTCTCCTACTGCTTCTGTACAAACTAAATTAGGCAGTTTCTGTGGGAAGGGTACGGCCTGCCTTGGCAGAGCCAAGACTTTTCTTCCTAGCATCAGCCTAGTGGCAAAGACCTATACCCATGGTGTTGCGTACCTCCAATGAATTTGAAAAAGCTGTTACGGTGAGTACAAAACACTTTAACTTGCAGGGTGAACACCGTAAAAAAAAAAAAGTAACCAATGGCTGTTTTTTCTTCACCTTACCTCACCCCAAAAAATGTAATAAGTGATCAAAAACTTTTATGTACCCCAAAATGATACAACTAAAAACTACAGCTTGCCCTGCAAAAAAACAAGTCCTGAGTTATTGGTCTCAGAATATGGCAACACGAAACAATTTCTTTAACTTTTTTTTGTTTTTTGTTTTTTTTGTTTAGTAAAAGATTTAAAAAAATTATATATAAATTTGGTACCGCCAGAATCGAATTGACCCACAGAATAAAGTTAACATGTCATTTACCGCTACGTAAAAGCCGTAAAAACGAAACCCTAAAGTCAACGGAGGAATTGCTGTTTTTCTCTTTCAATTTTCCAACACAAAAGTTTCCCAGTACATTATATTGTGTGTGACTTTTGAAGGCGGGGAGGAAATGAAAAATAGCTGCGGTGACCAGGGGTTAAATGCTGAATTAAGTTTTTCATACAATATGCCATAGACCTAAACTTTGTACAAGGGTAAAAATATATATCTGTTTACGCTATTTTTTATGCATTCGTTCCAGTGATCATCATGCTGAGGACAAACTGAAACATTTGGACAGTGACAATGCAATAAAGAGAGTTGCATCATTGACAAGGAGTCACAGTGTGGGAGGACCACTCCAGAATATTGACTTACCCCAAAAGCCATTGCATGGTGTGTCCACTGTCAGCTTGCCGAACAGCCTGCAGGAAGTGGTGGTATGTTGTCAATGTCACATGTGGTTATTATTGATGCTTAATATATTCCAACAAAATAGTAACATCCACTAAAATTAGCAAATGCCCACTTTTTTTTTTTTTTCTATTCTGTCTGACTTATTGCGTTATTCTTGGAACATGTTTCAGTTCTAATAAATGAAAAAAAGTTTGGAAAAAAAAAACAACAGTATTTTATCCATAGTCACTTTAAATTTACCTGATGTCTTTCTTTAGGATCCTTTGGAAAAGAGACACAAACCTCCCCCTGTTTCTGTCCCCTATCTAAGTCCTCTTGTACTGCGCAAAGAACTGGAATCTTTGCTGGAGAACGAGGGTGAACAAGTTATCTATACATCTACTTTTATAAATCAGCATCCAATCATTTTCTGGAACCTTGTATGGTACTTCAGGAGACTGGATTTACCAAGCAATCTGCCTGGACTTATCCTTACATCAGAGCATTGCAATGGAGGTGAACAGGTATGTTAATGCCTAACTTTTCCTATTAAACTTCAGGTACCTCTTAACTTATTATTGACCTTAACCTATGATTATAGAAAATATGCTCTTTATAGATATGAAATCATTTTGTGCTCAGATTCATGAGGGGAAAAAACTAATACTTTGTTCTTTGACATTTTGTAGGTGCCCCAATCATCCCTGTCACACGACAGCAAACTTGTTTACATCCAGTTGTTATGGGATAATGTCAACCTCCACCAAGATCCTGGCGAGGCTCTTTATATGAAATGGCGAACCTTAGGTATACTTGATTAGTCAAATTGGAGAAATAAACAATGTTTGTGTGGTGCATAACACCCAAAGGCATTCGTATGTGCATTATGGTTGTAATGTTATCCATGAGTATGATCTCTGAGTGGGTCTACACTAGATTATCGGTCTACTGACTGAACATGTGGTCTATATTATGTAGCCTTTTGGAGGGGTTGGCCAAGTCTATAATGCCCTATGAATCAAAATAGGTTTTTTTCTACAAGGATTAATCTTTTTCGCAAATGGATCATGCCTTAACTTCCTAAAGACTAGCCTATTTTGGGTCTTAAGGACCAAGCGTTTGTTTTTTTTCAGTTTTTTTTATTGTTGCATTCCAAGAGCCATAAGAGTTGTATTTTATAATGCCACCATTCTGAGGCACATATCATTTATTGATTAGCTTTAATAACCTTTTTGGGGAATGCAAGTATAAAACAATTCCATCATTGTTTTTTGCGTTTTTTTTCTCGGTCTACCGTTTGCAAAAAATAAGATGTTCACTTTATTCGACAGGTCCGTACAAATACCAAATATGTTTTTTTACGTTTTCGTACTTTGGTATGTTTTTTATTAAAAAAGCTTCTATTTGTGTAGCCGTATTATGAGAGCCATAGCTTGTTTTTTTTGCGGGATGGGTTGATATTTTTGTTCTATTTTGGGGTCAGTCACTGCGTCGTGGTTTCCATTATAAACCGAAACCACAGCGCAGATGTGAACAGAGCCTAAAATGTTGGATATGTGTATTAAATGGCCCAGCATTTCTTGCACTTGCACCTTGCTTTGAGGGCATGGAAAGGGCAGTGATCAGCCTATGATCTCTACTCTTCTCCCACTTGCTAATAATCCCAGAAACAATTGTCCATAAAACCCCATGATCCAGCATCAACAAAATAAAAAGTTTAAAGTAATATGGAATCACCTGATGGCAAAAGGTTTAAGGGTTGGACGTCGGAAATACTGTACAAGTTCCAGGAATAAGCCTAAAAATTGATTGGATATCTAAAGATGGCAACATATCACAGACCACTAATAACAAAGATGGTGGAACATCAAGTTGTCTTCAGTTGTTTTGTACTGGCCTCTTAATATTTATTCCTGTAATACAGAGACTATAAAGAAGACAGGAGCTCCCATACCAAAGGAATTGCAAGAGATCAGCTACTTTCTTGAGAGCATCACTCTCAGTATCCAGAACAATGATGTTCTTAGGCCTATCAGCTTGTTGGTGCAGAAATATGCTTTAGCCAGTAATCGGCAAAGGTAAGGACTGAGTGTCTTCTCTGCTGGTGGCACTCATATATGTAGTACAGTCAGTGGCGGATTAAGAAGACCATGGGCCCTGGGCTGTTACCCAAACTTGGGCCCCCCTTCTCCACCGCCACCCTGCCGCGCCGTAACTATTGCTAACACTACCTTTTTGCACAAGCATTAACAAATGGGTGTTATGATTCCCCTTTCACAGGGATGTGTCCCTACATACTGACAGTATCACATTGTGCAGGGACACAGTGCCAACCCCCCATGTAGACAGCGCCACACACACACACACCCCTGTAGATAGAGCGCCACACACACACACACCCCTGTAGATAGAGCGCCACACACCCCTGTAGATAGAGCGCCACACACACACACCCCTGTAGATAAAGCCCCACACACACACCCCCCTGTAGATAAAGCCACACACACACCCCCCGTAGATAAAGCCACACACACACCCCCCTGTAGATAAAGCCACACACACCCCCTGTAGATAAAGCCACACACACACACACACACACACCCCTGTAGATAGAGCGCCACACACACACACACACACACCCCTGTAGAGAGCGTCACACAGCCCCCTATAGATGGCATCACACAGCCCCCTATAGATAGCACCACACAGCCCTCCCCTCCTCCCTTGTATATAGTGCCACATAGCGCTCCCCCCCCCCCCTTGTATATAGTGCTACACATCGTCGCTGCAGCCCTGGGATGACATTTTATCCCATATGATTGCTGCAGCCTGTGATTGGCTGCAGCGGTCACATGGGGTGAAACGTCATCCCTGGAGGCCGGCTCGGATGAAGAAACAGAATTCTGGGCAAGTATAAAATTTTTATTTTATCTAAATTGCGTTTTTACATAACATCTGCTATGCTATCTGTTGCAGGTTTTACCTCCCCATTGAACTAAATGGGGAAAACCCGAAACAAATGAGCAGCGTTTACGCAAATACAATTGACATGCTGCGGAATAAAAAACCGCACTGCAGGTCAATTTCTGAGCTTTTTATTTCCCGCTTATCATTTATGCAGCGTGTGATGAGAATTGTTCACATCTAATCTACTCTGCTGCTACTGTATTAGGGCTTGTCCACACTTAACGGAATTGCTGCGTATTTTCTGCCCGGAAAATACGCAGAATACAGTAGTGGCAAAGTGAGTGAGATTTACCAAATCTCATCCAGACGCTGCGTAAAATTTCCGACCAGACATTTTGTCCTACGGTGCGTATTTCTTGTACTGCAGCATGTCAATTCCTGCTGCGGAATGTGGACAGAATTGCTGCGTTTTTTCAGAGGAGATGTCACCATCCCCCAACATAGAGAAAAACGCAGCAAAATACGCACCATTTTCTGCAGCAAAAATGCAAGAAATGGTGATTTTTTTCTGTAGCTGAATTTCTGTTGAAATATATATATATTATATATATATATATATGTATGTGTATATATACACTCTATCTCTATCACAGACACACAAAGTACGCACATTATGCACAAAGTACGCACATTATGCACAAAGTACGCACATTATGCACAAAGTACGCACATTATGCGCAAAGTACGCACATTATGCGCAAAGTACGCACATTATGCGCAAAGTACGCACATTATGCGCAAAGTACGCACATTATGCGCAAAGTACGCACATTATGCGCAAAGTACGCACATTATGCGCAAAGTACGCACATTATGCGCAAAGTACGCACATTATGCGCAAAGTACGCACATTATGCGCAAAGTACGCACATTATGCGCAAAGTACGCACATTATGCGCAAAGTACGCGCAAAGTACGCACAATGTACGCACATTAAACACACATGCACTTATCTTTTATGTAGGAGATTTGTGAGTCTTCACTGCAGCTCTTCTCCTGCTTCCTGCTCACAGCACGACACAGAGCCCGCCGACAGTCTCACCTCCCCCATGTCCCGACAGCTAGCAGCAGTAGAGGTGTGTAGAGCAGGGAAGGGGGGCTGGAGGGGGTGCTTCTAAAGCAGCAGAGACCACGGCTGCTAAGTAGCAGCGAAGCTCCCCTCGCCTGACAGGTGCGGTCCTGGCACTGGGGCTCCCTCCGGTGTTAGCGACGCCACAGGGCATGGGGCTGCCCGAACCGCCCTAATGATAATCCGCCACTGAGTACAGTATTGAATCTTTGGGTCAGATGTGGAAAATATGTTACACTCTCGCTGAAGATTCTGCGTGGGTTACATGGTGATTTTGTAGCAGATTTGACACAGATTTCACCCTGTGCTTTGCTGATCATACAAATAATCTTTTATATGAACCTAAAAATAATCGTTCGTCGATCTGACATTTTGGTATGTGAACGTGAATTGTTTGTGTGATAGCTGACGTGTGACATTGTTAAATAAGCAACTAAATGATGAATGTTTTTTTTTTAATTATTATTGAGGCAGTAAAGTGTATAAATACTTGTCTATAACCAGTATTTGATCGTATCGACAATCGCCAATACGATCATCTTGTTTAAATGGATTTTTAGGCTAGGGTTACATGGCGACTTTGGCCACAACACAGCTTACGCTTCCAAAGATTGATGTGTTGTGCTGTGTACGTCCGAGTAATGTAAGTCAATGTTGTTGATTTGCGATCTGCAAATTGCCGCGATGCTACACTCGCAAGAAGTTCAGCAGGTTTGGATTTCTTGCGACTGTGGAGTGGGGATATCGGGAACATTGACCACATTGACTATTACCCGCAAGCTCTAACTTTACTGCACATGTTTACCTATTGTATTTATGTTTACACAGGAGCATTTACAGAGAAATACTATACCTGTCTCTGGTTGCTCTCGGTCGAGAAAACATTGATATTGGTAAGTACACTTTGAAATCTAACTTAAAGAGGCTCTGTCACCAAATTATAATTTATGCTAATGAGTTTCTCAATGGACAACTGGGCGTGTTTTTACTTTTTACCAACTGGGTGTTGTACAGAGGAGTGTATGAGGCTGACCAATCAGTGACTAATCAGTGTCCTACACTTCTCATTGTTCCAGCCCAGCATGATCCACAGCACAGTGTGATTGTGCAGTGAAAGAAGCTGGGCTGGAACAATGAGAAGTGTATGATGCTGATTGGTCACTGATGGTCAGCCTCATACACTCCTCTGTACAACACCCAGTTGGTAAAAAGTAAAAACACGCCCAGTTGTCCATTGAGAAACTCATTAGCATAAATCGAAACTAGCTCATAACTTGCTCAAAAATGATCGTTTTTCAAAATAAAAGCCACTGCTGTTATCTACATTACAGTGGCAATCAGATTATGTAGGAGATAGGGCACTTATAATCTGGTGACAGAGCCTCTTTAAGTTCTTAGAGCAGACTATATACAACAATTTAATAACCACGTAAGTAAATAAGACGTTTGACTGAATATTGCTGAATTTGCTGTATAAATACATTTTTATATAGCCAAAAGTATGTGGGCACCCCTCTTAATTATTGAGTTCAGGTCGTTCAGCCTCACCCATTACAAACCGGTGCATAAAATCAAGCACACAGCATTGTAACCTCCATAGATAAACAAGGCTAGTGCTAAAGAATTTTGTGACTTTAAATGTGGCACTGTCATAGGATGATATCTTTGCCACAAGTAGGTTTGTTAAATTTCTAATCTGATCGATCGAGTCAACTGTATGTGCTATTATTGTGAAGTGGAATTTTCTAGTAGTAACAGCTGCTCAGCTATAAAGTTGTAGACCACGAAAACTCACAGTGGGGCCTCGGAGTGCTGAAATACGTGCTGCATAAAAGTTGCCTATGTTGCATCACTCACTAGAGTTCGAAACGGTCCCTGGAAGTGATGACATCAGCACAAAGAGCTTCACGAAATGTGTTTACGTGGTTGAGCAGCTGCACACAAGCCTAAGATCACCATGCGCATTGCCAAACCTCACCTGGAGTGATGTAAAACATGCCACCACTGCACTCTGGAGCAGTGGAAATGTGTTCTCTGAAGTGATGAATCATGCTTCTCTATCTGTCAGTCTGATGGATGAATCTGGGTTTGGCGGATGCTAGGAAAACATTACCTACCGGAATGCATAGACCCTACTGTAAAATTTGGTGGAGGAGCGATAATGGTCTGAAGTTGTTTTTCAGGGATTAATGGGGTTGTGCCACGAACGAAAGTGCACCTAAATGTACTCCTTATTTGAAGCTAACACTTTTCTCCATGGAAGTATTTAAAAAAAATATGTATGCATCCCAAGTTATTACAAGCTCCGAATGGCGCCCCCTGCTGTTTTTTTTATGTGGGTCCATGCATGTCATTCTAGTGATGCTTTTAAGAGGACATGCACGTGCAGTAAAACACTGTGTCGCCGGATCTATCAGCGCACTGATTCCACTACTGTTAAGGTTCTCTTGTATTCGGCTTTTCCACTGCCGAGAATGCACAGGAGAGCCAGGGAAATGCAAACAGTATCACGCAAGTACAGTATTGTCCCTAGGGGATAGATTTCTTGAAATAAAAATACTGGCAACAATCCAAGGATAGATATCTAATGATGCAATAAACTACGAACGTTGTCACTATAGCCGCTCCTGTGCCTATCAGTACAGTGTCTTAGTCCGTTCTCCAGCTGCACGCAGTATAGTCTGTCACTGTTCTGTGCACCCTGACCGCTGTCTATTAGTGCGGTGCCTCAGTCAGTTGCCCAGCTTATTACTGTATAGCCTGTCATGTCTCTGTGCACTCCGGCTGCTGCGGTCTTCCCTGCAAGTAGTAGTATACTCTGTGCATAGGCAGCTTGAAAGTTCAATAACTCAAGATGCATACATATTTTTAAAATAGTTCAAATGGGGGAAAAGTATTGGCTTCAAATAAAGAGTAGTTTTAGGTGCACTTTGGTTCGTGGCTCAACCCTTTTAAGCTAGACCCCTTATTTCTAGTTAACCCCTTCCCGACATTTGACGTACATGTACGTCATGGAAAGCATTGACTTCCCGCAAAATGCCGTACATGTACGTCAAATGTTTGGCACCGGCTCAAAAGCTGAGTCGGTGCCATCATCACCGGATCTCAGCTGTATCTTACAGCTGACATCCGACTGTAACGGCGGGGACCGAAATTAGCTTCGATCCCCGCCATTAACCCCTTAAGTGCAGCGCTCAAACGCGATCGCTGCACTTAAGGTGTTTGCAGCTCATCGGAGCCCCAGCAATGAAATTGCCGGGGTTCCGGTGGCTGCAATGGCAACCGGAGGCCTAATACTGGCCCCCCGGTCTGCCTAGCACCGAAGCCGGTCAAGATCCGCCCGGCGGCGGAGCCTGATCGGCTTCCGTAGCTGCCGGCAAGATGGCGCCGGGTCAGGAGCTGATCCGGCGTCATCAGCGGTGGAAGTCAGCTGTACTGTACAGCTGACATCCACCTGTAACGGCAGGAACCGGAGCTAGCTCCGATCCCTGCCATTAACCCCTTCGATGCAGCAATCGAAAGCGATTGCTGCATCGTAGCGGTTACTAGCAGATCGCCAGCCCTGACAGGCAATCGGGACTGGCGACTGCTGTTATGGCAACAGGAGACACAATGTTCTCCTGCTCTGCCATTACGGAAGCCGATTTAGGCCCCGCCGGGAGGCGAAGCCTAATCGGCTTGCTGTCAGTGAATGACTGACAGATCTAATACATTGCACTACATAGGTAGTGCAATGTATTAGAAAAAAAAAAATCTGACCGTTGGACCTTCAAGTCCCCTAGTGGGACTTGAAGAAAAGTGTAAAAAAAGTATAAAAAAGTGTAAAAAAAAAGTGCAAAAAATAAAAGTTTGAAAACAATAAAAGTTTCAAGTAATCAAATAAAACACAATCACCCTTTTACTCTTATCAAGTCCTTTATTATTGAAAAATAATAATAAACCATATGTATTTGGTATCGCCACGACCGTAACGACCTGAGGTATCAAAATATTGTATTATTTATTGCACGCGGTGAACAGCGTAAAAAAAAAACGTAAAAAACGTTACCAGAGTTTCTGTTTTTTAGTCACTTTGCCCTACAAATAGAATAAAAAGTGATCAAAAAGTCGCGCGTATCCAAAAATGGTACCTATAAAAACTATAGCTTGTCCCGCAAAAAACAAGCCCTCATACACCTCCGTCGACAAAAAAATTAAAACGTTCTGGTTCTCACAACTTGGCGACAGAAAAAAAATACATTCTTTTTAGAAAAGTAATTTTATTGTGAAAAAAGTTGTAAAACATAAAAAAGTGCTATAAATTAGGTATCGCCGGAATCGTACTGACCCGCAGAATAAAGTTAACATGTAATTTATAACGCATGGTGAACGCTGTATAAAAAAAAAAACGAAAAAAGCTGTGCCAGAATTGCATTTTTTTGTTTACCTGGCATCCCAAAAAATAGGATAAAAGGTGATCAAAAAGTCGCATGTACCCCAAAATGGTACCAATAATAACTACAGCTCGTCCCGCAACAAACCAGCCCTCATACCGCTACGTCTATGAAAAATAAAATTAGTTATGGCTCCAATAAGTCAGGAAATAAAAAAATATGCAGTTGTGCCCGAGGGGAACATTTCTTCAGTTTGAAGAGGCGATTTATCAAGGACCTAAAATTAGGGAACCAGGAAAGGTAGGGCCCAAACATATCCGCTGGAAGCGACGGTGCCCGTATTATACCAGGACAACACTTTCCCAGCAAAATTCCCCAAACTACAAAGGTGCAGAGTGTGGACCAAAAGGGGGATAAGAAATTACACCATTTATCAGTGCGACACTGGCCTGTGCGGAAAGGATTGCTTCACAGCGTAACACACATCTATGGATTATTATTATTTTTTCATACCACCTGACTATGCCCCTTATATACTCCGCCCCGCTTACATGTACCCCCACATTATAAAACACCAGCAATACTCAAACAAATTTAGTACCAAGCAAAATCCGCTCTCCAAAAGCCAAATGGTGCTCCCTCGGCTCTGAACCCTACAGCGTGCCCAAACAGCAGTTTCCTTCAACATATATGGCATCGTCATACCCGGGAGAACCCTTTTAACAATTTTTGGGGTGTGTGTCTCCAGTGTCATAAGCTTGGCATGACATATTTGCCACTGAATGGCATATCTAGGGAAAAATATTCATTTTTAATTTGCACCATCCGCAGTGCATTCATTTATGGAAAAGACCTGTGGGGTGAAAATGCTCACTACACCTCTTAATAAATGCCTTGAGGGGTGCAGTTTCCATAATGGGGTCACTTCTCAGGGGTTTCTTTTTATTATTTCACATCTGAGCCTCTGCAGTTGTGAACCAATACTTTGTAAATCGCCAAATTAGGCCTCAACTCCGCATGGTACTCTTTACTCCTGAGCCCTGTCATATGTCCAGGCAAAAGATTAGGGCCACATGTAGGGTGTTTCTAAAACCGGGAAACACCGCATAATAATTAGAGGGCTGTCTTGTTATGGTGGCACAAGCCGGGCACCACATATTGGCATATCTATGGAAGAAAATCCCATTTTCACTCTGCAACATCGAGTGAACACTAATTTCTACAAAACACCTGCAGGGTTAAAATGCTTACTACACCCCTTGGTAAATGCATTGAGGGGTGTCGTTACCAAAATGGGGTCACTTCTGGGGGGTTTCCACTGTTTTGGGCCCACAGGCGCCCAGAAACCAATCCAGCAACATCTGCACTCCAAATGGCTGTCCTTTCCTTCTGAGCCCTGCCGTTTGCCCAAACAGCAGTTTATGACCACATATGGGGTATTGCCGTACTCGAGAGAAATTGCTTTACAAATTTTGGGTTCTTTTTTTCCTTTATTTGTTGAGAAAATGAAAAAATTTGCGCTAAAGCTACGTCTTATTGAAGAAAAAGGACTGTTTTTATTTTCACTGCCTAATTCTAATAAATTCTATGAAACATCTGTGGGGTCAAAATGCTTACTACACCCCTAGATGAATTCCTCAAGAGGTGTAGTTTCCTAAATGGAGTCCCTTTTTGGGCGTTTTCATTGTTTTGTCCCCTCAGGGGCTTTGCAAATGTGACCTGGCCTCCGCAAACCATTCCTGCTAAATGTGATCTCAAAAAGCCAAATAGTGCTCTTTCCCTTCTAAGCCCTGCCGTGTGTCCAAACAGCCGTTTATTACCACATGTGGGGTATTGTTTTACTCGGGAGAAATTGCTTTACAAATTTTGTGGTGCTTTTTCTCCTTCAGTCCTTCTGGAAATGAGAAAAAATTAGCTAAACCTAGATTTTTTTTGAAAAAATGTAGATTATTATTTTCAGGGCCTACTTCCAATATTTTCTGCAAAAAAACTGTGGTGTCAAATCGCTCACTATACCCCTAGATAATTTCCTCAATGGGTGTAGTCTCCAAAATGGGGTCACTTGTTGGGGGTTTCCACTGTTTTGTCCCCTCAGGGGCTTCGTAAATGTGACATGGCCTCCGCAAACCATTCCTGCTAAATGTGGACTCCAAAAGCCAAATGGCGCTCTTTCCCTTCTAAGCCCTGCCGTGTGTTCAAACAGCCGTTTATTACCACATGTGGGGTATTGTTTTACTCGGGAGAAATTGCTTTACAAATTTTACGGTGCTTTTTCTCCTTCAGTCCTTGTGGAAATGAGAATAAATTAGCTAAACCTACATTTTCTTTGAAAAAATTTAGATGATCATTTTCACAGCCTACTTCCAATAATTTATGCAAAAAACCTGTGGGGTCAAAACGCTCACTATACCCCTAGATAATTTCCTCAATGAGTGTAGTTTCCGAAATGGGGTCACTTGTGGGAGGTTTCCACTGTTTTGTCCCCTCAGGGGCTTTGTAAATGTGACATGGCCTCTCAAACCATTCCTGCTAAGTTTGAGCTCCAAAAGCCAAACGGCGCTCTTTCCCTTCTAAGCCCTGCCGTGTGTCCAAATATCCATTTATTACCACATGTGGGGTAGTGTTTTACTCGGGAGAAATTGCTTTACAAATTTTGCGGTGCTTTTTCTCCTTTAGTCCTTGTGGAAATGAGAACAAAAATCGCTAAACCTACATTTTCTTTGAAGAAATGTTGATTTTAATTTTCACGGCCTACTTCCAATAATTTCTGTAAAAAACCTGTGCGGTCAAAATGCTCACTACACCCCTAGATAATTTCCTTGAGGTGTCTAGTTTCCCAGATGGGGTCACTTTTGGGGGATTTTCACTGTTTTGGCACCGCAAGAGCCCTTCAAACCTGACATGGTGCCTAAAATATATTCTAACAAAAATAAGGCCCAAAAATCCACTAGGTGCTCCTTTGCTTCTGAGGCCGGTGCTTCAGTCCAGTAGCACGCTACGGCCACATGTGGGATATTTCCTAAAACTGCAGAAACTGGGCAACAAATATTGAGTTGCATTTCTTTGGTAAAACCTTCTGTGTTATAAAAAAATTGTATTAAAAATGTATTTCTGTAAAAAAATATGAAATTTGTAAATTTCACCTCTACTTTGCTTTAATTCCTGTGAAATGTGTAAAGGGTTAAGACGTTTTCTAAATGCTGTTTTGAATACTTTGAGGGGTGAAGTTTTTAAAATGGGGTGACTTTTTGGGGGTTTCTAATATATAAGGCCCTCAAAACCACTTCACAACTGAACTGGCCCCTGTAAAAATAGCCTTTTGAAATTTTCTTGAAAATGTGAGAAATTGCTGCTAAAGTTCTAAGCCTTGTGAGGTCATAGAAAAATAAAAGAATGTTCAAAAAACGATGCCAATCTAAAGTAGACATATGGGGAATGTTAATTAGCAACAATTTTGTGTGTTAGAACTGCCTGTCTTACAAGCAGATACATTTAAATTGAGAAAAATGCTAATTTTTGCAATTTTTCACTATTTTCGTGTTTTTCACAATTAAATACTGAATGTATCGACCAAATTTTACCACTATCTTAAAGTCCAATGTGTCACGAGAAAACAATCTCAGAATTGCCCGGATAGGTGAAAGCATTTCGACGTTATTACCACATAAAGTGACACATGTCAGATTTGAAAAATGAGGCTCTGTCAGGAAGGTCAAAAGTGGCTAAAGAGGGAAGGGGTTAAGGACAGTGTTAATGCCACACAATAAAAATACATTTTAGACTATTGTATGCTTCCAACTTTGTGGTAACTATTTCGGGAAGGCCCTTTTCTGTTTCAGAATGACAGAGCCCCAGTGCACAAAGCAAGGTCTATAAAGACAGTGTGACGAGTTTGGTGTGGAGGAACTTGAGTGGCCCACACAGCCCTGACCTCAACCCCATGCAACACTTTTGGGATGAATTAGAACACCAATTGCGAGCCAGGCCATCTTGTCCAACATTAGTGTCTGACCTAACAAATGCTCTGTTGGCTGAAAGGGCACAAATTCCCACAAACACACTTTAAAATCTTGTGGAAAATCTTCCCAGAAGAGTGGAGGCTATTATAGCCAGAAAAGGGGGCCCAACTCCATATTAACACCCGTGATTTTGGAATGGGTTGTCCAACAAATTCATGAAGATGTGTGATGGTCAGGTGTCCCACATACTTTTGGCCATATAGCTTACCGGTATATGCTAGTGTACCAGAGATTATTGATGCTTTTGAAGCTAAAAAGTTTCCTGTTTTCTTAAAGCCAGAGAGCTTTTAAGTGTATCTAAGTTTTGTAACACTATAGTTTACTACTATAACAGCAATGAAGAAATAAACATTCAATTCAAAATGCAAAACTTTAAAAAATAAAATCAGTTTGACAAGCTAAGCAGATAATTGCACTCAAAAGTTAGAATTTTTTTAGAATTTCTGGATTTCTTCTTAGAGACTCTGTCACCACATTATAAGTGCCCTATCTCCTACATAATGAGATGGACGCTATAATGTAGGTGACAATCGTGCTTTTGATTTAGAAAAACTATCTATTTTTACCACGTTAGGAGCGATTTTAGCTTTATGCTAATTACTTTCTTGATCCCCAACTGGGCGTATTTTTACTTTAGACCAAGTGGGCGTTATACAGAGGAGTGTATGACGCTGACCAATCAGCGTCATGCACTTCTCTCCATTAATTTAGTCAGCGCATAGGAATCCTGCTAGATCGGTATGTGCTGTCTTATACTAACACATTAACAATACTGAAGTGTTTAGACAGTGAATAGACATTCCTTCCAGCTAGGACGGGATGTCTATTCACAATCCCGACACTTTACTAACGTTTCTGTGGTACTTACAGCAGAGCAAGCGTAATCTCGTGAGATCACGCTGTAAATGACAGGTTACAGCGAGATTACGCTTTGCTCTGATGTAAGTCCCACGGAAACGTTAGAAGTGTCGGGATTGTGAATAGACATCCCGTCCTGGCTGGAAGGAATGTCTATTCACTGTCTAAACACTTCAGTAATGTTAATGTGTCAGTATAAATAAGACCGCACATACTGATCTAGCAGGATCCCTATGCACTGAGTAAATGAATAGAGAGAAGTGCATGACGCTGATTGGTCAGCGTCATACACTTCTCTGTACAACGCCCACTTGGTCTAAAGTAAAAACACGCCTAGTTGGGCATTAAGAAAGTCATTAGCATAAAGCTAAAATCGCTAATAACTTGGTGAAAATTGATAGTTTTAAAAAAAATAAAAAGCACTGCTGTCACCTACATTACAGCGCCGATCTCCTTATGTAGGAGATAGGGCACTTATAATGTGGTGACAGAGCCTCTTTAAATGGTTTATATTTAGTGGTCTAATCTTTATCTAAATCATCAGGGAAATGTTTACAGTACCAGATCTTGAATTGATCCTTTTCTAAGCCTCTCCGCTATGATGTTCATAGGACTGAAATTGCAAATTTAAAGTGATTTCCAAAATGTTGACTACATGAATCCCCCATCCCCCACTGTGATATAACTTACAAGACTCTTTTAAAGTCAAAGGCTTGTGTTTTGACTTCCAGGTTCAGATTTGTAGACTTCAAGAAAGCATTTCTGCTAACTTATTTATTTTTTGGTGTTATTTATTTATTTAGAGGCCTTTGACAATGAATACAGAATTGCCTATGATAAACTCCCTTCTGAACTTTCCAAGAAAATACAGAAGATTGATGTGCCTCCAAACAAGAATATTGAGTGCTGTCGAAATGTCTTTGGGGCACCCTTGATTTGATTGATAAAGTCTGCTGAAAATTCTTGGGTATCATTCCATGGATTTAATCCAGCCTTAAACATTATACCACGGCAAGTCGTAAATAATATATGTTTATCAGCCCACAAAATGGGTGGACTGGATACTCTCACCATGGACAAGGATGCATGTGATCTCTCCACTACTGCTTCTATTCTCTAGTTGTTTCATGATGGACCTAGGTGGAGTTGTGACTACTTCACTGCTATCTGTGGCACCTTACCGTCTGTTGGTTTATTGCAAGATTACATATTTACCATGCATTTCATCTCCAAAAGCAGTAGACCCTACTAGGAGTATATGGCTGCATTATTTTTTATTTTTTTTGTATTACTATGTGTTAACTAATGCTTTGCTATGACTGGTGACATTTAAGCTGTCCAACATACTGACAAGTTTGCTCACCACATATACGTGGGTGAGTTGGTATAGGTTCATTCCAGTTCTCAACTTAGGCTCTTTTCATATTGACTTGGTTCAAAATGTTTGTTTTTGATAAGTAGCCTCAAACACTTCTGCCAATGCTATATAACCACCTAGGATTACTTGGTAGATGACACTTTTCAGAGGGACATCTTTCTATCTTTGACAATCTTCCAAAATCTTGATGATAACCTGGGTACACCTATGGGAGAGCAGGGACATTTTATTCTTTCAGGTGACCCATACAGAGAATGTTCCAGAAGGGTATTTGCTGTGTTATATTGTAACATCATTGTTTGAACCAAACATTTTAATGAGGAACATTTAGATTACATGATCACTTTATCATGTTTATTACATGATGTTTTAATGACTGTCATGCCTTATATCTCCAGCTGCCGGAGGTGCTCACCAAATTACTGAAATTTTCAGAAATTCTAAGCACAAGACAATATTTTCCAGGTTTCTCTAATTTGACATATATAAACTCGGGGAAAGGTTTATGTTGGCCAAGACAGCCTGTAATAGTTTAAACAATCTTGTTGACTGTTCTAGAGAACACCGTATTCTTTACCCATTATTGCATAGAATCTTTGTCTGATACACACTGTAAGAAGTGTTTGTATCGGTAGCAAAAAGATTCTGTCCACAGGATGTCTGATGCACTGGTCAGAAATGGTCCTACCTAAGAATTTTCTCTCCCTAAATAGTCATTATTTATCACTTTCACAGCTTATCATTTTTGGGAGGTATTTTGTTAAAAGCTGTTCCAATCATTAAAGAAAAAGCATTTATTGAGCTAATGTTTAAGAATGATAGTGAAATGATCTAATCCTTCATTCTGCTTTAAAAAGAAGAGTGGATTATATCCTCTGTGAGTGCATTATGGTCAGTCTGGGGTTAAGTAAGGGTGGATTAACACGCATCAGATTTTGTTGCAGAAATTTCTCCGACTGAAAATTATTTCCATTTATCTGAATGGAACTTACAGAAATCTATACACCTGCTGCAGAAACAACCACATTCAGATGAATGAAACAGATTTTCAGCCACAGAAATTTCTGCGAAAAAAATCTGCCACGTTTGAATCACCCTAAAGCTTGCTTATACATATGCGCTGTTTAGATGAAGAAGCATGTTAACCCTATGGAACAGGGGAAGATGAGTGGCTTGCAAAACACTTGGAGTCTGCAGTCAACCACATCATCAGAAATAATGGGGTCCTTGGAGCACTTGTCAGCAGGTCCCCTTTAAATCATGGGTGGCTTAGACCTTACAGGACAGAATATCTTTCATTTCTATATTGCTGTCATGGAAACGAGATGTATACAAGTGCATGGAACGTTTTCATGAATTTTATGCTTTTGTTAAGGTGTGGCATCTTCATACCTTCTTCTTTATAGTATTTAGTAATCTAAGCAATTTTATGGTTTATTCTCTTGTATTTTTGTAGTATCGCTAAGTGATGTTTTTTTAAAAAAAAAAAAATATATAACATCATTGCCATACAACCCTTTCATTATGTACATGCTTTCCTAACCTAGGTTATAATCTAGCATTATGGAGTCCCCAAGCAACAGGTGCATTTATTGAACTCAATACTTTTTTAAATCCAGCACCAGTCATTTTTTACATGTACCTTACCTATACGCTTCACACAATGCTTTCACAAAGGAAGGAAATTGTGTGATTCTTTGCAGGCAGGAGCAATCACGGTCCTAGTAATGGCACTTGCCCTACATTATCTATAATACCACCGCACCCTGTACTGACTTATTATCTTTCACACTACATACGGTCTAGTCTTTCTGTGGACACTAAAATAACTTGATAAACGTTCATTCGCATTATATGCAGTAGCTTACAAAAAAAATAATCTGCCTTGCCTCTTAAATGTATTTTTAGGCTTGATAGTGCACCTTATACAGTATGTTAAACTTGACCATTGATGGACTGGTGTGGTCCAGAGGTTAGTTTGCATACGAAGAAAACCGTGCACTATACTGGCTTACTTTATCTTGTCTTTTAAGCATTACATACAGTGAAACACATCATGGGTTTTCTGTCTGTTCTTTAAATTCGCTGTTTTCATAGGTCTACCTTTCCAGTAATGATATATATGACTTAGAGGATGTAGACTTGCAACTCTGGAGCTACACATGGACTCTTCACACACAACAACTTCAATAGGAAATGTGTAACCGCTACAGGTGCAACTTGCGCGTGACTTTGGTTTTCTTTGCAAGTTTAGTCACCAGACCGAATCTTTCAGTGTAGCCCTAGCCTAAACGTATACTGCTTTATTTCCCTTCTGGTTCCTGTGGCAATACTAGATATGTCTTTGTAAAATTCCTCACAAGAACAGAGAAAATGACACATTTTAGAGGTCTCTATGTATCTTTGCTTTCATCCTCCTCATTTTACTCCTAATTGTACTGACATGACTATTTACAGCATTTATCCCCCAGTTTCTAGTTGTCATCTGCTTGGTAACCTTTTCTTAATTCTGCAGTGGTGAAGTATTGTTAATTTCTACCATCTAGCTATATTTTAATGTGACTTTTTCAGTGGTTGCAACAAACCAGAACGTATTTTGTTACAAGAAGACCACCAAATAGCAAAATTGAACGTTGATTGCAATTTTACTGGTCTTCCCCCAAAAAAAAATGTTATTTAATGTTTCCGTCCAAAGAATTATCATTTGTGTATTTCAGGTGTAAAACTTGCCTTATCCCGTAACAGTCGCAATGTAAAGTATATCAGATTAATCCAGCTGAACCAATGAACCAGAAATATTAAAGCATCTTCTGCACAGGAGGTTAACAATCCCTATGTACTAGTGCCTACTATATATTCCTTCTGTGAAATGTTCATGTTTGCAGTGTACTATCATGTGTAAAGTCTATAGTGCCTTGTGAACTACACCCTGGATTCCTTCCTTTCCACCGCTGTGCCTGACAAGTTCAGCTCTGACGCTGTTTGTTCCCTAAAAATTTGGACTGTTTCTTATTAATGTGACCTCCTGAAATGCACAAAAGGGATATCGCATTATTCCTATATAGTACACGGTTTTGTCTCGTCCGTCCCTTTGAGGGGAAAATTAAGACTGTACAGACTTGTATGGAATCATATGCAGATATGGAATTGAAGCAATTTTTTTTGTTCTAAGAATTTAAACAAATCTGATTATTTTACAGTTTTTTAAGCCTGTAAATAATGTACTCATCTGATATGACTTTGAATAGGTAAATGCAATGTGTTGTGCACGGCATGACTAAATATATCCTTTCTGATTTTAGATTGAGAAATGTATTTGTTTTTGTACATTAGAAAGAGAAACTGTTCTGTATTTTCTGTAAGCTTAACTTTTGTCATCAGAATTTTGTAGAGTTAAGCTATATAGAAACAATACAAAATGGTGTTCTTTGGAAAAATACAAATAAAAGAGATTTGTGCCTGATTTATAATTAGCATCTCCTCATTTTGTCAGAAGATAAAAATAAAAGTAATTTCATATACCGATAAATTCTGAATGCATCTTTTTAAATATTGAACCAAACTTTTATTAATGTATTAAAGTGAAACTTGTGAGAAGACACTTATATACCTTGAGCATTGCCAAGAAAAAAACCTAAAGGCTCCATTCATATAAGAGTTGGGATTGGAACCTGTAAATTAAGTAAAGCCTTTTCTATGGTGGTTTCACACAGTGTTTTTGGGGAAAATGCTGCGTTTCTTGTGGCAATTTTTTTTGCCAAAACCTCTGCGGCCAGATATTAGCTGTAAGTCTATATCAGATTAGTGGGGCACCTGCTGCTACATGCTCCATTGCTTGAAGAAGTTTGTCATTACACTTGAAACGTTGCTTGATTATTTCCTGTGCATTTTTTGGTGCATTATACTCCAGTAAATAATAATAATGACTTAAAACAACTTTTGAGTGCTGTCTATATTTTTCAACTACGACTTTTGATCCCATGGTAGAGGGTCCCTTGAGATGTGTAGTCCATCCTTAATGTATTCGCTGAAAAGCTATGAGTACGCAAGATGCTAAATAGCTCCTGCCAGAGAAAGGGTGCTTGCGACTTCGAGAGACCAACATAAACCCGGATTTACACACAACATTTTGACCCGTTTTCTGTAGCGTTTTCCAGAGCTTTTTTTCAGCGTTTTTTGGGGGACTGAACCACTGCAACTAGATGCGAATGTCTATAGTAAAATGAGAATGTCTGCATACAATGTTTTGGTTTCTAGCATTTTTCAGGCGTTGTCATTTTTTTTCCCAAAACCCAGCAAACTCAAGGTATGGCATTTTTTGGGTGTTTTTTTTTTTCCTGATAGGCTTCTCTATGCCACTTGAAAACCTTAATAAAAATGCATGTTACAAATGTAATGAATAGAAAAAACACCACCAAAACCTCTTGTTAAAAAACACAATGAAAAACGCTTGAAGATAATGGTGTTTTTATTTGTCTTGGAAAAGGCTTTCTTGATGACATATGACAGGATCCAATCCAGTTTTTGACTTAAATAGGACTACCGCACAGAGCGGCATTTTTAGCCACCTGACATATCAATGATGATTTAAGAACATATTTTTGCCTGGATTTACCGTTTATGTACAGCTTCAGCAGACAGGAGCTATTCAGCATCTTGCTTGCAGAGAGCCTAACGGAGGAAAAGTGTGCTTTCAGCTCAGAAGAAACCAACATAAGGCCGCTTTCACACCCATCGTTTTGGGGTGTTTTCGGTAGCGTTGTCAGGTCCGTATTTCAGGGTAGCTTCCTTCTCCCTGTTATTTCACACCGAATAACCACCTCTGTAAATTGAAACCTGAATGCATGCCTGGAAAGAAGTAAACCAGCCAGAGAGATGTTGTTGGTACACAGCTTTCCTCAGATAGGACAGGAAGTCAACTGCACTTTATTTTAGAACAAAGAGACACATGTCTCCTCCCTAGAGATGTGGGACGTGCTTAAGCCCCATAGGCTCCTCAGCTGTAAGTTCTTCTGTGCATTCCTCTTTCATTCCAGGGGCGGTGTCTCCATAGGCGTGTCCGTCATGAACAAAGAACTTGTTATATATCAGTATATTACACAAAGAACTGAAATGTATATACATATGTGCGAGGATAATATTTTTGCAAACAATATACATGGTAATGATCCCTGACCGTCCCCCCTAAAAATATTATTACTCTATCCCTGAGTCTTGCCTAGCAACCTACCACTGACCACTCGAACCAGGCGGTTAGGGGCTTTGGATTTCTTCACCAGCTTGAGACGAGCTACTCCTTATAAGTAACCCCCCTTTGTACCTGGACTTCCAAGGTTTCGGAGTGGTCCTAACTTTCCCTATTCTCAGGATACAGGATGGTTGTCTTGATATAATCTACAAGCTGCTGCTGGTTGTAATATATATATATATATATATATATATATATATATATATATAAAATTAATCCAGTCTACATTTTTATTAATGGTAATAATTGTCTCACTGTCACTGTCCTAATGGGACTTTTACCCCTGCAGATATAACAGGTCATGGGCAGCACAGTGACCTTCACCTCACACCTTCACATAAAACTCCTCAGATTGTAATTTACAGCACCGTGGCATATTTACACACATTATAATTATAAACCTCAGACATTATAAACAATAGGGCCTCAACTAATAACATAATGCTATCACCAATCTCATGCTATCACCCTCAGGTTTCGGGTCCCATCAGTTCATTGCCAGTTCTGTACATCATCGCCCCCTTCTTCTCCTGTCTTCTGCTTCTTCACTGACTGTCACCCTCAGGGTAACCCACGCAATTGTGGAGTCCGACTACGTTGGTGTCCAGTGGGGGAGTTATTATAACCCCCTCCTAGCCACTTATTAAAACACTTGATACTGCTGATGGATTCACTCAGGTCTTTGGTCTTTACTTTGATTTTCGCTAATGTCATCAGGACTTGGTTTGGTCCTTCTCATCTGTCCGACACCGTCTCTTTTAGTTTAAGTCACCAGGCTGTACATAGCACCTCATGCTGTGAGCCTGGTGTGAGATCCCACGTAGGCGGATTAGTGGAGTTTTATTGTGACTACCACAAACCCTCCGCATCTGTCCTCTTCCTCTGGCAAGTTACTTGTCTGGGCAACTGCTTAGAATTGTGACACTGCCGACAGTTCATGATAAACTCGTTGTACTGGCTCAGGCTGTGCCTGCCGCATCTCAGTGATGGAGTTCATTGTGTTAAAAGTCTTTTAGTTCACATTTACTGGCACTTGCTGGGGACCCCCAACTCTTGTCAATTGTTAAAATAAATACTAATCTGGTGATAACATCATCCGCATACATTATAAATGTTGTTCTAAGTACATACAATAATGTCAGGCCCTTAAACGACATCAAACACCTTTATATAAGAAAAAACTTCTCTGTTACAATGGACAGGGCACCTAGAAGATGTGTGATTACTGGGTACATTTCATTTGCACTTGGTGATAGTTTTTCAGCAGGATTTGTACCTTGATCTCAGCTGATTGCCTAGAACATCTCCACCTCACAGAAATATACACAGATTCCACATGTTTATCTGACAAGTGTCTCAAACCAATTTTTTCTTACTCTAATCTGGTTCGTTCTACCTGGGAAGGCGGGTATGATAAGGTTGGCACCGGTCTGCCAGGACTGTTCTGTAGACAAATCAAACAGCTCTAACAGAATTTAGCAGCAACAGCTGTAAAACCTGGGACATACCAATTAGATCTTACCACGTCGATCCTTGCAGTCTTGGGGCATATGTGAGGTCATACACCATCAGTACAAGTGCTATCAAGAATGCATTGGGCGCTACCGTTTCACCTTTATCCGTCCACATTCTGTTAGAATCTGGTTCTCACGCCTTCCGTTCCCAGTTGGACTCTTCCTGTGAAGAACAAGCTTTTCATAGCCTAATCCGTAATTGATCTTAATCAGATAATTAACTTGAAGAAAACCATTAACAATGAAGGATTTATGTTAAACGTTCACACTGGTCAGTAACTAAAACTGATACCTACAAACTGATTCCTCTTCTCTTTATATATATATATATATATATATATATATATATATATATATCTATACATACACATATACACTGCACAGAATTCTCTGCTCTAAAATTTCCCTTTCACAACAACAACAAAAATAAACAAATAAAAATGTTTTCGAATGGGAATATTCCGCTTCTGTACCTTTTATCTGACACATCCAATAGTCCAATGCTGAGGCTGGTCTAGAACTTTACATAAAACTTAACCTCAGTATTTAATATTCCCACAACACTTCTTAAATACAGTTATTAAACAAACTAACTTTGGGATAACACTGGAGAACTGCTGACATCTTATCATTGTACAAACATCAGTTCAATATACTTGGGATAACACTGTTCCCCTGTCACTACACACAACGTCTGCAGTGGGGAAGGTACTGGCCGGGCTTCAGACCCCCCTGAGAACAGGTCTTCACACGAGCACATTGTCATACACTTCTAACTCGGGTAGTTGTATGTTCTGCAGTCGCTGGGACGGGTAATCTGGCCGGGCTGCACTTTTCACAGGTACCTTTGCTGTTTTACCTATGTCATGCCGTGCGCACATCATGCCGGCTGCTACAAACCTAGTGGTGGCATTATTGTATCCAGGAACAAGCCAATTTACTGACACCTGGCTGCACATACTCTTGTCAGTTCTGTCTTCTCTTGCTCTCTCAATTGGCTTACCCGATGATCCAATAAAATTCCTACTACCAATGGGCCCATAATTGTGGGCGATGCCCAAAGCGTACCTAGAGTCAGTGTAAATGTCGGCCGTCTTACCTTCTGCCAGGTTACAGCCTCAGAGAGCACCTTCAGCTCCGCTCCTTGAGATGAACAAGAAGGTGAGAGTGGTTTCTGGGTAATTTACCTGGTGCCTCGTATCCTGTCTTGTACATACTGTATATGATCAAGTATTTCTACATTACAAATTTACATTAAAAACCCATGTCACATATAGATAGAACATCTCAAAGGGGTGGCGTCTTCATGCTGTAAAATAAAACCAAATGTTATACACTTCTCCACACTCATTTGATAATCCAGAACACTTTGAGAATTTCACTTTTATCAG
This sequence comes from Rhinoderma darwinii, assembly GCF_050947455.1. Lineage (NCBI taxonomy): Eukaryota > Metazoa > Chordata > Amphibia > Anura > Rhinodermatidae > Rhinoderma > Rhinoderma darwinii. The sequence continues at coordinate 340,143,291 of NC_134687.1, forward strand.
GGTCTGTAAATACTTGATTAATACAAAAACAAATAAAAATATATTACTGAAATCTGGCATAAAATAAACAATGTTCAGACAATTTTTTGTTTTGCCTTCTCCCCCATCTAAATCTACAAAGACTCATTTGTGAGTGACGTCACCTCGCCTCCTGTGTAAATTTGCTGGAGGGGGATGGTCTTTTACACACTACCTCATATTGGGTGGAGCCTACAGCAGCTTACCCAGTGCCATATTCACCGTTCTGGAAAGATCTGGAACCATCTACACAGAAAAACCTCAACATTTAGGTTACTCTCATACACATTTAATCTGGATTACTCATTGGGGTCTCATACACATTTTGTAGATCTCCTGAAACCAAATTCATTAATTCAAAACAAACCAAAATTGTACCTGATCAGTCCCTCCCCCCCCCCTTTGTAGACTCTGCGAAAGTAATGTAGCAGGGTTCAAAACTACATATCAACATAATAAGGTTGGGCACTCTGTGTGGGGGGGCACTCGTTTAACCCCCTGTAATGTACAACAGCCTGAAACAAAAATGACTTTTCCCTGATGAAAATACATTTGATCTTTACAATGACATAACTCATGTGTGAAATAAAAAACAAAACAATTGTAGTTAGTTATTCAATAAAACAGAAAATATTATATCTGATAACATTAATTACTGCAAACCAACAAACTGTATATAAAAATAGGGAATGGTGGGGGGCACATACATTTTCAAAACCCTGTGTCTCACTTTTAGAAACTACAGCGCATGCGCAAAGATAAGAAATTAATTTAGGTTTGTAGACATTACTGATAGATAGATAGATATATCTATCAGTGCAATATTGTAATCCTTTGTCTGCAGACTGCACCCAAGCAGCCCCTCCTCCTCCCAAACACGGCATACCACAGGGGGGGAGGGGGGGCCACATACTCACTCCTCACAGCTTCTAGTCTCACAATCTTAACCATTTCAATGCAGGCAAAACAACATGCGTATCTGCAATCATTCATCACACCATTGTATAGGAATTATCTACGTTCAAAACATCAAACACAATCTGTAACAGTGTCCAATCTGTCGGCCACCATCTCTATATTATGATGACGTGTTGTTTCATCAGTGCACAGCGTCCTGCACACTGGAATGGAATCTAAAATAGAAAAAAACACTGTAGCATGTGTTACCAATGACAAAATTAACAAGGTGATTATTTCGAACTGATTTGGTTGGGCTGGGTGTGGCCACATCAGGGGCGGGGGGGCAGCCTCTCTCATTGGAAACACATTGCACAGCTGTGAGAGGGGGGGTGTTTCCGCCCACAATGAGAACACACTCGACATGCGGTACAGGCGCCATTACCGGGCATCGGCTGGTCCTGTGTTTTCTAATACATATAACATACAATACCTTTCTTATTCCTAGCTTCCATTCGCTTCACCAAATCATATGAATAGGATTGTCCGGGTACGGGTGATCCTGATAATTTGAATATGGACCGTAAACCATCCATCCTAACAGTCTATATTATACACGTAATTTATATAACAATTTTCGGTCAACGACTCACAGGCCTTGCCGGAAATATTAAAATTTCTCAGTCTACAGCTCTCCGGCCCGCCGAAATATTACAATTTCACAGTCTACAATGTATCCCTGTACATCTCGCTGGAATATAACAATCTTTATCTAGACTCTCCGGCCTCGCTGGAAATATTAAAATTTCGCAGTCTACAGGTCTCCGGTCTGTTATATTTTCTATCTAGTCCCTAATTACCCAGAGGATGGTTAGTCGGGCGCGACTAAGGTCTCACAGGTTTGCGACCTCACAGCGGAAAATATCGCCTCTGTCGCCTGAGATAATCCAGGAAATCAACAAAAGGGTTCTACAGATCGCCACAAGACTGTCCACTAACACAGATAAGTCGAAGATTTATAAAAATCAACTGACTTCCCGTGCTTAGTGGAGGTGATCAAGCTCTTTCAGTGGGCAATCTTGGGTCCTCTGTTTCACCCTGTGATTGTCGGTTGTCCAGATTCCGATATCTCCTCGAGTGAGGTCCCTGTTCGGGCACCAAAAATGTCAGGTCCGTATTTCAGGGTAGCTTCCTTCTCCCTGTTATTTCACACCGAATAACCACCTCTGTAAATTGAAACCTGAATGCATGCCTGGAAAGAAGTAAACCAGCCAGAGAGCTGTTGATACACAGCTTTCCTCAGATAGGACAGGAAGTCAACTGCACTTTATTTTAGAACAAAGAGACACATGTCTCCTCCCTAGAGATGTGGGACGTGCTTAAGCCCCATCGGCTCCTCAGCTGTAAGTTCTTCTGTGCATTCCTCTTTCATTCTAGGGGCGGTGTCTCCATAGGCGTGTCCGTCATGAACAAAGAACTTGTTATATATCAGTATATTACATAAAGAACTGAAATGTATATACATATGTGTGAGGATAATATTTTTGCAAACAATATACATGGTAATGATCCCTGACAGTGTTTTTTGGGGGGATTAAACCACTGTGGCTAGATGTAAAAGTCTATAGTAAAATTAAAATGTGTACCTACATAGTGCTTTGGTTTTTGAGGTCTGTACCAGCTTTATCAAAATGCAGCTTGCTCTAGGTATAGCTTATTATGTCCTATTTCTCCATAGGCTTCTCAATAGAGCTTCAAAAACATGAAAAATGCATGTACAAAATAAAAACGCCATATGTAAAAGCATGTTATATTTAAAAAATCACACTTTTTTTTTGTGTTTTTACAAAGAGTTTTTGTCTGGTATTTTAAAATGCATGTAAAACATGTGTGAAGTAGGCCTAATACTAGACGCTCCAGCTGAATCCTGAGGATGCAATAGTCCAAAGTCATACACAGGTGCATCTGAAGGGTACTTCCAGCTGATCTCAAAATTGTGACCATAATACCATTATTTAGCTAGTTTCCCATGCTGATGCTGCTATATATCAAATCAAACCTTCTCAGAAATGCTCTTAAAGGAACAGTGTCATCACAAAAAAAATTTTCATATGTTCAAGATGTTAGTGCTTTATTAAAAACGTTTATATTTATTTGTGTGTTTTGTGTTTTACTTTTTCTTATTTTTACACTTTTTCTTCCCTATGGGGGCTGCCATTTTTTGTTCCATTTCTGTGTGTGTCGATTAACGACACATACAGACATGGAATACGGCAGCCACAGTCCCATAGGGACTGCGAACGGCTCCCGTCCCATTCACTTGTGTGTACGGCGTCTGTGTGGGAACTGCGCATGCGCCGCTCCCACACAGTCCAATTTGAAATTGGCGCCGTCCGGCGCCATTTTCCTGTGGACCGGAAGTCGCGGCCGGACAGTAATATTACTACTTCCGGTCGCGGCTTCCAGACTTGTGCACTTGGACCAGCGGCAGCAGACGGAGCGGACGGGCCGGAGGGAGCCGCGGCGGCAGGAGCAGGTAAGAGATTTCAATGTATGTTCGTGTTTGTGTGTGTTTACTACTGTATGTAAACCTACTACACTGTGTGTTAGCTCAAAAAATGGCGACACACAGTGTAGGAGGTTACACCGTTCAAACCCCTAGTTTATCCCGGCACTAGCCAGGATAAAGGAGGGGGGGATGCTGAGAGCTCACTAGAGCGAGGGCTTTTTACCCAATTTTGCAGCAGAAAAGCTATGTGGTTGCTTTACCACATGCTTTTGGGAATGGCTCCATCTAGTGACCAGAAATGGTAAATACTATAAATTTGAATCCAATTGAATCCAATTTATAATATTTCCTGACTCGTGAAAAAAATAAAAAAAATTTGAACAATGTTTAATCACCCACACACTAAATGTTTAATTTAAAAAAAAACAACATGTTTTTCTGGCAACACATTGCCTTTAAGAATGAGGGCTTTTGCACTTGACCGTTGTTTTTTTTTTTTTCAATGTCCTATTCGTTGTTGTTTTTTTTGTTGTGGATATCACACTGAACATTCATTTTTAGCCATCAGTGCAATCCTATGTTAGGAATATGAAAGGATTTCAGGACTGAATTTACCGATTCAGACTGACATCACATCCATAGAAGTTACTGTCCAAATAAGAAAAAAGACACAAAACACGGCGCCACATAGTGTAGATTACCAAAGGTAAGAGGAAGCAAAATCCCGAAGTCCAAATAGGTGCTCACCTAGAATCAAAGGACAACGAACGATGGAGAGAAATGCTGCTGCTGCTGCTGCCAGGACTCGGTGCCGGTGATCCAAGGAAGACCGCAAAAGTAATGCTGATATACAGAAAAAAATTGAGTCTCCAAGGCGCTGCTGCACGGGAAAGCAATAAGCAAACGGTGTGTCAAGTAAAGGTGATTTATTGGAAACAAGGCTACGCGTTTCAATGCCGCACCGGCATCTTCATCAGGCCATAAAAGAAATAAAACATCTGCACAGTTTAAATACACACTGACCAATTAAAAAACCCGCCAATATGACTGGGGTCAAAGTTCTCAGATGACGTCATGAATGAAAAGAAATGTAACAGTTCGCACGAGGCAATAGATAGTAAAACAGCAGTCAGGACCATGGACAGCAGTAATGTCAAACATACGCAACTGTATAGAAGGAAAGCATATAGCCGACAGGATAATAATGGTACATAGGGTATAAAAATGCGAAATTGCAGAAGGGATAATCAATGATAAAATGCAAATAATGCTGAAATAAGAATAATATAAGCCACATATAAAAGAAAAAAAGGATTCAGATATACAGTTAAAAAATGACTGTGCCGCAAACTGCTTACTCGGAATAGCTAACATCCAAATGGATGTTTAAAAACTAACATACAAATGGATGTTGGGAAAAGTGTACATAATGATGTAAAATGAAGATGTAGAATGGGTGAAATGAACAGAAGAGATAGCGCAATTGTCGGTACAAGACGGGCATAGAAAACTGTAATGGGCATGATATACATAGATATACTATAAACTACCATTAAAAATGGTGTTACGATGAGATGTTATACAGTTATGAAATACAATTATGCGATTATGTACAATTACGGAATCCAATGATGTAGATGCATTACAAAACAAAATCAAAATCAAATGATAATAGACATAAAAAAACGGGGTAAAAGGGAACAAGTTGCATGAACACCAATATATGGAAAGATCATAGGGGGGCTGGGTAAAGGCAACATATATAGAGCCAAAATGTGAGGGAGTAATTGAAAAATCGGGTATCGCGAAAATGAAGAGCAGGAAGGAAAACCACTAATGATCTTTATTTAATTGCGAAAAAAAGCCGCTACATAGAAATGACCTTAAATTATGAAGCAAACGAATTTAAAGGAATACATAAAAATAGGAAATGCAAAATACTCACAAATGTGAGGAAAAAACGGACCCAAACGAACGGGCAGAGAAATTAATGATGAATGGATGGACAAAATGTACTGTTAATAAATGATAATTAATCTAGGGAAGATTCAGTTAGATCATTTAGACCATATGGTTGTAGAGTCCTGAGTTTAAAGATCCAATAATTTTCGCGCTGCTTGAGTTTATTAAACCTATTTGCAGTGTTTGATGAGATTAGTTCGATGGGTGTGACCGTTATTTCATTAAAATGATTGTTATGAGTGGAGGCAAAGTGACGTGAAACACTATGTTTCATAAAACCAGAGGTGACATTAAACCTATGACTATTTATTCTGGTTCGCAGGCACTGAGTAGTGCGGCCTATATATTGCAAACGACAAGGGCATTCAAGCATATAAATAATATAAGAACTCCCACAATTAAGGAAATTATTAATTTTAAAAGATTCATCAGTCACTGTTGAAGTATATTTAGTGGCTCTATGAGTGATCACAGTACAGCACATACAACGTTGATGGCCACATTTGAAAGAGCCTAATAATTTAGGGAGTAAAGTGGAGCTAATAGTCGATGGATTGCTCAGTCTACTTGGGGCCAAAATATTTTTAAGAGATTTGGAACGTCTGAACGTGACTACGGGTTTGGTGGGCAATTCATTCTTAAGATAGGGATCACTAGTTAAAATGTGCCAATGCCTCTCTAGGATTTCCCTAATTTTCTTATTACCACTATTGAATGTGGTGATAAAATTATTACTAAAATTATGGGCAGTCTTTTTGACAGCCTTTTCCTCAATACAAGATGCTTGGGTTAGTAGGGCAGCTTTTCGTCTTGCTCCTTTGATGAGGTTGGTGGGAAAATTCTTCTGTTTAAACCTTTTTTCTAGAACATTACATTCCTTATTAAAATCAATGTTGGTAGTGCAATTTTTTCTAATCCTCCTAAACTGACCGACTGCCCATAATTTTAGTAATAATTTTATCACCACATTCAATAGTGGTAATAAGAAAATTAGGGAAATCCTAGAGAGGCATTGGCACATTTTAACTAGTGATCCCTATCTTAAGAATGAATTGCCCACCAAACCCGTAGTCACGTTCAGACGTTCCAAATCTCTTAAAAATATTTTGGCCCCAAGTAGACTGAGCAATCCATCGACTATTAGCTCCACTTTACTCCCTAAATTATTAGGCTCTTTCAAATGTGGCCATCAACGTTGTATGTGCTGTACTGTGATCACTCATAGAGCCACTAAATATACTTCAACAGTGACTGATGAATCTTTTAAAATTAATAATTTCCTTAATTGTGGGAGTTCTTATATTATTTATATGCTTGAATGCCCTTGTCGTTTGCAATATATAGGCCGCACTACTCAGTGCCTGCGAACCAGAATAAATAGTCATAGGTTTAATGTCACCTCTGGTTTTATGAAACATAGTGTTTCACGTCACTTTGCCTCCACTCATAACAATCATTTTAATGAAATAACGGTCACACCCATCGAACTAATCTCATCAAACACTGCAAATAGGTTTAATAAACTCAAGCAGCGCGAAAATTATTGGATCTTTAAACTCAGGACTCTACAACCATATGGTCTAAATGATCTAACTGAATCTTCCCTAGATTAATTATCATTTATTAACAGTACATTTTGTCCATCCATTCATCATTAATTTCTCTGCCCGTTCGTTTGGGTCCGTTTTTTCCTCACATTTGTGAGTATTTTGCATTTCCTATTTTTATGTATTCCTTTAAATTTGTTTGCTTCATAATTTAAGGTCATTTCTATGTAGCGGCTTTTTTTCGCAATTAAATAAAGATCATTAGTGGTTTTCCTTCCTGCTCTTCATTTTCGTGATACCCGATTTTTCAATTACTCCCTCACATTTTGGCTCTATATATGTTGCCTTTACCCAGCCCCCCTATGATCTTTCCATATATTGGTGTTCATGCAACTTGTTCCCTTTTACCCCGTTTTTTTATGTCTATTATCATTTGATTTTGATTTTGTTTTGTAATGCATCTACATCATTGGATTCCGTAATTGTACATAATCGCATAATTGTATTTCATAACTGTATAACATCTCATCGTAACACCATTTTTAATGGTAGTTTATAGTATATCTATGTATATCATGCCCATTACAGTTTTCTATGCCCGTCTTGTACCGACAATTGCGCTATCTCTTCTGTTCATTTCACCCATTCTACATCTTCATTTTACATCATTATGTACACTTTTCCCAACATCCATTTGTATGTTAGTTTTTAAACATCCATTTGGATGTTAGCTATTCCGAGTAAGCAGTTTGCGGCACAGTCATTTTTTAACTGTATATCTGAATCCTTTTTTTCTTTTATATGTGGCTTATATTATTCTTATTTCAGCATTATTTGCATTTTATCATTGATTATCCCTTCTGCAATTTCGCATTTTTATACCCTATGTACCATTATTATCCTGTCGGCTATATGCTTTCCTTCTATACAGTTGCGTATGTTTGACATTACTGCTGTCCATGGTCCTGACTGCTGTTTTACTATCTATTGCCTCGTGCGAACTGTTACATTTCTTTTCATTCATGACGTCATCTGAGAACTTTGACCCCAGTCATATTGGCGGGTTTTTTAATTGGTCAGTGTGTATTTAAACTGTGCAGATGTTTTATTTCTTTTATGGCCTGATGAAGATGCCGGTGCGGCATTGAAACGCGTAGCCTTGTTTCCAATAAATCACCTTTACTTGACACACCGTTTGCTTATTGCTTTCCCGTGCAGCAGCGCCTTGGAGACTCAATTTTTTTCTGTATATCAGCATTACTGTCCAAATAAGACATCAGATCATACCAGCATAATAAAGTGAATTTTTTTTAAAGGGGCTTTGCCTTTAAAGGGGTTTTCCGATATCTAATATATATTTTAATTTATTGTCGGACGCTTTATTTTCCCACACATAAACTCCCCTAAATACCACTTATTACTTTTTCAGTAATTTCAGTGCTGTAAACGTTATTTGTTGACATGCCTGCGTTGCTTCAATGGCAGCTTCCGGTCTGCTCTCGTCATGCACGGCTTCTCTCCCAGCATGCCATGTGCCGCCCACTACACCCACATGTCCACCCTCCCTCCTCCCCATCACCATTTTACTGCTCTCAGTACATCACTGAGCAGCAAAGAAGAATGCAGGCGCATTAGATGCTCATCGTCCAGAGCACGCATGGTTCAAAGAGCGATTCTTTGAACCATACATGCGCACGGTTGAAGCATCGTTTACTGGATCATCCCACTGAACAAGCGTCATTGATGATGCGCTCTTCAGGAAGCCGGCTGGAAAAGGCCTTAGTCCGGAAGAGCTCTCCTCTAGTTAACAGCGGTGCAGAGGCATCAGTAAGCAGGCTAGGGAGAAGACTACCTATTCGTCACTGTGCATGCGTGACCACCAAACTGGATTGCCTCAGGTAGACGTTACTCATGGCAACCAGATTTTTTTTTTTTTTTTAATCGGATGGGTGTAGGCCAAGTGTTTGGCTCACTTTGAAATAGTGCCGTTTTGAAACTAGAAGTATATTACAAATATATTTTGTTTTTACATCTTGCATTACTTTAGCACTTTCACTTAATGGGAAAACCCCCATAAACCTTTTCATTGCCAAAGACATATGTAATATGTCATAAATTTTAACGCTTGCTGTAGTTAGAATATAAGGGCTTGGTATCATATTAAAGAATCTTTGCTTTCAAATGATACCAGGCTTTATATTCTAGGTGCAATATTCAGGAAGCAACACTCGTTTGAAGTCGGGGAGCAGGATGAAAAGTTTTACTTTCTGGTTGTGCCTCTGTAGGGGAGGGATGGGCAGCGCTAAGTTGCAAGTGAAAGCAGGAAGGAAGATCACAGCCAGTAAGGCTATGTCTAGACAAGCGTGTGCGAAATCGGCTCGTGGGACTCCTGTTTTCACGGATTCCTCATAGACCTGAATCTATTGGATCCGTGAAAATGGACAAAAATAGGACAAGTCCTATCTTTTTCACGGTTAACACAACAGCCGTGTGAAAGGCCCCATAGAAAGACATGCAGCCGTGTGACGGCCTTTAAAAATACGGCCGATTATTCCGCTCATTTGAATAAGGCTTTATTTAGGCTGTGTTCACACAGAGTCTTTTGCAGAAGGAAAATTCTGCCTCAAAATTCAGTTTGGGATTTTGAAGCAGATTTTTGACCTTCCTGCACAGTGTTTGCCGTGATTTTCGCTCGCGCCCATTGAGTGCCAGAGGTCAGAGGAGTAAACGCGCGAAGATAGGGCATGTCCCTTCTTTCTTCCTCTGCCTCCCATTGAAATCAATGGGAGGCATTTTCGGCCGTTTTTTGATGAGTTTTGCGGAGCGGTTTCCGTGCCAAAAACTTTACTGTCGTCTCTCCTCCCAGTGACCTCAGAGAATACAGGAATCTTTTCTTCATGTTATTACCCATATTACCAATGATCGTACTCTCTGATTATAACATTTAGGGGAGTTTTTGTTTTTTTTCCTACTACAGGGGTTAGAATATGAGCAGTTACATATATAATCACCCCCAATAACGAATCAGACCATTTACTGGCTCTGTGACTCTGAAATCCTGATGCCGGTACAAATCTGAGATTTTTAGTTTCTGGTTTTGATGATTTTGTGAAGATCTATGCATGAAGACAGACATAAATGGCATGTATGAATTTTGCATGTCTTGAGCTTTTATTTCTAGGAAGTTTTTTTTCTGTGGCTCAAGCTCTGTTTGGGTCAGCATTTCAGCCACAAACATGGATTTGGTTGCATTTTTTTTTTTTTTACAAAGCGTTATTCTTTGGTGCAAAATTGCATGAAGGCGCCTATGATTGTAAAGTGCTGAGTGGCATTTTCACAATGTGCCAGGTGTCTAGTTTTAGAAATAATGACATCTATTTCCTTTGGGAAGTAAACTTTATGCTTTAGGATTATTTCCATTATAGGATACTTTGATGCACTTAGCACATCCGGGTGCGCAAAGGCGTTATTACATGCGGGTGTGGGGGGTGATGTTTGGAGTGTGCTCACGCGCTCCATATGCTGTGGGTGTCTGCTGTATTTTGCGCCACACAACCCCCACAAAACCCCTGTAGATAGCGCCACCTAAGCTCACTGTAGGAGCGGAATCCCCACCTAGCGTTCTGGAGCCCCCGACGTCTCAACATCCTGCTGTAAATCGTGCCACCTAAACTCCCACTAGGAGCGGAATCCCTGGTGTCAGATCTCTCTGTGCCAAATATTCCGCTTCTAGAGAGAGCTCCCGACGTCACTGTCCACCACCAGGGGCTCTCTAGGAGCCAAATCCCCGGCCGACACTCTGACCGGGGATTCCGCTACTGGTGAAGCCCCTGGCGTCACTATCCATATATGAACAGTGACGTCAGGGGCTACTCCTGGAGTGGATTCCCCGGCCACAGTGCTGCTGACGCTCAGGCAGGGGATTCCGCTTTTAGAGTTCGTCCCTGACGTCACTGTCCATATATGGACAGAGACATCAGGGGCTCTCTCTTGCAGCGGAATCCCCGGCCAGAGGGATTCCGCTCCTACAGGGAGCTACAGTGGTGCCATCTACAGGCAGTGGATGGCATTTACCGGGGGGGGGGTGCTATCTACAGAGGGAGTGGCGCTATCTGCAGGGGGGAAGTTGCTATCTGCAGGGGGTGGCACTATATACATGGGCAATGTGGCATTATATGGGCACTACCTACAGGGGACACTGGTGCGATCTACTTGGGCACTGTGTGTGGCACTATGTGGGCACTATCTACAGTGGTATTGCGTCACTATCTACATGAGCACTGTGTTTTCAGGTAGCTGGGACAACAAAAAGCCCTAACGAATAAAATTAATCAATTTTTTTTATTTTTTTAATGTCCATGAAAAACTGATGGCAAATGGCGGTGAAAAAGGTCAGACGGCCGGGAGATGGATTCAAATTTTGAGACGTGTTGATGCAAAATAGCCATTAAAAACTGACCGTTGTTAGCTGCTCTTTTTTTCATGTCGTGTGAATATAGCCTAATATCCCTCTTCACTCTCCGCTCACAACAATCCAGGGTGATGGAGAGAGAAGATGACTAATTGTTACTGTGTGTGTGTGTGTGTGTATGTATATATATATATATATATTTCTCTCGATCGATATATATATATATATATATATATATATTAGCACACAAGACCTTGTGTGTTATATCAAGTCCAGAGTCAATGCAGCCGTCTACCAGGAAATTTTAGGGCACTTCATCCTTCTCTCTGCTGACCAGCTTTATGGAGATGCTGATTTCATTTTCCAGCAGGACTTGGCACCTGCCTACACTGGCAAAAGTACCAATACCTGGTTTACTAACCACAGTATCATTGTGCTTGATTGGACAGCAAACTTGCCTGGCCTAAACCCCATAAAGAATCTATGGGTAATTGTCAAGAGGAAGATGAGGGACACCAGACCCAACAATGCAGGCGAGCTGAAGGCCTCTATCAAAGCAACCTGGGCTTCCATAACACCTCAGCAGTCCATGCCACGCTGCATTGATGCAGTAATTCATGCAAAAGGAGCCCCGACCAAGTATTGAGGACATATACTGTACATACTTTTCAGTAGGCCAACATTAAAAATAATTTTAGAAATTATAAAAATCTATTTTTCTGAGATACAAAATTTTGGGTTTTCATTAACTGTCAGCCATAATCATCAACATTAAAAGAAAAAAATGCAGGAAATAGATCACTCTGTGTGTAAGGAATCTATATAATATGAGTTTCACTTTTTTTTTTTTTATTGAATTACTGAAATTAACTTTTTGATATTCTAATTCATTGAGAAGGACTGTAGCGTCCATGGCCGCGGGCCGTCGGGTTTACTCACCTCCTGACGCCCGCAGCCATGGATCCATGAGCGCTGGTCCCCATCTCCTTCCTAGGAGACGCCAGCGCTCACTTCCGCTCCGTTCTGCTGTGTCCAGTAGGGTGCGCGCACACACGCTCGTGCCCGGCCTTAAAGGGCCAGCGCGCGCTAATATGAAGTCGTCATCATCATCAACTGCCACGATTTCCTGGTCTAAAAGACGGCCCCAGGTTATTTAATCCTTGCCTGAGCGTTTTCTAGTGTTTCCCAGTCTGTCTCGCAAATGGTCCCTTAGTGTTTCCCCGTTCCAGTTGTTACCCGTGCCCTGTTACCCGTTCCTGTGTTCCGTACTGTTCCTGTGCCTACCAGTGTTGGGGTCGTGTCTACTGTACCTGCTGTCGTTTGCCACGTCCAGTGTCTTCTGCTACACCGGATACTGCCTGCCAGGTCTGGCGCTACCTGCCGCACCGGCCTCCATCCGTGCTGAAGCCACAGCCACCGTTTGGACTAGTTCAGGTACCCAAGCATTGCTATCTGCTATTGACTTTCGTATAGACTGTGACCTGGTCAGCTGCCTCCCCGCTACAGCGGAGCGGCCTAGTGGGTCCACATACCCTGTGCTCGTGACAAGGACTAGTGTATGCGTGCGTGTGCGTGTGTGTGTGTGCAATATATATATATATATATATATGTGTGTGTGTGTGTGTGTGTGTGTGTGTGTGTGTGTGTGTGTGTGTGTGTGTGTGTATATATATATATATATATATATATATATATTACAAAAGTTTTTTCCATATATTTCTGATTTGTCTGCTCATAATAAGAATTAAAAACATGGAATTAATTAAACTAATCTAGAAAATAAGACTCATAAGTCTTGTAAAAAAAAACAAAGTAAAAATAGTTGTGACATTCAAAGCAGTTCCAAAGATATTATCGTTTTAAGAAGTGCATATCAGATATGGAAAATTTGACCTGGACACATGGGCGTCAATGACCCTTGGTTGTGAAAGGGTTAAAGAGCTATAACTTTTTTTTATTTTTCCGTCTACGTAGCTATATAAGGACTTGTTTTTTTTAATAGCACCTTTTTGGGTACGTATAATTTATTAGTTAACTTTTGCCATTCTTACTTTTTCGCGTCTTAAATTTACGCTGTTTACCGTATAAATAACCGCTTTATTCAGCGGGTCGTTACAATTGCGGCGATACCAAATTTATATAGTTGGGTTTTTTTTATGTTTTCCTACTTAAACAAATTTTGGGGAAAAAGTTTTTACTATGTTATTGTTTCTCCATTTTCTAAGAGCATAACTACTTATTTTATTTTTCTGCTGACATAGCTGTAGAAGGGCTTTTTTTTTTTTTGCAGGACGACTTGTAGTAGTTAATGGTACCATTTTGGAGTACATATGACTTTTTGTTCGCTTTTCATCAAATTTTTTGGAACGCAGGATGAACAGAAAACAGCAATTCTGGCATTGTTTTTTTTTTATTTATTTTTTTACTACGTTTACTGCGCGTGTTAAATAAGTTGGGGTCATTACATGCGCGGCAATACCAAATATGTGTATCTCTTTTTTTGTCGTTTTTATAAGAAAGCATTTTGTAAGGGGAAAAAGTGGGTTTTTTTTTTACTTGGGATTTTTATTTATTTATTATAAACTTTATGAAACTTTTTTTTGTAACTTTTAATTTTAGTCCCACTAGGGGACTTTACTATGCTATCAATTTTTTTTTTCTTTATCAAAACAGAGCATACAAAACATCTCAAGAAATGTAAAAATTTGCACGCAGTGCAATAAATTCAAACTGTAGAAAATGTTACAGAGACATAAGAACAATGATAGGAAGTAGCCTCCCAAACATCAAAAATAAAAGGAAGGAAATAAAATCTAATGGTAAGTAACAGCACAATAACCAAAGCAAAAGTAGTGCAATATGTAGGGAAACCAGTCCCAAAAACGAGTAGTAATGACATTTTAAGTGTTTAATTTCAACACAAAGTTACACAAACATAAGACAATAGAGGGAAACAGAAACGGACAAAAGCACACAAAATTGGCGATATGAGCGTTCAAAAGAGGCCATCCAACCAGAGAGGCAGATCGGCACCACCCTGAAATCCGGACCACACTAACCAAGTTTGAACAAAGATCTCGGGTTTACCCCGATCAGCAGACATCAACTCCTCCATCCTCAGAATCCCATTCATTTCCGTTACCCATTCCTGTAAAGAAGGCACAGTACTAGACTTCTAATTACGTGGGATTACAGTTCTAGCTGCAGTCAGAAAATGCCTAAAGACACCCTTTTTGAGGTGTGGGAGTGATCGAGGAACCATGGAAAGCAATCCAATAGAAGGCGACATAGGAACATCAGTATCAAAAAGCTTGTTTCCAAGATCTAAAATTTTTCCCCAAAAGGGACAGAGCTTGGGGTATTTCCCACCAAATATGCAACATAGTTCCAGGAGCCTCCCCACACCTCCAACAATAAGCAGGTACATCAGGAAATATCCTATGTAAAAAGGAAGGACAACGGTACCATCTGGTAAGTATTTTATAGTTTTTCTCCTGAGCAAAACAAGAAGTTGGTAACTTATGAGCCAGAAAGAAAGAAGTCCCCCAATCCTCCTCAGAGTGTCGAACCCCCATTTCCTCATCCCAAACTGTGGTGAATGTCAACTGGGAATAAGCGTAACCAGGTCGGAGAATCCCATGTAAATAGGACAGCACATGAGAAGGAGCAGAAGTCAAAGACAGATAATGTTCCAAAGGAGTCTTAGGGTATGTGCACACGCTTAACTGCATTTACGTCTGAAATGACGGAGCTGTTTTCAGGAGAAAACAGCTCCGTCATTTCAGACGTAATTGCTCGTACTCGCATTTTGCGAGGCGTCTTTGACGGCCGTAATTGTGAGCTGTTCTTCATTGGAATCAATGAAAAACGGCTCAAATTACGTCCAAAGAAGTGTCCTGCACTTCATTGACGAGGCTGTTATTTTACGCGTCGTCGTTTGACAGCTGTCAAACGACGACGCGTAAATTACAGGTTGTCGGCACAGTACGTCGGCAAACCCATTCAAATGAATGGGCAGATGTTTGCCGACGTATTGGAGCCGTATTTTCAGGCATAAATCGAGGCATAATACGCCTCGTTTACGCCTGAAAATAGGTCGTGTGAACCCAGCCTAATCCTGTAACAACACCAGACAATCACCCATGGAAGAGAGATAGGAACGCAACTGAAAATAGGACCACCATATTGATCGTCTCCCCGGGCAGGCCTCAGAGACAGCAGTAAGCAACAAAATTGCATCATCAGGTGTAAGGGTCTGAGCAAAATATCCACCGTTTTGTCTCCCCCAACAGAGGAATGTGTCGCTATGCTATAATTTGATTGCTTTTATAATACACTGCAATACTTCTATATTGCAGTGTATTGTTGACAGTCAGAAATTCTCTAAAGGCAGACCTGGGGGCCTTTAGTTAAGCCCCCGGCTGCCATAAAAACCATCGGCACACCCAGGATCGGCATCGCAGGTGTGCTGATTGCATGGGAGCCCCTAGATGCGGCTGTCGCTATTGACAGCTGCACCTAAGGAGTTAAACGGGCGGGATCAATGCTAATTTTAGCAGCCCGACACCACCGGCTCTAGCCGGCACGGGACAGCCGTGCCACGCTTATGTCACAGTGCTGCCTTTTCACGGCGCTGGGGCATAAGTGCCCTTAACAGCCACAGAGTATGGGCGGTCGTTAAGGTGTTAATGCTAGTTTAAGTTTAGAACATGCACTAGTCAATCTTTAAAGAACTTTGGTATATGTATATAAATGTATTTAGAATGTTGGAAACAATGAGGCAGATTTACTAATACTGTCTAAGGCCCCCATGCGACCGTAAAATCGCCTGTAATTACGGTCCGTAATTACGGGCCCATTCATTTCTATGGCCGACGGACACCTTCCCATATGTCTACATTATGCACGAGAAAGATGGATCATCTTACAGCAAGGTCTAGGCACTGCCACATTAGTAAATCTGCCCCAATGTTTTCAGTGTTTTAAAGCAGTTGTCTCCTCAGAGGCAACCCCTTCACAATGAAACCGCCATACCCCCCCCCCCCCCCACAAACAGCTGATTTTGCAGGGTTAAGCCTTCTATGACCAGACATTTCCCCTGTAAGGGTATGTCCACATGTAGCATAAACACTCTGTGTAAAACATTTTGCAGAAAAATCGTTCATAAACTGACATGCGGTGCGTTTTTTTTAATCCGCATCATGTAAATTTATGTTTTGGAATTGCTGATTTTCTGTTGGGGAGGTAAATCCCACATCAAATAGCAGATGTTGGGATTTTTGCGGCAGAAAAGCTGCGTTTCCACTGCAAAAATTGCAACTCACAAAAAAAGTTATACTTACCAGATCTCTCTGCGTCAACCTGGCCTCCAGGGATGACGTTTCATCCCATGTGACTTCTGCAGCCAATCACAGACTGCATCGGTCACATGGGATGAAACATCCCAGGAGGCTGGGTTG
This sequence comes from Rhinoderma darwinii, assembly GCF_050947455.1. Taxonomy (NCBI): domain Eukaryota; kingdom Metazoa; phylum Chordata; class Amphibia; order Anura; family Rhinodermatidae; genus Rhinoderma; species Rhinoderma darwinii. The sequence continues at coordinate 340,160,094 of NC_134687.1, forward strand.
CAGGACCTCAGAGGGATGCGTCACCATACCTACGGGTAAGTATAGTTTTTTTGTTGTTTTTTTTTATATGCTGTTTTCCGCAGCGGACATTCCGGCCAAATTTGATGCGGTTTTCAGTCCGGAATTTCTGGCCGGGACCAGGGCGGATACGCTGTGTACTTTTACGCAGCGTATCCACCCTGTGTGAATATAACCTAAATGTAGTATTACGTGGTCACTATTCGGATGAATGGCTCGAGCCTGTCAGAATGGTATCTGCTCTTAGGTTATGTTCACATGCTTAGCAAAATACGTCTGAAAATCCGGAGCTGCGTAAAAAAAACGCCCCATGGGAACAAAGTGCCGTTTTTCACATTGAAATCAATGGGCAGATCTTTGGAGGCGTTCAGCTTGTTTTTTTGGGCAGTTTTTCGGGGCGTTTACGGGCCGAAAAACGGCTGAAAATAGGCCATGTGAACATACCCTCGAAGTTCCCAGTTAAACACATTGGGAGAGACTTACTAAGCGAAGTGTGTCAGAATTCTGACTCCATTTGCGCAAAAAAATAGCAATTAGACCTACCGGTAATTGTATTTCCAGGAATCCATCATGTCCGCACTACAGGAGGTTGCCCTATTGACCTCTGTAGGGACAGGAAGACAGAGAGGTTAAAAGGCCCCTCCCACCACACCTTGCCAGTGTTCTTCCTGTCCCCACAGGGTCAGGAGCAGAGAGACGTCGCTCCTGTATTGTGCAGGAAAAGAAACTCGGGCAGGGATACATCATTACGATAAGCCAGGGCAATAAAACTGAGGTTATAGGGGTAATTACATTGGGCGATTTATCGTTCAGACGAGCGTTCATATAACGCTCGTTGGCAAACGCTCGATCATCTGCTGATCGTATAGTTTAAAAAAAATAGGAATTAGACCTACCGGTAATTGTATTTCCAAGAATCCATCATGACAGCACCACAGGAGGTTGCCCTATTGACCTCTGTAGGGACAGGAAGACAGAGAGGTTAAAAGGCCCCTCCCACCACTCACTTGCCAGTGTTTTTCAATTACTACACCAGGATGGATGCAACCCTATTTTATTTCTAGGGATAATAACTGACATGTTAATTGCACAAATCAGAATTCAATAAGGGAGGGAATGTAAGAGTGCTGTCATGATGGATTCCTGGAAATACAATTACCGGTAGGTCTAATTGATATTTTCCAGTACATCCCTCATGACAGCACTACAGGAGCAATACCAGATTATAATGCTCAGGGCGGGACTACGGATTGAAGGACTTTCCGTCCAAAACTTAAATCCGTATCGGACAGAACATCTAGCCTATAATGTTTGCAAAACGTATGATGGTTTGACCAAGTGGCAGCTCTGCAGATTTGGTCCATAGAGGCTTCTCTTCTTTCTGCCCAGGATGCCGAAACTGCCCTCGTTGAATGGGCTCTGATGCCTTGTGGGGCACATAGTCCTTGGGACTTGTAGGCTTCTTGTATGGTGGTTTTTACCCATCTCGCTAGAGAGCCTTTTGAGGCTTTCTTTCCTCTATTCTTTCTCCCAAACAGGACAAATAGATTTTTATCTTGTCTCCAGGAGGAGGTTCTATCCAGATACTGAAGAATTGTTCGCCTGACATCCAGGCAATGGAATTTTTCTTCTTGTTGGTTTTTTGGATCTGGATAAAAGGAAGGTAGAATTATTTCTTGTTCTCTATGGAAAGCAGTAGATACCTTTGGAATAAAGGAGGGATCCAGCTTTAGAATGATCTTATCCTCTTGTACTTTTAGGTACGGTTCTATGATTGACAGAGATTGGATTTCTCCAATCCTTCTTGCTGAAGTAATAGCGACTAAGAATGCAGCTTTTAGAGTTAAAAAATGCATACTAATTTCGTCGAGCGGCTCAAAGGGGGGCTCACAAAGAGTCGTTAACACCACATTCAAATCCCAGGTAGGAACTGATTTCTTTAGGGAAGATTTCAGTTTAAAGACCGCTTGAGTGAATCTTCTTATCCACCGATGTTCAGCCAGGGGAGTATTAAAAAAATTTCCTGAGGCTGAAATCTGTACTTTTAAGATACTAGGACTAAGCCATTTTTTGAATCCCGATTGTAAAAAATCTAGGATTTTCGCAATGTTGGGAGAAAAGGGGTCTGGTCCTGGGTCTACATACCAGGAACAGAATTTCTTCCAAATTTTTTGATAGATTTTTGAGGTAACTTCTTTATGACTTGATAAGATAGTTGAAATTACCTCATCTGACAGACCGTGGTTCCTCAAGATCTGCCTTTCAGGATCCAGGCTGATAATTTCAGAGTTTCTATTCCCTGAAAGAATAAGGGACCCTGGGAGAGAAGATTCTTTCCGACTGGGAGCATGATAGGGTCTTCCAACGCTAGGTATTTTACGACTGGAAACCAACTTCTTTTTGGCCAATAGGGAAGAATAATGATGAGCTTTGTCAAATCTTCCTGGATTTTTCTTAATACCATTGGTATTAGAGGAAACGGAGGAAAAGCATAGGCCAGATCCATGCCCCAGGGTTGGGACAATGCATCTACTCCCAATGGGTTTTCTCTGAGATTTAGGGAGAAGAATGTCTCTACCTGGGAGTTTTTCCTCGTGGCAAACAGGTCTATTTGTGGATAACCCCACCTTCGGGTTAAGGACAGAAAGACTTCCCTGTTTAGGGACCATTCTCCAGGGACTCCCTTGTCTATGTTGTTTGTGCAGAGCCATCACAGGAGGGATGATTTAAAAGTCTCGGAAATTTGAATTCTTGAATTCAGGGAGTTCTGTTTCCGATCCCACTGGGACAAGATCAGATTCTGTAAGGGTCTGGAGTGAAATTGGCTCCATGGAATAGATTGGATGCAAGACGTCATCATTCCCAACACCCGCATACATTCCCTTATGGAACAGGTGTCTTTCCCCCAAAATTTCCTTACTTCTGCCAGTAGGAGTATTTGTTTCTCTCTTGGGAGGAAGGAATGTTGAAGGGAGGAGTCTAGCAGTACTCCTAAGAAGACTTTCTGTTTTTGGGGAGGAAGACTCGACTTCTGAAAGTTGATTATCCATCCCAATTCCTGTAGTAGGGAAAGAACCTGTGACCGATGACTGTCTAAGATAGACGGAGTATCTGCCGTCAACAAAAAGTCGTCTAGATATGGTATAATTACTATACCCTGACTTCTTACGAATGCCATGATCTCTGCCATAATTTTTGTAAAAATTCTGGGGGCGGAGGAAATGCCGAAAGGGAGGCAGACTAACTGGAAGTGGAGAATGGAAGGACCGTCCTGAATTGCGAATCTGAGGAATCTCTGATACGCGGGGTGGATAGGAACGTGATAATACGCATCCTTTAAATCGATCGTACACATTGATGCCTCTTCCTTTATTAGAGGAATAGTCGATCTGATAGACTCCATCTTGAATTTTCAATATATCACCCATTTGTTTAGGACCTTCAAGTTGATTATTGTCCTGTAGGAACCGTTTGGTTTTTTAACTAAGAAGATTTTTGAATAGTGGCCTTTGCATATTTCGTTGTGGGGAACTGGAGAAATGGCTCTCAACTTGAATAGTTTCTGGACGTCCTGGATAAGGATCTGATGAAGGTCTTTTGCTTGGTACTGGGTTATTAGAAATTTCTCTGGAGGAAAATTCTATTTTGTACCCTTCTTCTATGATCTTTAGAACCCAGGGGTTCTGGGTTATTCTCGACCCTTTGGGATAAAATTGTAGGAGTCTTCCTCCTATGCTCTTGGCGTCATTGCTTTGAGGGTTGGAATGAATTATTTGGGTTAAGGAGATATCCTCTACCCCTTTTTCCTTTGGGGTAACTCCAGCGACCGGACTTCCCTTTCCCGCTGTAGTTCTGTAAGGTAGGATCCCTCTGTTGGCGAAACCTCCCAAACTGAGGGGGTTTTTTTGGTTTCTCTTCAGGAAACCCCTTTTTCCTATCTGCTGCATTCTCCCGCATGTTATCGAGGAGAGGACCGAACATCAGAGACCCTGTAAACGGGATAGAACACAATTTGTTCTTGGACTTCGTATCTCCTGACCACATTTTGAGCCATAATGCTCTTCTAGCAGCATTCGAGAGAGCCCCATTCCTGGCAGCAAATCTAATAGATTCCGCTGAAGCGTCTACCAAGAATCCGGTTGCCATTTTTAGTAAGGGTAGAGATTCTAATAGATCTTGTCGTGATGTCTTCATCATCAAATGGGTCTCCAGCTGGTTTAACCATATAAACATTGCTCTTGCTACTGATGTGGCCGCGATATTAGTCGAGATCAAAGCAGAGGAAGATTCCCACGCTCTTTTCAGTAGCCCGTCTGCCTTTCGGTCCATGGCGTCCTTCAACTGAGAGGAATCTTCAAATGGGATTGCGGTTTTTTTTTAGCAACCCTGGCTACTGGGACATCTACTTTTGGGATCTCATCCCAAGGTTTAGTGTCTTCTGGATCAAAGAGAAGTCTGTTTTTAAAATCTCTTGGAATGAAAAGCCTTTTTTCCGAATCTTCCCATTCAGTTGTCACCATTCTTTTGAGGTTTTCGTTTACCGGAAAAACCTTTGTTTTCTTTTCCATTAGACCTCCAAACATCTCATCCTGGATGGTATGTGGTTGGTCTTCTTCAGGAATATCCATGGTTTCCCGTATTGCTTGAATTAAGGTATCAGACATCTCGGAAGAGAAGAAAAATTTTTCCTCTTGAGTGGAAGAAGTTGAAGGCAAGAGTTCCTCTCCTTCTTCTAACTCACCCTCTGATAGGTAATAACACTCCTGCTCCGAGTCAGACCCCTGAGAGGGGGGACAATATTTTTGATCCACTTCCATTCGTGGTCTTTTTGCCCGGGAGTGGGAGGGAGTTTCTTGAGGAGGGGCGAGGGAGGCTACTGACTGACCCACTTCTTCACGAATCATAGCCCTAAGTTCAGACATGAACGTTGGTTGTTCCTCCTTTAGTATTTTCGCAATACAATCCTGACACAATTGTTTCCTATGTGATTCTGGCAATTTTTTTGCACAAGTCGCACATTTTTTAACCTTCTTTTTATCAGTTTGTCTCTGAGAGGAATCTTTATCCTAGAGAAAACAGAAGGTAGGTAAAGTATGGTGTACATACATAAGGAGTCATAACCCTTACCCCAAGGGTGAGACTCACGTGACCCTGGGACATATCTGGAGTTCCATCAGGACGAGGAAGTTCCATACCGCGACAGGTAACAGGCAATGCAGTCCACAAAAATAATCCAAGTTAGTTATCAGCTCTAACTACATACCTGTGCGTGTCCCTTTAAATGCGGTCGTTTTGAATTTCCCGCCTTCCAAGATGGCCGCGGACCGGAAGTAGCCCGACGTCAATTCCGGTCGGCTATTCGTCTTTCCTTGTAGTGCAGCCGCCATAGCCGGCGACTGAGGATTGCTATGCGGCGCAGCGAGGATCCCTGCCGGTGCGTCCACGTCTATGGAGCTGCCGGTTCCCGCCTGGTCCGCGGCCAGGCCGAAGCCTGCTTGGGAATCCCCAGCCCCCACACACTACCCGAACCCTGCCTAGGATTCCTCCGGTAGGTGTCTCAGGGTGGGAGCTAAGGGACCCCTCGTTCGAGGGGTGTTAGCCTGGGCTTTAGGGGGAAGAGAAGGGGGAGTGCACGGACCCCCCATTCTTGCCCCCTGCCCGAGTTTCTTTTCCTGCACAATACAGGAGCGACGTCTCTCTGCTCCTGACCCTGTGGGGACAGGAAGAACACTGGCAAAGGGTGGTGGGAGGGGCCTTTTAACCTCTCTGTCTTCCTGTCACTACAGAGGTCAATAGGGCAACCTCCTGTAGTGCTGTCATGAGGGTTGTACTGGAAAAATGGCACACGTGCCTTGTGCCAGATGTGCTTTAGACAATTTTTGTGCCTCACTAGACTGTTTTGAAAAGGGTCTACAGAATGGGGCATAGCTTAAAATGCACCAAAACTTTGGCACAAAATATTGGTCTAAAGTAAGCCAAGAAAGAGGGTGGTGTATGGAAAAGGGCCTAACACGTCTAGCAAGTTTTTCCAAATTTATCATACAATATGCTCCATTGTGATAAATTTGGCGCATCCTCTGCCTGCCTGGTCTAATTTTAAGCGGTCTTAAAGAGGACCTGTCACAAGGTCCTAAGTTGAACTGGTTAAATAACCTGAATAGTGCTGTTTCCGATTCCAGAATTTTTTTTTCCTGACATGCCTTGTGCCTGATTTATTATGTGTTTTGCTCCTTACTAGACCAGTTTATGTCTAGAAAAGGGTGCTTTGCTTGAAATGCGCAAAAATTGCTTAAAATATATTGGTCTAAGCTAAACCAACCAAAAGGAAGAAGAGAATTAAGTCAACTAAGTGTAAGCATAATGCCTAACATGTAGATGTATGCCGTTTGTTAAATTGTGCACACCACTGTGATAAATCTGACAAATGTTCTGTCTGGTCTGTGTTTAAGCTGTCTAAATTTAAGATTGTAATAATAAATCTTCCCCAAATTACTCTGTGTTCCTAAGCCAAATACCCTCAAGGATCTGCAAGTGTCCATGAGGTAGGAAGTACCAGAGTGAACCTAGATTATGGAGTAGGTGCTGAGCAGAATAAATAGTTTTGTGCTAAAGATTCAGTTTAACTCTTTCCCTGCCAAAGACGTATGTAATACATCATGGCTTAAACACTTGCTAGTTTATAATGACTAGAGCTCAGATCTTGTTATCCTAATAAAGCCCAGAATCTTAGTCCGAGAACAGCACAACTGGGGGTTTAATGACCCAAAGTGACAGCATAACTACGATGCTGTTAGTTGGGGTCATTAGACTCGCAGTGCGGTTGAGAATTACAGCAGTAATATAAATGCTAAAATGCAGCCACGTTACAGCTATCTGAATAAGGCCTAAATAGTTTTTTTTTATTTATTAAAGGCAAAGCTGTCATGAGAATATGGTGGCTTATATAAATAGAATGTTTTATCAGAAAATTACATTTAAATCCTGTTTTTATTAAACCTTTTTACCCCTAAAATACAGTAATCTGTAAATAGCCTAAACGACGCCAATTCCGAATTTGCAATCTTTATCGGTCTTCTCATTTGCATTCTGCCACTGTAACATCGTAAACAGCCACATGCGGATGCATAGCGTACCATATAGACAATATAATGGAGGATTATAAGGCCTCCCACATACGAGCGTGTTTGGTCCGTGATATACAATCCGTATGTCGGCCGCATTCCCCGGACCGAGGACGCTGCAGGGAGCCGGGCTCCTAGCATCATAGTTATCTATGACGCTAGGTGTCACTGCCTCGCTGCGGGACAACTGTCCGGTACTGAAAACATGATTACAGTACAGGACAGTTGTCCCGCAGCGAGGCAGTGACACCTAGCGTCATAGATAACTATGATGCCAGGAGTCCGGCTCCCTGCAGTGTGTTCGGTCCGGGAAACGCGGCCGACATACGGACCGTATATTCCGGACCAAACACGCTCGTGTGTGGGAGGCCGAAGACTCGTCTTCTGCATGCAGCACACCTGCGGGCTTAGAGGGGAAATGCCAGTGACTAGAAATAAAAAATAAATAAATTACTTACCGGCAAGGGTGTTGCTAGTGTCTTAAAACATCAGGGGCACAAGCCCCAAGACACATTTACCCCCCCCCCCATCGGAGATAGCATATCTATAAGACTAAGGGCAGATTCAGACGAACGTTGCGTTTCTGAGTGTTTGCCCAAGCAGAGTCTTAGGGAGGCCTCTCCGATTTCTTCTAGCAGTGCCGCAGTACTTCTGGAAGCGAGGCACTTGAAGAGTGGGATGCTGGTATAAAAATTATCCAGGTAGAGGTGGTAACTCTGGTCCAGCAGTGGGTGCACCAAATCCCACACAATTTTTGCATTAACGACCAGTAAGGGGGGCATTCTGGGGGCTGAATACTGGTGTCCTTCCCTTCATACATCCTAAATTTGTAGGTATACCCTGATGCACTCTCACACAGCTTATACATCTTCACGCCATACCTTGCCCTCTTACTCGGCAGGTACTGGCGGAATTGAAGCCTCCCTATAAAATGTACCAGGGACTCAATAGAAATACACTTCACGGGGGTGGGGTGTATGCTTGGGAAAACCGGGCACTGAAACGGTCCAATGGGGGTCTCAGTTTATGCAAACTGGGGCCATCTCGGGGTGGGCGCTGCTCATTTCCAGTATAATGTAAGAAGCGAAGTATTGCCTCATTTTTATTGTATTTTTAGGTTCCAGTTCAGTTCTAAAGTTGCTTTGAAGGGCCTATATATTAGAAACCCCCCAAACACCCCATTTTAGAAACTAGACCCCTCAAAGGATTCGCAACAGCATATAGAAATGGTATTAACCCTTTAGGTGTATCACAGGAATTTAGAGCAAAGTAGAGGTGAAATTTACATATTTATTTTTGGTCAGAAAATCCTTTTTTATTCCATTTTTTTCTGTAAAACAGGTTTTACCAGAGAAACGTAACTCAATACTTATTGCCTAGATTCTGCAGTTTTGAGAAATATCCCACATGTGGCCCTAGTGCGGTAATGGACTGAAGCACCGGCCTCAGAAGGAAAGGAGCACCTAGAGGATTTTGAGATTTTGTCCGGTTTGAAGAGGTCTTGTGGTGCCAAAACAGTGGAAACCCCCCAAAAAGTGACCCCATTTTGGAAACTAGACCCCCTTGAGGAATTCATTGTAATTTTCATGCGGCTTTTTGATCAGTTTTTGTTCTATTTTTAAGAGGCGTGGTGACAGTAGAATTGCTGTTTTTTTTTTTTGTCCAGCGTTCACCGTGCGCTATAAATGACATTCACTTTATTCTGCGGGGCGATACGATTATGGCAATACCATATGTTTTTTTATGTCTTATGGCGTTTGCACAATAAAATACTTTATTAAAAATCATTTACTTTTTGTTTTACCTTATTCTGAGGGGGGATTCACACGAGCGTGTATTGGGTCCGTGCGGGCCACGTGGTTTTCACGCGCCACGCAGACCAATACAAGTCTATGGGGCAGTACAGACAGTCCGTGCTTTTTGCGCATTTGTCAGCTGCGCAAAAAGCGCGACATGCTCAATATCTCTGCGTATTTCACGCATCACGCACCCATTGAAGTCAATGGGTGCGTGAAAGCCACGCAGGTCGCACGGAAGCACTTCCGTGCGAACCGACTGAAACAGCACACCAGCTGTCAAAAGGATGAATGTAAACAGAAAAGCACCACGTGCTTTTCTGTTTCCAAGCATCCAAACGGAGTGTCTTTGAGATGAGCGAACTCGGACAACCGAACCGAACTTCACCGGGTTCGGCCAAACTCGTTTTGGCCGAACCCGGCCAAAAAATTTCTGGTACGCGATGTCAGGAGTCACTGTCCAGGGTGCTGAAAGAGTTAAACTGTTTCAGCACCATGGACAGTGACTTCAGATCCCAATATACATGAACCTGTAAAAAAAAAAACAAGTTCTGACTTACCGATAACTCACAGCTTCTTCCTCCAGTCTGACCTCCCCGGATGACAATTCAGTCCAAGTGACAGCTCTAGCCAAGCACAGGCTGCAGCTGTCACATGGACTGCCGCGTCACCCAGGGAGGTGGGGCCCGATGTCAAGAGAGGCGCGTCACCAAGGCAACGGCCGGGAGGGAAGTTCTCGGTAAGTACGAACTTTTTCTTTTTTTTTTTTTAACAGGTTTCTCGATGTTGTGTTCGCCATTCACTGTCGAGGGTGCTGAAAGAGTTACTGCCGATCAGTTAGCTCTTTCAGCACCTTGGACAGTGACGGGCGTCGACTAGCTTCATCTCTATGATAGCGGCTGCGCGAAAATCACGCAGCCGCGCATCATACACGGATGACACACGCAGCTGTCAAGTGGTTTTTGCGCGCGCAAAAACGCAATGTTCGTCTGAATCTGCCCTAAGAGCCAGAACTTGTTTATATTTCCATTTACCCCTTCAGGACTGAGCCTGTTTTGGCCTTCAGGACGAAGCAGATTTTTCAAATCTGACATGTCACTTTATGTGGTAATAACTCCGGAATGCTTTTGCCTATCCAAGTGATTCTGAGATTGTTTTCTCGTGACATATTGTATTTTGTTAGGGAAAAAATTTGGTCGATAAATTCAATATTTATTTGTAAAAAACACCAAGATTTAGAGAAAATTAGCACTTGTAAAACAGATAGTAATACCACACAAAATACTTACTAGTTTATATTTCCCATAGGTCTACTTTATGTTTGCATCGTTTTTTGAACATTTTTATTTTTCTAGGCCGTTACAAGGCTTAGAACTTTAGCAGCAATTTCTCATATTTTCAAGAAAATGTCAAAAGCCTATTTTTTCAGGGACCAGTTCAGTTCTCAAGTGGCTTTGAGGGCCCTATATATTAGAAAGTCCCCATAAGTCACCCCATTTTGAAAACTGCACCCCTCAAAGTATTCAAAACAGCATTCAGAAAGTGTTTTAACCCTTTAGGTGTTTCACAGGAATCAAAGCAAAGTAGAGGTGAAATTTACAAATTTCATATTTTTTTTCAAAAATTCATTTGTAACACAGAAGGTTTTACCCAAGAAATGCAACTCAATATTTATTGCCCAGATTCTGCAGTTTTTAGAAATATCCCACATGTGGTCCTAGTGCGGTAATGGACTGAAACACATGCCTCAGAAGCAAAGAAGCACCTAGTGGATTTTGGGGCCTCCTTTTTTTAGAATATATTTTAGGCACCATGTCAGGTTTGAAGAGGTCTTGTGGTACCAAACCAGTAAAAAACTGACTGCCGTTTAAAAATCTTTATTTATCACGGAGTTCACCATGCGAGTTCAATAATGGTATATTGTAATAGCTCGGACTTTTACGGACACAGCGATACCAATTTTGTGGTTTTTTTTTTTTTTTACATTACTTTAGAGAAAAAAAATGTGAAAAGGGTTTATTTTTGGACTTTAAATATTTATTTAATTCTTTCCACTAATAATAACTATTTACTTTTGTTTTTACACATATTATTAGTCCCCCTAGGAGACTTGAACCGTTAGATCACTGGTAGAATACACTGCAATACTAATGTATTGCAGTATATTGTCATTTTTACAGGCTCCTGTAACAGCGTGTTTGCTGTTTCTGTCCGTTAGTCCCGGGTATCAGCTGTAATACACAGCTGACACCCGCAGCGTATGGCGCAGGCTCAGTGCGTGAGACGCTCCATGTCACCCCCCCACACCACGACATGCTATTAAGTCATGGTGCGCGAAGGGTTTAATGCGCAGCGGATGGTGCAGAGTGAGAATTAAAATTTTCCACTGATGTGCCATTTTAGTGCACTATATTTTGTGCCCAGTTTGTGCCACAAATACCTCAAAATTTTAACCGGGTTCTCCCGGGTATGGCGATGCCATATCGGTGGACGTAAACGGCTGCTTGGGCACGCTGTAGGGCTCAGACGGGAGGGACGCCATTTGGAGCGCAGATTTTGCTTGGTGGTAGCTCTGGCATTTTGCTGGGATTTCAGTTTATATTGTGGGGGTACATGTAGGCTGGGCAGAGTACATCAGGGGCATAAAAAGAGGGTATAATAATGCGGGAAATAAATAATAATCCAGATATGTGGCCAGTGTTGCACTTATATAATAAATGGCGCCTGATCTTATCCGCTTTTGGAACACTGCACATTTTGCATCGCCATATTCTGGGAGCCAGACCTTTTATTTTTTTCACCACCGGAGCCGTGTGAGGGCTTATTCTTTGGGACAATCTGTAGATTTCATTGGTACCATTTTGGGGTACATGCGATTTTGTTGATCACTTTTTATTCCATTTTTCGCCAAGCCAGGTGACCAAAAACCATCAATTCTGACAATGATTTTCATTTATTTTTTACAGCGTTCACCCTGGGCTATGACCATTATATTTTATTCTGCGGGTCGGTACGATTACAGCGATACCATATGCATATAGTTGTTTTTTTTTGTTTTGCAGCGTTTGCGCAATAAAATAACTTATTTAGAAAATAATTTATTTTTTTGTGTCACCATATTCTGAGAGCCATAAGTTTTTTAATTTTCAGTCAAAAAAAGCTGTGTAAGGGCTTGTTTTTTGCGGGACGGGTTGTAGTTTGTATCTGTACTATTTTGGCGTACATGCAACTTTTTGATCACTTATTGTATATTTTGGGAGGGGTGGTGACCAAAAAAAGTGATTCTGGCATTGTTTTTAGTTTATTTTTTTTGCGGTGTTCACTGTGCGGGAAAATTATTAGAGTTTTATAGTTGGGGTCGTTACGAACGCGGTGATACCAAATTGTGTACTTTTTTTACGTGTTTATTTTTTTCCTATAATAAAAGACTTATTATAGGAACAAAAGCAGTTCTTGTTTTTATCACTTATAACTTTTATTTTTACACTTTTACTTTTTTCACTTATCCCACTAGGGGACACAGACTTGCAGCTCTGATTGCTGCTGGAACACATGACACTACGTACGTAGTGTCATGTATTCCAACTGTCATTGTGATGCAACAGTCACACTGACAGGAAGCCGAGGAGGACCAGCAGAGGACTTCTTTGCGTAACGAACTGTAGTTTCGATCAGGACCATTTTTAGGTACACGCGACTTTGATCTTTTTATTCAATTTTTTGGGAGGTGAAGTGACTGTCAGGACCCACTAGGCTTCCGTAGATGGCATAACCGGATGCCATAGCCACCCGCTATCATGAAGCGGGCAGTCAATGGTGGTTTAACCCCTAAGAAGCAGTGAACGCTATTGAATGCGGCTTTTAAGGGGTTAATCAGCGCGGACACATCGATCGGTCCCCTCTATAGGAGAGCATTAACTGTTGAACGAGACAGCAGCGGTCACAGCTCCTGTATGTGTCGGGAATACGGCCGTTACTCCCGTGACGTACTATTCCGTCATGGAGCGTGAACGGGATGGTTTCCATGACGGAATAGTAAGTCACTGAGCGTTAAAGCAGTTCTGGACTAACCTACAGGTTAAAGCTCAACCACCAACAATACCCACCCTTTCAACTATATCTACCAACACGAACGTCTATGGAATGATGCTCGTTATCCAGTCATGTTGCACTGAAGCTCCATGAGCAACACATTGTAGAGCTTGTATGGGTATCTTTGCTACAAGAAAAGGTTCTATTGAGAACCATTGAAATGTTCACTAGCACCCAAAGGCCACTTCCAGACAAGCAGAATTATGTATTTTCCCTGTACTCATTCATCACTTTCCTATGCACATTTTAGTCCTTCCAAATAAAATGTCCTCCTCAACAGCAATTTTTTTCTATTGGTACACATTTTTGTTGTTTCTAAGACTTTACTATGTAGTATGAATCAGATTACCATATAATTTGCCCAGAAAACTTCATGCACACAGCTGGAATGCAGGTCCATATTTCAGTCACCATGGGCAAGGACTGGTAAAGGCTTTTCGTATTAAAAATGCCTCCGGATCAGATTACATTTTTTGTAGATTTTTATCAAACTCATTGTGGATAGATTACCATTACATTAAGCAGAGCCTTGCACCACTGGAGCCATGGGTTTGAATCCGACCAAGGGCACAGTGTTTAGAAGATCTCCCTGTGTGCCAGGAGTTTCCTCCCACACTCAAAAGATAGGGAATTTAGATTGTGAGCCCTACTGTGGACAGTGGGTGATGTACATTTTTTTTTTTGCAGGACAGGAATATGCTGGTGCTATAGAAGCAATAGAACATAAAAGCCATAAATGAATCCTATACCAATAATTACCATTTTTATGTACACCATCCCATGCATTTTTTCCTCTTATAACTCAGTTTGAATTTTTGGAAGGGAAGGAAAAGGAATTGCATACATTAATTTGGTTTTATATTACAATAATGCAGCTTAAAAATTATTAATGTTCAAACATTGGCAAGTATATAGTTTAAAAAAAAAAAATACACACTAGTCATTTACAAGAAACGGTCTTTATTTAAACCTTGAGGGTTTACTTCTGGCTGGATTCAGACTTGGACGTGGAGGCTCTCAGAGATGAAAGTCTACGTCTCTTGGCGATCTGCTCCTGGCGCTTCTCCTTGGCTTCCTAAAATAGAATTTTATTTTATCTTATTTATACTAAAGATGTACTTCAGGGAAACAATTAGTCTAAAATTCCAAATATTATCGCTAATGGAGACCCTTATGCAATACCTAATGTCTGGGGAGACTTCAGTGTACTTTAAATAGTGATCATACCTTTGTTCTCTTAGCCAACAGCTTGGCATATTCTGCCGCCTCCTCCTTGTTCTTCTGAGTACGCTGCTTCTTCAGGGCGATACGCCTACGCTTGTGCTGAAGAACTCTAGGGGTCACAAGACGCTGGATCTTGGGGGCCTTGGTTCTGGCCTTCTTGCCTGTTAAAATAAACCAGGTTATCACACAATGTGTGAGGCGTTTGCCTACTTATGCAACACAGGCCAAAATTATTTGCCCAAGTGCAAAAACGGAACGGCACTGCTGAATACATTGCTTAGTACAGCTTAACATTTTTATACTCCCGTGTTCAAAATTATTTGATAATCAGGAAATTCATGTCTCTGACCTACTTCAACTTAAGATATGTGACAGGCCCCGTATCTCTGTGCAATTAGAATACGAAGCAGTCACCCCCCCTCCTGAGTGGTAGATGTGTGAAGAGGTCAGTCAGCATTTTGCAGCTGTGCAACCTCCCTCATAACATGATGGCTTGTATCATTAATTGTGGCCCTGCAGTGAGAAGAAATCCTTTTGATCCCAATTTCAGTAATAAGTTTCAGAAAGGTGTTTAAGGAAACATTATGGGCTGGTTCCGTTTTTTGGCACTGTTTTTGATGCCGATACCACGCCAAAAAAACTGCCCAACAGGATTTTTTTTCCAGCGGGGAAAGAAACCCCAAAAAAGAAAAAACCCTGCAGTTCAGTGTCTGAACTCACATTGAAATCAATGGGAGGCAGAAAAAGCAGGTTTTTTTTGCGGCTGTTTTTGCCCAATGGCTGCGGACGAAACGCTGCAAAGGAAGTGCAGGCAGGGCAAAATCTGCCTCAAAATTCCCGATGAAAATTTAGACAGATTGTTCTGCCTGCAAAAAACTATGTGAACTAGTCCTTAAAAGACTGGCTGCAGGCAGGGTAGTGTGATAAAACAAAAGTATACTCACCTGGTAAATACTTGTCTGTGATAACATCCCGTTCCATCCATATGACTGCTGCAGCCAATCACTAGAGCTCTGCTGGTAAGAAGAGTGCATCAGCGCCAAGACCAGTGATTAACTGCAGCGGTCACATGGATGGAACAGATCATCCAGTTATTTACAAGTAAGCACCGGGGGATTTACCAGTTGAGTATACTTGCTTTTTATTACCACATCCCCTGCCTGCAGCTAGCCTACGAAAGGGGCTTTCCGGAACATTTCTATTGACAGAAGCCGCCATAAAAAAGCAGCACCAGGGCTACATACAGCAGCTTGTAGTTTCCTGCCAGCAGACAGCAATTTCTGCTATATTCACATGGTCTAATGGCGCCGCAGAACCAGCCAGCTAAAGGCAACCAGTCATCAGTTTTGACAACCCTAAAAAGATAATAGGGACTAAAAGAGACATTCAGAATAGATCCTTGTGTATAACAGAAGTAATAAAGCATACTTTAGTAAAAAAAATAAAAAGTTAACTTCTGCACTATATACAAATAACTCAGGATACTTGCATACTGAAGAAATGCCCAGGGAACACTGTGTCCCAGCCGCAACCCCTCCTATCTAGGCTTGATTGACATCAGACGCCCCCTGCATCATCCACTGTTCCCTGCAAAAATATATAGTTTAAGCCCCGATTGCCATTGAGAACACTTGCCAGCTAAAGAAACGCACAGCAGACATGAAGGCTGGGTTCCCACGTAGCATAAACGCTGCAGAACTTCCGCAAAATAATTTTGTGCCGAAATTCTGCAGCATTTACCGTAGCAGCAAAGTGGATGATTAAAGTCTAACTAAACGTTCAAACTTCTGACACGTCATAGTGCCATGCCAGAAGTTTTGATTGGTGGGGGTCCGAGCACTGAGACCCCCCACTAATCGCTAAAACAAAGTGTCAGAAGTGCTCGTGTGAGCGCTGAGCCGCTTTGTTTCTGTTCGGCTTTTTCCAGAAGGCCAATGTAGCGGTGTACGGGCTCAGACTTTCTATTGAGCCAGTACACCGCTACATTGATTTCCAGAAAAACACAAACGAAGCGGCTCAGAGCTCACAAGAGCACTTCTGCCACTTTGTTTTAGCAATTGCTGGGGGTCTCAGTGCTCGGACCACCACCAAATAAAACTTATGACATGTCAGAAGTTTGTTGAACCTTTAGTTACCCTTTAAAAAAAATCTCATGCCCAACTTGCGGAAAAAAAAACGCAGCATAAACTAATTGACCTGCAGTGAGGAATCTAAATCTGCAGCATGTCAATTTATGCTGTGTTTTCGTTACTTTTCTGTTGCGACTTTTGCGGCAGAATCGCAGCGATTCCGCCGCAAATATCGCAACTGAGGAATAAATAAAAAAATTTTAAAAAAATCACTCACCCAGAACTCCTTCCTGCAGTCCGGCCTTCTGGGATGACATTGCATCCCATGTGACCACTGCAGCCAATCACAGGCTGCAGTGTCATCTGAGGAGGCCAAACTATGCACAGAGAAGAGGGTAAGTATGAACTTTTTTTTTTCCGCAGCAGAAATGACGTTAAAAAAGCTGCAACATAACATTGTCCGAAAAACCGCACTGAAGGTGCTGTGGGTTCCAGGTCTGATACGCTGCAGTTTTCAAGCAGCGTATCTGACCCGTGGAAGCCTGGCGTTCGAGTAATCTGAATATGGCACAGGAGTGAACTGGTTTCTAAGGTATGCTTTACTACTACTGCTGCGCACTAATATTGTGAAAGGTCTCTCTAGCCCCTATTATATCGGTTTAGGGTCAAAACGGCTGACCGGTTGCCTTTAATGTACAATGGCAAAACCATGTTAATACAAGAAAAATTACCAAATTTACTATGTTGCACCATTACTGCCGTAGTGCAAGTTTGCCTTTATTACTAGGAGGTAGAGCACTACTAGAACTACCAAGGGGAGCAAAACCTAAAATGACATGTAAAGCAAGTTTGCACATTCCCAATTGCATTGTGAGGTTGCTGGCTCCTAGACCTGGCTAAGATTTGGCCAGGCCTATTAGTTTTCATTGCAATCTGGTGTGCATGATGTAGAATCCTTCACAGGTCATGATATAAACCATTCAAGAAGGTACTACATTTATCAGCACCAATTTTCACTATGCCTGGAAGGTAAGTAAAGTACACATGAAATATTTACCATCCTTAGAAAGAGGCTTCCTGACTACATACTGGCGTACATCATCTTCTTTAGACAGGTTGAAGAGCTTGCGGATTCTGCTCGCCCTTTTTGGACCGAGGCGACGAGGAACGGTGTTGTCAGTAAGGCCGGGAATATCTTTCTCACCTAAAAATAAAGCAAAAATTCAATATTTACACCAAGGTGAATCTTACAAAGACAACAGTTTCATGACAGCGCTTAGCTACTAGAAGGTATTGCTGTGAGGAAGAGGTTAAATGGAGTGCAGCAGACGTACCACAGCATAATGATAGAACAGTGACCAGGGCATGAAGCGTGCGCAATTTAGTGCCTAAAACAGATGGTCTTGGGAATAAACTCATTTCTCCTCAACTTCCCCATGACAGGTGCCATGGTATTACAGAAACTGCTTTCAGAGATCTGATCTGCACAGCATGAATATAGCTTACTCTGCTAACTAGGATTCTGTCTTCCGCACCAAAGAATCCTCCATTACTGGCTCCCATCCTACTGTCTAGAGTGAAACCCGGAGCATGGATTGTCCATGCTTTGGTTTATCACCAATATAACCAAATATAATCTGGGTTTTTTTTGTATCTCAATCTCCTGCACTATAATTTGTTATAACTGGAGGTGCGCTTTCATTTTCCAGCAGCTGCCATAAGATCAGATATTAGCCCTTTCACAATACATCTAAAATGGATAAATTATAGAGCACAATATATCTAGACACAGTCATCTCTGCAGGTGTCCCCATATCCGGTATACTAAAAGGCAACGCAGCACGTGCTTGACTGGCAGGTGTCTATCTGGAGCAAAGCTTAGCGGCTGGGGAGGGAAAGTGGATTTTAAAGAGAACCTTTCACCTGCCCATACACGTGCAGCATGTAATGGGCAGGGCTGTACAAACCCTGGGGCACTTTACATTTTTTTCTTCTACCCTCCGTTATTTAGATATCGGTGCCGTTATATTTGGCACCCAATGTTTAAATAACCCCCTGAACAGTCAATGGGGCATGTAATGGCAAGGGGGCCTGTAACATGGCTGTGACACTGTCCAATCAGATACAGACAGCATCAAAGCAAGAGATGGAGAGAGGAGAGCGTGTGCGCACGCACAACTCTTTAGCTCTTGCACTGCCTGTAGCAGACACGCCCCCTTGCCAGTTCACAGACAAGTACAAGACTGATCTCCTGCGAGAGATCAGTCTTGTACTTGTCTGCCGAGAGCTGGAGAGCGTGCGCGCACACACGCTGCCCTCTCCAGCTCTTGCTGTGACGCTGTCTGTAGCCGGCTGGATAGTGTCACAGCCATGTTACACGCCACTTGCCATTACACACCCCATTGACCGTTCAGGGGGTTATTTAAATATCGGGCGCCAAATATAACGGCACCGATATCTGAACAGAGAAATGTAAAGTGCCCAAGGGTTTGTGCAGCCCTGCCCATTACACGCTGCACATGTATGGGCAGGTGAAATGTTCTCTTTAAGGCAACGTGCATACTTGGCCCATTTGTTACACTTTCATTCCACAACAAAAGTACAGTACAACGCATGTGAACCGTGTAGATTTGAAGGCATTCTTGCAGATCATCAACTCAGCCCTGTCAGGTTTCTTCTAAATTTCACAAAATTGAAAGGGCGAAGTATGCTGCAAGATCCACATGCAGATACTGCCATTTCTACAATGGAAAAAAATGAGGCACTCTACTCAATTCAGAATACCCTAAGAGGTTATTTGAAAATAGGATTCATTTTTTTTTCCAAAATAGATTTGTAATGGTCTAAATACACTTTTCAAAAATAAAAAAAAATCAAGTTGTCAGGAAACAATGCAATAATTAAT
The DNA here is from genome assembly GCF_050947455.1 of Rhinoderma darwinii. Classification (NCBI taxonomy): domain Eukaryota; kingdom Metazoa; phylum Chordata; class Amphibia; order Anura; family Rhinodermatidae; genus Rhinoderma; species Rhinoderma darwinii. The sequence goes on from NC_134687.1 coordinate 340,179,319, forward strand.
ATCTTTGTATAAACACTCCGATACAAGCATGCCTATGTGGCTCAATGTAATACAATAAAAGGTTCAAAAACCTTTGTCTACAAATTGAAGATTACAATTATCTTTTCAAGAAGTTGCATAATACAGAAAATGCATTATCAGCACAAAATAACCAATGGCAGTTATCAATTCAAGTTTCAAAGTAGAACCTGAACAAGCTTAAACTGTAGCTCCTATAAGGAGTTCAGTCAGAATCAGCCATGCTCCACACACCCCCAAAGACAGTCTACTTAAAGAGGATCTGTCACCAGATTTTGCAACTCCCATCTCCTATTATTGCAGCAGATCGGCGCTGCAATGTAGATAAGAGTAACGTCTTTTTTTTTCAAAAACGAGCATTTTTGGCCAAGTTATGAGCATTTTTATATTTATGCAAATGAGGCTTTCTTAAGTACAACTGGGCGTGTTTAAAGTTATGTCCAAGTGGGCGTGTATTGTGTGTACATCTGGGCGTTTTTACTTCTTTTACTAGCTGGGCATTGTGAATAGAAGTGTATGATGCTGACGAATCAGCATCATCCACTTCTCTTCACAACGCCCAGCTTCTGGCAGTGCACAGACACACAGCGTGTTCGAGAGAGATCACGCTGTGACGTCACTTCCTGCCCCAGGTCCTGCATCGTGTCGGACGAGCGAGGACACATCGACTTACCTGCAAACGCTGATGCTGCTGCAGAATCAACTGTAGCCTCTGTCGCCTGGTGCCGATTTGTCCTCGCTCGTCCGACACGATGCAGGACCTGGGGCAGGAAGTGACGTCACAGCGTGATCTCTCTCGAACACGCTGTGTGTCTGTGCACTGCCAGAAGCTGGGTGGTAACGAAGAGAAGTGGATGATGCTGATTCGTCAGCATCATACACTTCTATTCACAACGCCCACCTAGTAAAAAACGCCCAGATGTACATACACAATACACGCCCACTTGTACATAAAAAAAAAAAACTTTACTCTTATCTCCATTGCAGCGCCGATCTGCTGCAATAGGAGATAGGGGTTGCAAAATCTGGTGAGAGCCTCTTTAATGTCTGTGTACCCCCCCAGATAGAGAATCCAATTTGAATGTTCGTTATTTTTAGCAGGAGACTCCCGATCCCATCATCCAGGCCACGTGTGTTCATTGTTGCCCCCAGTGTTTGCTGGACATTCCCCGTTTGAAATTATATTGGCAGAGTTCCTGTCAATATCCTCTCGATACCAGACAGTGGCCTGGAAGCTATCCCGAATTCCCTCTGATTCGTTGTGGGAGAACTGTGATGAAACTACCCCAGGTTTCAAAAAAATAAATAAAAATAAAAAAAATATTCTACGAGGTCTCCTTTCAGTTCAAGGTTTCTGCCCAATCCATTTGGACTATGTAGGTAAATTTGTCCAAAAACGTTCTGAATGGTGGTGCATGTTTTTGTAACCACATTTGTAGAATAGATTTTACTCCAGCCACAGCCATCATGTGTAACAATTTACCTGCTCCCTTTGAAGTTATATATATCCTTGTCAAAATATCCAAATAGCCCATAGAGCATCATTAGGTGCTCAGAATTTTTACGCAGCGTGTGGATAAGATTTGTTAAATCTCATCCAGTATGCTGCTACTGTATTCCGCTGCGTTTTTTCCATCCGAAAGAAAAACGCAGCAATTCTGCAGCGTGTGGACGAGCCCTTATAGTGTAATTTTTTTTTATCCCAGTATTGTTGAATTATAGGACATGTCCACAAGCAATGATACAAATTTGCATCAGGTTGTCTGCATTTAAAACACTCAGGGTAAGGCCACACGGTGCGGCCATGTTGCGTTTTTAAACTGTAGCAAGTCATTTTTCAATAGATATCAATGGTGAAATGTTTGTTATGGACAGACTGCTGCTATTATATTACAATGTGTTTTTTGTGCAGTTAACTGCATCTTCATAATGTCCCACCGCATTCAGTTAATGATCGCGTTGCCAAAGTTGTTGCTGAACTGCTTGCGTTTTTGCTAACAGTTCTGCAATACAATGTAATGAACTATATACAGGAAGCACCTAACAAACTTCAACACGGGTGAAAACAATGTCCATCAATTATTTCCTTTATAAACGCAACAGAACTGCAGCATTACAGAGACAAAAAACGCACAGTTGATCGCATGCGGTTTTCAAATGCAACAAAACCACGTCAACGACGCACCGTGTGACCTTACCCTTAGGGCTGTCATATTGAAAATAGGATTTTTAAACTAGACATCCCCTTTAAGCCCTTAAGCATGTGAACTAGTTGGCACGTTCAGGACAGAGCCCCATTTTTCAAATCTGACGTGTCACTATGTGGTAATAACTTTGGAATGCTTTTACCTATCCAAGAGATTCTGAAATTGCCTTCTCGTGGCACATTGTACTTTAAGTTAGTGGTATAATTTGGTCGATACACTCAGTGCTTCTTTGAAAAACACCAAAATGCTTTTATTTTTCTAGGACGTCACAAGGCTTAGAACTTTAGCAGCAATTTCTCATATTTTCAAGTTTCAAAAGGCTATTTTTACAGGGGCCAGTTCAGTTCTTAAGTGGCTTTGAGGGCCTTATATATTAGAAGCCCCTATAAATCACCCAATTTTAAAAACTGCACCCCTCAAAGTAATCAAAACAGCATTTAGAAAGTTTCTTAACCCTTTAGGCATTTCACAGGAATTAAAGCAAAGTGGAGGCAAAATTTACAAACTTCATTTTTTTTTGGTAGAAAATCGGATTTAATCCATTTTTTCTGCAACACAGAAAGTTTTACCAGAGAAATGCAACTCAATATTTATTGCCCAGATTCTGCAGTTCTTAGAAATATCCCACATGTGGCCCTAGTGTGGTAATGGACTGAAGCACCGGCCTCAGAAGCAAAGGAGCAGCTAGTGGATTTTGGGGCCTCCTTTTTTTAGAGCATATTTTAGGCACCATGTTAGGTTTGAAGGTCTTGTGGCGCCAAAACAAAAAGGAAACACCCCAAAAAGACACCATTTGGCAAACTATACCTCTCAAAGAATTTATCAAGGGGTAGTGAGCATTTTAACCCCACATTTTTTATGATGAATTTAGGGTAATTAGGCCGTGATAATGAAAATATTTTTTTCTAATAAAACTTAGTTTCACAATGAAGGAAAAAAATACGGGGACATATGTAAGCTGTGGAGTATATCAGGGCATAATAGAGTAGAATAATGGGGTAAATAATCCACAGATATGTAGCCAGGGTCACATAAATGGTGGCCAATCTTATCCGCTTTTAGAACACACTGAGCATTTTGCAGCGCCATATTCTGAGCGCCAGAACTTTATTTTCTCCCCAACGGAGCTGTAAGAGCGCTTATTTCTTGCGTACAATCTGTAATTTTTCATTGCTACCATTTTGGGGTACACAATTTTTTGGACCACTTACTCCATTTTATCGGCAACAAGGTGACCAAGAGCCAACAATGTTTTCTATTTTTTTTTTATATGCGTGTTCACCGTGGGCTGTGAGTGACCATTTCACTTTCTTCTACGGGTCGGTACGATTACAGCGATACCATATTTATATCGTTTATGTTTTGCAACGTTTGCACAATAAAAGTCTGTTACGTGTTCATTTTTTGCTCATAATAAAAATCTTATAGGAAAAAAAGGCAGTTTATTTTTTTCAACTTGTAACTTTTTATACTTTTGTACCAACATTTTTATTAACGCTTCTTTGTCCCACTAGGGGATTTGAAGGCCTGCACCTCATCATGTAGTGCAATGCATTAGAGCTGTCCGTCATTCACTGTCAGAAAGCCTATGAGTCTCCACCTCCGGGCAGGGCCTAATAGGCTTCCGTATGTGGCAGACCAGGAGGCCATTGTTAGGGGACCAGGAGGCCATTGTTAGGCCTTCGGTTGCCATAGCAACCATTGGCATCACTAAGATGCCGCAATTGCTTTTGATCGTGGCATCTAAGTGGTTAATGGCAGGGAGATAGCTCCGTTCCCTGTCGTTGCAGCAGGGTGTCAGCTTTAACATACAGCTGACACCTGCGGCCTCCGCTTCGGAGCCTATCCCATCTTCTTGCGATTGGAGGCCTTCTAGGCCTCACCTCTGGGCAGGGCCTAACAGGCCACCGTACTTGGCAGACAGGAGGCCATTAATAGGCCTCCAGTTGCCAAAGCAGCCATCTGAACCCCACGATTGTTTTACGGGGTTCCGATCTGCTAGTGACCCCATAGATGCAGCACTCGAGCGCTCCATCTAAGGGGTTAATCGGCCAGATCGGAGGCTAGCTCCGGTCCTGGCAGCAGACACAGTAGCCTCTTATCGCGATGCCATAATAGTACGGCATTTCACATTAACAGGCCAACGCTGTGACGTAATAGTACGTCATAGGGCGCAAATGCTCACAGCGTATTTGTTGCAGATTTTCGGGTGAATTTGCCACTTATTGCATCAAACACGTTACAGACAGCAGACAACTTTACAGGTAAAAAGACTTCGATATATACCAGGAATGAGTCACTAACACAACTGACTAGATTACATATTTTTCAAAGTACTTTGGGAGTTGATACTTATATCCATGTGCATGTAACAGAAAAAATTATGATCTAGCCACAGGATAGGCGATAATTGTCCAATCGCTAGGGGCCCCACCACTGGGAACTCCATCGATCCAGAGAACACACTGTATGGAGGACATCGACTGCCACTCCAGTTAATCATGTGCACTACTGCTCCATTCAAAGTCTATATGACTGATACACAGCCGGGAACAGCACTCCGCTATTTACGTCATTCTCAGACACTGAATGGAGCTGCCTGGCCATTCAAACTCACTACACGTCCCGCAGTGAGGAGGAACACAGGGTTCAGGGACCCCCTGTTCTCAAAATCAGGGGTTTCCAGCGGTGGGGCCCCTAGTGATTAAAGAGGCTGTCACCAGATTTTGCAACCCCTATCTGCTATTGCAGCAGATAGGCGCTGCAATGTAGATTACAGTAACGTTTTTATTTTTAAAAAACGAGCATTTTTGGCCAAGTTATGACCATTTTTGTAGTTATGCAAATGAGGCTTGCAAAAGTCCAAGTGGGTGTGTTTAAAAGTAAAAGTCCAAGTGGGCGTGTATTATGTGCGTACATCGGGGCGTTTTTAATACTTTCACTAGCTGGGCGCTCTGAAGAGAAGTAACATCCTCTTCTCTTCAGAACGCCCAGCTTCTGGCAGTGCAGATCTGTGACGTCACTCACAGGTCCTGCATCGTGACGGCCACATCGGCACCAGAGGCTACAGTTGATTCTGCAGCAGCATCAGCGTTTGCAGGTAAGTCGATCTTACCTGCAAACGCTGATGCTGCTGCAGAATCAACTGTAGCCTCTGGTGCCGACACGATGCAGGACCTGTGAGTGACGTCACAGATCTACACTGTCAGTGACGTCACAGATCTACACTGTCAGAAGCTGGGCGTTCTGAAGAGAAGTGGATGATACTTCTCATCAGAACGGCCAGCTAGTAAAAGTATTAAAAACGCCCCGATGTACGCACATAATACACGCCCACTTGGACTTTTACTTTTAAACACACCCACTTGGACTTTTGCAAGCCTCATTTGCATAACTACAAAAATGGTCATAACTTGGCCAAAAATGCTCGTTTTTTAAAAATAAAAACGTTACTGTAATCTACATTGCAGCGCCTATCTGCTGCAATAGCAGATAGGGGTTGCACAATCTGGTGACAGAGCCTCTTTAAACAATCACCTGTGTAAGTGAAAATAGTAGATTCTAGGAATACCCTTTTAAAGTCAGCGAGATTCTCAGGAAGAATCAACATTTGGGCAAGACTCTGCTCCAGTTATGTCACAGGTACCACCTTCTGGCAACATGAACAGTTGGAACAAGACTTCGTCCATATACATTTGAATACGCTCGGATTGAATTTATTACTTCTGCCATGCTTCTCCCGACTTGCTAAAATGAAGTAATTGGATAACTGCTAAAGCCACTCATTGTGTTCCCAACAGTAGTCGTCAGACTTTAGGATTGTGTCCGGACCGTATAGCAGAAGTCTGTGCATAACCCACTTCAGAATAGCACAAGGTAGCATCCCTGAGATGCCCGTACCACAGGAACTTTACAAAAACCCATTCAAAGTGACTTTACAGCAGGCTTTTAGAAATTCCAACCACAACTCACCTTTCCTGACAATAACCAAGTTCAACACACTCAAGTTGGCATCCACAATACAACCACGCACAGACTTGCGTTTGCGCTCGCCAGTCCTCCTGGGGCGGTAGCAGGAGTGACCCTTGCTGAGAAGAAGACGGACACGGCCATGAGTGAGGACACCCTGTTTCATGGGGAATCCTTGCCTGTCATTTCCTCCGCTGATGCGCACAACATATCCCTGTTTAAGAATACAGAAAATTATCCACTTTATAGCACCACAAATCTCCACACTGCAACACCACTCACAAAAGAAACCGCCATACCTTCCATTCTTCACCCAAAGGCTCAGCGGAGACTTCTGTGGCCATACGTTTTTCATAGAAAGTCCGCAGTTTGCGCTCATCATCCACTTCAATGAGCTTCTGGCAGCCAGTGGCTGGGAAAGAAATATTAAGCTGCAGAAGGAAAAACACAAACAAAAAACAAACATTATAAACAGAGCACAATAGAAACATATTACAAAACCTGCCACTGCCAACTCCACTACTAGGATATAACATCAAGTGAGGTGGGCACAACTAAGTGATGCCATGACAAGTGAGAGCTCTACAGGTTTGCAGCAACTACGCAGGTTTCACCAAGGAGTTGGAACTCTATTCCCACTAGCAGCAGGTGACGACCATACTACAGCATGGAAGCAGCGGCCTACAACAGGAAGCCAGCATAGAGCCGGCAAGTGACGCACCTATTAGTTACCATTCACCGTTATTTACGTTGCGGCTGCGCTAAACAAGGCCTGTATACATAGCCGCTACCACCACTGCCATACACGACAGCAGGGCCCGGAGCAGCACGTACGGAGCACCAGGCACGGATTGTAGTCACTACTAGAGAACACAACTGTATGCACCACGTATAGGCAGCCGCCATGTCTCTCCCCCTGCACACAGCCTACCGGCAATCCGCTGCCATCTGGCCCCCTGACAACCATGAAAACACCGTCATCGCACACAGCCGGCTTCCTCACGCTCCATACTATACTGCCCGGGAGGTGTTTCCGTAGATAGAGCTTTACAAGACTCCGTTTAGTGGTTCATTTCTCGGCTCACCTTCATGGCCGCCGACCAGTTTGCCTGAGGTTCCCTGCCGGAAAGAGGCCGAGCTTCCGTGCGGTGACCTCACATAAGGTGGGGGGAAAAGATTGTCTTAACGTTACGAGAAAATAGTGTCTAGCAGCGCTCGCGCCATCTGGTGGTGGGAGGTTAGTATGTCAGCTTCCAATGACTTGGTGGTGATGATTATTATAGTTTATTCACTACTAATTGATATTTTCGTGCTTTATAATTATTATATCACAGTAAGTCAATTGTTTGATCTGTGATTTGTTTTCTTCTTTGCGACACAATAAAATAAAACATATAAAGAGCAAGAAAAATAACCAGTTTAATATTAACCCCTTCCCCCTGCTTGCATTCTGGGCCCTAATGACCAAGACATTTTTTTAGTTTTTCTATCGTCACATTCAAAAAGATATAAGATTTTTATGGCTGTATGAGGACTTGTTTTTTGCGGGATGAGTTGTATTATTCAATGGCACTGTTTTGGGGTATATAAAAAATTTTTATTAACTTTTATTTACTTTTTTTGGGGGGGACATAAAAAAACACAGCAATTTAGTCATTGTTCTATGCGTTTTACTTTAACACCGTTCACCATGCAGCATAAATATCATGTTACCATAATTCTATGTGTCGGTACGATTACGACGATACCAAATATGCATAGTTTTTTTTATGTTTTACTGCTTTTGCAGAATAAAAACACTTTTGAACTAAAATAATTTTATTTTGCATCGCCACATTCCAAGAGACGTAACTTTTTTATTTTTCCATCAATATCTCCATATGAGGGCTACCATTTTGGGGTACATGGGACTTATTGATTAACCTTTTATTATTATTTTTTTGGGGGGGGATGGAAAAATATAGCAATTTTGCCGTTGTTTTTTGCGTTTGTTTTTTTATGGCGTTCACCTTGCGGTTTAAATAATATACTTACTTTATTTTTTGGCTCATTACGATAGCGGGGATACCATATATGTGCAGTTTTTATTTTATTTTTACACTTTTACTAAATAAAACCACTTTTTGTGGGGAAAAAAGTTGTTTGATTTTTTTTATGTGTACCTTTTATTAATTTTTATTTCACCTTAATCATTTTTTCAGTCCCACCTGGGGACTTCACTATGCGATCTTTAGATCGCAGATATAATGCTTTGGTATACTTCGTATACCAGAGCATTACTGCCAGTATTAGGCTGGGTTTACACGACCTATTTTCAGACGTAAACGAGGTGTATTATGCCTCGATTTACGCCTGAAAATAGGGCTACAATACGTCGGCAAACATCTGCCCATTCATTTGAATGGGTTTGCCGACGTACTGTGCCGACGACCTGTCATTTACGCGTCGTCGTTTGACAGCTGTCAAACGACGACGTGTAAAATGACTGCCTCGGCAAAGAAGTGCAGGACACTTCTTTGCAACGTAATTTGAGCCGTTCTTCATTGAAGTCAATGAAGAGCAGCTCAAGATTACGGGTGTCAAAGACGCCTCGCATAATACGAGGAGCAGCATTTACGTCTGAAACGACGCAGCTGTTTTCTCCTGAAAACAGTCTGTCTTTTCAGACGTAAAAGCCACTTCTCGTGTGCACATACCCTAATACTAACAGGCAATCTATTAGGATGTACCTCTGGCACGGCCTAATAGGCATATAGCCAGGGCAGACCTGAGGGCCTTTGTTAGGCCCCCGGGTGCCATGGCACCCCATCGGATGACCGCAATTGCTCCAACACTCTGTAAACTACTCAAATGCAGCGGTCGCTAATGACCGCGGCATTTTAGGGCTTAAACGGTCGCGTTTGAAGTAAACATCGATCGCTACCGTTGGAGCAGGAGCCCGGCTGTCATCCGACAACTGAGCACCCGCTCCAGCCTGCACGGAACACCCGTGCAGGTCAGGTCGTTTATTAAAGGGAATGTGTCGCCAGAAAAAAAATTTTTTTTTGTTAAACAATTATTATTTAAAGAGGCTCTGTCACCAGATTTTGCAACCCCTATCTGCTATTGCAGCAGATAGGCGCTGCAATGTAGATTACAGTAACGTTTTTATTTTTAAAAAACGAGCATTTTTGGCCAAGTTATGACCATTTTTGTAGTTATGCAAATGAGGCTTGCAAAAGTCCAAGTGGGTGTGTTTAAAAGTAAAAGTCCAAGTGGGCGTGTATTATGTGCGTACATCGGGGCGTTTTTAATACTTTCACTAGCTGGGCGCTCTGATGAGAAGTAACATCCTCTTCTCTTCAGAACGCCCAGCTTGTGACAGTGCAGATCTGTGACGTCACTCACAGGTCCTGCATCGTGACGGCCACATCGGCACCAGAGGCTACAGTTGATTCTGCAGCAGCATCAGCGTTTGCAGGTAAGTCGATCTTACCTGCAAACGCTGATGCTGCTGCAGAATCAACTGTAGCCTCTGCTGCCGATGTGGCCGTCACGATGCAGGACCTGTGAGTGACGTCACAGATCTGCACTGTCAGAAGCTGGGCGTTCTGAAGAGAAGAGGATGTTACTTCTCTTCAGAGCGCCCAGCTAGTAAAAGTATTAAAAACGCCCCGATGTACGCACCTAATACACACCCACTTGGACTTTTACTTTTAAACACACCCACTTGGACTTTTGCAAGCCTCATTTGCATAATTACAAAAATGGTCATAACTTGGCCAAAAATGCTCGTTTTTTAAAAATAAAAACGTTACTGTAATCTACATTGCAGCGCCTATCTGCTGCAATAGCAGATAGGGGTTGCAAAATCTGGTGACAGAGCCTCTTTAAGTGATTACACGTTGTTTTAATTTTTAAATTTTTTTCAAAAGTCAGGAAATATTATAAATTAGATTCTAATTTATAACATTTCCATGTGCTGAGCACTAGAGGGAGCAGTTCCCAAAATTGCAGCATTGGCATGTGGTAAAGCAACCTCATTGCTTTATGCTGCAAATTTGGGGTAGACACACTCTCCTCTAGTGTCCTCACACAATCCCCCCTCCCTTCTTCTGGCTAGTGCCAGGAGAAGGAGGGGTTTGAATCTTCAGGAGGATTAGATACAGTGCTAAGCAGACAGTAAAGGCTGTCTTCACATCAGCTTTGCTTTCCGTTGAGGGGTTCCATCTGAGCTTTCCGTCGGGGGAACCCCTCAACGGAAAGGCAAATGGAAACCTCAGCTTGCATTTGCATCAACATTGATCTCAATGGTGACGGAAACTTTACTAATGGTTTCCGTTTCTCACCGTTGTGGAACGGTTCCCTTGTTTTGACGGAATCAATAGCGCAGTCAACTTAGTTTCGTTTCCCAAATGGGGTCAGTTCTCGGGGGTTTTCACTGTACTGGTACCTATCTGTCCTATCTTTTGCGCAGCCTTTCTATGCCACGGACACCTTCCCGTAAATACAAGTGAATGGGTCTGTAATTACGGAAGAATTCTACAAATAAATATCTGAAAAATGTAAACACAAAGAACATACTTGCCAACAGTCCCAATTTTGGCAGGACAATCCCGCAAACCTGATCACAAAAAGGGGCATTTTTTATAAAAATGTGCATGAAAAGTGGGTGTTTACAACCATTTTGGGTTGTGGTCCAGAGCGGAACGGGGCAGGGTTTAAAATGCTCTGATTTCGGCAATGGTAAACATTAAAGTATATTAGTAAGTTGTAGAACTTTTAATTTATACAGTGATGATTCTTTATTAACCTCTTCCTGCTGCATCTATTTTTGGTTCATTTCATTTTCGTTTTATCCTCCATAGACTCTCAACTATGGGGATGTGTAACATCGCGTCCTGCAGCGCTGAGCACGGATGCACCTCGGATGTGAAAAACTGTAGTTTTTCATGTCCGAGATGCGCAGCGCTCATGTGAATCAGGCCTTAATGTAGTGGGATACTTTTAAAAAATATTTTGTGGGGTGGAATAGAAAAAAAACCGTAATTTCTCCATTGTTTTTTGGGTTTAGTTTTTACAGTGTTCGACATGCGATAAAAATCATGTTTTAATTTTATTTTGCAGGTCAATATGATTAAGGCAATATCAAATTTATATTGTTTTTTTATGACACTACTTTTACAAAGAAACAACTATTTGTTAAAATATACATTTGTTTAGTGTGGCCACATTCTGAGATCCATAACGGTCTTATTTTTTTATCGATGAAGTGGTCTGAGGGCTTGATTTTTACGATGAAGAGGTTTGGGGGAGGTGTTCTGTAGTTTTTATTAATACCATTTTTAGTACATGTGACTTTATGATCACTTACTCCATTTTTTTGGGAAAAGCAAGATTACAAAAAAGCAGCAATTCTAAGCAATTCTCAGCAGAAACAGTCGAATACAGCGCTAGGCTATTTTCATCAGTCCCATAGACATTGAATCTAGCGGCGGGCGCATTCTCGACCGCAGCGTGGAGAAACGGGGGTTCGGGACTCCCATTCTCACGGTTGGTATGGTTCCCAGCGATTGTGGTAAAACCCCTTTAACACTTTTCCGAATTTGGGCATTACTGTACGCCCATTAGGCCTGCAGCCTATAAGGTGCTGGGAAGACTACCTGCACAGGCCGGCGTGATAACGTCACTGCATCACGCTGGTCTGCGCAAGCGTCCCGCCCGCAAGGCTGTGCAGCACTCTGTCCGTTGCGGGAACGGGGCAATGTAAGTACAATGTTTTTTTGGGGGGGCCCTATGTGGCAATATACACGGGGGGATTGCTGTGTAGCACTATAACCACGGGGGATTGCTGTGTAGCACTATATACAAGGGGGAGCTGCTTAGCACTATATATAAGGAGGGCTGTATGGCACTATTTACAAGGGACTGCTGTGTGTCACTATATACAAGGGGGGATTGCTGTGTAGCACAATATACAAGGGGGGAGCTGCTTGGCACAGTATACAAGGGGGGGGGGGGGCTGTGTGGCACTATATACAAGGGGGGAGCTGCTTGGCACTGTATACAAGGGGGGGCTGTGTGGCACTATATACAAGGGGGGATTGCTGTGTAGCACTATATACAAGGGGGGAGATGTATGGCACTTTATATTTATATATATATATATAAACACACAAGGGGAGGGCTGTGTGGCACTATATACAAGGGTGGGCTGTGTGGCACTGTATACAAGAGGGGGGGTGTGTGGCACTATATGCAAGGGCGGCTGTGTGACACTATTTACAAGAGGGGGAGGGCTGTATGGCGCTATCTACAGGGGGCTGTGTGTGGCGCTAACTACAGGAGGTCTGTGTGGCGTTATCTACAGGGAGGGCTGTGTGGCGTTATCTACAGGGGGGCTGTGTGTAGCGCTATCGACAGGGGGGCTGTGTGTGGTGCTATCTACAGGGGAGTGTGTGGCGCTATACACAGGGGGCGGTGTGGTGCTCTCTACAGGGGGGGTTGTGGGGCGCAATCTATAGGTAGGTGTAAAGGATTTACCAGACACAGCTTCTGCGTCGACGCCCGTGATTAATCAGTCTGCATCTGCTCCTAGGTCTGATAGAGTGACTCAATCTGCTACCAATCAGGCTGGTAGGCTGAGGAGTGGGAGACAACCTGGCCAGACGGAGCTAGCTCCCGCCCTCGGTCCATACATACCTTCATTTCCTGCTTTTTCTTTGCCTGTGATTCTGTTCTGTTTCCTGGCTCTGCTGTGCCTGCTTGTACTATTGACCTCTGCTTCAATTTGTCCCTGGCTTTACTGACTACTCTCCTGCTCTGCGTTTGGTACCTCGTACACTCCTGGTTTGACTCGGCTCGTTCACTACTCTTGTTGCTCACGGTGTTGCCGTGGGCAACTGCCCCATTTCCCTTAGCTTCTGTGTACCATCGTCTGTTTGTCTGTCGTGCACTTATTGAGCGTAGGGACCGTCGCCCAGTTGTACTCCGTCGCCTAGGATGGGCCGTGCAAGTAGGAAGGGACTGAGTGGCGGGTAGATTAGGGCTCACCTGTCTGTCTCCTTACCCCGGCCATTACATAATCACAGGCCCATATACCTTTTCTACCCTGGTCCCTGACACACTATGGACCCCCTTGAGGCCCTGGCTCAGCAAATGCAGGGCCTCTCCCTACAGGTCCAAGACCTGGCTCAGAGGTGCAACCAGCGTGATGCCACCCTGGTAGTGCCCTCCACCTCACCTCTTGAACCCCACCTCAAGTTGCCTGACCGGTTCTCAGGGGACCGGAAGACTTTTTTCTCCTTTCAGGAGAGTTGTAGGCTCTATTTCTGTCTTAGGCCCCACTACTCAGGTTCTGAGAGCCAGCGAGTGGGTATAATTATGTCCCGGCTCCAGGATGGCCCCCAAGAATGGGCCTTCTCCTTGGCTCCTGACGCCCCTGAACTTTCCTCTGTTGACCTTTTTTTTCTGCTCTCGGGCTCATCTATAACGAGACTGACAAGACTGCCTTTGCCGAGAGTCAGCTGGTGACCTTACGTCAGGGTAAGAGACCCGTTGAGGAGTACTGTTCTTCACTTTAGGAAGTGGTGTGTAGCTTCTCGGCGGAATGACCCTGCCTTGAGGTGCCAGTTTAGATTGGGTGTGTCGAACGCCCTGAAAGACCTATTAGTTAGCTATCCCTCTTCAGACTCTCTAGATCAGGTTATGGCTTTAGCGGTACGTCTGGACCGACGTCTCAGGAAACGACGACTTGAGCGTTTTTTTGTGCCTTCTCCTCTGGCTCCCCTATGATGGCTCCCAAGGTTCCGTTGCTTCGTGCTTCCACGAAAAACTCGGATGAACCAATGCAACTCGGGGCCTCCGTGTCTCCCCAACAACGTAGAGAGCTCCGCAGGAAGAATGGTCTCTGCTTCTACTGTGGGGATGACAAGCATCAAGTGAACGACTGTCCTAAGCGTAAGAATACTCCAGCCGGAAAACTTCCGCGCCTAAGTGACCATCGGTGAGGTCGCTTGGGCGCACAGGTATTTCCCGTAAATATGAAACCTAATAAGATCTTGCTTCCCTTTCAGGTCTCTTTTGAGGGTAGGTCTGCCACCGGCAGTGCCTTCATGGATTCAGGATCTTCTGCTAATATTATGTCTGTGGAATTTGCTATGTCTCTAGCTATGCCATTGATTGATTTGCCTAAACCTGTCCCGGTAGTGGGTATCGACTCCACTCCTCTTGCTAATGGTTATTTTACGCAGCATACTCCTGTTTTTGAACTCATTGTTGGCTCCATTCAATTGGAGCAGTGCTCTGTACTGGTGATGCAGGGATTATCGTCCGATTTGGTTTTAGGCCTTCCCTGGTTGCAGATGCATAATCCCACATTTAACTGGAATACTGGGGATCTTACCAAATGGGGTAATGAATGCATGACGTCCTGTTTTTCTGTTTATTTTATTTCTCTCCCTGAGGAGGTGAACACTCTACCTGAGTTTATCCAGGACTTCGCTGATGTTTTTTCTAAAAAGGCCTCCGAAGTGTTACCTCCTCATAGAGAATACGATTGCGCAATCGATTTGGTACCAGGAGCTAAGCTCTCTAAAGGTAGGATATTTAATCTCTCTTGTCCCGAACGTGAAGCCATGAGAGAATATATCCACGAAAGCTTGGCCAAGGGTTACATTCGCCCCTCTACTTCTCCGGTAGGTGCTGGCTTCTTCTTCGTAGGGAAGAAGGATGGTGGTCTTAGGCCGTGCATCGATTACCGAAACTTGAATAAGGTCACTGTAAGGAACCAGTATCCCCTTCCTTTGATTCCTGATCTCTTCAATCAGGTTCAGGGGGCCCAATGGTTCTCTAAGTTTGATCTTCGGGGGGGGGCTTATAACCTTATCCGAATCAGAGAAGGGGATGAGTGGAAGACTGCGTTTAACACGCCCGAAGGTCATTTTGAATACCTCGTCATGCCCTTTGGGTTGTGTAATGCTCCCGCGGTCTTCCAGAATTTCATAAATGAGATTTTAAGAGACTACTTGGGGGTATTTCTTGTAGTGTACCTTGATGACATACTTGTGTTTTCCAAGGACTGGTCCTCCCACATTGAGCATGTCAGGAAGGTGCTCCAGGCCCTTCGGGAAAACAAACTCTTTGCTAAATCCGAAAAATGTGTGTTTGGGGTGCAGGAGATGCCATTTTTGGGTCAAATCCCCACTCCTAATGAATTCCGCATGGACCCTGCCAAGGTTCAGGCTGTGGCTGAATGGGTCCAACCTGCCTCCCTGAAGGCGTTACAGTGCTTCCTGGGGTTTGCTAATTATTACAGGAGATTTATTGCTAACTTCTCGGTTATCGCTAAGCCTCTTACGGATCTTACTCGCAAGGGTCCTGATCTCCTCCACTGGCCTCCGGAGGCGGTCCAGGCTTTTGAGATCCTTAAGAAGTGCTTTATCTCTGCCCCAGTGCTGATTCAGCCTAACCAAATGGAGCCATTCATCGTGGAGGTTGACGCCTCCGAGGTGGGAGTGGGTGCTGTCTTGTCCCAGGGTACCAGGTCCCTCACCCATCTCCGTCCCTGTGCCTACTTCTCCAGGAAGTTCTCGCCCACTGAAAGTAACTATGACGTGGGCAACCGCGAACTCTTGGCCATCAAATGGGCATTTGAAGAGTGGCGCCACTTCTTGGAGGGGCTAGGCACCAGGTAACTGTCCTTACCGACCACAAGAATCTGGTTTTCCTAGAATCTGCCCGGAGACTAAACCCGAGATAAGCTCGATGGGCGTTGTTTTTTTACTAGATTCAACTTTGTGGTCACCTAAAGGGCTGGGTCTAAAAATATTAAAGCTGATGCACTGTTGCGTAGCTTCATGGCCAACCCTCCTTCGGAGGAAGATCCTGCTTGTGTTTTGCCCCCAGGTATAATCATATTCTCTGTTGATTCTGACTTAGTCTCCGAAATTGCGGCTGATCAAGGTTTAGCTTCCGGGAACCTTCCTGAGAACAAGCTGTTTGTTCCCCTGCAATTCCGGCTAAGGGTACTCAGTGAAAATCATGACTCTGCACTATCTGGCCACCCAGGCATCCTGGGTACCAAGCACCTCATTGCTAGAAACTATTGGTGGCCTGGGTTGCCTAAAGACGTTAAGGCTTACGTCGCCGCTTGTGAAATTTGTGCTAGGTCCAAGACTCCCAGGTCCCGACCAGCGGGCTTACTATGTTCTTTGCCCATTCCCCAGAGACCTTGGACCCATATCTCCATGGATTTTATCACCGATCTGCCTCCATCTCAAGGCAAGTCGGTCGTGTGGGTTGTAGTAGACCGCTTCAGTAAGTTGTGCCACTTTGTGCCCCTCAAGAAACTACCCAATGCCAAGACATTAGCTACCTTGTTTGTCAAACACATCCTGCGTCTCCATGGGGTTCCTGTCAATATTGTTTCTGACAGAGGGGTACAATTTGTTTCATTGTTTTGGAGAGCTTTCTGTAAAAAGTTGGAGATTGATCTGTCCTTCTCCTCGGCCTTCCATCCTGAAACCAATGGCCAAACCGAGAGGACTAATCAGTCTCTAGAACAATATTTAAGGTGTTTTATCTCCGACGGTCAATATGATTGGGTCTCCTTCATTCCCCTCGCCGAATTTTCCCTTAATAACCGGGTCAGTAACTCATCAGGGTCTCCCCCTTTTTCTGTAATTTTGGGTTTAATCCACAGTTCTCCTCCGTTTTACCTCGTTTTTCCAACAATCCCGAGGTAGATGTAGTTCATCAGGAACAGTGCACAGTCTGGACCAAGGTTCAGAAGAACCTAGAGGCGTCCCAGAGCATACAAAAGACTCAGGCAGATAGAAGACGTTCTGCTAACCCCTTGTTTGTGGTCAGGGATCTGGTGTGGCTATCTTCAAAAAATTTGTGTCTTAAAGTTTTGTCCCAAAAATTTGCTCCCGGTATATAGGGCCGTACTGTGGTCCTTAACCCTGTCTCCTTCCGGCTGGAGTTACCCCCGTCTTTTCAAATACACAACGTTTTTCATGCCTCTCTCCTCAAACGCTGCTCCCCGTCCTTGGCTACCTCGAGGAAACCTCCGGTCCCTGTTCTCACCCCTGAAGGGGTAGAATTCGAGATGGCCAAGATTGTGGATAGCAGGATGGTCCAAGGCTCCCTCCAGTTCCTGGTCCATTAGAGAGGATACGGGCCTGAGGAGAGGACTTGGGCACCCGCCCGGGATGTTCACGCTGGGGTATTGCTCAGGAGGTTCCATATTCGGTTCCCCAATAGGCCAGGTCCACCTAGGAAGGGTCCGGTGGCCCTCATAAAAGGGGGGGGGGTACTGTAAAGGATTTACCAGACACAGCTTCTGTGTCGACGCCCGTGATTAATCAGTCTGCATCTGCTCCTAGGTCTGATGGTCTGATAGAGTGACTCTATCTGCTACCAATCAGGCTGGTAGGCTGAGGAGTGGGAGAACCTATCACAGCCTGGCCAGAGTGAGCTAGCTCCCGCCCTCAGTCTATATATACCTTCATTTCCTGCTTTTCCTTTGCCTGTGATTCTGTCCTGTTTCCTGGCTCTGCTTGTTCTATTGTCCTCTGCTTCAAATTGACCCTGGCTTTACTGACTACTCTCCTGCTCTGCGTTTGGTACCTCGTACACTCCTGGTTTAACTCGGCTCGTTCACTACTCTTGTTGCTCACGGTGTTGCTGTGGGCAACTGCCCCATTTCCCTTAGCTTCTATGTACTCTTGTCTGTTAGTCTGTCGTGCACTTATTGAGCGTAGGGACCGTCGCCCAGTTGTACGCCGTCGCCTAGGACGGGTCGTGCAAGTAGGCAGGGACTGAGTGGCGGATAGTTTAGGGCTCACCTGTCTGTCTCCCTACCCCGTCATTACAAATATTTAATATTATAATATATAGGCCGGCGTGACCCCTTCAAGGACAAAGTATTTTGACCTCTAATTGTGCCCACACAGTATTATGCCCCCTATGTGCCACACACAGTATATTGCCACCTGTAGTGCCCCTACACAGTATAATGTCCGCTTAGTGGCCTCCACACAGTATAATGCCCCCCTCCTCTGGCTGCCACACACAGCGCCCCCTTGTAGATGGTGCCCCGCTGTAGATTGTGCCATGCATCCTCCCTGTAGACAGTGCCATAATCCCCCACCTCCTAATGTAGACAGTGCCATACAGCCCCCCCCACTTCCCCATGTAGACAGTGCCATACAGCCCCCACTTCCCCCATGTAGCAGTGCCCCCCCAAACAGAAAGATTGTACTCATCCTGGCCCCGTTCCCATGACAAACCGAGCTGCTCCACAATGCCGACGATGGGATCCTTGCGTTGGCCGGCATGATCCTGTAGCCTAGTACAGAGTTTCCCAACCTTTTCAGACCCCTGGAAAAAAAATCAGCCCCCCACTCACAGTAAAATGACCATCAGCCTCTCACTCGCAGTAAAATGACGATCAGCGCCCCCAATAAAGTGGCGATCAGCCCCCCCAGTAAAATGACCATCAACCCGCCACTCATAGTAAAATGAACATCTGCCCCCCCACTCACAGTAAAATGACAATCAGACCGCCCCTCTCACTAAAATGACCATCAGCCCGCCACTCACAGATGCCCCCTGTAGAGTGCCACAAAGCCCTCTGTAGATAGTGCCACACAGCCCCCTTGTAGGTAGTGGCACACAGCCCCCTTGTAGGTAGTGCCACACAGCCCCCCTGTAGGTAGTGCCACACAGCCCCCCTGTAGGTTGTGCCACACAGCTCCCTTGTAGATAGTGCCACACATCCCCCTTGTATGTAGTGCTACACAGCCCCCTTGTATGTAGTGCTACACACCCACCTTGTAGGTAGTGCCACACAGCCCTTGTCACGTTGGGTTCATGGACCCACTGGGCCATACCGCCTTGCCGGTATGGCAGCTGGCCAACAGGGCGAAGGTAACACTCTATAGTTCGTATAGGGTACCTGTGGCATCTCGGACAGTAGCAAGGCAGGCTCAGCTGGGACTAGGCAGCAGGCAGACGTCAGGCGTGGTGTAGCAGGACAGGCATGGTATGCAGCACAGCAGGACTACAGCTCAGCACGGCACTTGACCAGGATAGCATGGGATACAGGATAAAGGTACGGGGAACACTGGGAACTGGAAAACACTAGGAGACCATTTGTATAGACAAACGTGGGTACGACAACGCTCAGGCATGGGAGGAAGGGGCTGGGCCCTTCTTAGAGTCCAGGGTACACATGGGTTCATTTTACATTAAAGTCCGGTGCGCTGCCCCTTTAAGAGCGGGCGCGAGTGTGCGTGTGCACCCTACGGGACCCATTCGCGGTGAGCGGAAGTGAGCTCTGGCGTCTCCTGAGGAGGAGACTGGGGCCAGTGCTCGCAGACCCATGGCTGCAGTTGTCAGGAGGTGAGTGAGCCTGACGGCCCGCGACCATGGATATGACAGCCCCGTCAGTAACGACAGTAACGTCAGGGGCTTCTCCTGGAGTGGAATCTCCGGTCACAGCGTCGGCAACGTTGTGGATGGGGATTCCGCTTCAGGAGTTGCCCCTAATGTCACAATATATGGACAGAGACATCATGCGCTCCGTCCAGGAATGGAATCCCCGGCCACATGGGGATTCCACTCCTTCACGGAGCTACAGTGGCGCTAGTAAATAGCAGAGCAGAGAGATACCTCCCTGCTCTGTTACAGTGTTCAATAGTATCTGCATCCTATGGACTCAAATACTATTGAATGTGGCGTCGCTGCCGCTGTAGCAACCACAGCGGCTGCTAGCGGCGCTGCCGGCCATGGGGGGCCATTCCGACGGGCAGCATGGGCGCCTTTATGCCCGGTATCGTCGCTAGCAGCCGCTATGGCTACTACAGAGGTAGCGACGCCACTGAGAGAAGAAGCGCGCAGGCGGACAGGCAGCTGCTGAGTCGCCAGGCCCGGGCGCTTCTGAAACACAAGCAGGGGAAGAGAGCCAGCGCAGCACCCCCTTCTACTTGCTGGAGTGATACGCCCTGTGCAATGGCACAGGTTGCACACCCATAAGGCCGGCCCTGACTTACGTCACTGTCCATATATGGATAGTGTTATCATGGGAAACCCCAGAGCCATAGTCCCGGGCAGAGCACTACTAGCGCTTTGCCTGGGACTACTGCTCTGTTCCTGACATCACTGTCCATATATGGAAAGTGATCTCTGGAGCAGAGCTGAAGTCCTGTGCAGAACGCTAGTAAAGGCTCTGCTCCGGTACTTTGGCTGTGGGGAAGCCTCTGACATCAATGTCCATATATGGATAGTGATGTCATGGGCAACACCAGAGCCAAAGTACGGGGCAGAGTGTTACTAGTTCTCTACCTGGGACACTTTTCTCCTCCTGATATTACTGTCCATATATGGACAGTGATGTCAGGGGCTTCCCCAGAGCCGGAGTGCCGGGCAGAGCGCTATTTGCTACTAGCAATCTGCCTCGGAGTCTGTGCGGGGATTCCACTCCTGGAGGAGCCATGACGGTAGCGTCAGCACCCAGCTGCTGAGTGGCCCCCCCAAGGGTGGTGGGCCCCGGCAATTGCCTGGGTTCACCAGGTGCTGACGCCGGCCCTGCCCTCCAGTCCAAATATTTTTTTTTTAGTGCAAATACTGCAAATGTATAGTGAAGCTAACTGCTGCCCCAGTCCTGAATGATTCGACCTTCGTTCCTGCATTCCGGTCCCATGTTTTCCCGCTCTCTAAAATGGGCAACACAGTCTTAGATTTCCCTATGGAGAGGTTCTTCGAAAGTCTGAGACACACACCTCCTTAACTGTCCTTCGATGACCAGCGCTGGTGATGTCGGCGCCACTGGACACAGAGGCTGAAGTAATGAGTGCTGGTCCATCGAGGGGCAGTGGAGTTGGTGGGGGCCTGTCTCAGACTACCACAGAAGCTCTCCTTAGAGAAGTCTGAGACTGCGTCGCCAATTTTAGAGAGTGGATAACAAGGGGGACCGGAACGCAGGCCAGATCTTTCAGGAACGGGGAAGCATGTAGGTTGATTATAAATTTGCAATGTATAGTTACATTTTTTATTTGGACTAGAGGGTCGCTTTAAGGACCCATGCATACGACAGTATTTTCAACTTTTCAGAAATACTGTCCGTAAATACAGATCAGTAGGCATCCGTATTTCATCCGTATTTACGAAAGGGTGTCCTTAAATACGGTCCGTATAGCATCCGTATTCCATCCATATATACGGGTCATTACAAAAAGAGGGAGGTTGCAAATGATGGCATCAACATGTTGCCTAGCAATGCTTCTGTAATACAGACGGTTTACGGATGCATATAAGTAGCTGTCCATATTTACGGAAGCTCCCATAGACTTCTATGGGAGAGTCCTTGCCGTAATTACTGACAAGAATAGGACAGGTTCTATGATTTTTTTCAGCACTGACACCCATCAGTAAGAATACTGAAAGGTGTTCATGGCCAATAGAAATGAATGGGTCCGTAATGACTGATGAAAAATATTGTCGTGAGCATGGGGCCTAAGACCTCATGCACATGACCGTATTCC
Source organism: Rhinoderma darwinii (assembly GCF_050947455.1). Taxonomy (NCBI): domain Eukaryota; kingdom Metazoa; phylum Chordata; class Amphibia; order Anura; family Rhinodermatidae; genus Rhinoderma; species Rhinoderma darwinii. The sequence continues at coordinate 340,201,040 of NC_134687.1, forward strand.
AAGTTATATGGAGCTGTAATATGGTACTCATAAATCTATGGCCCCATAATGTATCTTTGTATGTTGTATGCCTCCAGTTTCATACAAAGCGTTTTCTCATTGGTAAATACAAAATGAATTAGAAAAAATAACTGCCATGTTCCATCTCTTTCTAGGGGAGAATACCTCAGCAATATGTACAGAGGAATCATATTCTAATGTCTGTGGTCTCTGACCACGAACTCCTTCTATCCAGTCGATGCCCTTCTCTCCAGAGATGTCTGCACCACAGTGACCACCAGGGAGCGCTCGCGAGCTCAGTCAGCATTGGAGCGCACACTGGTGTGAGATTGAGCTGATCTGCCTCTTCCTATCTTGCCTGAGCCTTGTTGTCGTTATCCTAGTATGTCTATGCAAATGGTCTCCTAGTGTTTTCCAGTTCCCAGTGTTCCCCATTCCTGCTACCTGTAACCTGTATCCTGTGCTATCCTGGTCAAGTGCCGTGTTGAGCTGAATTCGTGCTGTGCTGTGTTCCACGCCTGTCCTGCTACACCACGCCTGGCGCCTGCCTGCTGCCTAGTCCCAGTCGAGCCTGTCTTGCTACTGTCTGAGTTACCACAGGTAGACTATACGAACTATTGACTGTGACCTGTGTCCTGTTGGCCAGCTGCCATACCATCAAGGGGGTAAGGCCCAGTGGGTCCACGTACCCCTCATGACAGTAGGCTCAGACCATGGACACCGCTGTTTGATACAAGACCATGACGACGTCACATGAGATGCGGGCGGATATGCTAGACCTCCGTTCTCGACAGGGACAAATCCTCCAGGTGTTCAGGTACTAATCAGTCTCAACCGGCAGGGATAATACGCTGAGTTCGTACGAAAGGAATCACACCACACAGAGTCTGGTACAAAGCTCCTTACCCAGCATCAGGAGAGGCGTCACTGCTTTATTACACACATTTGTTCTATATCTCCTTTCTCCTGGGGGTGGGTACATGTTATCACACTTTTATAAAAGCACGTATCACTGTAAGCCTCTTGTTACTTGTGTCATCCTTGGATAGGTTCACCCTTATCTGGTCCTTTAGATATGTCTTCATAGTTCATAGTTCGTTCATACCAGGAAGTGACTTGTTATTTTATTAGTGCGTAGTCCCTGTTCAGGGGCCATCTTGCCACGTATACTTATCTAATCCTACTATTGCTTCATCACAATTATGTACACAACTCTATAGTCTATATTTTATTAAAGAAAGAAAATTATTATAAACATTAACTTCTGTCCACTCCATCCTTCACACAGGCATTAAACATTATTGCACTTCAGCTGGAGGTGCAAACTGCCGTTCCTCCTACTACACCACCTGCCAGTACAGATCCTCCGGTTACACCTCCTGGCAGTGCTGTCCCCCAATTTTCTTTGCCGCTTCCTGACCGTTATGATGCAGATGCGAAGACCTGCCATGGATTTTTGAACCACTTTAGCCTTTATGCAAGGGCATTTTCGTCTGAAGGCGCAAGGGTCGCTTTCATCGTCTTTCTCCCCACTGGCAGGGCTCCGGCATGGCCGAACCCTATCTGGGAAAGACAAGGACCAGAGACCCATGACTTCCAGGGGTTCCTACAGACATTTCACACAGTGTTTGAGGTGCCTGGACAAGTCTCGTCTGCAGCCGCCTCCTTTCTGAACCTACGCCAGGGGGAGACCTCCGAGGGCATGTACGCCATCCACTTCCGCACCCTGGCGGGAGAATTGTTGTGGAACAATGAGGCCTTGGTGGCTACATTCTTGCAGGGACTGTCTCCTGAGATTAAGGACGAGCTTGCCGCCCGAGATCTACCGTCTACCCTGGATGACCTCATCCTTCCGGCCGCCCGGATTGATATAAGGATCCGAGAACGGTTCCAAGAAGCTCGGCAGGAGGGACGACTCCCTAGCCCGGTTCCTACTTTGCAGCAACCCCTGCTGTCCTCAGATGCTGATCCTCCAAAGGAGTCTGTGAGGACGGACCAGTTTAAGCTGTCTACCCAGGAGAAACAACGCAGACGCACCTGGGGAATCTGTCTATATTGCGGCCTCGGAGGCCATCTTGTGCGTCTGTGCCCCCAAAAGCCCCAGAACCTAGGGTTGGTGGGAGAGACAACCCTGGGCAAAAAAGGACTTTTGTCTAAATTGTCCATTCCTGTGACCATAGTGTCCGACGAAAAAACGCACCGGGTCTCTGCTTATCTGCTTATCTGCAATCTGGATCCGCTGCTAATTTAATTCGAAGAGACCTGGTGGATCTTCTCCAATTGCCCACAACCCCTCTGGAGTGGCCTTTGATGGTTGCATCTGTAAATGGGCTACCTCTGCCAGACCCGGTTGTAGCTGTGACCAAGCCACTTAGGCTCCAAGTGGGAGCCCTCCATTCCGAGCTCCTCTCGTTCTTTGTCCTGGCAAAAGCCGTCGACCCGGTGCTGCTGGGACTGCCCTCGCTCATACTACATGCCCCAGTCCTGAAATGGAATTCTGGAGAGGTTCTCCAGTGGGGTTCCGAGTGTCTCAACCGCTGCCTGGTACAGGTTCATCCGGCTCAGTCTCCTCTGCCTCAGTCCTTGGCAGGATTGCCTTGTCATTATTCCACGTTCTCGGATGTCTTCAGCAAGAAAGAGGTGGAGACGCTGCCCCCACACCGGGCGTATGACTGTCCTATCGAGCTGATTCCTGGTGAATCCCTTCCTCCGTGGTAGGGTATATCCTCTCTCCTTGCCAGAGAATCAGTCCATGTCCGCTTATGTTAAGGGGAACCAGGATAGGGGATTCATACGGATGTCCTCCTCTCCGGCAGGAGCTGGGTTCTTCTTCGTCAAGAAAAAGGATGGTTCTCTGCGGCCCTGCATCGACTGGGGGTCTCTACCAGATCACGGTAAAAAAAAGATATCTGTTGCCATTGATCTCTGAACTGCTTGATCGCATACGAGGAGCCAAAATTTTTTGTAAGCTAGACCTGCGGGGGGCTTATAACCTAATCCGGATTCGCCGGGGTGACAAATGGAAGACGGCATTTAACACTCGTGACGGACACTATGAATATCTAGTAATGCCCTTCGGCCTGTGTAACGCTCCCGCGCTCTTCCAAGAGTTCGTTAATGACATCTTCCGTGACCTCCTCTATGTTTGTGTTGTGGTCTATCTTAATGACATCTTGATTTTTTTCTCCAGATCCAATGACTCATCAGAGACATGTCTATCAAGTTTTGCTATGGTTAAGGGAGAATCGCCTGTACGCCAAGTTGGAGAAGCGCGTGTTTGAGAAAGAAGATGCTCTACCCTTCCTGGGCTACATCATCTCGAATCAGGGTCTCAAGATGGATCCTGAAAAGGTAAAGGCCGTCCTGGAATGGCCACGCACTCAAGGCCTGAGGGCCATACACGCTTCCTGGGATTCGCCAATTTCTACAGACTGTTCATTTCAGACTTTTCCTCACTGACATCTCCTGTTTCTAACCTCACCAAGACATTTAATACCCTGAAGAGTGCCTTCACGTCAGCCTCTATCCTCCATCATCCAGATGTTTCTCGACAGTACTCGTTGGAGGTGGACGCCTCCTCTGTCGGTGCTGGTGCATTCCTGTTCCAGAGAGGTTCCAAGGGCAAGTCAATGGTATGTGGCTATTACTCCAAGCTCTTCTCTTCCGCAGAACGCAACTACTCGATTGGGGATCGAGAGTTACTGGCCATCAAATTGGCTCTGGAGGATTGGAGACATTTATTAGAGGGCGCAGTTCATCCCATCTTGATCTTCATGGACCACAAGAACCTCACTTATCTCCAGACAACCCAACGACTGAATTCCCGTCAGGCCAGGTGGTCGCTGTTCTTTGCCCGGTTCCAGTTTGAGCTCTACTACCATCCGGCCGACAAGAATGTGAGGGCCGATGTTAAGGATCTGCCAGGTACAGCTTCTGTATCCACGCCCATAGGTAATCAGTCTGCACCTGCTTCTATGTCTGGGAGACTGACTCCATCTTCCACCACTCAGGATGGCAGGCTTAGGAGTGGGAGAGCCTATCATAGCCTGGCCAGACGGAGCTAGCTCCCGCCCTCTCTCTATTTATACCTGCCTTTCCTGTTCCTCCTTGCTTGTGATTCTTCTCCTTTGGTTTCCTGGCCCTGCTGCAGCTTCTTGATCTATTTGACCCTGCTTCATATTGACCCTGGCTTACTGACTACTCTCCTGCTCTGCGTTTGGCACCTCGTACACTCCTGGTTTGACTCGGCTTGTTCACTACTCTCCTGCTCTGCGTTTGGTACCTCGTACACTCCTGGTTTGACTTGGCTCGTTCACCACTCTTGTTGCTCTCGGTGTTGCCGTGGGCAACTGCCCCTTTTTCCTTGCTTCTGTGTAACCTTGTCTGTTTGTCTGTCGTGCACTTATTGAGCGTAGGGACTGTCGCCCAGTTGTACCCCGTCGCCTAGGGCGGGTCGTTGCAAGTAGGCAGGGACTGAGTGCCGGGTAGATTAGGGCTCACTTGTCTGTTTCCTTACCCCCGTCACTACAGCCAATGCCTTGTCCAGGTCGTTAGAGACAGAGGACACTATGGAGTCTCCACAGAATATTGTTAATCCGTCCTGCATCATCCCTGTCAACCCTCTGCAAGTTAGAGACATTCCCCTGGGAGGACTTTTGTCCGTCTGGCAGACAGAAGAAGAATTCTCCTCTGGGGACACAGTTCCAAACTAGCAGGTCACGCGGATGTCCGTAAGACCCGAGACTTGGTCGCTCGTCAGTTCTGGTGGCCCACGCTGCCCAAAGACATCACAGACTTTCTCTCCCCCTGCATGGTGTGTGCAGCAATTAAAGTTGCCCACTCCATACCGGCAGGCCTGCTCCAGCCGCTGCCTGTGCCCGATGCCCCCTGGCAACATATTGCTATGGACTTTGTCACGGACCTGCCTCCCTCTGCGGGATGCAGTGTGGTCTGGGTGGTGGTGGACCGATTTTTGAAGATGGCTCACTTCGTTCCGCTGACCGGTCTACCTTGCCTAGGCATATTGTGTCTGATCGGGGGGTTCAATTCACCTCAAGGTTCTGGAAAGCCCTCTGCGGATTCCTCGGTGTGACGTTGGACTTTTCCTCAGCTTACCATCATCAGTTCAATGGTCAAGTCGAGAGGATCAACCAAATCATGGAGAACTACCTACGACACTTCATCTGCAAGCAGCATCATGACTGGGTGCAGCTTCTTCCTTGGGCCGAGTTCTCGTATAATAATCATACTAGCGAGTCCACAAGTAATACATCATTCTTCACAGTGTACGGCCAACACCCACGTCTCCCTCTTCCGGTGTACATTATGTCCGAAGTGCCTGCAGCTGATTCTGCTTTTACGGACTTCCTGCGGATCTGGCAGCAGACCCGATCCTCCATTCTGCTGGCAGTGGACCGCATGAACTGTAAAGCAGACACAAGGAGAAGAGAACCTCCCCAGTTTTCTCCAAGTACCAAGGTCTGACTGTCCTCCAGAAATATCCGGCTGAGGACACTTTGCCAAACAAAGTGCCTTCGGCTCTGTAAAACAATACTGTAGGGAATATATGAGCCACATACTGGCTCCGTGCACATGGCTCTGCTATGTATATGAAGCCATATACTTTGTTCACACTACCCTTGTAGGCTCCATTCAGAGCAATTCACTTTTGTTGGCAAGAATATTGCAGCATGCAGTGCTATGCTAGCTGTAAAAATGATGGACACCAGGATTTAACCCCATTATAAGTCAGTGGGAATCTAGCGTCATTTGGATTGATTGTGTGATGGATATGGCTTATTGTCATTGCTACCATTATGAACGGAAGCCATGGCAAAGTTGTTAACAGAGCCTCAGACTGATATTGTTTGTATAAATCCACTGTCATTTTCAAGAAGTCTTCATTGCAGTACATAGAAAAAAGGGGGACATAGATATGCTCAAAAAAACACAAGAACAGGCCATACTTTCTAAATGGGTTGGTAGACACCAGTTCCCAACAGGACGCAGACAAGTCAAAAATGCTACAGAGGGAGGGGGCTTAGGTGCATTAAATAGTGATATCCACTCCCACTAGACTTGAGGGGAGTGGCTGCTCAGTGTTATCACTGCACACAACCAAAGCTTCAAATAATGTCTTCATTGCAGTGCTTACTATTTTTAATAGTAAGATGTGCTATGGGGCAGAGTACATTGCTCGGCTATTTCGGTCGGCCCCATAGACATAGAACGGAGCGGCAGTGCGCATGCCAAACCACCTCTCCATTCAAACTCCTCCTCAGAGTGGCCATGCATTAAGGAGGATCAGGGGAACTTAAAGCTTCCATCCGGTCTCAGGACAAAATTATAAATGTGATGGGGTATATTGAATAATATTACCTGGTGCCCTTCAGTTGCCCCCCCCCCTATGATGTCGATTCGTCGTTTTAGGGTCCCCTCAGTGTTTTGGCCCTAGTGTGCATCCACATCCACACAGCAGAACCCAATTTCGTACTTTAGCTTCTGTTTGCGTTCCAAAGGATCTCCCTCACCTGGAACGCAATCAAAAGACACATGTTGGACCGGATACAAAACCCAGCAACACATGTCAGTTTGTTAACATAAGCCATGAAAAAGGACGCAGGAGGCGTCTGAAACGCGTAGGCTATTCATACCATTGAAACCTCTCTCTGCACTTCAGGATATCATCCTGCCGATTTTGTTTTTACATGACCTAATAAAACTTGGAAAAAGTTTCCTTTTTACCTACATCAGCGCTGGATCCAATCTTTCTTCTCTGTTTCAACTTCCCGATCGTGTGCCGACACGAGGACCCGTGCGCGGTGAACAGCGCAAGTCTGTATACAAGGTGAGCTGAAGGCTTCCTCTCTTTCTCTTCTGTTAATTCTATCTGGGGTGTTGATTTTCAATGTATTTTAAAAAACATTTGCCCTTTTAAGGTAGAGAACTGGAGATATTTCTGAATGCATCTATAAAAAATAATTAAGCAACTTTACAGTCTTTATTAAAAATCTCCTTCTATGCAGGCCTATGAGTCTCCATAGTCAAAGACTACAGATAAATGCAGTGTAGTCTGATCCTGCAGTCACACTCCCTTCCATCTCCCCCCTACTTCTTGCTCACGTACATTTGGTAGGTTAACAAAAAGTACGGGACAGATTGAAGCACATTTTTTTGTAGTCTGTAACCATGTAGACACATATGACTGCATAGGTGCTGGAGACAGAACACTGCAGGATATTCTTATACAAGACTATTTGTAAAATTGTTGTACATGCAAAGGAGCATTTAAAACCATATTTTGCAAAGGTGGACATAAGCTTTTAAGTGAGCTCCTTATGTTGAGCAATGTAAAACCCTGTATTTTATAATATTAGATTTTATCATTCACTACAAGAGATTACATTGAAATTATACAAAGAAAACTGTTCACACAGACTAGTTTTTGTTGAATGCATGCTATCAGTACAAAAATGTGTAAAAATAGTAGAACTGAGATAATAACATTTCCTTGATTCAAGTAGAATGACGCACAGCTGAAAAGCTGCAGCCTGGAAGAAAGTTTCCGGCCAAGTAAATGACAAACACACATGCACGTGCTGTACTCAGTAAAGTCACTTGGGCTTTAAAGTAGAGTGATCGTTCTTCTGCGAGGTAGAGGGACTTTTTTCTAAAACTATTAGGTTTACAGTTTGCCAAGTGAAAAAGTTGTTAAGTTTTTAGTTTAATTCATTAGAAGAAATCACAAAGATTTGATTACAGTTCATTCTGTTTAACCCCTTAAGGACGCAGCCACTTTTGGACCTTATGACAGAGCCTCATTTTTTAAATCTGACATGTGTCACTTTATGTGGTAATAACTCCGGAATGCTTTTACCTATCCAAGCGATTCTGAGACTGTTTTCTCGTGACATATTGTACTTTATGTTAGTGAAAAAATTTGGTCGATAAATGTAATATTTATTTGTGAAAAACACCAAAATGTAGAGAAAATTTGCAAAAATTAACATTTTTCTAAATTGTAATGTATCTGCTTGTAAGACAGATAGTAATACCACACAAAATAGTGACTAGTTAGCATTTCCCATATGTCTACTTTATGTTTGCATCATTTTTTGAACATCCTTTTATTTTTCTAGGATGTTACAAGGCTTATAAATTTAGCAGCAATTTCTCATATTTTCAAGAAAATTTGAAAAGGCTATTTTTTTAGGGAACAGTTCAGATCTGAAGTAGCTTTGAGGGCCTTATATATTAGGAACCCCCACAAATCACCCCATTTTAAAAACTGAACCCCTTAAAGTATTCAAAACAGCATTTAGAAAGTTTCTTAACCCTTTATGCGTGTCACAGGAATTAAAGCAAAGTGGAAGGGAAATTTGAAAATTTCATTTTTTTTGCAGAAATTCCATTTTAATCCATTTTTACTGTAATACCGAAGGTTTTTACAAGAGAAACACAACTGGATATTTATTGCCCTGATTCTGAAGTTTTTAGAAATATCCCACATGTGGCCCTAGTGCACTACTGGACTGAAACAAAGGCCCCAGAAGCAAAGAAGCACCTAGTGGATTTTTCGGCCTTCCTTTTCTTAAATTCTATTTCAGGCACCGTGTCAGGTTAGAAGAGGTCTTGTGGTGCAAAAACAAAGGAAACCCCACAAAAGTGACTCCATTTAGGAAACTACACCCCTAGAGGAATTAATCTAGGGGTGTAGTGAGCATTTTGACCACACAGGTATTTCATAGATTTCATTAGAATTTGGCAGTGAAAATGAAAAATTACATTATTTTTCAATAAGATGTAGCTTTACCTCAGAATTTTTATTTTTTTCAACAAATAAATGGGGAAAAGCACCCCAACATTTGTAAAGCAACTTCTCCAGAGTACGGAAATACCCCATATGTGGTAATAAACCACTGTATGAATACACATCAGGGCTCAGAAGGGAAGGCACGCCATTTAGCTTTTGGAGTACAGACTTTGCTGGATTAATTTCTCGGCACCATGTCTCATTTGTAAAGCTCCTAACGTACCAGTACAGTGGTAACCCCCCCAAAAGTGACTCCATTTGGGAAACTACACCCCTAGAGGAATTCAACTAGGGGTGTAGTGAGCATTTTGACCCCCCTAGGTGTTTCATAGATTTCATTAGAATTGTGCAGTAAAAATTAAAAATTAAATTTTTTTCCACTAAGATGTAGCTTTAGGTCGAAATGTTTCATTTTCTCATCAAATAAAGGAGAAAAAGCACCATAACATTTGTAAAGCAACTTCTCCAGACTACGGAAATACCCCATATGTGGTAATGAACCACGGTATAAATACACATCAGGGCTCAGAAGGGAAGGCACGCCATTTAGCTTTTGGAGTACAGATTTTGCTGGATTAATTTCTCGGCACCATGTCTCATATGTAAAGCTCCTAAGGTACCAGTACAGTGGTAACCCCCCCCAAAAGTGACTCCATTTGGGAAACTATACCCCTAGAGGAATTCAACTAGGGGTGTAGTGAGCATTTTGACCCCCCAGGTATTTCATAGATTTCATTAGAATTGTGCAGTAAAAACGAAAAATTCAATTTTTTTCCACTTTGACAAAGCTTTAGGTCAAAATGTTAAATTTTCTCATCAAATAAAGGAGAAAAAGCACCATAACATTTGCAAAGCAACTTCTCCAGAGTACGGCAATACCCCATATGTGATAATAAACCACTGTATGAATACACATCAGGGCTCAGAAGGGAAGGAGCGCCATTTGGCGAGCAGATTTTGCTGGATTGTTTTCTCTGCACCATGTCGCTTTTGCAAAGCCCCTTGGGTACCAATACAGTGGAAACTACCCAAAAGTGACTCCATTTGGCAAACTACACCCATTGAGGAATTTATCTAGGGGGGTAGTGAGCATTTTGACCCCACAGGTGTCTCATAGATTTTATTACAAATGGACAGTGAAAATGAAAAATTATATTATTTTCCAATAACACGTAGCATTAGTTCAAAATTTTTCATTTTCTCAACAAATAAAAGAGAAAAAGCACCCCAACATTTGTAAAACAACTTCTCCGGAGTACGGAAATACCCCACATGTGGTCATAAACTGCTATTTGGACACACAGCAAGACTCTAAAGGAAAGGAGCGCCATTTAGTATTTGGAGTGGAGATTTTACAAGATTCGTATTTTGACACCCTGTTGCATTGAGCTATAGTACCAGTACAGTGGTACCCCCCGAAATATTACCCCATTTTGGAAACTAGATCCCTCAAAGAATTGATCTAGGGGTGTAGTGAGCATTTTGACCGCACAAGTGTTTAGCAAAAATGAGTAAACAATAGATGTTGCTGATTGAAAATTGCTGTTTTCCACAGATATGCCATTTCAGTGCCCAATGTGTTGTGCCCAGCTTGTACCACCGTAGACACACATCCCATAAATTGTTAAGCGGGTTCTCCAGAATACAGTAATACCCCATATGTGGTCATAAATTGCCGTTTGGGTACACTGCCAGGCTCAGTTGGACCACCATTTGGCTTTTGAAGCGCAGATTTTGCTTGGTGTTTTACTGGTATTTCAGCTTATAATGTGGGGGCATATGTAAGCTGGGCGGAGTACATCAGGGTATATGTAAACTGGGCGGAGTACATCAGGGTATATGTAAACTGTGCGGAGTACATCAGGGTATATGTAATCTGGGCAGAGTACATCAGGGTATATGTAAGCTGGGAGGAGTACATCAAGGGAGTATGTAAACTGGGCGGAGTACATAAGGTCATAATAGGATCATGTAATAATAGTGTGAATGAATAATCCATGGATTGGTGTGGTACGCTTTGAACCAATCCTTTATGCACAGACCGGGTTTATTGGGTATTATACAAAATATCTTCTTCACTAGCCCTATAAGCCGCACAAGGCCCTAAAGTTTCCTCATCTCCGCTGCATCTACAGGGTCCACCTGTGGGGTCCAGCAAATGATGATGTGGGGTATTTAGTGAAATTCTACTGGACCTGAAAAATTAGTCTGGGCCGTCATTTAGCATCATTTTGCATCATTGCGTTTTGAGAATCATAACGTGTTATTTTTCCGTTGACGGAGCTGTGTGAGGGCGCGTTTTTTGTGGAACGAGCTGTAATTTTTATTGGTTCCATTTTGGGGTACATGCGATTCTTTTATCACTATTGATTCCATTTTTTGGGAGATGAGGAAACCAAAAAACAGCCATTCTAGCATGTTTCTTTTTTTTTTTTACAGTGATCACCGTGCAGCATAAACAACATGTTAACTTTATTCTGCGGGGTGATACAATTACAGCGACACCAAATTTATATAGTTTTTTTACGTTTCACTACGTTCCCACAATAAAAATACTCTTTTCTAAAAAAATCATGTTTTAGTGTCGCCATTTTCTGACAGCCATAACTTTTTTATTTTTTTGTTGATATCGCTGCGGGAGGGCTTGTTTTATGCGTGACGAACTGTAGTTTCTATTGGTACCATTTTGCGTTACTTGCAACTTTTTGATCACTTTCTATTAAAAAAATTTTGAGACAAGGTGACCAAAAAATAAAATGCTGTCATTGTTTTTTATTAAAAAGTTTTACGGTGTTCACTGTGCGGTAAAAATAATGTGATATTTTTATAGATCAGGCCGTTCCGAATGCGGCGATACCTATTATGTATTTTTTTTTTTTCATGTTTTCATTTTTTTTCTAATAATAAAGGAGTTGATCAAGGAAACAGGGCAAGTGTTGTTTTTATTATTTATTTATTTATTATTTATTTATTTTTCTTTCACATTTTTTTTTACATTTTTTACTTTTTCTTTTACACTGACCTGGGGACTTGAAGATCTGGTCTTCTGATCCCCGGTACAATGCACTGCACTACTTATGTAGTGTAGTGCATCGTAACTGTCATTCTTCATTTGACAGTTAGCGTATTAGGTCCTGCCTCGGGCAGGGCCTAATAGGCTACCGTACCTGGGCAACCGGGAAGCCTAGTAACGGCTTCCTGCTTGCCATAGCAACCTTCGCCACCCATGATCCATCGCGGGGGGTTCCAGGGGGTACAGAGGGAGCTCCCTCCCTCTGTTAACCACTTCAATGCGGCGGACGTCATTGACAGCCGCATTGAAGGGGTTAAATGGCTGCGATCGGTGGTAACAGCCATCGCAGCCATTGCAGCGGCATGTCAGCTGTGTATAACAGCTATCAGCCGCTGAAGATAAAGCGCGCACAGCTCCTTAGAATTTGGACGTACAGTCACGCCCCAAAGCGGGAAGGGGTAAATGACTACAGTGTCAATAGAAAAATAGTGTGCGTCTTTTCCGTGACTTCCCATCAATGTTTGATTGTGAGGGTCCAACCTTTAGGACCCTTGCAATCAGCACATTGAAGGGGCTGTGGCTCTTGTAGGAGTAATACATCTCTTTCAGTAGAATGATCGGCTGTTGGGATTCCAAAACTTCGAGCCCTACCGATAAAACTTTGATGGTCTTTAACCCCTTAAGGACGCAGCATAGTTTGGGCCTTAAAGGTAATGTGTTGCCAGAAAAACATGTTTTTTTTTTTTTAAATTAAACATTTAGTGTGTGGGTGATTAAACATTGTTCAAATTTTTTTTATTTTTTTCACGAGTCAGGAAATATTATAAATTAATTCTAATTTATAACATTTCCCATTTCTGGTCACTAGATGGAGCTATTCCCAAAATTGCAGCATTGCAAAATTGGGTAAAAAGCCCTCGCTCTAGTGAGCTCTCAGCATCCCCCCCTCCTTTATCCTGGCTAGTGCCGGGATAAACGAGGGGTTTGAACGGTGTAACCTCCTACACTGTGTGTCGCCATTTTTTGAGCTAACACACAGTGTAGTAGGTTTACATACAGTAGTAAACACACACAAACACGAACATACATTGAAATCTCTTACCTGCTCCTGCCACCGCGGCTCCCTCCGGCCCGTCCGCTCCGTCTGCTGCCGCTGGTCCAAGTGCACAAATCCGGAAGCCGCGACCGGAAGTAGTAATATTACTGTCCGGCCGCGACTTCCGGTCCACAGGAAAATGGCGCCGGACGGCGCCAATTTCGAATTGGACTGTGTGGGAGCGGCGCATGCGCAGTTCCCACACAGACGCCGTACACTGAAGTCAATGGGACGGGAGCCGTTCGCAGTCCCTATGGGACTGTGGCTGCCGTATTCCATGTCTGTATGTGTCGTTAATCGACACATACAGAAATGGAACAAAAAATGGCAGCCCCCATAGGGAAGAAAAAGTGTAAAAATAAGAAAAAGTAAAACACAAACACACAAATAAATATAAACGTTTTTAATAAAGCACTAACATCTTTAACATATAAAAAAATAATTTGTGATGACACTGTTCCTTTAAGGCTCAGAGCCCATTTTCAAATCTGACATATTTCAGTTTATGTGGTGATAATGTCGGAATGCTTAAACCTATCCAAGCGATTCTGAGATTTGTTTTCTCATAATACATTGGGCTTTATGTTAGTGGTAAAATTTAGTCGATATATTCAGTATTTATTTGGGAAAAATAGCAAAATTTAGAGAAAATGTGAAAAAAAATGCAGAATTTTTCTGAATTTAAATACATCTGCTTGTAAGACAGAGGGTTATACCACCCAAAATAGTTACTGTTTCATATTTCCCATATGTCTACTATATGTTGGCATCATTTTTTGAACATTTTTTTTGTTTCCTACAACGTTACAAGGCTTAGAACATAAGCAGCACTTTCTCATATTTTGAATAAAATTTAGAAAGCCTCTTTTTTTTAGGTACCAGTTCAGGGGGCCTATATATTAGAAACCCCTATCAAACACCCCATTTTAGAAACTAGTCCCCTCAAAGTACAGCATTTAGAAAGTTTATTAACCCTTTAGGTTAATAAGCAAAGTAGAGGTGAAATTTACAAATTTCTGATTTTTGTCAGAAAATCCTTTTTATTCAATTGTTTGCCAAAAGTGACCCTATTTGGCAAACTACACCCCTCAAGGAACATATTGAGGGGTATAGTGGGCATTTAGATCCCACAGGTTTTTTTGCTCCATTTTGAGGAATTAGGCTGTGCAATTGAAAATCAAATTTTTCCAATAAAAGGTAAGAATTTTTAATTTTGACAAGAAATAAAGGAGAAAAAGCACCCCAACATTTGTAAAGCAATTTCTCCTGATTACGGCAATACCACATGTGTGGTCATAAACTGCTGGTTGGACAAACAGCATGGCTTAGAAAGGCGGGAGCACTTTTTTGGCATGTCGATTTTGCTGGATTGGTTTCTGTGCGCCATGTCGCATTTGCAGAGCTTCTGAGGTACCAGTACAGAGAAAACCCCCTTAAAAGTGACCACATTTTGGAAACTAGACCCCTTGAGGAATTCATTGTAGTTTTCATGGGTGTATTCGACTTTTTGACCAGTTTTTATATTATTTTTAAGAGGCATGGTGACTAAAAAACAGCAATTCTACTATTCTTTTTTATTCTATTTTTTTAAAAGCGTTCACCGTGCGCTATAAATGACATATTCACTTTATTCTGCGGGGCGATACGATTACGGCGATACCATATGTTTATATTTTTTTTTATGTCTTATGGCGTTTGCACAATAAAATAGTTTTTATAAAAAATAATTTACTTTTTGTGTTGCCTTATTCTAAGAGCCATAACTTTTTTATTTTTCCATCAAGTAAGGCCTCTGTAAAGGATCTGCCAGGCACAGCTTCTGTGTCAACGCCCATAGGTAATCAGTCTGCACCTGCTTCTATGTCTGTGAGACTGACTCCATCTTCCACCACTCAGGATGGCAGGCTTAGGAGTGGGAGAGCCTATCACAGCCTGGCCAGACGGAGCTAGCTCCCGCACTCTGTCTATTTATACCTGCCTTTCCTGTTCCTCCTTGCTTGTGATTCTTGTTTGGTTTCCTGGCCCTGCTGCAGCTTCTTGAACTATTTGACCCTGCTTCATATTGACCCTGGCTTACTGACTACTCTTCTGCTCTGCGTTTGGTACCTCGTACACTCCTGGTTTGACTCGGCTTGTTCACTACTCTCCTGCTCTGCGTTTGGTACCTCGTACACTCCTGGTCTGACTCGGCTCGTTCACCACTTTTGTTGCTCACGGTGTTGCCGTGGGCAACTGCCCCTTTTTCCTTGCTTCTGTGTACCCTTGTCTGTTTGTCTGTCGTGCACTTATTGAGCGTAGGGACCGCCGCCCAGTTGTACCCCGTCGCCTAGGGCGGGTCGTTGCAAGTAGGCAGGGACTAGTGGCGGGTAGGTTAGGGCTCACTTGTCTGTTTCCCTACCCCCATCATTACAGCCTCATTCACACGACAGGGTTTCCCGGCCGGGTGCCGGCCGTTCATAAATCGGCCGGCACCCGGCTGCATTAGGAATAATAGACCCCTAATGGGGCTATTCACACGACAACCGGGCATCAAAAAATAGGACATGCTCTATTTTCGGCCGGGTACCCGGCCACCCAGCTCCCATAGAAGTCTATGGGGCTGGGTAATACACGGCCATCACCGGAATGTGTCCCGAGTGATGGCCGGGTTTTCCGTGGCTTGCGCTCTATCTCCTCCTCCTCACAGCGCAGAGTGCATGTGAGGAGGAGGAGTTGATGACATTCAGATGAATGGCTGTACGCTGTACACTGTGTGTCAGGGCCGGGGTGTACAGCAGGTGGAGGGAGCACTGCGCTGGCTCCCTTCCCCTGCTTGTTTTAAAAGCTCCCTGGCCCGGCGACACCTTCCACGGCGCCGCTAGCAGCTGCTGCTGCTGCGGCTGCTACTACTGTAGCGACGCCACTATAGCAGAGCAGGGAGGTATCTCCCCGCTCTGCTATGTGCTAGCCCCACTTTAGCTCCTTGAAGGAGCGGAATCCCCGTGTTTTCGGGGATTCCGCTCCTGGACAGAGCGCTTGATGTCTCTGTCCATATCTGGGCAGTGACATCAGGGGAAACTCCTGAAGCGGAATCCCCGAACACATGGGGATTCCCCTTCAGGAGTTGCCGCTGATGTCACTGTCCAGATCTGCCCGGCCTGGAACGGATGCAAAACGAATGCAAACCGGCCGGGCAAAATGGCCGATTTTACCGGCCGACACTCGGGCTCGGGCGGGACCCGGTCGTGTGAATCCCGCCTAAGCCGTGTGATGACTTGTTTTTTGTGTAACGAACTGTAGTTTCGATCAGGACCATTATTAGGTACATGCGACTTTTTGATCTCTTTTTATTCCATTTTTTGGGAGGTGAAGTGACCAAAAAATTGTGATTCTGGTACGGTTTATTATTATTATTTTCTTTTATGGCGTTCACCGCGCAGGATAGATAACAAAATACTTTTGTAGTTCAGGCTGTTACGGATTCGGCGATACCAATTATGTATAGTTTATTTGTTTATAGATTTTTTTTATTAATAATAAATGACTGATCATGGAAAAAGGGGGATTTTTACTTTTATTACTTTTAAAACTTTTAGTTTTTTATTGTTACACAACTTTTTTTTACTTTATTATTTGATAATATTCGCTATAATATTACTTGATCGCTATTCTAATACACTGCACTACATGAGCGCGACCGATGCACTTACCATGACAGAATAGTATGTCGTGGAGCGCGAAGGGGTTAACATTTTTACAAAAGTTGCTTAAAGGGGGTTTCCCATCAGAGTCATTTATGACATATCAACAGGACCGCCACAGGGGGCCTTATCTACTGGGAACACCAAAGGGGGCCCTATCTACAGGGAACGCCACAGGGGGCCCTATCTACAGGGAACGCCACAGGGGGCCCTATCTACAGAGAACGCCACAGGGGGCCCTATCTACAGGGAACGCCACAGGGGACCCTATCTACAGGGAACGCCACAGGGGGCTATCTACAGGGAACGCCACAGGGGGCCCTATCTACAGGGGGCATTATACAGGGAAAGCTATAGTGAATGCCACAGGGGGCTCTATCTACAGGGAATGCTACAGGGGGCCCTGTCTGCAGGGAACGGTACAGGGGGCACTATCTACAGGGAACGCTACTACCTAATAAAGGCTCTACTGGGAGCACTATCTACAGAGGGCTCTACTGGGAGCACTATCTACAGGGGGCACTGTGTGTGGTGCATTACTTTAGTGTTTGACACAATTTTATTCAGGGGCACAGTGTATGGTACTATTATATTCAGGGGCACAGTGTATGATACTATTATATTGAGGGGCACAGTGTGTAGTGCTATTATATTCGGAGACACGGTGTATGATACTATTATATTTGGGGGCATATAGTGTGGTACCATAAGAATTTGCTCTTCGTTTATAGGTGCAGAAATGTTGAAAAAGTAAGCTTCCACAGAAATAGGTCATGGCCCGAAGGCATCATGGAGTTCTGGACCAGATGGAAAAGTAAAGAGAATAACTAGAATCTGAGAAGTCGTCACTGGTGAGTCACTAAATGTAAATGTTTATTCTCCCTGTGACTGCTCAGTACTGTAGTCACTGTATGATCTGCAGCGAGATGATGTGTGTATCGTTCTTTTTTGTGAAACAGCAACTCCCAGCATATCCTTACCATCGTTCTGGCTATACTAAGCTGTAATTTTATGCCGTACAAACTTATATGGCAGGGGTTAAACTAAATTTGCAAATTATCTCTGTACTGAGCTGTATTTGTACTGGGTGCTGTATATATGTACTGAGCTTGGTTCTGGTGCCATGCTCAGTACATAAATACAGCCCCAGGACCAAGCTCAGTACATATATACAGCACCAGAACAAAGCTCAGTACATATATACAGCACCAGAACAAAGCTCATACATATATACAGCACCCCACGCTGCGCGTTTATGCTTTTGTCCTCAAAGGAGGGAACCTGTTAAAAATTTGAATCCCACCCCTGGATGCGGGTCTCACCTCTGGGACCCACACCTATTTCTAGAACATGCCCCCCTAAACCCAGTTCTACTGCTCTGTGTTAGGGTATGTTCACACTCAAACTCAAAACCGTCTGAAAATCTGGAGCTGTTTTCAAGGGAAAACATTTCCTGATTTTCAGAAGTTTTTTAAGCCACTCGCGATTTTTGCTGCGTTTTTTGCGGCGTTTTTTTACGCCCGTTTTTGGAGCTGTTTTCAATAGAGTCTATGAAAAATAGCTCCAAAAACGTCCCAAGAAGTGACCTGCACTTTTTTTTCACGGCCGTTTTTTCCATTGAAATCAATAGGCAGATGTTTGAAGGCGTTCTGCTTCCGATTTTTCGGCTGTTTTTCAGACGTTTACGACCCGAAAAACGGCCGAAAATAGGCTGTGTGAACATACCCTAATGGTTAAAACGTGTGATTTCCGAACATGAATTACGGGTACAGCGTAGCTCGCTGAGCTATTCTCCTGTGCAGTATTTCAGTTTGTTTTTGGTAAATAATGGCTGAATTAATGAAATTTAGGCCAATAGTTAAATGGATCATGATGTACAATAACCTTGTAAGGGGCTGAGCTGAGTTTATCCTTTGTGTCAATACTTTACCTGGCCCTTTATGAGACTGTCCAGGCAGCTATACTCTTCGGAGCTATCGTTGATTGAGGGAGATGTCATGTAGTGGTGACAGAGGAGGAGGGAGGAACTGGCAGGCCCTGTAAAAGCCTAGTATTGCCTAGTGAGAGAGCGTGGTGATACACTGCGCTTCCTCGCTGGTAGAAATATAGATTAGAAGGAGCCCATATAAGAGGGTGTTTTGGATTCCAATCAGGAGAACTGGGAGGAGTGCAGTGAGAACTTTTGGTTTCAACTGTGTTTTTATTGAACATTTTTCAAAAATATACATATAACTTAGAGCAGCATGAAGGGCCATGCAATTCACATAGTAAGACAGTAACTTTCAATAGACAGACAAAACATCTGGGAAAAAACACAGGGGTTTAAGGGGGTGAGGGGGGGGGGATAGTCGGAGCTCCACCTACCACCTAATCTTGAGTTCCCTGTATCCAATACTTGTCCCACGGGTCCCACACCACTTTGAACCTGTCCAGTTCATTGTCAATAGAGGCCGTCATATGCTCCATTGTACGTATTTCCCTAATTCTAGTTACTAAGTCGATGTGGGAGGGAGGGGTTGTCTGTCTCCATTTCCACGCTATCAACGTCTTAGCGGCTGTGAGAAAGTGTCGAAAGAGTCGAGCTGGTGTTTTCCCCAAAGACCTAGGGGGAACATTTAGGAGGTAATGAAGAGGGTCTAAGGGAATATCCTGCTGCAACACCGCCAATGCCAAGTTCTTAACTTCCAACCAATACTGTTGTACCAGTGAACAGCTCCAGAAAATATGGAACAGATCACCTCTCTGACCTCTACATCGCCAGCAATCCGACGGAATACCCGGATTGAAGCTATGCAAAAAGGCAGGGGTATGGTACCAAAACATAAGGATTTTATATTGGTTTTCCTTATATGCAGTGCAGATGGAGGTTTTAGCTGCTTGCGACCAAATAATCTGCCACAATGAGAGCGGGATGGATTTATTCAGTAAGGCCTCCCACTTCAACATGTATCTATGCCCAGGCGGAGGGGAACCCTCCGGGGATAGCAATAATGCATAAATGGCTGAGATAAGCCCCCTAGTGGTGGTAGCATACCGACATAACCTTTCGAAGCTTGTAGGTGCAGTAACCCGCGTGGATCTAAAAGTTTGCTGCATGTAATGTCTAACCTGAAGATAGTGAAAGAACGCAGCGGAGGGAATATTATGATGTTTTTGAAAGTATGAAAACGGGTGAAGCTCTTGCGTGTGGGGATCAACCATATCAGCCAGGTGAAATACCTCAATTCCCGTCCACAATCGGACTATTCGGGAGGTAGTGCCCCCCGGAATAGTGGGAGTGTAGAGTACCGAAGTCAAGGGCGGGCAACCCGATGCCAAATGGAAGCGGTTTTTACAGGTTTCCCACACCTCCCTTTGAAATCTCATGGGACCCAATAAAGATGCAGTCGGCATTACCAGTGGGTCACCCCATAACAGGGAGTTTGGGTGGACCGGGGCCATCCATAGCTTCTCTATTTCGGTCCATTTATTGTACGCCCTTAAAGACACCCAGCTGGGTATGCGACGGAGGTGTGCCGCCCAGTAGTACTTCACCACATCAGGGACCGATAGCCCACCCGCAGATCGACCCGATAATAAAACTGATTTCGGAATTCGATGTCTGCCGGAATGCCATATGAACCTGAGGATAGAAGACTGCATGGCCCGCAATTCCTTCATAGGTACTGCTACCGGCAAAGTCTCAAAGTAGTACAGTAATTTAGGGAGCAAGGTCATTTTGACCGCTGCTATGCGCCCAAAAAATGACATGGGAAGAGGATCCCACCTGGCCATTAGCTGACGTAGCTCTACAAACAGAGAGGGGAAATTAGCCTTGTAAACCGACGTATAGGAGGGAGTGAGTTGAACTCCTAAATAAGTCAGGGAGGTTTCCTTCCAGTTGTAGGTGTAGTTGTGTTTGAGTAGCTGGAGCTCCTGGTGTGGGACATTAAGAGGGAGCGCTTCCGTTTTAGATGTATTAGTTTTATATCCTGACAGCCTCCCATACCTACGGAGAACTGTAGTAAGGTTAGGGAGGGAGGTATGAGGTTTAGTGATAGTCAAGAGGACGTCATCTGCAAACAGGGAAACCTTAAACTCTTTATCTTGTATCTGGACCCCCGCTATATCCCTGGATTTCCGTATTTGAGCTGCTAAAGGTTCTATGCATAGCACAAATAAAAGTGGGGATAGGGGACACCCCTGACGTGTACCATTCCAGATTTGAAACGGAGGGGAGGTGGAGTGTGGGAGTTTAATTGCCGCTGTCGGTTTGGAGTAGAGACCACGCAGTGCTGTCAAATAAGGGCCCGAAATCCCAAATGAATTTAGAGTTTCGAACATAAATGGCCATCCCAAGCGGTCAAACGCCTTCTCTGCATCTAGACTAAGAAGGATCGCCGATTCCTTTTGCTTTTGGAGGGCATCAATGAGGTCAAGGGCCCTTCGTGTGTTGTCTCCTCCTTGCCTAAGAGGCACAAAGCCCACTTGGTCTTTATGAATCAAAGAAGGGAGCCAAACATTGAGTCTATTAGCTAGAAGATGGGTGAAAATTTTTAGATCCGAATTCAGAAGGGCTATGGGTCTGTAATTGGAGCACTCTGCGTGGTCTTTACCCGGTTTAGGGATCAGCGTGATATGAGAATGCAGGAATGTTTGAGGGATGGGAGAACCCTGTAGGAATTCATTAAATAACGAAGCCATCCGTGGAACCAAGATCTCTGCAAAGGTCTTATAATACCCATATGTAAAGCCATCTGGTCCAGGGGCCTTACCACTAGGGAGGTCCTTCAATATATCAAACAATTCCTCCGCAGAGATCGGGGCATTCAGGGATGAAAGCTCCTCATCTTTCAGTTTAGGGAGAGCACAGGAAGAGAGATATGCTTGCAGCGTTTCCCTCCGACGAGCCGGATCAGGTGGTAAGGTATTTGGCAGGTGGTATAAGGATTTATAATAGTCATGAAAAAGTGTGGCTATCGTGTCTGGGTGATGCTGGAGTATGCCCGCCTTATCCCGAACCGCCTGTGGAGTACGAACAGTCGCCTGATCCCGCAATAGTCTGGCCAGAAGCGAGTGCGCCTTATTACCTTTGTCGTAATATTTCCTTTTTGTGTATAGTAATGACTTTTCTACCCCCTTCATAGCTAAGTCCTTGAGTTGTGCTCTAGCCTCTATCAATTTCCGTAGTGTCGGGACCGCCGGTTTAATCCCCATTTCTCTCTCCAACTTAGTAATTGTCCGATGGAGAGCCACCCGCTTGGCCCGAGAGTCTCTTTTCAATCTAGATCCCATTACTATGCATTGCCCTCTCATCACCGCCTTATGCGCCTCCCAAAGAGTGGATACTGAAGGAACCGATCCCTCATTAAGTGCATAAAATTCCCGCATATGTCTGGCCAGGCTGTCCCTAAGAGAAGGGGACTTAATCAAAGTTTCGTTTAAGCGCCAATGACATACTCTCGTATTTGGTTTCCCTATCTGTAGGGACACAGAAACTGGTGCGTGATCTGACCAAGAGATGGGGTCTATATTCGCCCCCTGGAGCGCACGGAGGGCAGGGACATTACCAAAAAAGTAATCTAAGCGTGTATGAGTGCTGTGCGTATGGGAGAAGAAGGTATAGGACCTATCACCTGGGTGATCCACTCGCCACAAATCATAGAGCTGGTGCTCTCTAATTAGTTGCCTAAAACGTGTAGAAAGTCCTGTAAGGGTGGGCGTCGGAGTAGCGTGTGTAAGAGAGACCCTATCCATGGACGTGGAGAACGGGACATTAAAATCTCCTCCCACCAGCCATGCCCCCCTAGGAAGCTTCTGGAGTTTAGAAAGGAGTCTACGTAGGAATGGAATCTGTGCGGTATTAGGAGAGTAAACGTTACATAAAACAATGGGCTGTCCAAGCAAAGTCCCCTCTATTATAACATATCTGCCTTTCGGATCTAGATGTGAGGTGTGAACTTGTATGGGGCAGGAAGCTGCTATCAAAATGGCCACCCCCTCCCTTTTGCGACCTGACGAGGCAGAGTACACAGCAGGATACGCCCCTCGGGCAAATTGGAAAGTTCCGGATGAATCTAAGTGTGTTTCCTGCAGAAAAGCAACTTCCGCTCCAAGCGATTTCAACTCCCTGAGAAGCAAGCGTCTCTTCACATTGGAGTTGAGACCCTTGACATTAAGTGTGACAAATTTAACCATGGTCAAAGATGTATGAAAGAGCAAAGAATGATGTGGAAAGTGCGGATGTATACAGCTCACAGTTATGTCGGGGCCAGTCCCATGTCGGTTTCAAAGCAAGCAGCGTTCTACGGCGTCCTTCTACCTTGGAGGTTCTTGGAGGATTCACTGTCGTCTCAAGTGTTATTTCGGATGAAAGTAGGAGGGGAGGGAAAGACACTGGGGTAAAGACGTACCAGGGAGACAATACACATATCTGCAGTGAGAACAAAGAGAAATGCATGAGATCAATGAATTTCAAACACACTCAGAAAATACTACCAGGGAGAATACTATACCCTGGGGCGGGTGATATTAAAGCAAAAGAAAACTGGTAATACAATATTACCCTTTGCAACTCTCTCTAAAAACAGAGGGAGAACTGCAAAACAAATTACCCCTATCAAAAAAGGAGGTCGGGTCTCAACAGTCGAGGAACCTAGTACAAAAGTACGTATAAATACGTACAGGCCGAGAAAAAACAAAAAGGGGGTGAAAGAGCCAAGTGTATCCCGGGCAATCGCGCCCTGCCACAATTTACGTTAACGAATTAAAGAGAAGCAACATAAAATCAGAAATATAATCCTAAATGCATTTTTAGCCTAGGATAGTGCAACTGGCGAAGGGAGCAGCTGGTATGGGTGACCAGGCTCCTTCACATATATTACGGAGGTGCCGTGTATCTGCGCAGCGTCCATCAATTCAAATCAGGTCTTGGTGAACTTCGGTTAGACTGTCGTCTTGGAGAGGTCCTCCGCTTATTTCGGACCGACTGCCAGACTGGAGGTGGAGACGAAGGCGGCAAAGGAGTCTCCCAATTCTGCATCTTGGGCGTTGGTATACCAAGGGAGTCACAGAAATGAGGCAAATCCCCTGGGTACCTCAGGGTTGCAGAAACACCATCTCTTCGGGCTGTAAGGGAGAACGGAAACCCCCATCGATAAATAATATTGTGGTCCCGTAGGGCTGCGAGAAGCGGACGAAGCAGACGTCTTTTCTGTAACGTAATCCAGGAGAGATCCGGGAATAACTGAATCGGCACACCGGCATACTCCAGGTCTTTACGCTGACGGGCTTTAAGCATAATGCCCTCCTTAGTGCGGAAATCCTGGACACAGCAGATGATATCTCTGGGCTGAGATGTAATGGATTTTGGTTTCAGTGCTCTATGCGCTCTGTCAAGCGGTATCCGATTAGACGGGGGTGCACCCAAAAGGTCGTTAAAGATAGTCTCTAACACGATGGGAAGATCTTCAGACCCCGAGGGCTCCGGTATGCCCCTTATCCTTATATTATGACGGCGACCTCTGTTATCCAAATCCTCTAGATGCAGTTGCATATCTCTAATGGACGCCAGCTGGGAGGACACTGAAGACTGTATCACAGAGACATGGCGCCTAGTGGCATCGTGGTCATCTTCTAGAGCCTCCACCCTCGTAGCAATCTGCTGTATATGCTGCGACACCCCCGCCAATTCTGAACGAAAAGCTGCCTTCACTTCTTGTATCATACTCTTAAAGTCCTCTTTAGTGGGCAACTGTGAGAAACATTCCCTCCACATAGGGGGCACATCTGAAGGAAGTGAGGCTGAATCCTCCAGGTCAGAATCTGAGGCATATACAGGGGCCTGGGCATAGGGGGTCAAAGATGGTGTATCCCCCAGATCGTCTCTCCTCCCCGGCTGCTGGATCGTGGGCCGTTGAGGTTTAGGTGCAGGCCAAATCTGTAGGGCCATTTGTGCTGAGGGCTGTGACATTGGTGGCTCAAGCAGGTGTACTGGGGCCTCTAACTGAGCTGATGCTCCTCGTGGCCTGGCCTCCATTGCTCCTGGGATAGGGGACCCCCTTCCCTGCTGTTCACAGGACGAGGTGGAGGACAGCTTAGGGGAGCTGGGAGGGTGAACTTTAGCCATCCGGCTATTCAGCTTACCCTGTACGTGGGGCACTGTCTCCTCTCCCTGCTCGGACATCTCCCCTTCCTTCTGACACGAGGCTGTCCAAGATGGCTGCGGCTGAGGGAGCGGCGTGGCTTGCCGCCGAAGAAAGTAGCCGTCGATCGTTGGTGGAGCGGCGGCGACCTGGTGCTGTGCTGCAGGGGTGAGTCTAGACCCTTGGGGTCTTTTTTTCCCCATATGAGGCACCTTTCCCCGCTGTAGGCTGCTGGATCTGCGTGGCAGGGCGCGGAGCTCTCAGTTTATGCGACCGGCGCCATCGACTGCTGGCCACGCCCCCCAGTGAGAACTTTTGGTTGAGATCCGGTGATCAGGGTGCGCTTGTCTATTGCAGTAGTGCAGTGCCGGATTCTGCAGCTTCTAAAGGGTGGATGCTGGAGGGTGACACAAGCCTATGAAACTGAGGCAGAGACTGCTGTGGTGTACAGTACTGTAGGAGGCCAGAGTCTACACATATAGTGTATTATAGAGTGAGACAGGCCGTAGAGGAGGGTGACCTGGTGAAGTCTGTAGTAGCCTAGTGGGGAAGTTTAGAGTGTTTTCTTAACAGGTTGGCCTGGAAAGAAGCTACAGTGGGTCCGGTTGCCCTGGAGGCCTAAATGTGACTTGATAGATAGTACTGGCTCATGCAAAGAGTTTGTTTTTTTTTAAGGACGGGATGGATAAGCGCTAGGAATTCCGTTTTACTGTTCCATCAAGGGAGTAGAAAAATGAGAGTTCAATGCTGTGACAGATCTGACACATGACAAACACCTAACAGAGCCTCCAACGCAGATGGTATAGGAATTTAAATGATGTTTTCCAAATATAGAATTATGTTAAATGGTCAGACACTGGTGCCGGAAATCAGAGCAGGCAGGTTAAATTTGTGACGATTCATATGTCATATTCAGTCACAATCAGGCTCTGGTGCAAGAATCTGAATGACTTAGTAGAGGTGGACATAGGTGGTAAGATTTGCTCATAATCCAAGCATTGCAATATTTTAATTGGGACAAGTGTTGGGTGAGGGGTAAACATGCATAAATTGATAATTTTACATGATTAAAATAATTTCCACAGTTACAAATTTTGTTTAGCCCTGTATCAAAATATCCCGGACATGGCATAGTGGCTTGTTAAATAAAATAAAAAAATGTGAACCTCAAAATGGTTCCATTCAGAAATATAACTCACCCTACAAAAAATAAGCCTCCATACAGCTACATCGGCAGAAAAAATAAAGAAAAATTATTACTCTCAGAATGCAGTTATGTAAAAACAATAAACAAAAGATAACAAAATAGACCGTTTTCTTAAACATTTTAAAAATAATAATACATTAGACAAAAAGAAAACACAAAATATGTTCTTACATTGGCTTTTAAAAAGACTTCCTGGCTCTGTAAATAATTATATAGGTTTACCACTGTATTTACACATTCACATTGTTAATTTTTTGTATGCATTGTCTAGCCTTTTTCCCTCCATGGCTCCATGTAGCAATAAAAAAATTCCAAAGCACACAGTAAAATTCTGTTTTTTTCTGGGAAATTCCATATATATATTTTAGACTTGTCTGACTAATTTATGTCCAGTTTTATTGTCAATGAACTCAAATGAACTTGTTTCCTTTGTTTCCCCTTTCCTTTGTATGTAGATTTATTATTCCTATAGTCCTTTAGCAGAGTAATGGTGTTTTCGTTTTTCCTTCCAAATGATGTTCTATTGAAATGTATACTGTAAAACAATGGCAATGCAAGCACATTCGATTTCAAGTGAAACTTGCAATGTTCTGTTTATTTTGCATTCTTCCCATAATTATGTAATAACCTAATAATTGTAGTCAGCAAAAAAATAAAAACATTTTCACACTGACATTATAACCATGTGCCTACAAATTGATATGTGTAAAGGAGTGGGGGAGTGAAAACAGCAAAATATGCTGCAAAACGCATAATAGAATGTCGGAGTTGCAGTACATGTTAAAAAAAGGAAAGAACTAGAACTGCTTCTATGGAAAACAGTGATTATGATACTTCATGTACAAATCACAATTACTGTTTTAACGATACCTCCCAACCGTCCTGGATTGAGCAGGACAGTCCCGGATTCCGGGCGGTGTCCCGCTGTCCCGGGCAGCCGATGGTATGTCCCGGTGTCAACTTTATCTGTGTCATCTGGACACAGATACAGTTGAATCCAGTGCTGGAGCAAGGAGCCGTCAGCTTTCACTGTGTGAATTGGCCGTGAGCCATAAGTGGCTCGGGCAAAGACAGGTGCAGTGACGTCATTTAACCTGTTTATGGTGAGCCACATACTGCACAGAGTAGAGGAGCAGAGGGATCTCCTCCACTCATCGTAGGAACGGGGATAGGTGAGTATTTATTTTATTATTTTTTTATTATGCACTATGGGGCATTATACTGTATGGTGGTTGCTAAGGGGGCATTAGGTTGTATGGAGGCAGCTAAGGGGAAATTATACTGTATGGGGCAGCTAAGTTGGCATTATACTGTATGGGGCAGCTAAGACGGCATTATACTGTAAGGGCACAGCTATAGAAAATTATACTGTATGGGAGCAGCTAAGTCAGCATTATACTGGCAGCTATGGGGCATTATACTTTATGGTGGAAGCTAAGGGGTCATTATACTGTATTAGGGCAGCTATGGTACATTATACTGTATGGGGGCATATGTGTGGGCATTATACTGTATGGGGCAGCTATCGGGGCATTATATTGTATGGGAACATTTTGTGGGCATTATAATGTATGGGGGCATCTGTGTGGGCATTATATTGTATGGGGCATTATATTGTATGGGGCATTATACTGTATGGGGGAATTTGTGTGGCCATTATACTGTATTAGCGCATCTGTGTGGGCATTATACCGTATTGGGGCATCTGTGTTGGCTTTATACTGTATAGCTACATCAATGAGGGCATTATACTGTATGGGGCAGCTATGGGGGCATTATACTGTATGTGGGGGCAGCTATTGGGCATTATACTGTTTGGGAGGCACTATGGGGTTTTATACTGTGTGGGGCGCAGCTATAGGTGTATTATACAGTGTGTGGGGTCAAATGGGGGCATTATACATTGGGGAGGCACTATGGGAGCATGATACTGTGTGGGTTAAACCGGGTCTGTATGGGCGGGGATTGGGCAGGGTTAGAGGCATGGCTTAATAGGGAAAAAAATTGTCCCTGTTTGCGATATTTGAAAGATGGGAGGAATGGTTTTTACATGTGGCTTTCATTGCCATGGTTTTTATCTATTGAAAGTCAATTAGGAAACTGGAGAAAAACTGTAAGGGTATGTTCACACGGCAGCGTCTGTTACGGCTGAAATTACGGGGCTGTTTTCAGGAGAAAACAGCTCCGTAATTTCAGCCGTCATGGCATGTTGAGGCGCTTTTTCGCTGCGTCAATTACGGACGTAAATGGAGCTGTTTTTCCATCGAGTCAATGGAAAACGGCTCCATTTAACGTCTGAAGAAGTGACAGGCACTTCTTTGACGCGGGCGTCTATTTACGCCCTACCTTTTGACAGCGGGGCGTAAAAAAAATGACCGTCGGCACAGTACATCGTAAGACCCATTCAAATGAATGGGCAGATGTTTGCCGACGCTATTGAGTCGCATTTTCGGACGTAAATCGAGGCGGAAAACGCCCGAATTACGTCCGTAAATAAGCCGTATGAACATACCCTTACAAATAGGACATATTATGGTTTAAAAAACCCCAAAAAGAAATGCAGAAAGATTTACAAAAACTCCATTCACTTCGATGTAAAATCTGGATGTTGAATTTTTTACGTTACTCAAAAACATAAGAGGAAAATAAAATAATGCAAAAAATATGCAAGGCCTTGTCTTCTCTACAAAGGCAACTTGTCACTAGATCTTGGGGAACTAAACCACCAGAATGTCATTATACTGCTGGGGTTTAGCATCCTAAACAATCTCCTCTCAAAACTGTTCTCAAAAATTACCAGAGAAGAGTCTTGAGATGAGTCCAACACCATTTAATCTAATGTGTATGGGGGCAGCCTTACAACAGAAATCGGGGGAAAGAAGGATTGGCCATGAGTTTAACATGCCTGATCCTTTGGTCCACTGAATGGGCTGTAAAACCATTGGATTTATTTCTGCCAAGATGAAACGACAGGCGCCGCGCCACCTATGGGTCCATTTTACTCAACCAGCAGACATTTTTTTAAAGTTTTAGAAACTGATCCCCCGTCTTATATATTTGAATGTACCCGAAGATATTATTTCTAGCCTTCTACTAGGTAGGTAAATGCCTCTAGAGTATTTGGAATCAAACAAATAAATGATCGTATAAGACATTAGGATTGTGCTGTCTATATGTGCCATTCTCTGACACTCACAACTAAAATCTGATGCACCTATAGAAATATCTATCCAGTTTTGGAGTGTTTATTTAATTAGGAAGATAATATTATATTCTAATGTTATGATGAATTAAAAGCATAACTTTTCCTAGATGTTTGTTTAAAGATTACGTACTCTGCCCTCAGGGTCAAGATATTGTCATTTTAAGTGAATTTGCTTCCTTAATTAAAAGCGAGAGAACATTGCCAATTATAGAAGGAAAGCAAACACCCTGGGATCGCTAAGAAATATGCAAAAAAATATAAATAATTTATGAAGTTATTTTTGCTATATTTACTTTTTTGACACATATTGACCTAATAGTGTAAAACGATCTCGCTTCTCTCTTGGATCTAGAAAATAGACCTCTAGAAACTAGCTGTAGTCTGCACTAATCCAAAATAGCTTCAGACAGATTGGAAGAGTACATGCCTGGAGGCAGTCACCATCCCTAGCAGTAAAATGCAAATCACTAAATTAGTCAGCACCTCCAAAAAAAGATTAAATAATGCTATACTGTAACATTTAAGAGACCATAAGACAGGGCTGGATAGACCTGGTCAGCTGGTCATCTTGACAACTACACCTGGCAACTAGGTCTTGCTCCCTGCCCTATATGTGCTTTTACCTGTTACTATGCATCGAGTGTGGTTGTCACCGTCAGCATCAGGTACATCTCTTCCAGCAGATGCAAACAAACACCACTCCTACCAAATGGAAAGAGAAGCATACTGCAGATGTGAGATTCACCATTTTGTGCCCATCCAGTATAACTGTTAACTAGATCTGTTAAAAGGCTTTTGGGAAGTGATTGAACTCTGCTGTGACTTCTGCAAGGAAGGTTGGAAACCTTTTGGAACTGCAGGAGGAAAGGGGAGGTGAAACCCTGCTGTAAGTACTATAGTAAATAGAACCCCCACTTTGACTACTAAGGGAAGGAGACAATATCGTGACTGCAGGTGGGATGAGGGGGCCTGCTGTGACAAATAGTCAAATAAAAGAGCGCAGCTTTCACTTCTGGGGGTAATGGTGGGTCTTTTAGCGACTACTGTAGGAGAGGGGGGATGTCCTACTGTAACCACTGGAGAAGACAGCTGTGACAGCTAGTGGAAAGGAGGCAGGGGAGACCCTGCTGTGACTATTGTGGGAAGGAGTAGGCTCTTTTGTGACTATTGAAGAAAGTTGGTGGCTCTAATGTGACTACTGGATCACACGGAGGCACACTTCTGTGACTACTGTGGAGAGTTTGGCAAAACCTCAAGTTGCATGTAAGGCCAGACCCACATATTTCGGTTGCAGTGTCTGATGCTTTTAGTTTTTCTGAGTCTATAGTATTCAACAACTGATGGAAGTATAGTATAAGTATTAGGGTCATTGCTTTTATATATATATATATATATATATATATATATATATATATATATATATATTGTGACAACCTGGGGACCACTTAGCTCACAGGATCGCCTTCTCCAGGATGAGATGGTTGGCACACTTATAAAGTTCACTCCAACTCATTGCATAAAAGTTTAAACCAGCAGCAGCTAGCTTTATTGTCTTCACCACAGCAAGCAGTTGTAGCGGGTGCCGCACCGTTCCCCGCCGTTCCCACGGCCTCCACTCCGGTTCCGGCACCCTCCCAGATCAGCTGCTCGTCCTGAGCTCCACTTACTGGGGCCGGACGTCCTGCTGGCCCTGGACGGCATTAGGTGAGTTCAGCCATCACCTCCTTCCGCGGTCGGCATCCCCGATGTGCGGCTGCTGTCACTAGAGAGCACGCTGACTCGTCCTGCCTTAAAGGGCCAGCGCGCGCCTTAATTCCCTGAACTTCCTATTTAAGGTTCCTCCTCCCTTCCATCCCTGCTTGTTCAACCAAGTTCCCCGTGAGTTCCCTGTGCCCTAGTTCCCTATTTCCGTTCCTTCTGCCTTTGTCTGGATTTCCCGTTACTAACCTCTGCTTGAACTTGACTATCCTTGTCTGCCGCCTGCCTTGACCTATTGCTGCCATACCCGTTATGACGTCTGCCGCCTGCCTTGACCTATTGCTGCCTTACCCGTTACAACGCCTGCCGCCTGCCCTGACTTCTGCCTATCTGACCGCCTCTACCCGCTGTGCCAAGCGTTGCTTGGGTTCCAAGCACCATCTCCCAGACGACAACGAGTATCCACGAACAAACCGGTGAGAACCGTTATAGCAGTGTTACAACAAAAACATACAAAATAAACCCTAGGCCATCCAGCCTCTAACTAACACATTCAGTGTCCCTCACTACGGGACACTGAGCCTTGTGCCCAATACCTCAAAACCTTCACCGCTTTACCTTACACGGTGGTGACTCTCCCAGGCTAGTATGCCTGTCTTCCCCAGACTGAGGGCCCTGTGTGAACTGCACACAGCTCAATTAAAGAGCCGCCTCAGGTGAAGCCTAACTAGGCTCATCAGACAGCCCAAGAGATGGACTGTCTGTATGGAGTGGAAGCCGCCCTTCTCCTTCACACTCCAGCAAACCAGGCCCTATCCCGGGCTTTACACCCAAGCAACAGTTCATGTTCCCTGGTTGCTTAAAACCTGACAGTTTCTGCACTGTGCAGTAGCTGCACAACTACAATATACACGCACACAATATATATCCAGGGGCGTAGCAAAGGGGGGGCAGGTGGAGCATGTGCCCTGGGCACAACTTAGAGGGGGGCGCCAGGGCCGCACCATCCATGATGGTGGCCTGCTGCCTTTCTGAGGGAGGAGTCAGCGGCGCCACTGAAACCAGCCGCCGCAACCCCCTCCTGCACTATAATTGCACCTGCGTCTATAGGACACAGATACAACTAGAAGCAATGAATGGCCGGGTACGACCTGTGCCCGGCCATTCAGCGCCTTTCTACAAGTGAAGCGGCGCAATACTTTGCACCGCTTGCGTCATTGAAAGGCACTGATTGACAGGGGAAGTCATTCTGCCCTGCCAATCAGCGCCTTTCATAGACGCAAGCGGTGCGATCATGTCATCGCACTACTTGCGTCGTTCAATCCAAGGAGACCTGCGCAGAACACAGCAGGTCTCCAATGCCGCCGGACGGCGCGGGAACGGGAGTAAGGTGAGTTTGTATAGTTTGTTTTTTTATCCTAATTAAAAGGTGTGTGACATTATCTACGGGGGGTGGCTTTATCTACAGGGGGGAGGGCTTTATCTACAGGGGGGCTTTATCTTCGGGGAGCTATATACAGGGGCGGGCTATATGTGGAGCACTATATACAGGGTGGGCTATATTTACAGGGGGGCTATATACAGGGGTGGGCTATCCTATCTGTGGAGCACTATATACAGGGGTGGGCTATATGTGGAGCACTATATACAGGGATGGACTATATCTACAGGGGGTTATATACAGGGGTGGGCTATCTGTGGAGCACTATAGGGGGAGCTATATGTGAGGCACTATATACAGGGGTGGGCTATATGTGGAACACTATAGGGGGAGATATATGTAGGGCACTATCTACAGGAGACTCTATGGCAGGCACTATCTACAGTGGGCACGGTGTGTGTGTGTGGGACACAGTGTATGGTGCTATTATAATTAGAGGTGCAGTGTATGGCACTATTATATTTAGGGGCGTAGCGTGTGGTATAATGAGAACTTTATCTTTGTTTATATGTGTAGAAATGTTTGAAAAGTGAGAAGCTGAAAACATCTGAGCGGTAAACTGCAGAAATGGGCTGTGACCGGGAGAAGTCATTATAGAGGTCTGGACCGGATGGAGAAAAAGAACTAGAATCTGAGACGTCGCCGGTGAGTCACTTAATGTAAATGTTTATTCTGCCTCTAATCAGTACTGTAGTCACTGTATGATCTGCAGCGAGGTGTTGGGTGGTATGTTTATGATATGATTATTTTTTGTGAAACAGCAACTCCCAGCATATCCTTACCATTGTTCGGGCCATGCTGGGAGCTGGAAACAAAACTAAATTGAGCTGTATTTGTGCTGGTGTTGTAACTATGTACCGAGCTTGGTTCTGGTACTATATATATGTACTGAGCTTGGTTCTGGTGCTGTTTATATGTAATGATCTTGGTTCTGGAGCTGTATTTATGTACTGAGCCTTGTTCTGATACTGTATATATGTAATGAGCTGGGTTCTGGTGCTGTATATATGTAATGAGCTTTGTTCTGGTGCTGTATATATGTACAGACTGTCATGCCCACTCACCTCCTGACACCCGCAGCCATGGATCTGTGAGCGCTGGTCCCTATCTCCTCCTCAGGAGACGCCAGGGCTCACTTCCGCTTCTCCCGGCCAGGTCCCGGCCAGGTCCCGTAGGGTGCGCGCGCACGCTCTTGCACTCTCTTAAAGGGCCAGCACGCGCACCTGAATTCAAGGACAAAATTAGCCCTGGACTATAAGCCCCTTCCTACCTTGCCTTAGCCTTGTTGTCGTTATCCTAGTATGTCTATGCAAATGGTCTCCTAAGTGTTTTCCAGTTCCCAGTGTTCCCTGTTCATGCTACCTGTAACCCGTGCTATCCTGGTCAAGTGCCGTGTTGAGCTGAAGTCGTTCTGTGCTGTGTACCATGCCTGTCCTGCTACACCACTCCTGTCGCCTGCCTGCTTTCTAGTCCCAGCCGAGCCTGTCTTGCTACTGTCTGAGCTACCACAGGTACACTATATGAACTATAGACTGTGACCTGTGTCCTGTTGGCCATACTGTCAAGGCGGTACGGCCCAGTGGATCCACATACCCAACGTGACACAGAGCTTAGTACTGGAGCTGTATTTATGTACTGAGCTTGGTTCTGATGCTGTATTTATGTACTGAGCTTTGTTCTGGTACTGTATGTATGTAATGAGCTTGGTTCCGGTGCTGTATGTATGTAATGAGCTTGGTTCTGGTGTTGTGTATAGAACTATATTGCTTGTAAAATGTACAAATGTTTTTATGCTCGAGTTACATACAAAAAAATGTGGAAAAGAAATGACACGTTATTGATAGGTAGAGAAAACAAACATGGCGAGCGGGAAGGAGATGTCGGGAAAGAGGTTGGGGTGCCAAACTGAATCTTTGCCCCAGGTGCTTGAGAACCTAGCTATGCCTCTGATATATCTATATTATAAAAGGCATGGTCTGTTTGTCCTCTATAGGCATCCAAACGCCTGAACCATTTGACTCCAAATTTGACACATAAGTGCATCAGATATCCAGGAAGGTTTTCGTAAAGGTCCCGACCTTGCCTTTGTACGCTATCAGTCATTCTCACAGGATCACGATCCAATACTATAAAAGTTTGTCTGTCCTAACGCCTAAACCATTTAACCCCAGCTTTGGCACATATGTATATCAGGTGTCTGAGAAGGTTTTTGTAAAGGTCCCGAACTTGCCGTTGATTTCTGTTATCGGCCATTATCACAGGATCATGATCCAATGCTATAAAAGCAAATAAAGATATTCACTTTTATAGTATAGATGTTTTTATCTGGCAGTAGCAGGTAGTGCATTCTATTAGATAATCCTAGCTGGGAATGTACAGTGGAGCTGTTGCCCAAAACAAACCAATCAGATTACTACTTTAATTTGGGCAACTGCCTTATTTTCCTTTTACACCAGTTTAGATAAATCATCCCCCATTGCATTTTATGCTTTTTGTGCACATATCAGAAATCTTGATGGGAGAGGCAACTGTCAGTTGATCTTCTTGACTTCAGTGGGATCGATTGGACCCACTAAGAAGTCTTGAAAAATAAAACCAAGTTCATTAAAGCCACTCTGGCTGTGAGATTTTGATTTCACATTTCTAAAGTGTATTGCACTTGGCTTGTAAGCCAGCCACTACACCTTCAGGATCTAAACTTATCAAATTTGAACTCAACTAAACATTAACTTTCATTTGCAAAATACCATCAAAGAGAACTCCTGCAATTGTCAGGAAGTCTCCAATGGCCAGGAGGAAAGCTACATCACGAGCTGCAGAGACTCCTCAGTAAACTCTTGCCCGACTGCAAGCTGATCATATGCGCCATACTGCTACTCGTGCCCGGCTTTTTAAGCAACAGATCAGACGGGTTACTCACAGAAGAGCAGATACTCCTGCTCAAACCCAGGCCAAAAAGCAAGATGATAGAGCAAATTATATTGTTCAACGTGCTAATAAGTGGGCTTTCATGCATGATACTGCCTTCAACTATGATCCAACCATAGCATGTGGCCAACATAAATTGTTTGTGATTGGAAATTCCAATGCACTTTCTGTGGTCCCTTAAAATTTTCCAAGGAGGCACCAGGTATGTGCTGCTCAGGAGACAAGGTACAGATACCAGACTTGCCATCTCTTCCGGAGCCACTCAAGTCATTGTTTACATGCAATAGTCTTGAATCAAGAGATTATCTTTGCAAAATCTGAAGTTATAACAACTGCTTTTACATGACTTCATTTGGAGCAACTGAAGTCAGAGAGAGTGGTTTCATGCCCACATTTAAAGGGAACCTGTTACCAGAATTTCACCTATTAAACCAGCAATACCTGGTGGAAGTAGGTGAAAAATTATTTTTATGTAACCTTTAAAGGAACAGTGTCATCACAATTTTTTTTTAAATATGTTAAGGATGTTAGTGCTTTATTAAAAACGTTTATATTTATTTGTGTGTTTGTGTTTTACTTTTTCTTATTTTTACACTTTTTCTTCCCTATGGGGGCTGCCATTTTTTTTTCCATTTCTGTATGTGTCGATTAACGACACATACAGACATGGAATACGGCAGCCACAGTCCCATAGGGACTGCGAACGGGGCCCGTTCCATCCACTAACATGTACGCCGTCTGTGTGGGAACTGCGCATGCGCCGCTCCCACACAGTCCAATTTGAAATGCGCGCCGTCCGGCGCCATTTTCCTGTGGACCGGAAGTCGCGGCCGGACAGTAAGATTACTACTTCCGGTCGCGGCTTCCGGACTTGTGCACTTGGACCAGCGGCAGCAGACGGAGCGGACGGGCCGGAGGGAGCCGCGGCGGCAGGAGCAGGTAAGAGATTTCTATGTATGTTCGTGTTTGTGTACGTTTACTACTGTATGTAAACCTTCTACACTGTGTGTTAGCTCAAAAAATGGCGACACACAGTGTAGGAGGTTAGACCGTTCAAACCCCTCGTTTATCCCGGCACTAGCCAAGATAAAGGAGGGGGGGGATGCTGAGAGCTCACTAGAGCGAGGGCTTTTTACCCAATTTTGCAATGCTGCAATTTTGGGAATAGCTCCATCTAGTGACCAGCAATGGGAAATATTATAAATTAGAATTAATTTATAATATTTCCTGACTCGTGAAAAAAATAAAAAAAATTTGAACAATATTTAATCACCTACACACTAAATGTTTAATTAAAAAAAACAAAACATGTTTTTCTGGCAACACATTCCCTTTAATTATCTTCTAAGTAGGCTCTGTACTTTTAGTACTCCATTTAGTATTCCATTTTTTAGAGTTCCTGTGCAGTATGCTACTGAGCATAAAATAGTCAAATCTTCAGTCGTAAAGAGTCATATCTTCATTCCTCAAGTGTTTCCGAGTTGACCCCGCCACCTTACTTTTGATTGACAGCTCCTCGCCTCCCCCAGCAGACACGAAATCCCGTGTTTGCGCATCGATGTCCTGTTCTGCTGCATGTGCACAACGTGACACCATAACGGCGCATGTGCAGTAACTAGATTTGAGGCCCGGACGAAGCAGGAAAGGGTGTCAGACCATACATGACAGGCGCATGCGCGCTAACTCAGACGAGATTTTGGCATTCAGTTTTCAGCGGTAGGCGGGCATAAGAGACGGCCGGATTATTACCATAAAAAGGCACAAAATGTTTGCAGACCGTTATTTACGGTTGGAGGAAGTGTTTAGGAGAGGGCATAACGGCAATTAACTTTTGACTGCAGCGGCCAGCGAGGGGTGAGTAGAGTTCAACAGGTGAAATGCTGGTGACAGGTTTGCTTTAAGATACAAGGGCAGATATCTAATCCCATTGGATCTCTTTTGCAGGTAGAGAATCAGGAACATTCATCCTGCAGAGCTACTTCATGGGTGATGATCAGGTAGGGGCTAATGCCTGCCAAGCAAATTCCCCAGCTACCAAGCAGAAACAAAACTTAAAATACAGGAGATGCTACATTAGCCTAATCCTTATGTGAATCTATTTAAGGCTACAATCACACGAGCGTGACAGATTCACGTGTGTAAAAAATGCATGTAAATCTGTCCGTGTGCATGGCGATTTTGCATCAGTGTGCTTTGCGAGGGGCATGTGTTTTTCATGCACTCGCAAGCACTTTTTTCAATGTAATTGATGCGTGAAACACGGACAACACACGGATGTATGTCCGTGTTTTTCACGCACCCATTGTATTCAATGGGCGACTAGGTGCATAAAACGCACCAAAAAAAGACATGCAGTGAGTTTCATGCAACAGACACTCACTGCGTGAAAACTCCTGCATGTGTGAATAGCCCCATTGAAATCAATGGGTCCGTATGCTGTGCATTGTTTCAACGCACAGCACATTGGCGAGAATCCCTCAGACAATCATAAGGTTGTTATCAGGGCAGATAAGGCACCTCCTTGCCAGCATCCAGGCAGGTTCAATGCTCTAACCATTAATGAAGTTGCAATTGTTATGGTTGGTGATAACTTTGATAAGAGAGATATCATCTTAAGGTACTTTTACACCGGCACATTCTTCCACAAGGAGCTAGTATGGGGACGATCGCTCGTCCCCATACGTTATTATCATGTCGGCAGCGTGTCACCTTGTTTACACAGGGAGATGTGCTGCCGATAAAGATAATATTTTGCACTTTTAAAATGATACGATCAGCAGATCTGCTGATCGCTGCCCTGTTTACACAGGGCAATTATCGTGAACGAGCATTCTTTGAACACTCGTTTGCCAGATAATTGGCCAGTGTATAAGGGCCTTTACAAAAGCGTGATAATCGGCTTCAGAGGATATCTGAATTTCACAGGTCATATGATGACCTGCAGTATCCACTGATATTCTAGGATGGACGCGATGGGCATCACTTTGGAATCCCTCAGGTCCACATTCAGTAACACGCCAGACCAAAAACCATCATAGCAATGGACTTTTATGTGCTTCTGCTTGGGAATATTTGGGAATTGCCTAAGAAATAATTTTAATGTTTTTTTGTTGTGTAGCGATACAACAAATGTTTGTCTTTTTTTTAGATAGTTCGATAAAGGGGTTTTCCAGCCAATAAAAATGTATGGCCTATCCTCAAGATAGGCCATTAATATCTGATGGGTTGGGGTCCGACTGCCTGGACCCCCACCAAACAGCTGTTTTGAAGGGGGTTCAGTGCTCGTACAAGTTCTCGTACAGGTCCAGTGCTTCCCCTTCATTTCTTCTTGCTCACTGTGAATAGTCTACACACATTTAGCAGGGATTCACAGGTAATGCAGCCCTTTCTCCCATTGAAGTGAATGAGAAAAGGCTGCAATACCTGTGAATTGACGGGGGTCCCGGCACTCGGACCCCGATCTATCAGCTATTGATGGCCTATCCTGAGGATAGACCATACATTTTTATTGGCTGGAAAACCACTTTAAGAACATGTTTTGTCTTGAGAGGACAAACTTTAGTATGTATTGCCTTTACTAATTAAAACATTTACTGATAAATTAAAACTTTTACTTATTAATTAAAACATTTACTGAATGCAAAAAAGTCACCCACAATTCTGTATTGTGCCTTTTAGGATACCACAAAAGCTATTACACAAATGCTCTGCTACTATCTACAAAGTGTTGTGGTGCAGATGGTGGTTATAGAATTTTAAAGTGTATCTGTAACCACACACCCCCTCGAACAACAGGGCACATCTACAGCCTCTAAATAGCCCCTGGATCCTACGATTGAAGAACATTTTCCCTTAGCCAATTAAAAGTAATGAGAAGTGCCATTTGTCTTTTTCTTTCTGGCTGTTCAGACTTATTTACTCTGACTAGGATTGGGGGATGGGGGCGTTTAACCCCTTCCCTCTTTAGCTACTTTTGACCTTCCTGACAGAGCCTCATTTTTCAAATCTGACATGTTTCACTCTATGTGGAAATAACTTCGGAATGCTTTAACCTATCCAAGCAATTCTGAGATTGTTTTCTCGTGACACATTGTACTTTATGTTACTGGCAAAATTTGCTCGTTACATTCAGTATTTAAATGTGAAAAACAACAAAATTTTCTAAATGCATTTTTCTAAATTTAAATGTATCTGCTTGTAAGACAGGCAGTTATACCACACATAGTCACTAATTAACATCCCCCATATGTCTACATTAGATTGACATCGTTTTCTGAACATCCTTTTATTTTTCTAGGACATTTCAAGGCTTAGAACTTTAGCAGCAATTTCTCACATTTTCAATAAAATTTCAAAAAGCTTTTTTTTACAGGGGCCAGTTTAGTTGTGAAGTGGCTTTTAGGGCCTTATATATTAGAAACCTCCAAAAAGTCACACCATTTTAAAAACTTCACCTCTCAAAGTATTCAAAACAGCATTTAGAAAGTTTCTTAACCCTTTAGACGTTTCACAGGAATTAAACCAAAGTAGAGGTGAAATTTACAAATTAAATTTTTTGTTGTGGCAGCAATTCATTTTTAATCCATTTTTTTTGTAACACAAAGTTTTACCAGAGAAACGCAACTCAATATTTATTGCCCAGGTTCTGTAAATTTAGGAAATATCCCACATGTGGCCCTAGTGTGCTAATGGACTGAAGCACCGTCCTCAGAAGCAAAGGAGTACCTAGAGGATTTTGGTACTCCTTTTTATTAGAATATATTTTAGGCACCATGTCGGGTTTGAAGGGCTCTTGCGGTGCCAAAACAGTGGAAATCCCCCAAAAGTAACCCCATTTGGGAAACTACACCCCTTAAGGAAATTATTTAGGGGTATAGTGAGCATTTTGACGCCGCAGGTTTTTTGCAGAAATTATTGGAAGTTGGCCGTGAAAATGATATTCGTCATTCTTTCAAAGAAAATGTAGGTTTAGCTAATTTTTTCTAATTTCCACAAGGACTAAAGGAGAAAAGCACTGCAAAATTTGTAAAGCAATTTCTCCCGAGTAAAACAGTACCCCATATGTGGTAATAAACGGCTGTTTGGACACACGGCAGGGCTTAGAAGGGAAAGAGCACCATTTGGCTTTTGGAGCTCAAATTTAGCAGGAATGGTTTGCGGAGGCCATGTCAAATTTGCAGAGCCCATGAGAAAACAATGAAAACGCACAAAAAGTGACTCCATTTAGGAAACTACACCCCTTGAGGAATTCATCTATGGGTGTAGTGATCATTTTGACCCCACAGGTGTTTCATAGAATTTATTAGAATTGGACAGTGAAAATAAAAACAATCCTTTTTCTTCAATAAGATGTAGCTTTAGCTATAGCTCAAAATTTTTCATTTTCTTAACAAATAAAGGAAAAAAAGAACCCCAACATTTGTAAAGTAACTTCTCTGGAGTACGGAATTACCCCATATGTGGTCATAAACTGCTGTTTGGGCACATGGCAAGAAACAGAAGAGAAGGAGTGGCATGTCTCAGACTGGCAGGAAACGCTTTCTATATGCAAGTCTGAGGCAGTAGCAGCCATCTTGGATCCCGGACAATTGGGACCAGAATGAGGGAACGGAGCGGCAAGCAAGAAAGTGAGGCCAGCAGGTGGGTTAACAATAATTTTACAGTTTAATTGTTTTTTTTTTTGTGTTCATAAGAACGAGGGTCCCAAACCCCCAGATCCTCCTCACTGCACCACCCACAGTGAGGGGGACATTGAAATGAGCGGCGGTCAAGCGTGCACGCTTCCATTTCATTCAAAGTGTATGGGAATGACGGAAACAGCAGCGTACATGCTTGACCGCCACTCCGTACAAGCTCCGCCTGCATGGGAGTGCAAGTTTTATTTTACTCAAAATGCCCAAAATGTTAGGCTGGGTTTACACCTGCATTCAGCTTTCCGTTATTCTCCTCTGTCAGAGCAGAACAACGGAAAAATAAGAAGCGCCTGTTCCGCTGCACAACAGACAACACCTGCCGCCAACGAAACCCATTGACTTTAATGGGTTTTGTCGGATTTCCGTTGGGGTGTCGGTTGTTTTAACAAAAACAATAGGGAAGCATGCTGCACTACTGTATCCGGTATTCTCTGTCAAATCTGCAACGGAGCCTCCAACGCAGCTGCGAACAAAATCTCAGGCTGGGTTCACACGAGCATGTTACGTCCGTAAAGGACGGAACGTATTTCGGCCGCAAGCCCCGGGCCGAACACACTGCAGTGAGCCGGACTCCTGGCATCATAGTTATCTATGACGCTCGGAGTCCCTGCCTCGCTGCGGGACAACTGTCCCGTACTGTAATCATGTTTTCAGAACGGGACAATAGTTCCACGGAGAGGCAGGGACTCCTAGCATCGTACATAACTATGACGCTAGGAGCCCGGTTCCCTGCAATGTGTTTGGTCCAGGACTTGCGGCCGAAATACGTTCCGTCCTTTACGGACCGAACATGCTCGTGTGAACCCAGCCTCACACAAAAGTTTTGTATTTTTTGAAGCTGGTTCACAGAAAAAAATAATTACAAATTCTACTGGACCAACTGCCTATTTAGAGACAGGCAGCAGCTCCACGAGCACATCATAAGGGTAGGAACACACTAGGCGGATATGCTGAGTAAAACTACACAGCTTATCCGCCCCAGTAGCCGCAGGGAATTCCGCCAGCAAAACCGCACCAAATAGTGGCGCAGGTTTCGTGAGGCATGTCCGCTGCGGGAATCCTGCAGGGAAAAAAACGTTTAGACTTGCCCCGGCCGTAGTTTAGGTGACGCATCTCTCTCTTCTGAACGTAGCCCTGCCTCCTGGGATGACGCTGTAGGCCATGTGACCACTGCAGTAGTCACATGGGATGAAACGTCATGACAGGAGGCCCGGGCTGCGCTAAGAATAGAGGATCGCGTCACCAGGACTACGGCCGGGGTAAGTCTAAACTTTTTTATAAAATTGTTGCGGCAGAACGGCAGCATTTCCGCAACAAAGGAGCAGCGATTCTGCAGCATAAATTGACATGCTGCGGCTTAAAAAACCACACTGCAGGTCAATTTTTTTTGCAGCGTGTGGATGAGATTTGTTCAAATCTCATCCACTCTGCTGCACTGTAATACGCTGCAGATTTTCCGCAATAAAATGTGTTGCATAAAATCCGCAGTGTTCACGCCTAGTGTGTTCCTACCCTAACAATAAGGCCCAGTTCACAGAGTTTTTGGGCCTTGATATTGACTCGGACACTGCGTCAGATTCAGCACCAAAAAACTTCCAAAACCGCCTCCCATTGATTTAATCTGAAATCAATGGGAGCCAGTCGTGGAAAAAATAAAAAGCAGCATGTCCTTTCTTGCCACGGTTCCGCCTCTGACCTCCCATCGAAATCAATGGGAGGCAGAAAATGCATTTTTCACTGCGTTTTTTGTCTGCGGTCGTCAATCGCCGCGGGCAAAAAACGCAGCAAAAAATGCGGCAAGATAGTGTGGGCAGATCAAAATCTGCCTCAAAATTCTTTAAGGAAATTTGAGGCAGATTTTTTCTGCCTCCAAAATACTCTGTGTGAACAGGGCCATACATAATCAGCACTTTGAGACTTTACTCACTGTGTCAGAAGAGCTGCTGACTCCCACTCCAGTCCTCGTTGTCAGGTGATGTCTTCGGTCCAGACGTCCAGTCCTTCACCTCCAGCCAGGCTCCAGTTGGGTTAGTGAATTAGGGTATGTTCACACGATGAGAGGCATTTACGTGTGAAAAGACAGACTGTTAACAGCTGCCTCGTTTCACACGTAAATGCTCCTCCTCGCATTTTGCGAGCCGTCTGAGACGCTCGTAAATCTTGAGCTGTGCTTCATTGAGTTCAATGAAGAACAGCTCAAATTACGTGGCAAAGAAGTGCCCTGCACTTCTTTGCCGAGGCAGTCCATTTACGCGTCGTCGTTTGACAGCTGTCAAACGACGACGCGTAAATTACAGGTCGTCTGCACAATACGTCGGCAAACCCATTCAAATGAATGGGCAGATGTTTGCCGACGTATTGTAGCCCTATTTTCAGGCGTAAAACGAGGCATAATACGCCTCGTTTACGCCTGAAAATAGGTCGTGTGAACCCAGCCTTACTGTGCAAAGTTTATTCCGGATATGGCAACTGTCAGTGAACCTCTGCGACGGTTAACTCACAAAGCAGCCTCATGGAAGTGGGGTCCCACTGAACAAGGTGCATTTAATGAATTAAAGAGACGGCTTACCTGTGCAACAACTTTAGCCTATTTTAATCCTGTTGCACCAACTCAAATTATTGTTGATGCAAGCCCTGTGTGTTTAGGCGCCATCCTAGTTCAGCGGCAACGCGCAGGTGACTACAGACCTGTTCAGTATGCAAGCAGATCCCTTACTGATGTCAAGAGACGTTATTGTCAGACTGAAAAAGAAGCTTTAGCGGTCATTTGGGGATGTGAAAGATTTCACACATATCTTTATGGCCTTGAATTTGAAATTGTAACAGATCACAAGCCGTTAGAGGTGATATATTCTCCTCGATCAAAGCCATCAGCCAGAATTGAAAGATGGGTTCTTCGTCTCTTACCATACCGCTTTAAAGTGAGATACCAACCAGGGCCTACAAATGCAGCATTTTTTTATTTTAGCACAAGGCCTCGACATAACAAAATGTTAAAAAAATTTAGAGGGTCTGAAGACTTTCCGAATGCATTGTTACCTGTAGTCCTATGTTACACCACAGATAAGGAGAGCAATGGAACGGGGCGAAGCCGTAGTGGAATGCGGCTTGACTGGGCTAGAATCAGGGAGGCCGAAAAGGTACTGTAAGGGGTTAAGGTTTTGTCAGGAAGGTATAGGGTCAGTGGCGTAACTACTGCCGTAGCAGCAGTAGCGGCTGCTACGGGGCCCGCGGCATGAGGGGGCCCGTGTCGCCCGCCGGCACGGGCCCCCACCATGGCCGGAGGCTCTGCTAGCAGCTGCTATGGCTGCTACAGCGGGATGCCACTGAACACGACGGCAGAGCAGGGAGGTATCTCCCCGCTCTGCCATTAAGCAAAAGACATGTATCCCCTATCCACAGGACAGGGGATACATGTGTGATCGCCGGCAGCGATAGGGAGAACGGGGGACTGAAAGTCCCCTGAAGTTCTCCATCACAAACCTCAGACTTCCGGGGTCTGTGTCGGCAGCTCCGTAGAAATGAATGGAGCGCTGGTCCCGCTTGTGCGCATGCGTGACCAGCGCTCCATTCATTTCTACAGAGCTGCGCAGACGCCGGAAGTCAGAGGTTAGTCATGGAGAACTTGGGGGGACTTTCAGTCCCCCGTTCTCCCTATCACTGCCGGCGATCACACATGTATCCCCTGTCCTGTGGATAGGGGATACATGTCTTTTATTAGGACACACTGTAGGTTGCATTTTTTTGGGAGGGGGGACGCTGTATGGCGTTCCCTACAGGGGGGGGGGAATGCTGTATGGCGTTCCCTACAGGGGGGGGGGGGCGCTGTATGGCGTTCCCTACAGGGGGGGACGATGTATGGCGTTCCCTACAGGGGGGGGGACGCTGTATGGCGTTCCCTACAGGGGGGGGACGCTGTATGGCGTTCCCTACAGGGGGGACGACGCTGTATGGCGTTCCCTATAGGGGGGACGACGCTGTATGGCGTTCCCTACAGGGGGGGGAGACGCTGTATGGCG
This sequence comes from Rhinoderma darwinii, assembly GCF_050947455.1. Taxonomy (NCBI): domain Eukaryota; kingdom Metazoa; phylum Chordata; class Amphibia; order Anura; family Rhinodermatidae; genus Rhinoderma; species Rhinoderma darwinii. Next base: position 340,245,955 of record NC_134687.1, read on the forward strand.
TACCCTACAGGGGGTGGACGCTGTATGGCGTTCCCTACAGGGGGGGGACGCTGTATGGCGTTCCCTACAGGGGGGGATACGCTGTATGGCATTCCCTACAGGGGGGGGGACACGCTGTATGGCGTTCCCTACAGGGGGGGCTGTATGGCGTTCCCTACGGGGGGGCTGTATGGCGTTCCCTACAGGGGGGGTTGTATGGCGTTCCCTACATGGGGGGCTGCATGGCGTTCCCTACAGGGGGGGCTGTATGGCGTTCCCTACAGGGGGGCTGTATGGCGTTCCCTACAGACCCCCCCTTTAGGGAACGCCATACAGACTCCCTGTAGGTAACCGCCATACAGTCCCCCCTGTAGAAAACGCCAGACAACCCCCTCTGTAGGGAACGCCAGACAGCCCCCCCCGTAGATAACGCCATACAGTCCCCCCTCTAGATAGCGCCATACAGTTCCCCCTCTAGATAGCGCCATACAGTTCCCCCTGTAGATAGCGCCATACAATTCCCCCTGTAGATAGCGCCATAGAGTCCCCCTGTAGATAGCGCCATACAGCCCCCCTGTAGATAGCGCCATACAGCCCCCCTGTAGATAGCGCCATACAGTCCCCCCGTAGATAACGCCATACAGCCCCCCCGTAGATAACGCCATACAGCCCCCCGTAGATAACGGCATACAGCCCCCCCGTAGATAACGCCATACAGCCCCCCGTAGATAACGGCATACAGCCCCCCCGTAGATAACGCCATACAGCCCCCCGTAGATAACGCCATACAGCCCCCTCTGTAGATAGCGCCATACAGCCCCCTCTGTAGATATTTACAAAGGGGGCTGTATGGCGTTATCTACAGGTGGGCTGTATGGCGTTATCAAAAGGGGGGTTTTGTAAAAAAGGCACTATCTACAAGGGAGGGGGGGTTGTGTGACACCCAGGGGAGGGGGGGCCCCAGTCAAAAGTTTGCTATGGGGCCCTATCTTTCCTAGTTACGCCCCTGTAAAGGGTTAACCAGCAGGTGGAGTGTGGGTGGGCTTTGCAGGGTACAGGTTACAAAAGAGGCAAAAAAAGGGGAAGTGATTCAGTTTGGAGCGCAAAGGCAGACGTTCCGGCCTAAGCTTACCTGTGTGCAGAGTAGATGATGGCGTCCCCAATGGATGACTTCCTGGCGGCGGTTCGTGCAGCATCAAGGACAGGAGTGGGTGCAGTCCACTTTGATGGCGGCTGTATCCACTAGCGGGGACGCGGCAGCAGAACCGGGTGCCAGGGTCCGGGCCCGCCGTTCCAGGCCGCCAGAACGCCTCAGCCTGGAGGTTACCCCACGAATCCGGCGCCATCTAGGGAGCCCCCAGAGGGACCCTCCTGTCGCAGACGTCCGGAGACGCTCTGCTCCGGCGACTCTGTGAGTGGGGAGGAATCAGGTACAGCGGCGGGGCTCGGCGGGAGGTGGGCTCCTCCCCCTCCTTCAGGAGGACGTGCAGCAGGGAGCAGAATGGCTAATCCACCTGGTGAGTTGCTGGCCGGGGAAGCAGCCAGGCAGGGGAATGTCCTGCAGACGAGAGCTGAACGGTCTCCAGCATCGGCTTAGTCGACAGCTCCAGCTCCAGCTCCTGGAGCAACGATGAGAGAGTCAGTGGGAGAAACGTAAGTCAAGCACTGCGGCCTGCGCAGTAGTTTAGGCTGGCAGCCTGATCGTCGTAACCAGGAGGCGGAGCTTAGCTGCCCTGGTCTGGCGCATGGGAGTGCTGCAAGGGAGGATCTGGAAGTACGGGAGTTTCCGGAGGAGGCTGCGGGGGACAACGATGGCTTCCCTGATGTCCCTCCATGCAGAGCCAGCCGTCCAGAGATGACTACAGGCGAGGTCACAATGGCTGCTGGGGGTCCTGGCCAGGGGAGGAGCGATCGGGTTTTGGGGGGTCTGTATTGCCCTTGGGAGCTGGGGATGGTTGGATGTTGAGAGGTCTGTGTGAGATATTTTGTCTGGCGTGCTTTTGCCTGGGGACGGCGTGACTGTGGAGAGTCCGGCAGGATCAGTGGTGGTTGCGGACGCTGTGGCTCATGGGGTGAGTGCGCAGGGGGCGATAAGTGTGGGGAAGGTGGTAGAGGTTCCGGCTGCAGAAATAGCTAGTGGCGTGACACTCGCGGCAGATGGGGGTGCGCCCGGTAAGGCGAAAGCAGTGGAGGATGTGCGTTTGGCGGACGCAGCCAGAGGTGAAGTATATGTGTGCTTTGAGGGGCCATTTCGGGCTCACCTGAAGCCGGAGGTCAAGGAGAAGATCTGGAAGGACGAATACGTTGAGATCTTCTCCTTGTTGCCTTTGGAGAAGTTTAACATGGATCGGGTTAAGCCAGACGAGAGTAAAAAGGATGAGTAGGAGAAGCCGCGGTATCGCTTGATTCCACATACTTTTGCTAACTGGCTGCAAGCGTTCGCAATTTTGGCTAGCATCGTAGGGGAGAAAGCGCCGGAGAATTGTTCAGCGCTGTTTTGCTATTTGGATGGGATTGGTGAGGCTTATCAGGTGTATAGAGAGGTGGCTTGGCTGCACTACGATGAGCAGTTCCGACAGTGAAAATCCGTTCGGCCCACGCTGCGTTGGGACCATAAGGATATTATTGTGGATGCGGCTTATGGCGGCACCGAGGTGTAGCGAGCAGTCCTTTCCTGGGGCAGCCGATGGTGCCTCGGTTACGGGGTCCTCGGCTGGGACAAGAAAGAGCTGTTGTTGGCAGTTCAATGAAGGACACTGCAAATTCCTGTCAGACTGCCGTTACAAGCATGAGTGCTCCGGCTGTGGGGGCGCGCATAGCTTGTCTAGATGCTTCAAGTGGGGTAATGGCAAGGGACAGGAGGTTGATCAGAAGAGGGGCGACGCTCGTGAAGTTACTAAGGATGCTGCCTTATCTCGGGAGGTAACCAGATAAAGCGGTGGCAGAATTCTTGCGGGCGGGGTTCACAGAGGGTTGTCGTATCCTGAGTCACCAGGGTGGGCCTTTGATTGTACATAAGAATTTGGCGTCGGTTATGGCTAGGCCGGGAATGGTGGTGGAAAAAAATCAGGAAGGAGGTAGACCTTGGTAGGATAGCAGGCCCGTTTAGTACCCCGCCTTGGGTGGATATGCGGTTTTCCCCTTTGGGACTTGTCCCGAAGAAGGAGCCCAATAAATTTAGGCTCATTCTCCATTTATCTTTCCCGGTGGGGGGACGGACGTCGGTCAATGATGACATTGAGCCGGACTTGTGTTCAGTTTCATATACATCGTTTGATGCTGAGGTTGAGTGGGTTCGGAAATTTGGGAAGGGAGCCCTGTTAGCTAAAAACGACATTTAGGCGCCGTTTCGGCTGTTGCCAGTTCATCCAAATAGTTTCCTGTTGTAGGGGTTCTGTTGGGAAGGGGCATTTTATGTAGATTGTTGCCTGCCTATGGGCTGTTCGTTATCGTGCGCATACTTCGAGAGGTTTAGTACCTTTTTGGAGTGGCTGGTGAAGCAGGAAGCAGGATGATGTTCAGTCTTATACTACCTGGATGATTTCTTGTTTGTGGGCCCGTCGGGATTTAATGTTTGCTCCATATTGTTACATACGATGGAGCATGTGGTGGCGTTGTTCGTGGTACCGTTAGCGCCCGAGAAGATGGAAGGGCCTGCCTTGACGGTAACATTTTTGGGCATCGTCATTGATGTTGTGCGTATGGAGTATCGGTTGCCGGAAAACAAGCTTCTTGATCTGAAGGAAACGGTCACTAGGGTACGTGGGGCAGGTAAAGTGCAGCTGCGTATGGTTCAGTCCCTGCTGGTGAAGTTGAATTTTGCCTGTCCGATTATGCCCATGGGGCGAGTGTTCTGCCGCCGGCTGGCCTTAGCTGTGGCGGGGGTGGCAGTACCACACCATTTAATTCGACTTTCGGCAGAAGTACGAGCTGATTTGGGGGTGTCGGAGGATTTTGTGGTTCAATATAATGGAAGGTTTGTGTGGATGGATGCAGTTGTTTCTAGCATGGATATGAAATTGCATACGGATGCCTCGAGAGCGCATGGATTTGGTGCATATTTTCAGGGTGAGTGGTGCGCTGGGACATGGCCGGAGGTTTGGAAGAAGGAGGGTTTGGTGACTAATTTGGCGTTGCTGGAATTGTTTCCCATTGTGATGGCAACGGATATTCGGGGCGACCATTTTCGCAACAAAAAGCTACGTTTTTGTTGCGATAACCTGGGCGTTGTGCAGGCCATGAACCAACAGACGGCTAATTCCCCTCCGGTCGTTAGATTGCTTTGCCATTTGGTGTTACGTTGTCTGGTCTTGAATGCTTGTTTTGTGGCTATTCATGTTCCTGGAATTCTTAACGACATTGCTGATTCTCTCTCTCGGTTTCAGTGGGACAAATTTCGGAGGTTGGCACCGGGTGCGTAGCGGCTGGGGAAGTCTTGCCCCATGTGGCTGTGGGATGTGGTTCACGGGTGCCGGTAGCATTGATACGTCAGTCCGTGAGTACTGCTACCTGGGTGCCGTATTCCAGGGTATGGGCCTGTTTGGGGGATTTGTTGTGCCGGGTGGGGATGCATGAGGCAGATGAGGCGCTGGGCTCCTTGCTGTTGTACTTAGTGGGTTTATCTTTTAGTGAAGGGGCTTCTTTTTTAGGAGGTTTCGCAGCGGGTGGCGGCTGTAGCCCTTTGGGGCATTTGTGATGTTTCTAAGTACTTTATTGATAGGCAGACCTTGAAGGGTTATCAGAAACAAGGTGTGCGGAGAGACTCTCGCCGGTCGGTGACTTTCGAGTTATTGGGATCGTTCAGTGGGTGTTTGGAACAGGTGTGTTCCTCTGGTTATGAGGTTTGCTTATTAAGGGCAGCTTTTTCTTTAGCGTTTTTTGGAGCGTTTAGAGTTTCTGAGTTGGTGGCGCGTAGTGGGTCAATGGTGGGCGGTTTGTTGTTGTGTGATGTGCGGATGGGGGAGGATTCTATGTTATGTACTATCCGGCGATCTAAAACTGATCAGACGGGCAAAGGTTTGAGAGTGGTATTGGCGCGTTTGGAGGGATCGTCCGTGTGTCCGGTTGCTTCTTGGTAGTGCGGCCGCGGGATGGCGCGCCTCTTTTGGTGCATGCGACTGGTAGTTTTTATCCCGGTATCAGTTTGTAGCAGTGTTTCGTAAATGCTTGGCCTCCTGGGGCATGGAGGCTCGGGAATTTTGTTCTTATTCCTGTCGGATTGGAGCGGCCACAGAGGCGTCTAGTTGGGGTTGTCTGACTCGGTGATTATGAGAATTGGACGATGGGAGTCTGCTAGATTTAATGGTTATGTTTGCCCTCAGTTGTTGTATTAGGTGGAGCATGGGGGTGGGTTGCATGTGGGATTGCATGTCATGTTTTGTTTACCGTTTTTCAGGAGCTGAAGGTTTTTCTGGCCTGGATTGTTGGCCACTCATTTGTTTACTGGGGTGCGCTGCGGGCTGATGTATGCCCAGATGGTCGTCAATTGGGTTTGGAGCGATTGGAGATGCAAGTACGGTGGCTGGGGCTTAGAAGCATGCTGTGGAAAAGAGTGCTGTCAGAGGTACAATTTTACGCGGGTCTGGATAGACGACCTGATGTTTTGCTCTTACACGTAGGGGGTACTGATATTGCGCTCAGGCCTTCCAGGGAAATAGTTCGGGATATAAAGCTGGATTTGTTCAGGCTCTGGTCAGCCTTTCCGGATATGTTAGTGATTTGGTCGGATATCCTGGCGAGACGAGCCTGGTGGTAGGCGCGTTCCGTAGATAGATTGAATAAGGTTAGGGCGAAGATAAACAAAGAGATTGCCTGTTTTGTTTGCCGGAACGGTGGTATTGCGGTGAAACACCGCAAATTGGAGTCGTTATTGGCGGAGATTCGCAGAGCCGACGGGGTGCATTTGAAAGCGATTGGTATTAACATATGGTGTCTGGGTTTGAATGAGGGTTTGGAGCTTGCCCTTCAGGTGTGGGGGGACGGGCGGCAGTAAGGTGTCAATGTAGCCCGTCGGTGGCGGCAGAAAATTGATGATAAGGTGCACGAAAATGGGCCGTGCATCGGATTGGTGTAAAATACACCATGTGGAGCTCCTGGGGGGATGGAGTCCCCAGGAGCAATTTACAAATTGTACACGGTGCCTTTGGAGACTGCCTGCAAGGAGCTTTTCCTCTCTCCCATAATTGACATATGCTATTATGTTATTATCGGTTATTATTGGTTATTTATATGTAATACGTATATATATTTATAATTATGCTGAATTTGCATATTTGGTTGAAAATGTTATTTAATAAATATGGCTGCTATGGCCTTTCACCACAACAGTTGTCTGAGTCTTATTCAGGGTTAAAGGTGAGGGGTCAGATTTTAGCCGACCGAAGTATTCGATCCTTTAAAGTCACATACAGTGATAACTCTGAGTACAGATAATGTAGTAGATGTCACCTGCAGTTATATGTAACACCACAGATAACACACAGTGATAGCTCTCTGAGTACAGATAATGTAGTAGATGTTACATGCAGTCCTATGTAACACCACAGATAACACAGTGATAGCTCTTTCCTATGTAACACCGCAGATATCAAACTCTGTTAACTATACCCACACAGGCACACAAACACACACACACACACACACACACACACACACACACACACACACACACACACACACACACATATATATATATATATATATATATATATATATACACACACACAGACACACAGAAAAATATACAAATACAGACACATACTGTATATAGGCACACATGACATACACATGCTGGAACATATATATACACACAGAGACATATTCACACAGAGACATATAGGCACTTACCCTCTCTCCTTGCTGACTTGCTGACAGGCTCACAGGTTTCTTACAGAGCCGGGCTGTGGGCGTAGCTTCCTTCTCTCGTCTTGCTGCCTCTGCTCCTGTTTCCTCCGTGGTGCAACGAGGAGCAGAGGCTTTAGAGATTAAACTACCTGCTCAGTGATGCCCCCTAAATACGGGGAGGCTGCAGCGCCCTGTGCACTCGCACAGGTCACACACCCCTAAGGCCGGCCCTGTAAGGACATTGGTCTCAACAAACCTCCGCATTTGGCGCATGTGCCCTGGTGATCAGGTAAGTGCTCCAAATTTGTACCAGTAGATAAAATGACTTAAATGGATTCACATGGTAAACAATAGAGGCGTATCTAGGGCTTTAGCACGGGGATCACAAAACAAATCGAAGTGGGCGTAAACCAAATGGACCCCCAATGCATGTTTACAACTGCAGAGGCCCATCCAATGGGGTCAGGCTAACGTATACAGCGTAGTTTGCTGTGCTCATCTGTTTCTGTAAACTTCCATAGAAGTGAATGGGTGTTACAGAAACAGCATAGCAATCTAGGCTGTTTCCGTAACTGCTACGCTGTTTATGTAACTTCACACAGTATAATGCCTCTATAGTGCCTCCCCAAACAGGAAAATTCCCTCATTATCCTGACGAACCATTGGTGAAACGCACGTCGGGTTTGTGGTGTTGTACCCTGGAATTGGTCCACTTTGGCTTGGATACCTCTGTGCTATATCGTGTATGTATCAATGTACTCCCGGGATGTGGTCTATATATTTTTATATAGGGGGTTAATACTATTGTATTATATTGCCTTTTCCTTCATTTATGTATACTATTTATTACTAATACTAGATTGAACATTCGCTTCTCCCCTGTAGTACTTATCTCTTTGATTTACGCTATTTTATGAGGCCATGACACAGTCTGTATATCCAGGTTACCCACCACATGTCTTTTATTCTTCTCTGTGAAGGTTTTGGTTTTATTCATTATGTACAGTATTAACATTTGTCTTTAAAATGATTTTATAAAAAAAATTGATATACCATTAATAAAATTAAACCCGTTCGCGTTGTTTATATAGGATTTGATTTAGGTACTGCGACAGGACCTATTTGCTATCTGTTTTTTTTTAGGCTTTACAGTATCATGCTCGTATAATGCCCCCATAGCTGCCTCACACACAGTATAATGCCCCCATAGTGGTTCCTACACAGTATAGTGCCTTTATAGCTGCCCCCACACACACACAGAATAATGCCCCCATCTGCCCCCACACAATATAATTTCCGCATATCTTCCACCATACTGGATAATGCCTCTATTGCTGCCCACACACAGTATAATGGCCCTATAGCTACTCCTGCACAGAATAATGTCCCCATAGCTGTCCCATACAGTATAATGGCCATATAGTGGCCCCCACACAAAATAATGACCCCTTAGTGTCCCTCACAAAGTATAATGCCCCTATAGCAGCTGACCACACAAAATAATGCCCCATAGGTGCCCCAACAGAGTATAATGCCCCTATAGAGCCTTCCCGCACAGTATAATGCTCCTATAGCTATTCCCCACATAGTATAATGCCCCTATAGTGGCCCCACACACAGTATAATATCCCTATAGCTGCACCTACACAGTATAATGACCCTATAGCTGTCCCCACACAGTAAAATGCCCCCATAGCTTCCCTTATGCAGTATAATGCTCCTATAACACCCCCCCCCACAGTATAATGCCTGTTTTGTACCTAATTAAAAAAAAATACTCACCCAACCCTGTTCCCACAACTAGTGGAGGAGATCCCGCTGCTCTTCCGGTCTGTGCTCCATGTAGCATGGCACAGGCAGGTGTGATGTCTTGACTCCATCTCGCCTGTCTACCCTGAGCTGCTTATGGCCGGCATTACATAGTGAATGGTGGAGCAGGGAGCTCACGACTCCCTGCTCCACCATTGGATACAACTGTATCTGCGTCTTGAGGTACTGCAGCTCATCCCATTAAATTGAATAGAGCGGTCTGCAAAGTCAGGTACAGCTGCTCGTATGGAGTACTGCGGCTCCTTCATTTTGCTGATCAGGGGTTCTGAAGGTCAGTCCTCTACCGAAACATTGATGACATATTCTAAGCAATATTACTTCTGAACGGTGATGTATCTGGTGCATAAGATATTGTAGAACAGATGTACATGCAGCCCTAGCTGTACCATTTTGTCTGATCAATGGGACGATTGTCAAGGACTATGTGATGCACAATATTAAAAGTTGTTACTACCATTAAAAACTGGAATTAATATTGCTGCTTTTAGCCTTGGTTTGGTTACTTTTTATTGTGCAAGAAAATATTCTGGGCACTTGTCTTGGATCTTAACAAAGGCCCTAATTTGGGAGGTATTAAATAACATTCCATAATAAACTTGCCCTACCCTGTGACACACATAATATAGTCAGTGTATACCAACAATGAACTCTGTGTAGAAGAGATAAGAACTTTAACTACAGATTACACGACAAAATTTCACTGTAACATGCGTCAGTTTAATAAGAACATGAATGACGCTTTTCTCACTGTTAATGTATGTTTTATGCAAATGCACTGTACAAAGGGTCCTAAATTTTAATCAAAGTAGCATCTCTTCCTGCTATTAACAATAGCATTTCCTTGTGTTATGTCCTGTTGAAATCTAGATGGAAAGAATCTGCTATGGGCTCTTTAGTATTTTCCCTATGAACTGTAATAATTAGAATTTACTGAATTTATGTCTATAGCTAAATGAAACAGTGAAAATAATCTAAGCAAAAATTAAATGAATTAATATTAAAGTATATAGACACTATGGAGTTAATGTAGTAAGTCTGGCGCTCCATACCCCAGCCTTAATAGAAATTAAGTTGGAGTAAGATATGAAACACTTTTTAAGAGGTGAGTGCCTCTTAATAAATTTGTCAATCCTCCGGCTGGCCGTACGCCACAATTGTGGCTCAATGACTGCGGCCGTCATCCAACCCCCATAGGCAAAAAAAACGAAAAAAAACCAAAACATGCTAACCTCACCACACCTCTTTTTCCCCTCCGAATCCACTCAATGTTCCAGTGCGGCTCATAACAGGTCAAAATCTTGAACAGCGTCAGGGCCCAATATGCGATGCAGCACTGAACGTCTTAACGCTGCCGGGTGTCAGTACGTTGTATGAGCTGCAGTATGCTAAGGGAGCCAAATGGGAGAAGAGGAGTAGTTAAATTTGCATTTTTTTTTTTTATTTAATTTTTTATTTTAATAATAATTGTCCGATTGAGGGGTTGAAGGGTAGCCCCAGCACAGGCCTCTACCTTGCTAAGCCCCGCAGAGCTGCCATAGATTTCCACTATAATTTACGCCAGTTTACTGGCATAAATTATAAGAAATTTTGTCCCCTTTTGCAAAGTCATTCCCGCTTTTCACAAAAGTGGCAAGGGCGGTATAAAAAAGGACAAAAGTTGTATTTTGCACTCCAAAATGCGACTTTTAGGCCCTTTTGCGACTTTCGTACGCCAGAAAACTGGTGTAGAATGGTTGATAAATTCCACCCGTACGTGGCCAAAAGTATGTGGATACCTGACCATCACTCCCCACTCTAAAACCAAGCGGGTGCTAATATGGTGTTGGGGCTCTGTTTGCGGCTATAACAGTCTCCACTCATCTGGAATTGCTTTCCATAAAATTTTGGAGAGTGTGTGTGGGAATATGTGCCTTTTCAGCCAAAATAGCATTTGTGAGGTCAGATTGTTGGAAGAGATGGTCTGGCTTGCAATCGACGTTCCATTTCATCCCAAAGGTGTCTAGTAGGGTAGAGGTAAGGGCTCTGTGCGGGCCACTCAAGTTACTCCATAAAAAACTCTTCAAGCAATGTCTTTATGGACCTTGCTTTGTGCACAGTCAACAGTCATGCTGGAACATGCCTTCCCCAAACTGTTCCCACAAAGTATCATACAATTGTCTAAAATATCTTTGTATGCTGAAGCATTAAAAGGGTATTCCGGTTTTAACAAGTTATTACCTATCCACTGGATAAAAGATCGCAGTTAGATTTGTAGGGTGTATAGACCGCTTGGTGTGGGTCTTGTGTCCCCTGTTCTTCTTAAGCTTCACTTCTGCGTCGAAGTTGCGCTCCTTGGTTCCGTCAGTTCTTTCGGTCAGGGGAACCCATGAACGGAAACCATAGCTTCCATTTGCATTACCATTGATTTCAATGGTAATGCTTCCGTTGCTAACCCCAATGCAGGACCGCGAGCCAATAGGAGTTGAATTGAGTGGTGATCGAGCATGCCCCCTGCCACTCCATGCAAAGTCTATGGCAGTGATGGAAACTGTATGTATACTTTCATTTTATTTATAAATCTTGTTCTATCATTTAACACATGATTGCTTTTAGGTTCAAGAAAAAGCCTAAAAGTTCCTTTTTTATCAAGTTGAAATGTTTTTTTTCCGTGTACAAGTCTGCAAGTTTCACATCCACATTTCTGCTTTACATCAATATGTTTTTCATAATAAGCCATAGACACAATCTGAAAACATTTCCATTTCTATAAATGTAAGCAGGCATAAAAAACATGTTACTAGAGGGATCAAGACCAGCTTGGTCCAGTTCATCACCAGCTCAATCTATTGACAGCTGATTGACCAATAGACTCCCTCCTGTCTTTTACAGTGGCACAATTCATAGAAATCTAAATGTCCACTATTCTTCTTTCAACGACAACTGCAGCCCACAATTGAGTCTGTGTATACCAGTATTTCTATGGAACTATTGAAATCTTTTAGAGAACCCATTCCTTGAATTTGCCCTGATTCTTAAGGCTGTGTTAAGGGTTAGTTTTGTGACACTGTATCAAATATCTATAGATGTAACTACTTAAAAACAACTTCAATTGTGGTGTACAATTTATTAGTAGTTCATATAAAACTTCCAAAGACGTTTTTCAGCACAATAGTTTCTTGGTGCACAATACTTCTCATAGCTGGTGCAGAACATAATTTTTAAAACAGGGGGCAGGGGTTGGGGGCTAATTTAAATCACCCACTGAGTAACATGAATATCTTCCTTCCCTTCTCTGAAAGGATCTACAGCAGCCTCATAATATGCACTGCCACAGAACCACTTTAGGAGAAGGGAAGGTGTTGAACCGCCTTTTTCTGTAGGTCATGCAGCAGCTGGAATGTTCATTACATTGCATATATTACCCCTACTACTGAACTCATCAGAGACTTCTAATATTCACATAATTTAAAGAATGGAGTAAATTATCTATTATTTTAGAAGTACATATAGATTATAATAAATAATTTATACTAGGCAGAAGCAGTTACAACACTGATATACTTCTTTTTGGAAATTAATATGCTTATTTCCAGTAAAAAAAATTGCAATATTTTCAGCTGATCAATCATTTTTGCTATATCACAAAAATCTAATTCCTTAAATTCCCCTATTGCTCTACATCAGGGGTGGGGAACCTTTTTTCTGCCAAGGGCCATTTGGATATTTATAGCATTTATTTGCGGGCCATACTAAATTATCAACTTAAAAATTTGCTTGCTATATTTGGTCAAATATTTAATTTACTCCACCCTAATGTGATGACTGCAACTGCTTCTCTTTGGTGAGGCGTGTGATGTTAGCCGGTATCGATGATGATATGTCGGTGAGTCTGGAGTGCAGTCCACTCTTAGCAATTGTAAGTTTTGAAAAGAACTGCTCGCAGCAGTAAGTTGACCCGACTTACTTACTTAAAGGGGTTTTCCCATCAGGGACATTTATGACATATCCACAGCACAGGATATGTCATAAATGTAACATAGATGTGGGTCCCACCTCTAGGACCTGCACCTATCTTTAGAACGGGGCCCCCTAAACCCCGTTCTACCTCTCTGTATTCTGGCTGATTTCCGACCATGAAGAAGAACACAGCGTAGCTCGCTGAGCTGCGCTTTTTCCGTAACTCCTATAGTAGGGAATGGCAGTTACGGAAGCAGTGTAGTATGCAAGTTAGGCTGTTTCCGTAATTACTACTCAGTTCTCTGGGACTTACGGAAACAGCGTAGCTCAGCGAGTTACGCTGTTTTCTTCTTCATTGTCGGAAATCACACAGTTTAGCCACAACACAAAGAGGTAGAATGGGGTTTAGGGTGCCCCGTTCTAGAGATAGATCTGGGACCCAGAGGTGGGACCCACATCTATCTGACATTTATGACATATCGTGTGGATAGACCATAAATTCCCTTGATGAAAATAAAAAAAACCTTTAAGTCACTTGACCTCACTTCGATTGAGTAGGGCGGGCAGATGGAGCCAAGGAGGGAATGACACGGCGGCAGCGCTGGTCAGAGTGATGTCGGGGCGTGCTGTGACAGGAGTGGACCAGTCCAGTCACCTGACCTCATGTCACTGACTCAGGTCAGATGACCGGACTGGTCCAATCTTGGGCTGGCACGCACTGACCTCACTCAGACCGCCGCCGCCATTCTTGTCTCCGTCCTCCCTTTTCCTGCTCCTAAATGCGAGTGAGTAGGGCGGACAGAGCCAAGAAGCGAATTACGTGGCGGCAGCGGCGGCCAAGTGATCTCGTGGGCCTTATACAGCCCGCGGGACAGACGTTCCTCACCCCTGCTTTACATGCTGTCACATTTGGTTTCATAATTCCTTATATGTCCCTGTATAGCTTCATATACCCATTATAGTGTCTGTTAGAGTAAAACATAATGCTATCACTATGAAAGCTTTGTCCACACTTATGAAATTATTGATAATTTCTAAGTAGATAAAGCAAGTAGCTAAATTTACGGCAGAGCATCGGTAATCAGATATATGGCAGTGAAATTAACAGTGTCTTGGTCATAGCACTAGAAAAGACAGACATTAACTGTTTCCAATGGCAGAGACAGAAAACATGCTAAATAACCACAATTTCCACAATTTTACATAACCACAAGCATCTATTTATGTCCTCTCATGCAGATCATGGGACATCAGGGTAAGATATATGGTATGTGTAGTAGTTGACTTATTTGACAGACAGCTATCTCCCCTGAATAACCCATAAACTTGCATGCTTGGGTCCACTAAGAATGTATGTTCATTATCATAGAGAGAGGAGTGTAAGTAGCTGCCAGACAACTCTAGTACCACTTATTTCATAGGACACAAAGGTTTAGATGTGTTAATTTCCAACTTGTCCTATCCTTGTTTTCTTGGACAGCAGATGTAGGGAGGTTAAACTTCTCATATACAAACTACATGGTCTGCAAATCCCATCAAAATCAGGTTCCATTGAACTTTTTATTGTGGATACTAGGTGCGACCGGCTAACTGCCTCTCGAAAGCCATAATATTTGCTACATGCCATTGAAGAGTCTTCATCATGGAAGCCCCATGCATGTAAACTCAATCATGACCCCAATCCCTATGTAGCACCGATGGCTGTGGACCGCTGGCATCTCCCCTCCCATCCCCCGGCGGCCGCAACCATCAGTTTGTTTGCACTCATCGCCGGTGTCCCAGGGGAGGAGGGAGATGCCAGCGGTGAGTATAAACATACTGAGGGTTTGTGGCTCTCTGCTTCCGTGTCCGTTACCAGTCAGTATCCTGCATCCTGTAACCTGTGGCCATGACCAGTCGGCATCTTGTGCCCTGTACCCTGGTCCTGCTTCCAGTAATCCGGCACCTGCTTGCTTCCCGTAATCCGGCACCAGCCTGCTCCGCAGGCTTGTATTAAGTGTGCCCAAAATAAAAATCGCGCCATTTATAAAAGTTCCTGATTGGAAAACCCCTTTAACCGGTACAGCAAGTCCTCTAATTCTGCATCTGTACCCAGGGGTCTTTAGATGTATTTAAAGTCAAGGAGATTCTGGACTACAAGAAATCATGTGTCTTGTACCCTAGTCCTGCTTCCAGTAATCCGGCACCAACCTGCTTCCAGTAATCCGGCACCAGTCTGCTTCCAGTAATCCGGCAACAGCTTGTATACACTATCTGCTATCTGCCTGTATTCAACTGCTACCAAGGTACCATCTACCTGTGACTGTTTTACACCTGTCTGGCCAGCAGCTGCTCCATTCCGGCAGAGTAGCCCAGTGGATCCACAACCCCATTGGAAATTACAGTTTGCTCAGGCCATGGAGCCCGCTGGCAAGCCCAAGACTGCTGTTCAAGTCACCAGGAGGATCCACAACCACATTGGACGTTACATCCTATTACCCCGACAATGCCTCCATAACACGTACAAAATGGTGCTAACTTACCGATATTCCACACTGCAGTGCACATAAAATGGAGGTCAGTAGAATCAGTCCAGTGATAACATCCACATGGAATTGCCCATACCATTGTGTTCAACACATAGAATTACCAGGGCCATATTTACAGCTCACTCTGCCCTGCGCGCTAAGCTTGAATACGCCCCCATCAAAGGCCCATTTACACTCGTCAATTATTGTCATGATTCGCTAGTTTTTGAGTAATTGTAATGATAATTGGTCAGTGTCACCTATCAGGTCAACTATCATTTATTCTGATGTTGTAAAAATAATTTTAACCAGTGAAGCGATTAATAAATGTAAATGCCGCTCATAGTGACTATTACACAAGGCATTCCTGCCTAACGCACAGACGGGACCTGGTGCTCAGTGGTGTGGACTGGACTGAATTGTGAATATGTAGACATAGATAAGCCTCATCCCAAATAATAAATATAGTGACTAAATATTACCACCATACAGTGACAAAAAAATGCTGCCATAAAGTGACTGAATAATACCACCTTACTGTTACTAAATAATGCCATTATACTGTGACTAAATAACACCACCTTAAAGTGACTGAATAATACCCCCATGCTGTTACTGAACAAAACACACTACAGGAATATCAAAATTACTACCGTACTTTAAGTGCATATTACCACTTTACTGAGACTGAATACAGTGATTATATTGTGGTTAGAAACCACACAGGTGGTCTTCATAGTATCACCACACTGCACACTGGACAAATTAATAGAATACTGATCAGACGCAGTCAAAGCAGAATAAAGAATTAATTTCAGAAACTCATAGGTGATGTCTTCTCGGATTGGAGTTGTTAATTTTCCCTAACCTCTCAATCTGGCCCCTGCCGCCATGACACTTCTGCCCACTAGAACTCGTTTCTTCAGTTTGCCGATCTTTGACTCCATGCTTTCACAGCACATCCCCACCCTCTTAAAAAACAAACAAAAAAAAAACATCCTGCTGCTCTCTTGAATAGTGCCATCATGCTGTTACCCCTGATAATGTGTCTGTTTTACTGCACAGTGTACTGCACTAAAAGACAGTGCCTCACAGTAAATAGTGCCATACACATAGTACTCCCTTTAGAGTGCCCTACAGTAAATAGTGCCATACAGATAGTTCTCCATACTTAATAGTTCCATAATACAGATAGTACACCATATAAAATTGTTCTATATAGATATTGAACCCAAGTGCCCCATGTAAAACTTGCAATGTATAGTGCACCACATAAAATAAGGCCATAAATAGTGTCCAGGAAATATAACAGTAAAGGAGACGCAGAGCTAAATTAGCTGTGCAGAAGAAAACAGTGAAGGGGATACGTTGCGGCTCCGTCATTCTAAGGATCAGTCGGGTCTCAGTGGTCCGACTTACC
Organism: Rhinoderma darwinii; assembly: GCF_050947455.1. Classification (NCBI taxonomy): domain Eukaryota; kingdom Metazoa; phylum Chordata; class Amphibia; order Anura; family Rhinodermatidae; genus Rhinoderma; species Rhinoderma darwinii. The sequence goes on from NC_134687.1 coordinate 340,262,470, forward strand.
ACCGATCATAAAGTGATGGCATGTCCTTGCGACATCACTTTTTATAAAATGAGAATAACCGTTAAAGAGAATCGGTCACCACAATGCTGTATGTGTTTAGATTAATCAATTTATAATATAATAAATATATTCTAAACCTCTCCAAAAGCCTTCTTCTTTGAGAAGACTAATCCTTGATGTAGACCAGATTTTTGGTGACGGATTTTACTTCCATGATATGCAATATGCAAAGATAGTATGGAGATCTGAGGTGAGTTGGGGCTCTGTGGTTGTCTGTAACGTCCGTGGTCACTGACCACAAACTCCTTCCATCCAGTCGACGCCCTTCTCTCAAGAGATGTCTGCACATATGGCCGTTCTTCTCCACAGTGACCACCAGGGTGCGCTCACGATCTCAGTCCAGACTTAAGAAGCCAGAGCTTACGCATGTTGGAGATTGAGCTAATTGTTCACAGAGCACCCTGGGCTATAAGAAGGTCCCAGCTCCATCCTCCCACGCCTGAGCGTTGTCGTATTCCAAGTTTGTCTTGCAAATGGTCCCCTAGTGTTTCCTGCTCCCAGTGTTCCCTGTTCATGTTTACTGCAACCTGATCTAGTGCCGTGCTGAGCTGTAGCCGTGCTGTATACCACGCCTGTCCTGCTTCTCCACGCCTAACGTCTACCTGCTGCCTAGTTCCTGCCAAGCCTGCCCTGCTACTGTCCGAGCTGCCACAGGTACCCTATATGAACTATAGACTCTGACCTGCGCCCTGTTGGCCAGCTGCCATACCGCCAAGGCGGTACGGCCCAGTGGGTCCACGAACCCTACGTGACAGTGTCTCTTTATGTGTTAGAGGGGGGCAGGGCCAGGTTGACACTGTGTACAGGGGCACTTGGCAGGCACTGTGTATTTGGGCACTGAGGCCAGCACGTGGCACTTTTTATGGGGGCACTGGGCAGACAGTATTTAAGGGAGTACCAATTAGGCATTGTTTAAGCAGGCTTTTGGCAGTCACTTTTAATGGGTGCACCTAGTAGGCACTGCTTGGGGGGCAGTTGGCAGGTTCTGCTCAAGGGGCATCTGGCAAGCACTTTTTATGGGACCAGCTTCGCTGCCATTACTATGAAGATACTGTGTCTTAATGGGTAACTATGGCATCTTAAATATTTACGTGTGTTTGCAGTGCTAAAGGGTATGCGTTGCCAGAGAAAGAATAAGAGATATTCTGCCAGAGCGGAGTGATGTGTTACAAAACAGAGGAGCAAAAAGATGTTAGGGCAGATTCACACGAACGTTGCGTTTTTGCGCGCGCAAACAACGCAGCGTTTTGCGAGCGCAAAAACCATTTGACAGCTGCGTGTGTCATGCGTGTCTGATGCGCGGCTGCGTGATTTTCGCGCAGCCGGCATCATAGAGATGAGGCTTGTCAACGCCCGTCACTGTCCAAGGTGCTGAAAGAGCTAAATCTTTCAGCACCCTCGACAGTGAATGCCGAACACAACAGCGAAAAACCTGTAAAAAAAAAAGATAAAGTTCCTACTTACCGAGAACTTCCCGGCCGTTGCCTTGGTGACGCGTCCTTGGTGACGCGTCCTTGGTGACGCGCCTCTCTTGACATCGGGCCCCACCTCCCTGGATGACGCAGCAGTCCAAGTGACCGCTGCAGCCTGTGATTGGCTGCAGCCTGTGCTTGGCCTGTGATTGGCTGGAGCTGTCACTTGAACTGAAGTGTCATCCCGGGAGGTCGGACTGCAGGAAGGAGACAGGAGTAATCGGTAAGTTAGAACTTCGGGTTTTTTTTACAGGTTAATGTATTTTGGGATCGCAAGTCACTGTCCATGGTTCTGAAACAGTTTAACTCTTTCAGCACCATGGACAGTGACTATCTCCTGACGTCGCGTACCGATAATTTTTTTGCCGGGATCGGCCAAAACGAGTTTGGCCGAACCCGGTGAAGTTCGGTACGCTTGTCCGGCTTCGCTCATCGCAAAGACACTCCGTTTGGATGTTCGGAAACAGAAAAGCACGTGGTGCTTTTCGGTTTTCATTCATCCTTTTCACTGCTGTTGCGCGAATCACGCTCGTCCCACGGAAGTGCTTCCGTGTGGTGCGCGTGATTTTCACGCACCCATTGACTTCAATGGGTGCGTGATGCGCGAAATACGCAGAGTTATTGAACCTGTCGCGCTTTTTGCGCAGCAGACAAACGCTGCGCAAAAAGCACGGACTGTCTGTACTGCCCCATAGACTTGTATTGGTCCATGCGTGCCGCGTGAAAACCACGCGGCCCGCACGGACCGAATACACGCTCGTGTGAATCCCCCCTTAAAGTTGCAAACTCTGTAGCTGCAAGAAGCCATTTATGATATGATCCAATGAGAGAAAGAAGTTAGGTAAAGCAAACGACAGCAATCGGAGAAGTCATTGACTGTGAGCTATTGAATTGAATTGCTTTTTAATTGCACTTGATCAGTACCATATTACTGTGCATTCTCTAGTTTGTGATGATGCCCTGCAGACCACCTCTATGACATATATTCAGCCATTGTATAGAGGTATTAATCAGTAAATGTATAGTGGTATTATTCGGTCACTGTATAGAGAAATTAATCAGATACTGTATGATACTATTATTCCGTTACTGTGTGGAGGTATTTTTGAGTCAATGTTTGGCATTATTATTTTATTACTATATTTCAGTATTTTTTAATCACTGCATGGTTGTATTGTTCAGCTACTGTATGGATGTTATTATTTGGTCACTATATGAGGTTATTATTCAATCACTGTATGACGGTATTATTTTGAGGTATAATTAACACATTGACCATAAAGATAAAAGTGCCTGTGATGGGTGACAAATTTGTGGGTGGTGATAAGGGAGGATACCTGAAACCTGTTGTGCAAGCTACTGCTCCATATTGCCCCAAGGTGCTCTAGATGTTTCTAAAATTCTAGCAACTTTGCACACCAAAACATGCCATGTGTACATGAAGGGCAAAATTCATTTTTGCTTATAGGGAGACTAGCAACAACAGAGTTTCCTATTGTAATTGTTCATTAGAGAATTTGTCAGGCTTCACAATAAATACTTATTGGGCCACTTTGTTTGCTAAATAGTGACCCAAATGTACTCTAGTTGCTGTGATTGCTAGGGAGAGCAAGATGGTGGACAGGCCAATGCGTCTCAAAGTTTTTTATATCGTGTTTTTGCTAATTTTCTACATGCATTTTTCTTTGCATCTTTGAAGCCCTAAGCCTATTGAGAAAAACGCCAGAAAAAAACCCACTATTAGAACATGCTGTATTTTGATAAAAATACCACTGACCCCAAAACGCTCCAAAAACACCAAAAACCAAAACGATGTGTATGTAAGATTTCTCATATTTCACTGTAGACTTTTAACTAACATCTGGCAGCGGCGTTTGACAAAAACGTAAAACGGTGTAAAAAAGCTGTGTATGAAACCGGCCTTAGTTCTGCGTCAGGAACACATATATTTGCTGCCCTGGTAGTATAAGATTTAATGTAAGCTGAGATGTTCTGATGGATGTTCAGAGCTTCCTTCTATGCTATTTAGCAGGCCTCTAGCTATGCCTTCTCAGAATCGAGTCTTGATAGGAACTCATCCAGAAATGCCTTCAATTTCAAACCCTGCTCAGATAACCATTTGTTATTTTACCCATCTATGTTGTGCTAGCAGAAGCAACCAAGCGACTGCCAACGTTATTGAGCAGACCTTCTGACCGGATCATTGCATAACCCCCCTTGCTATGTATTTTATACTAGAGAGATTCCAAATTGTATCAATATTACTGCCATTTAAACAAATTCAATTATATAAACTATTTCTACTGTCCTCACTTAGATTCTGATAGCAGAGCCAATCTATATATGTATAGGCCTTAAAAGAAAACTCCAGAAAATATAATGGGGTTTCCCATTGCAATTACTCATTACAGAGCCTTTCTGGCTGTAACTCAGGATCTATCTATCTATCTATCTATCTATCTATCTATCTATCTATCTATCTATCTATCTATCTATCTATCTATCTATCTATCTATCTATCTATCTATCTATCTATCTATCTATCTATCTATCTATCTATCTATCCATCCATCTATCTATCTATCTATCTATCTATCTATCTATCTAACTATCTATATCTATCTATCATCTCCTGTAAAATGGTGCTTAAAGGTGAACATAGTGGCATAGCTAGGTAGGCTACCCAGGCACTTTCCCCAGGCTCAGCATTAGGATAGGACCCACTGAGGCCGCCTCCACAGTTAAAGAAAATACGAAATAACCGGTCGTTTACAAATAAAAAATGGTAAGTAATACTTGACCTCTGTGCTTCTTCAGATGCGGGCACCATCGCACTGGGCACCGTGTACGCAATTTCTTGACGCTGGATAGCGTCAGGACCCAGTGCAGCGGCGCCGGAAACAATGAGGAAAAGTATGTAGTCTGTCTTGGGTCTAATATTTTTTTATTTTTGGTCTGGTCTGAGGTGTGTTTATTTAGGGGTATGGTCTCAGGTCTGATCAATTTAGGGTGTCCGGTCTAGGCTCTGAATTAATTTAGGGATTTTGTGTCTATGTGAAATTATTTATGGCTCTAGTCTGGAATTTCAATTTATTGTGGGGTCTTCTGCAGTGGTGCTATTTAAGAAATACAGTATATTGCACATTTTATGTGTGCAATATAGCACCACTATAGTCCAAATTGTAACTGCAGTCCTGCCTCTGTAAATAAGGAACCATTTTAACACTTTATTTTAATGTAACTGTATTACCACTTCAAATGTGTGTGTGTGTGTGTGTGTGTGAATATATTGCATGGTTTTCGTGACGACCGATTCCCTTGTTGGGGGCATGATATGAAATGGCTGTTCCCTGGACGGTCTCTAATGCTCCTCCCTCTTGAATGTGATCTGTGGTCTTTTAACCAGTACCGTTCTAAGATCGTGATCCTCCAAAAGAATTCACCAATATTTCTCAAAGACATCTTTGACTTCTTTATGAGCTTCATCAAAGACGCCAATAATTCTGATCTGTATTTCCTAAGTCTTGACCCTTTTTGAGACTAGAAGGGTACTTGTGTTATCATTACTGGCCATACCAAGGGCTTCCCTGAGTATACCATCAGGGTAACGTCTGTCAAGGAAACAAAATATGAGGTCATTTGCTTGTCTAATGAAGGATTTCTCAAATGAACAGTTTCTTCTGATGTGGAGGTATTGTCCCTTAGGAATCCTTTTTTTCTATGGAATATAGGGAATACTCTACCATCTCAAGAGACTGTTGCTTTTCTGAAAACCTGAGTGGCAATGTAACCCCTAGGGCCACATTTAAGGAGTACATCAAGAAATGACAGTATGTTCCAGCATAAAGAAAACCTCAGTCCAATTTCATTATGGTTAATCTACAAGACGAACTCCTACAATTTTATTTGTGTTTCCAACCACATTATAAAGATGTCGTCCATGAAGCTCAGCCAGAGGCATGTGGATTCATGCCACTGGCTGAGACCGACAGAGAACACAACATTTGTCTTCCACCAGCCAGGAGCAGATTAGCATAAGTGGGTGCACATGGACTGCCCACAGCTGTGCCCCTGAACCGGTGGTAATAGCATCCATTAATAAAAAAAAAAAAGCTTGGTTAAGACTAACTCGAGTAGAACTAGTACAAATTGATTGTGTTTTATAGGAATAACTCAAGAGTAGAGCCAGATTTCCGTCTCCCCAATGTTCACTGACTGACGGAGGTGTCCCATTCAAGTGCTACCTTGCTTAGCCCTGATCATTGTCATTATATTTCCTTTCTAAGTATCATTGTATAGGTGCTTTAATTTAATAATGTAGTTATAAATAAAAGCTTATTTAACTTATTCAGCCTTCCCTAGGATTTACAAATTCTTTGCTGACATGCCAGCAGTGATGACATGCTGTAATGGTGCGTGATCACTGCAGCCAATCACTGGCCGAAATGGTCACGTACTGTACTTAGTGGTATCACCACTCCGGTATAGCAATTCTGGCAAGTTTTGGCAGCAGGGGATGTGTCACTGCATAACAACGCTGTTCTAAAAAAAAAAACTAGGTAACTAATCATGTGGGAACAGTAATGGTGGCTATATTGGTTGTCATTCCTGATTTCCCTGAAACATACACAACAAAAAAATTCTGAATATAATTTTAAGACAGAAGAGGACGACTCCAGTATATAAGGCCAAAACGTGATGTAGGGATGATTCAGATCCCACAAAGTGTCTCTAATCTTGTTTTGTTCGCATTTTATATATGGTGTTAGAATATGGCGTATTATGTTGTGCACTGTCTGTTTAAAATGCAGTGTGTTGTCCTTAACCAGCTTTTCTCCAGGGAGCTGTAGGAAGACATGTTGGGCCAGTATTATTTTGCTGTAATGCTGTTTGAAGCTGAACCAAATTTGTACCAATGTCTACCAACGTGTACCAAAGTTTAAGAGACTGTGCCTTTTGTGGATCCTGAGAAGTGTTGCTGTCTGCTTGTGTCCGTGTGTGAGAACAAAGATGGCCTAAGAAAAGTGACTTTGTTTTTATGAATTCCTGGTCTCCGTTTCATGTTTCTGAGACTAACCTGCACATTGGCCTTACACCATCTTGGCCTACATTACAATGTCAACATAGCCTAACACCTGTAAAACTGGCCTTAGGGGAGAAAAAAATCCCTCTCTCTCTCCTCTGTTTCATCATTGTTGAGTGAGGTACCCTTTCAATTTCCCATCTTTACTTGTTGCATTCATGTGACACCACTTTTTTCTGGTCCCTATTTTTTTTATATAAGACCCTTTGAGTCTACTGTATTCTGTTGTTCTTATGTTGTCTGTAAAAATGAGGGCAAAAACAATGTTAGCGCCCCCCCCCCCATTACAGAGATTGAATCCTATAATGCTAATTTGGAATAGGAATTTAAATTGTGACATTATAATAGGTTAAGTGACATGTTATCTGCTTTCCTTATATGAAGTTCCCTATAGTTCCTGGTCATGCAGCAGCAGTTACTATGTGTTTAGGAGCTGATAAACGTTCTTATATGTTACTGTGTTAGGAGGTGTCCATACAAATAACAAAAATAAACAAAAACACAATGACCACAAGAAAAATGTTTTTAATTACATTTTATTGAAATAGCTATAATCAACATTGTGATGAAAATATTACTGGCCCTTTAACTAAAAAAAAAAAAAAAAAAAAAAAGTTCACAGTCACTCTCAGGTGAGCCCTGGCGGAAACCACAGAACATGTGGTCATTCTGTCAAGTCCACCATTGTTCTGAGTTGAAAGTGATCCAAAAGGATCCAAAGGAGGGCGAAGAAACCCCCTTGAGAATTATACCTCAGGGGAAAAAAATCCTTCTCGACCCCATGTGTGGTGATCGGATATCACCCTGGATCACCTCTGTCCTGCTGCATATTGCTGTATATTTGCATATAATTAGCTCACAATGGAAAAAAGCTAAATATATAATCTAATAGAACAATACATACTCTGCTCCTAAGAGCTTACAATCTAATATAATAATACATACAGTACTTTGCTCCTAAGAGCTTGCAATTGTAAAGGATCTGCCAGGCACAGCTTCGGGGTTAACTCCCATAATTAATCAGTCAGCACCTGAATCTACATCCCTGAGACTGACTCCAGCTTCCACCACTCAGGCTGGCAGGCTTAGGAGTGGGAGAGCCTATAGCAACCTGGCCAGACTCAGCTACCTCCCGCCCTCGGTCTATTTAAGCCTGCCCTTCCTGTCCCTCGGTGCTTGTGATTCTTTTCTTGTTTCCTGGCCCAGCTACAGCTCCTTCTATTTTGATCCTGCTCCATACAGACCCTGGCTTACTGACTACTCTTCTGCTCTTCGTTTGGTACCTCGCACACTCCTGGCATGACTCGGCTCGTTCACCACTCTGGTTGCTCACGGTGTTGCCATGGGCAACTGCCCCTTTCCCTTGCTTGTATTCCCTTGTATGTTTGTCGTGTTTGTCGTGCACTTACTGAGCGCAGGGACCGTCGCCCAGTTGTACCCCGTCGCCTAGGGCGGGTCGTTGCAAGTAGGCAGGGACAGAGTGGCGGGTAGACTAGGGCTCACTTGTCCGTTTCCCTACCCCCCGTCATTACATAATCACAAGCCCATACCTAGTCTACCCTGGTCCCTGACACCACTATGGACCCCCGTGAGACCCTGGCTCAGCAAATGCAGGGTCTCTCCCTACAGGTCCAGGCCCTGGCTCAGAGGGTCAACCAGCCTGATGCTACCTTGGTAGTTCCCCTCACCTCACCTCTTGAACCCCACCTCAAGTTGCCCGACCGGTTCTCAGGGGACCGGAGGGCTTTTCTCTCCTTTCGGGAGAGTTGTAGGCTTTACTTTCGTTTAAAGCCTCATTCCTCAGGTTCTGAGAGCCAGCGGGTGGGTATAATTATGTCCCGGCTCCAGGAAGGGCCTCAAGAGTGGGCCTTCTCCTTGGCTCATGACGCCCCTGAACTTTCCTCCGTTGATTGTTTCTTTTCTGCTCTCGGACTTATTTATGACGAGACTGACAGGACTGCCTTTGCCGAGAGTCAGCTGGTGACCTTACGTCAGGGCAAGAGACCTGTTGAGGAGTATTGTTCTGACTTTAGGAAGTGGTGCGTAGCTTCTCGGTGGAATGACCCTGCCTTAAGGTGCCAGTTTAGGTTGGGTCTGTCGAATGCCCTGAAAGACCTGCTAGTTAGCTATCCCTCTTCTGACTCCCTAGACCAGGTTATGGCTTTAGCGGTACGACTTGACCGACGTCTCAGGGAACGACAACGTGAACGTTTATGTGTTTTCTCCTCCGACTCCCCCATGATGCCTCCCGAAGTTCCGTTGCTTCGTTCCTCCCCAAAAGACTCAGAGATACCTATGCAACTCGGGGCCTCCGTGTCCCCCCAACAACGTAGAGAATTCCGCAGGAAGAATGGTCTCTGCTTCTACTGTGGGGATGACAAGCATCAAGTGAACAACTGTCCTAAGCGTAAGAATGCAGCCAGAGAACTTCCGCACCTAAGTGATCATCTGGGGGGGGGGGTTACTTGGGCGCACAGGTATTTCCCGTAAATAGGAAACGTACTAAGATCTTGCTTCCCTTTCAGGTCTCTTTTGGTGGTAGGTCTGCTACCGGCAGTGCCTTCGTGGATTCAGGGTCCTCTACTAATATCATGTCTGTGGAATTTGCTATGTCTCTTGCTATGCCTCTGATTGATTTGCCTAAACCTGTCCCGGTAGTGGGTATCGACTCCACTCCTCTTGCTAATGGTTATTTTACACAGCATACCCCTGTTTTTGAACTCCTTGTTGGCTCCATGCATTTGGAGCAGTGCTCTGTACTGTTGATGCAGGGATTATCGTACGATTTGGTTCTAGGCCTTCCCTGGTTGCAGTTGCACAATCCCACGTTTGACTGGAATACTGGGGAGCTTACCAAATCTGGTAATGAATGTTTTACGTCATATTTTTCTGTTAATTCTATTTCTCCCCCTGAGGAGGCGAACACGCTACCCGAGTTTGTTCTGGACTTCGCTGATGTTTTCTCTAAGGAGGCCTCCGAAGTGTTACCTCCTCATAGAGAATACGATTGCGCTATCGAATTGGTACCAGGAGCTAAGCTTCCTAAGGGTAGGATATTTAATCTTTCTTGTCCCGAACGTGAAGCCATGAGAGAGTATATCCAGGAATGCCTGGCCAAGGGTTACATTCGTCCCTCTACTTCTCCGGTAGGTACTGGCTTCTTCTTCGTAGGGAAGAAGGATAGTGGTCTTAGGCCATGCATTGACTACCGTAGCCTGAATAAGGTCACGGTAAGGAACCAGTATCCCCTTCCTTTGATTCCTGATCTCTTCAATCAGGTTCAGGGGGCCTAATGGTTCTCTAAGTTGGATCTACAGGGGGCGTATAACCTTATCCGCATCAAAGAGGGGGATGAGTGGAAGACTGCGTTTAACACGCCCGAAGGCCATTTCGAATACCTCGTCATGCCCTTTGGGTTGTGTAATGCCCCTGCGGTCTTCCAGAATTTCATAAATGAGATTTTGAGAAATTACCTGGGGATATTTCTTGTAGTGTACCTTGATGACATACTGGTGTTTTCCAAGGACTGGTCCTCCCACATTGAGCATGTCAGGAAGGTGCTCCAGGTCCTTCGGGAAAACAAACTGTTTGCCAAAACCGAAAAATGTGTGTTTGGGGTACAGGAAATACAATTTTTGGGTCAAATCCTCACTCCTCATGAATTCCGCATGGACCCCTCCAAGGTTCAGGCTGTGGCGGAATGGGTCCAACCTGCCTCCCTGAAGGCATTACAGTGTTTTTTGGGGTTCGCTAATTATTACAGGAGATTTATTGCTAACTTCTCAGTCATCGCTAAGCCTCTTACGGACCTCACTCGCAAAGGAGCTGATCTCCTCCACTGGCCTCCTGAGGCTGTCCAGGCTTTTGAGGTCCTTAAGAAGTGCTTTATCTCGGCCCCGGTGCTCGTTCAGCCTAACTAAATGGAGCCATTTATCGTGGAAGTTGACGCATCTCAGGTGGGAGTGGGGGCTGTCTTGTCCCAGGGTACCAGGTCCCTCACCCATCTCCGCCCCTGTGCCTACTTCTCCAGGAAGTTTTCGCCAACTGAGAGTAACTATGATATTGGCAACCGCGAACTCTTAGCCATTAAATGGGCATTTGAAGAGTGGCGCCACTTCCTGGAGGGGGCTAGGCACCAGGTAACGGTCCTTACCGACCACAAGAATCTGGTTTTCCTAGAATCTGCCCGGAGGCTAAACCCGAGACAAGCTCGATGGGCGTTATTTTTTACCAGATTCAATTTTTTGGTTACCTATAGGGCTGGGTCTAAAAATATTAAGGCTGATGCACTGTCGCGTAGCTTCATGGCCAGCCCTCCTTCGGAGGAAGATCCTGCTTGTATTTTGCCTCCAGGTATAATCATTTCCTCGATCGATTCTGATTTAGTCTCTGAAATTGCTGCTGATCAAGGTTCAGCTCCCGGGAACCTTCCTGAGAACAAGCTGTTTGTTCCCCTGCAATTCCGGCTAAGGGTGCTTAGGGAAAATCATGACTCCGCACTATCTGGTCATCCAGGCATCCTGGGTACCAAACACCTCATTACTAGAAACTATTGGTGGCCTGGGTTGCCTAAAGACGTTAAGGCCTACGTTGCCGCTTGTGAGGTTTGTGCTAGGTCCAAGACTCCCAGGTCCCGACCAGCGGGCTTACTGCATTCGTTGCCCATTCCCCAGAGACGTTGGACACATATCTCCATACATTTTATCACCGATTTGCCTCCATCCCAAGGCAAGTCGGTGGTGTGGGTGGTAGTAGACCGCTTCAGTAAGATGTGCCACTTTGTGCCCCTCAAGAAACTACCCAACGCCAAGACGTTGGCTACCTTGTTTGTCAAACACATCCTGCGTCTCCATGGGGTCCCTGTCAATATTGTTTCAGACAGAGGGGTACAATTTGTTTCATTGTTTTGGAGAGCCTTTTGTATGAAGTTGGAGATTGATCTGTCCTTCTCCTCTGCCTTCCATCCTGAAACCAATGGCCAAACCGAGAGGACTAATCAATCTCTAGAACAATATTTAAGGTGTTTTGTCTCTGACTGTCAATATGATTGGGTCTCATTCATTCCCCTCGCCGAATTTTCCCTTAATAACCGGGTCAGTAACTCGTCAGGGGTCTCCCCCTTTTTCTGTAATTTTGGGTTTAATCCACGGTTCTCCTCCGTTTCACCTGGTAGTTCCAACAATCCCGAGGTAGAGGTCGTTCATCGGGAACTGTGCACAGTCTGGGCCCAGGTTCAGAAGAACCTAGAGGCGTCCCAGAGCGTACAAAAAACTCAGGCTGATAGAAAACGTTCTGCTAACCCCCTGTTTATGGTCGGGGATCTGGTGTGGTTGTCGTCTAGGAACTGTGTCTCAAGGTTCCGTCCAAGAAGTTTGCTCCCCGGTTTATTGGGCCGTATAAGGTCATTGAGGTCCTCAATCCTGTCTCCTTCCGGCTGGAGTTACCCCCGTCTTTTCGTATACACGACGTGTTTCATGCCTCCCTTCTTAAACGCTGCTCCCTGTCCTTGGCTCCCTCGAGGAGACCTCCTGTTCCCGTCCTCACCCCTGAGGGGGTGGAATTCGAGGTGGCCAAGATTGTGGACAGCAAGATGGTCCAAGGCTCCCTCCAGTACCTGGTCCATTGGAGAGGATACGGGCCCGAGGAGAGGACTTGGGTACCCGCCCGGGATGTTCACGCTGGGGTATTGGTCAGCAGGTTCCACCTGCGTTTCCCCAGTAAGCCAGGTCCACTTAGAAAGGGTCCAGTGGCCCCTCATAAAAGGGGGGGTACTGTAAAGGATCTGCCAGGCACAGCTTCGGGGTTAACTCCCATAATTAATCAGTCAGCACCTGAATCTATCTTTCTGAGACTGACTCCAGCTTCCACCACTCAGGCTGGCAGGCTTAGGAGTGGGAGAGCCTATCGCAACCTGGCCAGACTCAGCTAGCTCCCACCCTCGGTCTATTTAAGCCTGCCCTTCCTGTCCCCCGGTGCTTGTGATTCTTTTCTTGTGGTTTCCTGGCCCAGCTACAGCTCCTTCTATTTTGATCCTGCTCCATACAGACCCTGGCTTACTGACTACTCTTCTGCTCTTCGTTTGGTACCTCGCACACTCCTGGCTTGACTCGGCTCGTTCACCACTCTGGTTGCTCACGGTGTTGCCGTGGGCAACTGCCCCTTTCCCTTGCTTGTATTCCCTTGTATGTTTGTCGTGTTTGTCGTGCACTTACTGAGCGCAGGGACCGTCGCCCAGTTGTACCCCGTCGCCTAGGGCGGGTCATTGCAAGTAGGCAGGGACAGAGTGGCGGGTAGACTACGGCTCACTTGTCCGTTTCCCTACCCCCCGTCATTACAGCAATCTAATATAATATTACATACTCTGCTCCTAAGAGCTTACAATATCAACGAACAATACATACTCTGCTCCTAAGAGCTTACAATCTAACAGAAAAATACATACTATGCTCCTACAGTCTAATAGAACAATAGATATGCTTCTACTAAGACAGGAACACTGGAAACTACGGCTTTTTTCACATCTGCGTTGGGACGCCGTTCATGGGTTCCGCCTGAGCTTTCCATCAGGGAATGGAATCCAAACTGAAACAAATGGAAACCGTAGGTTTCTGTTTGCATCATCATTGATTCCAATGGTGACGGATCCGGTGCAAATGGTTTCCATTTGTCACCGTTGTTTAAGGGTTCCGTAGCTTTGACAGAACCTACGGTTTGTGTTTGTTTCAGTTTGGATTCCGTTCATGGGTTCCCCTGAAAGCTCTGACGGAACCCATGAACAGAGTCCCGACGTAGATGTGCACGAAGCCTAAGTCACAATAGCTCTGAATTCGAATGCTACGGATTTGCAGAGTGGATTTAGCGCCGCAAATCTGCAAGAATTTACAGCACAATGCATGTGGAAGAGGTTTTCAAAACCCCACCTATATATAGCGGAAAGAATATGTACGGAATATAGGGTATAGTCCAGATTTTCAATTCCACAGCATGTCAATTCTGACTCAAAATTTTCACAGATTTTTTTACAACGGATTTCAGCCTTTGCCATGCAAAGGGTGAAATCCACACCAGAATCTGCATCAAAATCTGCAGGTAACACTTGCAGATGTTATTGCGGATTTTGTTGCGGATTTGCTTTGAAATCTGTGGCAAAAAAAGTCTGCAGCGCGTGGACAGACTTCGCATAAAATCCGCACCATAATACCCTCATAACACACTGTCATGCTCATGGCCGCGGGCCGTCAGGCTCACTCACCTCCTGACGCCCGTAGCCATGGAACTGTGAGCGCTGGTCCCCGCCTCCTCCTCAGGAGACGCCAGCGCTCAATTCCGCTTCTCCCAGCCAGGTCCCGTACGATGTGCGCGCACGCTCGTGCCTTTCCTGGGCTACATCATCTCGAATCAAGGCCTCAAGATGGACCCTGAAAAGGTAAAGTCCGTCCTGGAATTGCCACGCCCTCAAGGCTTGAGGGCCATACAGCGCTTCCTGGGATTCACCAATTTCTACAGACAGTTCATTCTGAACTTCTCCTCACTGACATCTCCTATCTCTACCCTCACCAAGAAAGGCATGAATGCCAAGGTGTGGACTCCAGAGGCAGAGGCCGCATTTAATAGCCTGAAGAGTGCCTTCACGTCAGCCTCTATCCTCCATCATCCAGATGTTTCTCGACAGTTCTCGTTGGAGGTGGACGCCTTCTCTGTCGGTACTGGTGCACTCTTGTTCCAGAGAGGTTCCAAGGGAAAGTCAATGGTATGTGGCTATTATTCTAAACTCTTCTCTTTCACAGAACGCAACTACTCGATTGGGAATCGGGAGTTACTGGCCATCAAATTGGCTCTGGAGGAGTGGAGACATTTATTAGAGGGTGCAGTTCATCCCATCTTGATATTTACGGGCCACAAGAACCTCACTTATCTCCAGACGGCCCAACGACTGAATCCTCGTCAGGCGAGGTGGTCGCTGTTCTTTGCCCGGTTCCAGTTTGAGCTCCACTATCGTCCGGCCAAGAAGAATGTGAGGGCCGATGCCTTGTCCAGGTCATTCGAGACAGAGGACACTATGGAGTCTCCACAGAGTATCATTAACCTGTCCTGCATCATCCCTGTCAACCCTCTGCAAGTTAGAGAGACACTTTTGTGCGTCTGGCTGAAAGAAGAAGAATCCTCCGCTGGGGACACAGTTCCAAATTGGCAGGTCACGCGGGTATCCGTAAGACCCGAGACCTGATTGCTCGTCAGTTCTGGTGGCCCACGCTGCCCAAAGACATCACAGACTTTGTCTCCTCCTGCACGGTGGGCACAGCAAATAAAGTTGCCCACTCCAAACCGGCGGGCCTGCTCCAGCCGCTGCCTGTGCCCTATGCCCCCTGGCAACATATTGCTAAGGACTTTGTCATGGACCTGCCTCTCTCTGCTGGTTGCAGTACGGTCTGGGTGGTGGTGGACCGATTCTCCAATTATAAAGCGAACGAGGATATGACCCTTGGTAGCTGGCGGGCACAATATACATAAACATAGAAAGGAGCTGCCTGCAGGCAGCTCCTTTCTATGTTTATGATTCTCCAATTATGGCTCATTTCGTTCCACTGACCGGCCTACCGTCCGCTTCCCGACTGGCCAATCTCTTCGTCCAACACATCTTCCGTCTGCACGGCTTACCTCTACATACTGTCGGATCGGGGAGTTTCAGTTCACCTCAAAGTTCTGGAGAGCCCTCTGCATACTCCTCGGTGTGAAGTTGGACTTTTCCTCTGCCTACCATCCCCAGTCCACTGGTCAAGTCGAGAGAATAAACCAGATTATGGAGAACTATCTACGACACTTTATCTCCAGGCAGCATGATGACTGGGTGCAGCTGCTTCCTTGGGCTGAGTTCTCCTACAACAACCACACCAGTGAGTCCACCGCTAAGAGTCCATTCTCCATGGTCTATGGCCAACACCCTCGAATACCTCTTCCTGTTTCCACTACGTCCCAGGTGCCTGCAGCTGACTCTGCATTCAGGGACTTTCTACAGATCTGGCAGCAAACTCGATCTTCTAATCTACTGGTGGTCGACCGCATGAAGAGAAAGGCAGACACAAGAAGACGAGAGCCTCCCCAGTTCCTTCCAGGCACTAAGGTCTGGCTGTCCTCTAGGAATATCCGGCTGAGGGTGCCATCATACAAGTTTGCTCCCAGGTTCCTTGGACCCTTTTGAGATTTTGCAACAAATCAACCCTGTTTCCTACAAGCTTCTGCTGCCTCCTACCCTCAAGGTCCCCAACTCCTTCCATGTCTCCCTGCTGAAGCCGGTGATCTTGAACCGCTACTCCAATACTTCCACTCCTGCAGTGGCTCCCAGCAGTTCATCAGAGACTTTTGAGGTTAACCCCTTAGTGACCAGCCTATTTTAGGCCCTAATGACCAAGCTATTTTATTCGTTTTTCTATAGTCGCATTCAAAGAGCTATAACGTTTTTATTTTTTCGTCTACATAGCTGTATGAGGACTTGTTTTTTGCGGGATTAGTTGTGCTTTTTAATGGCACCATTTTTGGGTACATATAATTTTTATATTAACTTTTATTAACCTTTTTGGGGGGGATTATAAAAAAAAACCTGAAATTCCGCCATTGTTCTATGCGTTTTTAAATTGACGCCGTTCACTATGCGATGTAAATAACATGTTACCTTTATTCTATGGGTCGGTACGATTACGGCGATACCACATGTGTAGAGGTTTTTTTATGTTTTACGACTTTTGCACAATAAAAACACTTTTGAACTAAAATTCTTTGTTTTTGCATCGTCGCTTTCCAAGAGCCGTAATTTTTTTATTTTTTCCATCAATGTAGTGATTTTTTGGGCTTGTTTTCTGCGGGACGAGACGTAGTTTTGAATGGTACTGTTTTGGGGTGCGTGGGACTTATTGATTCATTTTTATTATGACTTTTTTGGGGGGCAATGGAAAAAAATAGCAATTTCGCCATGGTTCTTTGCGTTTTTTTTTTACGGTGTTCACTTTGCGGTTTAAATTACATATTAACTTTATTAATGGAGTCATTACGGTCGCGGCGATACCACATATGTGTACTTTTTTTTTTTTTTTACACTTTTACTAAATAAAACCACTTTTTATAGAAATTTTTTTTTTATTTTTTTACTGTACTTTTTATTAATAATCTTTATTTCACTTTGATTACTGATTTTATTAGTCCCACTGGGGGACTTTACTGTGCGATGTTCCGATCGCTGCTATAATGCTCTGGTATACTTCGTATACCAGAGCATTATTGCCTGTCAGTGTAAATCTGACAGGCAATCTGTTAGGACGTGCCTCCGGCGCGTCCTAACAGGAATATGTCCAGGGCAGACCTGGGGGCTTTTATCAGGCACCCGGCTGCCATGACACCCCATCGGAGACCCGCGATTTCATTCGCGGGCCGCCGATGGGTCACAGAGGGAGCGCACTCCCTCTGTAAACAAAGTTAAATGCCGCGGTCGCTATTGACGGCGGCATTTAACGGGTTAAACGGCCGCGATCGAAGTAAACTTCGATCGCGGGCGTTGGAGCAGGAGCTCAGCTGTCATCAGACAGCAGAGCCCCGGCTCCTGCCTGCACGGGAGACCCGTGCAGGACTTAGACTAGGCTGACGTGAAAAGGCGTCAGCCTAGCCTAAAGCCCATTAGTGACCGACGTAAAAAGGCGTATTAGTGGTCACTAAGGGGTTAAAGGAATATTGTCACGAAAATTTTTTTTTTTTTGTTTTACTTTTTTTTATTTTTACACTTTTTCTTCCCTATGGGGGCTGCCATTTTTTACTCCATTTCTGTATGTGTCGATTAACGACACATACAGACATGGAGTACGGCAGCTCCAGTCCCATAGTGAATGCGAACGGGGCCCGTTCCATCCACTATGGTGTATGCCGTCTGTGTGGGAACGGCGCATGCGCCGCTCCCACACAGTCCAAGTTGAACTGTGCGCCATCCGGCGCCATTTTCCTGTGGACCGGAAGTCGCGGCCGGACAGTAAGATTACTACTTCCGGTCGCGGCTTCCGGACTTGTGCACATGGAGCAGCGGCAGCAGACGGAGCGGACGGACCGGAGGGAGCGGCGGCGACTGGAGCAGGTAAGTGATTTCTATGTATGTTCGTGTTTCAGTGTGTGTTTACTAGTGTATGTAAACCTTCTACACTGTGTGTTAGCTCAAAAAATGGCGAAACACAGTGTAGGAGGTTAGACCGTTCAATCCCCTCGTTTCTCCCGGCACTAGCCAGGATAAAGGAGGGGGGGATTCTGAGAGCTCACTAGAGCGAGTGAGGTTTTCCCAATTTTGCAGCATAAAGCAATGTGGTTGCTTTACCACATGCAATGCTGCAATTTTGGGAATTGCTCCATCTAGTGACCAGCACTGGGAAATATTATAAATTAGAATCTAATTTATAATATTTCCTGACTCGTGAAAAAAATAAAAAAAATTAGAACAATGTTTAATCACCTACACACTAATTGTTTAACTAAAAAAAAATAATAATTTTTTGCTAGCAACACATTCCCTTTAAGGAGATCCTGGACACCAAGAGAGTGGGTGGAAGAGGGGGATACTGTCATGCCCATGGCCGCGGGCCGTCAGGCTCACTCACCTCCTAACGCCTGCAGCCATCAAACTGTGAGCGCTGGTCACCATCTCCTCCTCAGGAGACGCCAGCGCTCACTTCTGCTTCTCCCGGCCGGGTCCCGTAGCACGCGCACCTGAAATTACTCAAAATTAGCCCATGAGCCCCTGGACTATAAGGGGCCCAGCCCCTTCCTACCTTGCCTGAGGCTTGTTGTCGTTACCCTAGTCTGTATAAGAAAATGGTCTCCTAAGTGTTTTCCAGTTCCCAGTGTTTCCCATTCCTGCTACCTGTAACCTGTATCCTGTGCTATCCTGGTCAAGTACCGTGTTCAGCTGAAGTCGAGCTGTGCTGTATACCACTCTTATCCTGCTACACCACGCCTGGTGCCTGCCTGCTGCCTACTCCCAGCCGAGCCTGTCTTGCTACTGTCTGAGCTACCACAGGTACACTATATGAACTATAGACTGTGACCTGTGTCCTATTGGCCAGCTGCCATACCGTCAAGGCGGTACGGTCCAGTGGGTCCACGTACCCAACGTGACATATTCAAAGGAACCCATTTGCTTTAATAAATTTTACCTACTGCACTATGTATTGCAGGAAAAAATAGCATTGAGTCAAGTACCACTTACACAGACTTGTCCTCTTCAAGCTGTCAAGCTCAAATGACTCAAACTGTTTAGGTTTAGAACTTTGCATGCACTGCACCAACTGTATTGTCATGTGATGTCTATGATGTCATGTGCCTTGTGATGTCATCGCGATTGCCAGTGGTATTATATACATTAAGTTTAAGGGGTTAAGTAAGAGGTTATGTCCACCTGGGAGCTCAAACCCATTCCTCAACCAATCAAAAATAGGGATTATGTGCCACAGCACCTCAACTGGAAACCATGTGTGAGCACTTGAGCCCATTGTGGCGTCATGCTACTATGTAGATCTTTAAAGCGTGACTTCTTTGTGGCCTCTCCTTTCGGTGAGTTATTTAATAGATACATTGATGAGGAAAGCCCAGGTTCCAGTCAAATGAACGATCAGAAGCAGTGATCACTGGGGAGTATGTGTCTTTGTGAGAGAAAGTGTCAGTTAGAAGTGAATTTCAGTATCGGAGGGATGCACAATTGATGTAAATGTTAAGATACAGCTCCAATCGTGATATTGCATAGTGCTATTAGACACCCTATACAAAAATCTATATCAATGCATATGTCATTTTGGGGTTTTGGAGAATAATCCCAGCTCGAGATATTTCTTTATGATAGACCTTAGTCCCCATTTAAGAACTCTGTTAGGTTATCATGGATCCTACTGTATACTGCCAGGGAACCAGTATTTGCATTGCCAGTATTATGTAGCCAACAGCTGGCTCATTATGTGCTATATTAAGAAAGTTGGAGCAGATATGGTACATAACCTAAACATAATGTAAAACAGGCTACTAACAATCTATTATGTGGTGTAGCTAAAATAAAAACTTGTCTTCATGCAATAGCCAATAGCGGCAGATATGGGGAGCTGCTCTCTCCACTGCCTGACACTGCCCATGCAGTAGACGTGGCTGCTACTGCGGGTGCCCCTCTCGCTGCCAAGCCACAGATCTTCCTTTAACTGTAGGGGACCCTCTCTAAGTGTTCCGCCACCCACTGGAGCCTCCAGACATTTCTCTGCAACCTTGCAGACTGTTATGTCCAGGAGGGACAAACAAAATTGCCACTACACTTCACTTATACTTATGCCCTCAGCTTCACTGTAATGCTAGAAGCCCTCCACTCTACCCCAATTGGCGCTGTTACAAAACAAGGCACCTTTGCTTTGTCATGGCACAATTGCCCAGAGGTGCAGTATAACAGTGTAATACTGACAGCCAGGCTTGATCTCTGCGCTTCTTACTCTCAGCCATAATGTCCTTTAGCAGCCACACTGCTGGGAGGGCATATATGGCCAGTATACATAGGGGAGGTATGCTGCTCTGATTGATTCACAACCCCTGACTCCTCCCTGGTCGAACTGCTAGTCAAAAAGGAAGTGTTAAGTAATCCTCTCTGTCATGCTAACAGTGCACACAGAGAGGAAGTTAAAAACATAACAGAAGATTTTTTTTAATGGAAGTGTCCCTTTAAGGATAGAAAACAGACGGTTATTAAAGGTTTTCGCACAAAAGGCATTTATCACCTATCCACAGGATAGATAATAGATATCTGATCGATGAAGGCCCCACCACTGGGACCACCACCGATCACTAGACTGGGGTCCCGAGCCCCCCTTCCTCCTCACTGTGTGACTACAGTGAGGAGGAGTTTGAATGGAGCAGTGGTCTCGGATGTGCCCTGCTGCTCTATTCAATGTCTATGGGGCTGACGGAAACAGTCGACTTTTAGCCCACTGGTGGGCCCTTCAGCGATCAGACATTTATCAACTATCTTGTGAATAGGTGATAAATGTCCTTTGTGGGAAACCCCTTTAAATGTTTCCTATTATTATTATTTTCACAATTTTTATAGGTTATAAAAAGACATCTACAAAAAAAATTATAGTTACATAATTTTACATAATTTTACATTTTACTCCTACTTATATATCCACCCCCTCCCCAATGTCAGTCCCACTGATCATACTCTTATGTCATACCTAATTCAAATCCAATAAGATTTCACACTAAAAAAACAAACTTCCTAAAAGCTTTATGTAACCATTATAAACTAGACGTCAATGAACATCTGAAACGTCATATATTACAAATTAAAAGGGTTTTTCCCCACAAACGCATGGATAGGGGATACATGTTGTCACGGTCTGTGGGTATGTGGACCCACTAGGCCGCACTGCTGTAGCGGGGAGGCAGCTGGCCAAACAACAGAGTACCCCAGCAATACAAAGTTCCACACTAGGGTACCTGAATAGTCCAGACAGTGGCAGAGGCTTTGGCACGGATGAAGATGGATGCAGCAGGTTAAGCCAGACATGGTGGATGACAGCAGGTTGCGCCGGACATGGCAGATCACACTGGACGTGGCAGATGGCAGCATGTGCTGAGGGACAGAACTCCAACACTAACAGGCTCTGGAACACGGAGAACAGGATACAGGGCACGGGTAACAACAGGAACAGGATAACACTAAGGGACCATTTGCAAGACTGGCATGGGAACAACGCTCAGGCAAGGATCAGAAGGGCAGGGACATTTTTATAGTCCAGGGAATCATGGGCAGTTGATGATGATGATTCCATTTGTGCGCGCGCTGGCCCTTTAAGACCAGGCACGAGCGCGCGTGCGCACCCTACGGGACACAGCGGACCGGCTGCGGACATGGCTGTGGCTGCCAGGGGGAGTAAACCCAGCGGTCCGCAGCAATGGACGCTACAGTATCCCCCCTCTTACGTCCCCTCTTCTTGGGACCAGAGCAAGAGAGGAACTTCTTAATGAGAGCAGGGGCAGAGAGGTTCTCTTCCGGCTCCCAGGACCTCTCCTTAGGACCAAATGCTCTCCAGTCCACCAAATAAAGTCCTTCCTCCTACCCTTTTGCAGTCCAGGATCTCCCCCATCTCAAACATATCAGATGAATGGGACTGGGAGTCTTACTGTAGCGGTTCAGGACCACAGGCTTCAGGAGGGACACATGAAAGGAGTTGGGGATTTTGAGGGTAGGTGGCAGCCGAAGCTTATAGGAGACAGGGTTTATCTGTTGCAATATCTCAAAAGGTCAGAGGAAATTGGGAGCAAACTTGTATGAAGGCACCTTTAAATGAATGGTCCATGAGGACAGCCAGACTTTGGTAGCTGGAAGATACTGAGGCAGCTCTCTTCTCTTTTATATCCGCTTTTCGCTTCATGCGATCGACTGCCAGCAAAATTGAGGACCGGGTCTGTTGCCAGATTTTCAGAAAGTCCCCAAATACAGAGTCAGTAGCGGGTACCTGAGATGTAGCCGACACAGGAAGAGGGACCCTGGGATGTTGACTCTACACAATGTAGAATGGTGTGGAAATGGTAGACTCACTTGTGTGGTTGTTATATGAGAACTCGGCCGATGGAAGAGGCTGTACCCAGTTATCATGCTGCAAGGAAATGAAGTGGTGGAGATAATTCTCCATGATCTGGTTAATCCTCTCGACTTGCCCATTGGACTGGGGGTGATAGGCTGAGGAAAAGTCCAATCGCACATCCAGGAGCTTACAGAGGGCTCTCCAGAATTTTGAGGTAAATTGATCCCCCGATCGGACACGATGTGAAGGGGAAAGCCTTGCAAACAGAAGATGTGCTGAATGAAAAGACTCGCCAGTCATGGAGCAGAAGGTAGGCCGGTCAGCGGGATAAAATGTGCCATCTTCGAAAACTGGTCCACCCCCACCCAGACAGTATTGCATCCTGCTGAGGGAGGAAGGTCTATGACAAAGTCCATCGCAATGTGCTGCCAGGGGAAATTGGTTACAGGCAGAGGTTGGAGCAGGCCGGCAGGCTTGGAGTGAGCAA
Organism: Rhinoderma darwinii; assembly: GCF_050947455.1. Lineage (NCBI taxonomy): Eukaryota > Metazoa > Chordata > Amphibia > Anura > Rhinodermatidae > Rhinoderma > Rhinoderma darwinii. The sequence continues at coordinate 340,285,159 of NC_134687.1, forward strand.
CCTTGTTAGAAGAACACACCGTGCAGGAAGAGACAAACATCTTTGGGTAGTGTGGGCCACCAGAAGTGAGGAGTAATCAGATCTCGGGTCTCACGAACACCAGCGTACCCAGCTAGTTTAGAGCTGTGTCCCCAGCATAGAATTCTTCTCCTGTCTACCAACCTAACAAAAGTCCTCCCCGGAGGGATGTCTCAAACCTGCAAAGGATTGGCAGTGATGATGCAGGACGAGTCTATGATACTTTGAAGGGACTCCACCGTGTCATGCGTCTCAAATGATCTAGACAGGGCATCGGCCCTCACATTCTTGTCAGCGGGATGGTAGTGGAGCACAAATTGGAAATGGGTGAAGAACAGCGACCACCTGACTTGACTGGGGTTTAGTCGTTGAGCCGACTGGAGATAGGTGATGGGGTAAGCTGCGTCCTCCAGCAGATGTCTCCACTCCTCCAGAGCCAACTTGATGGCCAGTAGCTTCCGATCCCCATTAGGGTAGTTGCGCTGTGCAGAAGAAAAAAGTCTCGAATAATAGCCACATACTACTGCCTTTCCTTTGGAGCTCCTCTGGAACAGAAGTGCACCTGCACCAACAGAAGATGCGTCCACCTCCAATGAAAACTGCCGAGACACGTCAGGATGATGGAGGATCGAGGCTGAAATGAAGGCTCTCTTGAGGCTAATAAATGCGGATTCTGCCTCTGGAGTCCACACCTTGGCGTTCATACCCTTCTTGGTAAGGGTAGAGATGGGAGCAGTGAGTGATGATAAGTTTGGGATAAACTGCCGGTAGAAATTGGCGAATCCCAGGAAACGTTGTATAGACCTCAGGCCTTGAGGATGTAGCCATTCCAGGACAGTCTTTACTTTCTCAGGATCTATCTTGAGACTTTGATCCGAGATGATGTAGCCCAGGAAGGGTAGTGAATTATTTTCAAAGACGCACTTCTCCAGCTTTTCATATAAACGATTCTCCCTTAATCGCAGTAGAACCTGATGGACATGCCTCCGATGAGTCGTCGGATCTGGGGAGAAAATCAAAATATCATCGAGATAAACTACAACACAGACATCTCGGAATATATCATTGATGAATTCCTGGAAGACCGCGGGAGCTTTACACAGTCCGAAGGGCATCACCAGGCATTCGTAGTGCTCGTCTCGGGTGTTGAACACCGTCTTCCACTCGTCACCTTGACGGATTCGGACCAAATTATAAGCCCCACGCAAGTCTAATTTTGAAAAAATCCTGGCTTCTCGTATACGGTCAAACAGTTCGGATATAAGTGGTAACGGGTATTTGTTCTTGACCATGATCTGGTTGAGACCACGGTAGTCAATGCAGGGTCAAAGAGATCCGTCTTTCTTTTTAACGAAGAAGAACTCGGCCCCGAGGAAGACTTTCTTATGAAACCCCTGTCCAAATTCTCCTTGATATAGGCCGACATGGATAGAGTCTCTGGCAAGGAGAGAGGATATACCCGTCCACTGGGGAGAGAGGCATTTGGAACCAGTTCAATGGGGCAGTCATAAGTCTGATGTGGTGGCAGCGTCTCAGCCTCCCTCTTGCTGAAGACATCCACAAACTGAGCGAAATGGGGGGGGGGGGCAGGGTGGATCTGCAACAGACAGCGATTGAGGCACTTCGAGCCCCATTGGAGTTCGAGTACAGGACTGGGGCATGTAGTCGAAGCCAAGGCAGGCCCAGCAGAACAGGATTGATGGCTTTGGGCAAAAGAAGAACTGAAATTAGTTCCGAATGAAGGGCTCCAACTTGGAACTTCAGACGCTTGGTCTTAGACACAATCGGATCGGGCAGAGGCAGTCCATTCACCGAGGCAACAGACAAAAGATGTCTCCAGGGGAACTGTGGGCAACTGGAGAGGATCCACTAGTTCCTTTTGGATGAATTTTGCTGCTGACCCAAGGTCCAGATAGGTAGAAACACAAAGCATCTTCTCGCCGGATAATATGGTCACAGGAATGGTCAACTTGGAACTGAATGCCTTATTTGGTACCGTCCCACCTAGGGTTGTCTCTCCAACCAATCCTAGGCACTGGGGTCTCTCTGGTCCCTGGGGACACAAACGCATAATATGGCCTCTGAGGCCGCAATACACAGAAAGTCCAGTAGTGCGTCTGCGTTGTCTTTCCCGTAGAACCCTTTTGGGAACGCTTCCGGATCCTCATGTCAACCTGGGTGGCTAGTAGGATGAGATCGTCCAGGGCAAGTGGAAAATCGCGAGCGGCCAGCTCGTCTTTAATCCCAGAAGAAAGTCCCTGCCAGAATGTGGCCACCAAACCCAGGTCAGTTCAGCAGCCAGGATACAAAACTGAATGGCATACTCGCCCACGGAGAGGTCTCTCTGGTGTAGGGTCAGCAGGGATGAAGCAGCAGCAGAAGAAACTCTCCCAGGTTCCTCAAATATCGAACGGAAAGTCCGTAAAAAGCACTGCAAGTCACTGGTCTCTGTTCCCTGATGTTCCCACAGGGGATTTGCCCATGCCAGGGCTTCGCCAGTAAGGAGAGAGATTATGAAGGCAATCCTGGTGTCATCAGAAAAGAAGGCCCTGGCATGTAGTCTGAAGTGGATCTGGCATTGGTTCAGAATTCCGCAGCAGATCCTCCGGTCTACGTCATAGCGAGGAGGTAGCAGCAAGAAGCATAGGGGATCGTCACTGGTACAGACCGGAAGTGTGGCAGGAGGAACAGCAGGAATAGGTGCAGTGACGACTGTGGTTTTGGCAACCAGCCGATGTGCAATGGCGTTCACCGACAGAAGGAGTTGGTCTTGCCGTGACTGGAGGTCTTGCACCTCTGCCAGCATGGCTTGTGTCGTCAAGGTCTCAGGTTGAACAGCAGAGTCCATGGCCCGAGCGTACAGTCACGGTCTGTGGGTATGTGGACCCACTAGGCCGCACCGCCGTAGCGGGGAAGCAGCTGGCCAAACAGAGTTCCCCAGCAATACAAAGTCCCGCTCTTGGGTAAATGAATAGTCCAGACAGTGGCCGAGGCTTTGGCACGAATGGAGATGGATGCAGCAGGTTACACCAGATGTGGCGGATGACAGCAGGTTGCGCCAGATGTGGCGGATCACACTGGACGTGGCAGATGATACTGGTTTCCGTTTGTTTCATTCAGGGTTCCGTTCATGGGTTCCCCTGACGGAAAGCTCTGACGAAATGTCTGAACGGAGCCCTGACACAAATGTGAACGAAGCCTAAAATGCTGCAAACAGGATCAAGCTTATAAGACACATAGATGGATGAATACATAGATAAAATTATACCGACCCATAATAGTCCTCACCTCAGATAGCGTCCACCCCAAAGCACGAAAGCCTTCTTCTAGGGGTGGCGCCTTTGTATCACATGCCCCATTAAATATAGGTGCTAACCAATAAGAATCGCCCAGTATAGATGGTATAAGTAATTAAATAAGACCTACCCAACTGTGGGCACAAGTGACTTCCTGTACTGGCATCCTGGAGGACCAAAAGTGAGATCAGAGCATGTGACCCCCGTCCCCGGCCCTGCGTATAGACACCAGCCAGGAAATCAAGACATCCAGCCTGGAAATCAAGACATCCAGCCCTTGCACACATGCGCATCTGGGTATTTACATATAACCAGTGTAACAGCACTGTGAGACAAATGGCAACAGATAGAGTAACATATGTGGACAAATAGCAATAACAATTTAGAAACCAAAAAAATATGAATGAACACTTGTGTGAATATGTGCATATTGAAAAAAAAAAAAATATAAGGATAAAAATAAATGCGTGTTAATAGGATATCAAAATATTATAAGTTAAAAATGTGTAATGAAAACAAATAAAAGCGAGCGAATCGTGTAAAGGGATATAGAAAAATGTTAATAAAAATATGATGCAAATAAATCAACACATGATAATGATGTGAAAAGTATATCATCTATGTGTAAGAATAACCATGTGAAAGTAAAGCTAAAATGAGGATATGTAAAAAGACTAATAAAGAATGTACAATAAAGAAAAATAAGATAATACAATAGTTCAGGTCCTCTGGGATGCCAGTACAGGAAGTTTTGGGCTCTGGCTCTGCGTCATGTGCACCCACAGTTGGGTAGATCTTCCTTAATTAATTATACCAGCTGCACTGTGCAATTCTTATTGGTTAGCACCTATATTTAAAGGGGCATGTGATACAAAAGCGTCAACCCTAGAAGAAGGCTTGCACCGAAACGTGCGTTGGGGTGGACGAAATCTGAGGTGTAGACTATTATGGGTCGGTATTATTTTATCTATGTATTCATTTATCTATGTGTCTTACTAGCTTGATCCTGTTTGTAGCACTTTGCCTGTTGGATTATACTCTGTATTGCACTTTATCACCTGAACGTTTCCTTCCCATTCTGCAAATTGTATGGACTCAGTGGAGTAACTACCGCCGTAGCAGCCGTAGCGGCTGCTACGGGGCCCGCGGCATGAGGGGGCCCGTGTCGCCCGCCGGCACGGGCCCCCACCATGGCCGGAGGCTCCACTAGCAGCCGCTATGGCTGCTACAGCACGACGCCACTGAACACTACGGCAGAGCAGGGAGGTATCTCCCCGCTCTGCCATTAAACAAAAGACATGTATCCCCTATCCTGTGGATAGGGGATACATGTGTGATCACTGGCATTGATAGGGAGAACGGGGGACTGAAAGTCCCCTGAAGTTCTCCATCACAAACCTCGGACTTCCGGGGTCTGTGTCGGCAGCTCCGTAGAAATGAATGGAGAGCCGGTCGCGCTTGTGCGCATGCGTGACCAGCGCTCCTTTCATTTTTATTGAGCTGCGCAGACACCGGAAGTCCGAGGTTAGTCATGGAGAACTTCGGGGGACTTTCGGTCCCCCGTTCTCCCTATCGCTGCCAGCGATCACACATGTATCCCCTATCCTATGGAGAGGGGATACATGTCTTTTAGTAGGACACACTGTAGGTCACATTTTTTTGGAAGGGGGGACGCTATATGGCATTCCCTACAGGGGTGGGCTGTATGACGTTCCCTACAGGGGGGGCTGTATGGCATTCCTTACAGGGGGGGGACTGTATGCCGTTCACTACAGTGGGGGCTGTATGGCGTTCCCTACAAGGAGGGGCTGTATGGCGTTCCATGCAGGGGGGGCTGTATGGCGTTCCCTACAGAGGAAGGCTGTATGGCGTTCCCTACAGGGGGGCTGTATGGCGTTATCTACAGGGTGCTGTATGGCGTTTCCTACAGGGGGGCTGTATGGTGTTCCCTACAGGGGGGCTGTATGGCGTTATCTACAGGGGGGCTGTATGGCGTTATCTACAGAGGGGGCTGTATGGCGCTATACAGCCCTCCTGTAGAGAACGCCATACAGCCCCCCTGTAGGGAATGCCATACAGCCCCCCTGCAGGGAACGCCATACAGCCCCCTCCTGTAGAGAACGCCATACAGCCCCCTCTGTAGAGAACGCCATACAGCCCCCTCTGTAGAGAATGCTATACAGCCCCCTATAGAGAATGCCATACAGCCCCCTGTAGATAACGCCATACAGCCCCGTGTATAGAATGCCATACAGCCCCCCCTTTAGATAACGCTATACAGCCCCCCCTGTAGAGAACGCCATACAGAGTCCCCCCCTGTAGAGAACGCCATACAGCCCCCCTGTAGAGAACGCCATACAGCCCCCCCTGCAGGGAACGCCATACAGCCCCCCTGTAGAGAACGCCATACAGCCCCCCTGTAGAGAACGCCATACAGCCCCCCTGTAGAGAACGCCACACAGCCCCCCCATGTAGAGAATGCCATACAGCCCCCCCTGTAGATAACGCCATACAGCCCCCCCTGTAGATAACGTCATACAGCCCCCTCTGTAGATAACGCCATACAGCCCCCTGTAGATAACGCCATACAGCCCCCTGTAGAGAACGCCATACAGCCCCCCTGTAGAGAACGCCATACAGCCCCCCTGTAGAGAACGCCATACAGCCCCCCCTGTAGAGAATGCCATACAGCCCCCCTGTAGATAACGCCATACAGCCCCCCTGTAGATAACACCATACAGCCCCCCTGTAGAGAACGCCATACAGCCCCCCTGTAGATAACGCCATACAGACCCCTCTGTAGATAACGCCATACAGACCCCTCTGTAGAGAACGCCATACAGCCCCCTCTGTAGATAACGCCATACAGCCCCCTGTAGATAACGCCATACAGCCCCCTGTAGATAACGCCATACAGCCCCCCTGTAGATAACGCCATACAGCCCCCCTGTAGATAACGCCATACAGCCCCCTGTAGAGAACGCCATACAGTCCCCCCTGTAGATAACGCCATACAGCCCCCTCTGTAGATAACGCCATACAGCCCCCTCTGTAGATAACGCCATACAGCCCCCTCTGTAGATAACGCCATACAGACCCCTCTGTAGATAACGCCATACAGACCCCTCTGTAGATAACGCCATACAGCTCCCTCTGTAGATAACGCCATACAGACCCCCCTGTAGATAACGCCATACAGACCCCCCTGTAGATAACGCCATACAGCCCCCTCTGTAGATAACGCCATACAGCTCCCTCTGTAGATAACGCCATACAGACCCCTCTGTAGATAACGCCATACAGACCCCTCTGTAGAGAACGCCATACAGCCCCCTCTGTAGATAACGCCATACAGCCCCCTGTAGATAACGCCATACAGCCCCCCTGTAGATAACGCCATACAGCCCCCCTGTAGATAACGCCATACAGCCCCCTGTAGAGAACGCCATACAGTCCCCCCTGTAGATAACGCCATACAGCCCCCTCTGTAGATAACGCCATACAGCCCCCTCTGTAGATAACGCCATACAGCCCCCTCTGTAGATAACGCCATACAGCCCCCTCTGTAGATAACGCCATACAGACCCCTCTGTAGATAACGCCATACAGACCCCTCTGTAGATAACGCCATACAGCTCCCTCTGTAGATAACGCCATACAGACCCCCCTGTAGATAACGCCATACAGACCCCCCTGTAGATAACGCCATACAGCCCCCTCTGTAGATAACGCCATACAGCTCCCTCTGTAGATAACGCCATACAGCCCCCTCTGTAGATAACGCCATACAGCCCCCCTGTAGATAATGCCATACAGCCTCCCTGTAGATAACGCCATACAGCCCCCCCTGTAGAGAATGCCATACAGCCCCCCCTGTAGAGAACGCCATACAGCCCCCCCTGTAGAGAATGTCATACAGCCCCCCCTGTAGAGAACGCCATACAGAGTCCCCCCCGTAGAGAACGCCAAACAGTCCCTCCTGTAGAGAATGCCATACAGCCCCCCCTGTAGATATCGCCATACAGCCCCCCTGTAGATAACGCCATACAGCCCCCTCTGTAGATAACGCCATACAGCCCCCTTTGTTGATATCTACAGGGGGGGCTCTAAAAATGGCACTATCTACAAGGGGGGATTGTGTGATACCCAGGGGAGGGGGGACCCCAGTCAAAAGTTTGCTATGGGGCCCAGTCTTTCCTAGTGACGCCCCTGTATGTACTATTCATTTTTATTGTTACCTAATACCATTTGTTGTATATTCCTGTACACTTTCTGCATACCTCTAGATGTTGTTCCTTTGTCGTTCTGTAGTCGTGTGTCTCATTTTTTATTGTATGTTTTCTTACATGTACTATTCTTGTGAATAAACTTTTTATGTCATGTCTTTGCACATCTTCTCTTTTTTGGTAATTAATTTAGTTTTTTAGGCTGCCTTCCTGATGGCCCTCTATCCTTATAAATCAGTTTAATACACATGCCTTTCTATAATCTAGAATATTTCATAATTCAGAACATATCAGGTCCCATTAATGCCAGATTATATTTTATTGTTGCGTCTTATATGCATAGTTTTATGACTTTATTCTTTTTGACTTGGCTCTAAACAGTGTTGCCAGCCTAGCACATAGTATGTTCAACTGGTTCTTCTTGCTGACTGCCAATATCAAGCTATCTTACGCATCAACAAAATAATTGTGACATGACCTAGAATGTTTTCCTCGCACATGTACAATGCATGCCTGTGTATAATAAATGAGTTAATTTACTAGTTGGCACCGATACCTGTGCAGGTTCTTAAATAAAGGCATTTAATAAAGAAAGACTAGCAGCAGAGGCTGAGAGAAGACATCCCCCACACATACACAGAGGAGGGGCATCTCAGGAGGCGGATGTGACTGGCAGACATGATAATCTAGGCTCAGCCTGATACCCTGCTGCTGCTACTGCTTCATGTAAACAATCTGGAGGCTGGCAGAGGGTGGATGCAGTGTATGTGCATCACTGGTGCCACCCACAGGGAGGGATCACCTTCTGCTTTAAGTATAAGCTGCAGATGCAGGATCTAGCAGATGGTAAGGAACAGACTGAAAAGGGACGAGCTGTACACTGAAGCTGCCTTGTCCTTACAACAGACCGTTTGATCCTCCTTATAACGGCAATGTGGTGGGTGACTACTGAACTGTAATATCTATGCAGGATTCATTGAAGTAGCTTCAAAATATATACACAGGATTCTCAATTCAGTGACGAGACAGTGATCTAGGGCAGTGCTACAAAACTGAGGTGCCAGTTATTAAGTGTTCATCACCCTATTAGTTGTATATCATCATTGCCAAGAGACTCTACGGTCAACTACAAAGACTTCTGTGAACTCAGAGCACAAGGAAGACAAGAATTGGCTTCTCCCTGGTGTCAATTGCAAGGGTGAAAAGTCACATATCTGGCCAGCAATCACAAAAGTCATTCTACTATGGCATCACTGAAGATATGGGATCAGCTACAGGCTGGGAGCTCAGAGGTGGACTGGTGTGAAGACAATTACAAAATCGTCCCCACTATCGCAGAGTTTTACAATACGGTTAGTATTAGACTATACGTCATTTATTTTCTGTCCTATTTGTTTTTTTATTAATTTATCACAGATATTATTAAATTAAATCAAAATATTAGTACATAAGGGGCCATAGATTGGCAGATTAGTTTTCTAATCCAACCAATATCAATTAAATGTGTCTAAAGTGTTAAAATTGAGCTATCTATCTATCTATCTATCTATCTATCTATCTATCTATCTATCTATCTATCTATCTATCTATCTATCTATCTATCTATCTATCTATCTATCTATCTATCTATCTATCTGTCTAGCATCTATCGTCTACCTGTATCCAAACAAATTAAATTTATATCTGTGGTCATAGTGGCAAAGTGGTAAATCTCAATAATTTCTTTCCTGTTGTAATATTTTGGAGATGGCTTAAAATGAATTTGCGTCTATGGCCACCTACTATTGCAGATTTGGAGTTTAGAACCTGTGCTTTAAATAGTTTATATATGTGCCCTCCTGCCTGCCTTACAGGATGATTCTTTGGGTAGAGTACTGTCATAGGGTGCATTTTGAGGACATTGTTATGGGTTACCATAATATTCCATCTAAATTTATCCAGCAGCTGTTTCTGCTCACGTGAACACAACAAATTGTAACAAAGTTCGACCAGTTCTGCGTGTTTATGGTGACATCTCGGGTTTGTAAGGCCTCTTTTACTGTCAGGCGAAAGCTCTCAATACTTTGTGATTTATTTATTTTTTGCTTGAGTCAAGGGGCTTTGTGGTTCCTTTTAGCCCTTATCATTCTAACTTTCTTGTTGTTTTTATTTGACGGAGTGAGACAATGCTAAGGAGTAGAACCTAAAGATCAACTGAACATTTTTCATGTTAATCATATATTTGGCCAATAGAAAATCACGTATCTACATGTCATTTACACGCAGAGATATTTTGGAATAGCAAAATCTTTATCCTAAAGCCGAGTTCAGTGTATTTTGTCTTGTGTTTGTTCTTTTTTTGTATTCACTATTAAAAAACATTAGTCATATAGCATGTAAAACAGCAGAAATACAGGTGAGTTTGTTTAGCTTTTATGTTTTTTCCCATTGAGCTTAATACATTTCTTTATACTGACGCACGCACGCACACACACACACTTACCAAGCAAACCTCACACAAATGATAATGTACCTTGCCGCTCTGTGAATCTGGAGCTCATTTCACATACGGTTTTGATCCTTGAGCAACAAGCTCTTGACCTTTTTGAGGGCAATATGCAAAGTATAGCTGGCCATCATCATTGGATGTATGTTGGCAGAACCCTCGATTTCGGCGGGACCAACCAACCATCTAATAGGTATGGCGGCGTCCCGACTCTCCGCTGACAATAAATGTAGAGAAAGAGAAGGGCTGGACATGTTGAATCTCAACATGTCCTATCCTTTTGTTCATTTCGAGATAAGCTGCCACCAGAGAAGTCTGGCAATGGCTTTGTCCCTATTGAAAACACATGTACGCTTGGCCGGTGCATGTGTATGGGGGAGTCGTTAGAAATAGCTGTTGGCCAAACGATCTCAAGTGTATGGGCAGCCTAAGGCTGGGTTCACTCTTTTCTTTTTTTGTTGCATTCTTTAAATGCTGGAAAGAAAAACACATCTGAAAAACACAAAAATGCATGGGTATTTTAAAAACGTATGTGTTTTTTTCAGATGCTTTTTCTTTCCAGCATTTCAAAATCAGAGGGACACAAACATAATTATTTACTCTTAATAACTTTAAAGAGCAACTGTCTGAAGGATCACACTTTGATTTGAACTAGAGCTGACTAAAGACATTCGATTTTTGTTAGTAAATCTGGAAATTTTGAAGAGATCTGATGACGATCGTATGTCTATAGGGTTTGGCAGACCGTGGGCTGAGAGCTGCCATGGGGGAAACAAGGACCCGATAAGATAGATTTTTCCAGTCCAATCAGAGCATGAACAGGTGTCAGGGAAGCCATTTAAACCTCCCCCAGTCCCGCTCAAAATATGCATGTGAATGGAATAATCTGGATTGTTAACTGTGGCTCATTCAGAATAATCCTAGTAGTTAATCTATAATAACAAGAGCTGGCCACCCCTTTTCTATTGGGATTGCTAGTGGATGTGCGTGCATGTGTATGGGGGTAGGTCTGGAAGAATAGTTCACAGGCAAATGAGGCACAGCTATCTAAGGCTAAGGTTTATGGCCACCTTTAGTTTCATTCACAGCAAATCTGGTTTAGATATTGAGGGGAATAGAGAGTGATCTTGTAGTTGACATACTGCTGTTATGGGAAGTCAGTTTGTTCTAGTACTGTTCTTTTGCATGAATATGTTAAATGATTTATAGGCAGCGGTGTACCCAGGTGTTCCTCACACCCACTTATTAGGTCACATGCACCTAGGTAGTAGCTGGGGTAGCGTCAGGAGGTTTACCACTCTATGTTAGGGTAAGAACTGAGAGGTTGTCATGAGTTTTTTCTGTATTATGCTTGTCCCATTGGCTAAGGCCCCATGCACACGAACGTGTTTTTGCGTCCGCAATTCCCCCGCAAATCCACGGGAGAATTGCGGACCCATTAATTTCTATGGGCCCATACACACTATCCGTGTTTTCACGGGTCTCCGCATGTCCGCAAATCCGTGCCGCAGAAACTCAGGACATGTCTTATTACGGCCCGCAAATTCGATGCGGACATGCCCATAGAAGTCAATGGGCCCGTGGAAAATGCGGGTACACCTCCGTGTGTCAACCGCAGTTTGCGGATTTGTGGAAGTGTTGCTAGGCGACGACCGGGAATTAGTTCTGTCGTCATCCTGTTTTACCTAGGCTTTTTTTTTTTTATCCGCATTTTGCGGATTACATACGGATGTACTGCGGATTACATACGGATGAACTGCGGAGGACATTTCACGGAACACGGTCCTGGAATTTGCGGACCAGAAAAACACTACGGTCATGTGCATGAGGCCTTAGGCTTGAGTCATCCTGTTTGATTTAGTCACAGTAATTTCGGAGCAATGCAATGTGGTTTATAAGAGATCAGATTCTGATTATTGTCCTGTATATGCATTTTATATATCTTCAAAGCCGAGAAGTTTTTACATTATATAAACATCTCTTTGAGATAGCAGCAAGACAACAAATATTTTATACAGTGCTTGACTTCAGTGCCCAAAAGAGAGAAGCAACCTTTGTAGTCCCCATTAGACCTCTTCACTTGTCTGCCTTTAGTTTTGCAATAGGTAGAGTCCACCCCTAGGCCACTTATACATGGCAGTATTTAGGTCAGCATTTTGCATAAGTATTTGGAAGCCAAAGCCGAGAGTGGGTCCAAAACACGGTAAGGCTATGTTCACACGGAGTATTTTGGGGGAGGAATATCTGCCTCAAAATTCCGTTTGGAACTTTGAGGTAGATATCCCTCTCCCTGCACGCCGATTTTCGCGGCGATTATCGCGCCGTTTTTCGCCCGCGGCCATTGAGCGCCGCGGGCATAAAACAGCGAGAAATACGCTTTCTCCTGCCTCCTATTGAAGTCAATGGGAGGTCAGAGGTGGAAGCGCCCGAAGATAGGGCATGTCGCTTCTTTTTCCCGCGAGGCAGTTTTACTGCTCGCGGGAAAAAGATGCCGACGCCTCCCATTGAAATCAATGGGAGGCGTTCTCGGGCCGTTTCTGCCGAGTTTTGCGACGCGGTTTCCGCGTCAAAAAACTCGGCAAAATACCCCGTGTGAACATAGCCTAAGAGGTGCAAATATTTCCATTATACTTTTCTCTGTTTGTGTTTCACTCCTGGCTTTGGCTTCAAAATACTGATGCAAAAAACTGACCAGAATACTGCCATGTGAAAGTGGTCTTACAGACCTCTAGTAATATGTTGAGAAAACAGGCAACATTTTCAGAGACTTTGTAAATGTGTTTATTTAATGGCTTAAATTGTGGTTTCATAATATTATTTTATTGCCAGAATCTTACTGCTCGCTGCAGGAGTGATGGGAGTCTGCAGCACAGTTTTGGATGTACGTCTGCAGATTTTACATTCTCATATCATATACCTCACGTCCTCTTTACTATACACTGTATTTATGTTGACATCTCGATTATCAACAATGACAATTACAGTGTGTGTTTCCTTTTAAATGCATCATGACAATAAAGTATTATACATGTAAAACCATTTAAACTAAGTGCTTACCAGTGGCGAAACTACCGCTGTAGCAGTTATAGTGGCTGCTATGGGACCCGAGGCATGAGGGGGCCCGTGTTATGGGCCGGGCAGCACGATCCCTTCATGCCCGGTGGCTTCGCTAGCTCCAGGCATACACTATTTTTCATGTCTTGTGGGTATTGTGGACTGGTTCTGCACAGAAGTGAATGATCCTTCTCATAGTTGAGAACAAACTCCATTGACATGACCTAGCTTTTTCCATATATTGGACTGTAGTTATTATCATGCTATCTCTGTGGGGAGCTATAAGGCCTAGTTCACACAGTGCAGATTTTACATGCATTTTTTAAGCCCAACCCAGAATTGGATTAGGGAGAGGAGCTCCTTTAAGGCCTTCAGTTATGTATTTCTTCTGTATAGGTTCCGTTCCTGTTTTTGCCTTAAAAAATACACAAAATCTGCAATAAATCTGCACTGTGTGAACAAGGACTAAGGGTGAGTTCACATGTGGCAGAAATGCTGTGTATTCGGCACCAAAAATCACCAAGAATTTACAATACATATGGATGGGATTTTCAAAACCTTATCCCTACATAGTGAAAAAAGTATTGTTAAATTAAAAGCAAGCTGAAAGTGAAATGTTGTAGATCTTCACAGTAGATTCACACTTTGTATTGCATCCGCATCTATTGTACTGTATGGTTCGATTAAGACGGGCGTTGCGCATCTCTGACGTGAAAAACTGGCGTTTTTCACGTCCGAGGTGCAACCGTGCTCTGCGCTGTGGGACGCGATATCACGCATCCCCCATTGACTAGAGTCTATGGAGGGATGGGTGAAGTGTTTAAAAATAGGACATGTCCGATTTTCACACGGACCCTTCACACGTTCCGTTAAAATAACGGCCATGTGAACGACCACATTGAATTATATAGGTCCGTGTTTCAACGGCTGTCACACGGACGTATAACACGTTAGTGTGATTTATGCCTAACGCGCATTTTTTATGCCAAGTCCACAATAGAAAATATCCACCACGTCTAAACCCCCCTAATAAGAACTTTTTAAAGTATAGTGTACATTGCTATCTTTTCCAATGTAATCCATATAAGGCAGTACCTCTATGTAACCATTAGGTGGAGGCACATTTAAGGGATTTCTTATAGAAGGATAATCATTTACTATTAACTAGGATGTGATTAAAAGATTAGTTATTGCTCTCAGAAAAAATTTGTATAGGCAAAGCGAACAGAGTGTACTTCTTGTGTCCTTTATGTCGCCAGATACACAGGACTCATTTCTTGTTTTTATCAAAATGTAGCTTTATATCAGATAGAAAATAATTGACATCAATGTCAACACTTGCATGCATTTCTCCCTGCCCAGTCAGCCTTAAGAAATATTAATAATCACAAGATCTTTAACGACACGCATTCTCTCCATGGAAAGAACTTCAGATTCTATTAAATTAGAATTTTTATATGGGACCATTATGCAGTGTTTAGTCTATGAAAGGCGAGTGTTTTCATGCATTACCATGCTTTTTACATGCATTCAGTAGTATTAAGTTACATATCATAGTTACAAACACCATAGAGTACTAAAACACAAAATCATATATTGTATAACAGTGTTCCCTAGCCAGTAGTTCGGGAAACATCTGGCTCTTGAGCCCCTTGCATGTTGGCCGCTTCAGATATTAATGTGCCCTAGTAGCACCAGGGAGGTCATAGCATTACTAGAACTTTGTTACCAGAGTCGGAACTATATCACAGAGAGTTAAAAGTGTGTAGATTTTTGATCACCAAGGGCCTCACTGCTGGGATCCCCACCTATCATTAGTACAGGGGGCCCGGGTGCCCCGTTTCTGTTTATAGTAGTCTGTACTTTTGCCAATAAAGGCTGCAGAACCAGCAGTGAGAATATGAGATGTATTGCAGCACGGCATGTTATTAAGAACTGGACATAGAGGTGAGATTACGTAAACTGCAGATTCTGCCCTGCATAACTGAAGTGCTATATTGTAAATTGTGATGTTAGAATTACAGGGTCCAGAAATACAGAATTATCATTTATTAATCATTAACGCAATATTTGTTATAAGTCACGTTATTGAGAATGCTGATATCTGCCCTACAACGGGTTGGTCAACACTGTGGCAAAAAAAGAACTGATATTTGACACTACATTATACTTCACACATTCTCTTAATGCTTCTATTTTAATACTTTACTTCTTTTTTTTTATATTTTGCGTTCCACTTATTTGCTTAGCTCTTTGATTTTTGATTTTGACTTTCTTTTTTATATTATAGATCAGCAACATTTTGTTTTTTGTGCTGCCACCCATATGCATGTTCCTGTTCCGTCAATATGCAACTTGCTTCAACAGCGGGATATATTTAATATGGACCCTGCTCGTAGTGGTTGGTAAGTGGAACACTAGTTGTCTTTTAAGCATGACGTGTATGGGAAGGAATCCTGATCAGCTTCCTGTAGCATGCATTTCAACAAACCTTGTCAATGTTTACATTCTGGACTTCAGTACGTAATATTCCAGCAAAACAATTGTTTTCTCATTGTCTGCTTAGAACTTCCGGCTATTGTCAGACTCATTCATCTGACCCAAGTACATACAACACATGACGTTCTAGTGAGGTAGATTATGTTCTTTTTTATTTACGCAGTTTAATTACTAATTTTTTTTTATATTGTTTCCACTTAGCAAAAATAGTATATAATCAATTTTGCTTCTGTAGTTAACTATTCCCTTTCCCCACATTTCATCTATTGCGAATGAGCTCATTGCATACTGTGGACTAAATACACAAGTTGGATGGGTCATTTAGACATTTTAGCATCCTTAAAAATTTTTTATTCAAAGAGATAAGCAGATGTGATACTATTATCAGAGGGCTTTTCCAAGTTTTAACATTGATGGCATATCACCGACCCCTAGACGGAAGGGACCGCAGTGTCCCATTGCATTTTTTTGTTGTTTTTTTTACAGACACAGAAGACCGCGTTTCTACTTAGTTGGGTTAAGTAGTCGTTCTGCTGAATGTGCCAGGAACCTGTTTAGACTTTAATGTGCCCAGTGTATATGTACATACTCTGAATAGCCATCTTATCAAATTTTCTGCAGGAATATTGGCACATACGGACAGGATAGCTTCTCGCAGTTGCCGCTAAAGTGTCCTGCTGCCATACGTTAAACAGCTGCCATGAAGAGATGAACTTGGTCAGTCACAATGCTTAGGCAAGCCATACTGTTCAAATGTCCATCCACATGTATTCAGAGTGTGCCAAGTAAACAGTCCCCATACCATTACTTCACCTCTACCAGCCTGAACTGTTGACACCTGACAGGAAGGGTTTATCTACTCATGCTGCTTCTAGCAAATTCTGACCCTCCCATCAGCATGGTGTCACAGAAATCTGGATTTATCTGACCAGATGATGTTTTTCGACTGTTCACTGATCCACTTTTTGCGCTCATTTGCCCACTGGTGTCTTGCCTTTCTGTTTTCCTTAGACAGCAAGACCGTGTGCATACCGCTGATACACCCCATTTGGCTAGGGGGAAATACGTAGCCCTATAACAATAACTCAAACGAGGCTTTCTTTATTTTATAACATGGGTTGACACGAGGTACGGCCAAAGCGTTATTATATTTATATTTGTTTCTTTTCTTCGCTTTTATTTATAACAATAACTGATTGCAACAATGTATACCATAACTTATTACCCGAATGCCAGCCTGCCTAAGGCAGGGCATGTAGGTCAGATCTCTACCCAACACCGCCTGCTGTGACACCAGTATTTGCCATACAAAATTGAAAAACAGACAGAAACATGAAATAACAGAACAAAAACGTCCGGGCATACTGACAATCAAAGGGGAAGTACATATCCACAAGATAACAAAATGCCTCACAGAGCGTAAAAAACTGTCTACTCCTTTGTTTTCAAAAAGTATTGTCATCTATTTTTTTTACGTTTTTTTTTTAATCTTGATTTATTGTTTTTTTTGTAATATATTTATATTTACATAGTTACGTAGGTCATGCATCTCTGTCTGAATCTTCTGTACTGCGGTCTTGGGCTGGCCAGCGAGTTCCATGGCCTGAGCGTACTGTCACGGACACGGGGTATGTGGACCCACTAGGCCGCTCCGCCGTAGCGGGGAGGCAGCTGACCAGGTCACAGTCTATGCGAAAGTCAATGGCAAACAGCAACGCTTGGGTACCTGAAATAGTCCGGACGGTGGCTGTGGCTTCAGTACGGATGGAGGCTGGTGTGGCAGGTAGCGCCAGACGTGGCGGGCAGTATCCGATAGAGCAGAAGACACTGGACGTGGAAGACGACACTGGACGTGGCAGACGACACTGGACGTGGCAGAAGGCACTGGACGTGGCAGAAGACACTGGACGTGGCAGAAGACTCTGGCTCAAATACCCACAAAATCTCTCTCAGACCGGAGCAGGCAAAACTAAATTGGGTATGATCCAACAAATACCCTAAATAACATATATAAAGTACAGTTAAGTTTACCGCTCAGACGGCGCTGGTAACAGTCCAATATCATTCAGTATGGACTCTCTCCCAGAAAAATGCAGTGGACAGTCCGCAATCCAATGAGGGTGTGGATGGTAATTCTTATCCTTGTAGTTCCACCAAGCTCCTTATTGTCTCTCTCCACATTCAAAAAACTCCTGGTAGGAAAAGGATCTTATGTCTCTAATAGATGGAAAAAGGAAGACACATAGTGCAACACCCTCTGAAAAAAGATTGCTCCACGTCAAGTTTAATCCATACTCACAGAAGTAACAAGAAATAAAAGCATCAAGGTAAGTAAAAATCGTTAAAATTTCTAGGCGGCACGCCAAACACTCTCGCCCGACCTGGGTTTCGCCCTTCCGGCTTCCTCTGGGGCCCGACCCTGGCAAGGGTAGACCATTCACAGAGGCAACTGCCAGGGGTCTCTACAGACGGACTGTTGGTAGTCGAAACCGATCCACTATATCCTGCTGGATAAAATTAGCAGCAGCTCCAGAGTCAAGATAGGCGGAGGAAGGATGTGATGTCTCTCTGTTGACGATGGCCACAGGAATCGATAATCTGGAAGAGGTTTTAACGTTTGGAGACGTTCCACCTAGAGTTGCCTCTCCAATCAACCCTAGGTACTGGACTTTCCCGGTTTCTGTGGGCATTGGCGCACAAAATTACCCTTGAGGTCACAATACATCTGCGCTGCTTCTCCTGTTCAGATAACCGGACTTTGTCTACCTGCATGGGCTCTTCAGTTAGCGCACTAGGAGTGGACAATAGTGGTTTCTGGACTGATGGTGCTGGTCTGTGGACCCGGCTCTCCTGACGAACCTCTTGAGAGCGCTCCCGGATTCTCATATCAACCCAGGTGGCTAACAGGATGAGGGCATCCAAGGTAGAAGGAAGGTCGCGGGCTGCCAGTTCGTCCTTGATGTGAGAGGACAGTCCCTGCCAGAAGGTCGCTACCAGTGCCTCATTGTTCCATGCCAGCTCGGCTGCTAGGGTACGGAAGGAGATAGCATACTCCCCTACTGTGGAGCCTTCTTGCTTGAGGGTCAACAGAGTGGCTGCGGCAGAGGATGTTCGATCCGGCTCCCCGAACACGGCATGAAAGGACTCCAGGAACAAGGCTAGGTCCGCGGATACAGGTCCTTGTTGCTCCAAGAATGAGTTCGCCCATGCGAGGGCCTTGCCGGCGAGGAGGGAGATAATGAACGCCACTTTGGCCTCCTCGGAGGGGAAGAGATGAGGCCGTAGCCTAAAATGCACCGTGCATTGATTGAGAAATCCTCTACATGCTCTGGGGTCACCGTCGTAGCGAGGAGGAAGGGGCAGAGGAACTGTGGATCTGGAACAAACAGGAGGAGCAACGGGCAGTGGCACAGCAAGTAGATCCAGGCGGACCAGGATAGAATTCACCGCCTCAAGGAGTTGATCCTGACGTGTGCGTAGGTCATGTATCTCTGTCTGAATCTTCTGTACTGCGGTCTTGGGCTGGCCAGCGGGTTCCATGGCCTGAGCGTACTGTCACGGACACGGGGTATGTGGACCCACTAGGCCGCTCCGCCGTAGCGGGGAGGCAGCTGACCAGGTCACAGTCTATGCGAAAGTCAGCGCTTTGGTACCTGAAATAGTCCGGACGGTGGCTGTGGCTTCAGTACGGATGGAGGCTGGTGCGGCAGGTGGCGCCAGACGTGGCGGGCAGTATCCGATGGAGCAGAAGACACTGGACGTGACAGACGACACTGGACGTGGCAGAAGGCACTGGACGTGGCAGAAGACACTGGACGTGGCAAATGACACTGGACGTGGCAGACGACACTGGACGTGGCAGACGACACTGGACGTGGCAGACGACACTACTCCAACGCAGGTAGGCACAGGAACTAGAACAATACGGAATACAGGAATGGGTAACAGGGCACGGGCAACAGCTGGAACGGGAAACACTAAGGGACCATTTGCGAGACAGACTGGGATAGACTAACAACGCTCAGGCAACGATCAGAAGGCCTGGGGCCTTCTTATAGACCAGGAAATTAGGGCAGTTGATGATGATGACTGATAATTTGTGCGCGCGCTGGCCCTTTAAGGCCGTGCGCGAGCGAGCGCGCGCACCCTACGGGACACAGCAGGACGGAGCGGAAGTGAGCGCTGGCGTCTCCTAGGAAGGAGGCAGGGACCAGCGCTCACGCATCCATGGCTGCGGGCGTCGGGAGGTGAGTGAACCCGAAGGCCTGCGGCCATGGACGTTACACATAGTTACATAGTCAGTATGGCTGAAAAAAGACACATGTCCATCAAGTTCAACTGAGGGACGGGAAAAATGTCTACACATAGGAGCTAAATTGATATCTTTTTGTTTTTTTTATATATTTAATTTTTTATTTATTTAAAAAAAAACAAAAAAACACACACATAACGGTCAACAGGGAGGGAGGGTGGGAATAGTAACGGCCAAAGACCCACAGTCATAGTCCCTACGGCCAATAAGCTTGAGGGCCTGTAATACTGTCGTCTGCTGTTCATCCATGCTAAGGAATGGAGTTGTGCGTTCGGACACTGCAGTTGGAGCACCAGCTTTGTATTCAGCAGCAATTTGCTTGTCTTTGCACCAAATGTTCGTCAGAACGATTCTTGACACCCTCCTCTAATAATAATAATAATAATAATAATAATAATAATAATAATAATAATCTTTATTTATATAGCGCAAACATATTACGCAGCACTTTACAATTTAGAGGGGACATGAAACAAACAATATCAGACATTACATAGTGACAAAGTTCATTTACAATTCAAACCTGGGGAGTGAGGACCCTGCTCGCAAGAGCTTACAATCTATGAGGACATAAGGGAGACACAAAGTGTAACAGTGTTTGTTCTGTACAATGGTCCGGCCATTTTTATACACATGCGGTGGTAACATAAAGCTGCATGAGCCGGTCACCAGCCAGTATCCGTGTATGACGGACATGAAGAGAAGCAGTGTGAGGGAATCTTATTCTGATGACTAATCTAAAAGGAGGGCCATGGAAAGGAGTCAGATTAGGGAATGTTATAGGCCTGTCTAAATAGATGTGTTTTCAGGGCACCTTTAAAACTGTGGATATTGGGAATTAATCGGAATTGTCTGGGGTAGCGCATTCCAGAGGATGGGTGCAGCACGAGAGAAATCTTGGAGACGGGAGTGGGAGGTTCGGATTATGGAGGATTTTAATCTAAGGTCGTTGGCAGAACGTAGAGCCCGAGTAGGGTGGTAGACAGAGATGAGGGAGGAGATGTAAGGAGGTGCAGCACTGTGGAGAGCTTTGTGGGTGAGAGTAATAAGTTTGAATTTTATTCGGAAGGGGATGGGCAACCAGTGCAGTGACTGGCACAGATTAGAGGCGTTGGTGTAGCGGTTGGTCATAAAGATGAGCCTGGCTGCTGCATTGAGGATAGATTGTAGAGGGGAGAGTTTAGTGAAGGGAAGACCGACTAGTAATGAGTTACAGTAGTCAAGACGAGAGTGAATCAGAGCAACAATGAGAGTTTTGGCTGTTTCCTCCGTAAGAAAAGAGCGGATTCTGGAGATGTTTTTGAGGTGAAAATGACAGGAGCGTGAAAGTGATTGAATGTGAGGAGTAAAGGAAAGATCTGAGTCAAAAATAACCCAGAGACAGCGGGCGTGCTGCTTAGGAGTGATGGTAGTGCCACACACAGAGATGGAGACATCAGGTTTAGGGAGGTTAGTAGATGGTGGGAACACAAGGAGCTCAGTTTTAGAAAGATTCAGTTTCAGATAGAGAGAAGACATGATGTTAGAGACAGTGGACAGACAATCACTGGTGTTCTGTATTAGAGCAGGGGTGATATCACGGGAAGAGATATATAATTGGGTGTCATCAGCGTAGAGATGGTACTGGACGCCAAATTTGCTGATGGTTTGTCCAATAGGAGCTGTGTAGAGAGAAAAGAGCAGCGGACCTAGGACTGATCCCTGAGGAACCCCGATAGCAAGGGGAAGAGGAGAAGAAGTGGAACCAGAAAATGACACACTGAATGAGCGGTCAGAGAGATAGGAGGAAAACCAAGAGAGAGCCGCGTCCTTGAGGCCAATAGAGTGGAGCATGTTAAGTAGGAGTTTGTGGTCTACAGTGTCAAAGGCTGCAGAGAGATCCAAAAGAATCAGGAGAGAGGATTTACCGTCCGATTTAGCTGCCAAGAGATCATTTGAGACTTTAGTAAGGGCAGTTTCTGTGGAGTGTAGAGTGCGGAAACCAGATTGTAAGGGTTCAAGAATGGAGTTAGCAGAGAGATAGCGGATAAGGCGAGAGTAGACCAAGCGTTCCAGGAGTTTGGAGATGAAGGGCAGATTAGAGACTGGTCGGTAGTTAGCAGCGCTGGATGGGTCAAGAGTTGGTTTTTTCAGTAATGGGTTTATAATGGCATGTTTAAAAGCGGAGGGAAAGATACCAGAGGAAAGAGAGAGGTTAAATATTTGAGTCAGGTGACTAGTAACAGCTGGTGAGAGGGACTGGAGGAGGTGTGAGGGGACAGGATCACTAGGGCAGGTAGTAGGATGAGAAGAAGGGAGGAGCCTCGAGACTTCTTGTTCAGTTATTGGGTCAAATGCAGTGAGTGAAGAAGAGGGAGAGCGGGAGGGAAGGGGATCGATGTTACTAGGGGACTGGGAGATAATATCATGCCGGATGTTGTCAATTTTAACTTTCAAATAATTGGCCAGGTCTTCAGCACAGAGATCTGTGATCGGCGTCTGCACTTTAGGACTAAGGAGGGAGTGAAAAGTATCAAAGAGGCGTTTTGGATTATTAGATAGTGTGGAGATGAGGGAAGTGAAATAGACTTGTTTGGCTCGGTGAAGGGCAGAGTTGTAAGTTTTGAGCATAAATTTGTAATGGAGGAAATCTGCATCCAAATACGATTTTCTCCACAGTCGTTCGGCACATCTCAAGCACCGCTGAAGAAAGCGGGATTGAGGCATGTGCCAGGGTTGTCGTCGTCTTTGTCCGGTGGTTCGGAGTGTAGGGGGGGCTGCTTCATCCAATGCATTTTTGAGAGTGTTATTGTAAAGTTTGGCAGCCAGATTGGGACAGGAGAGGGAAGAGATAGGGGACAATGAGGACTGTAGACTGTCTATGAATTTCACAGTGTTAATGGCATGTAGATTTCTGTATGTCTGATACGTAGGGATGACCTGAGGAGGCAAAGAATATTTGATAGTAAAGGAGAGAAGATTGTGGTCAGAAAGCGGGAGAGGAGAGTTAATGACCCCTTTCGTCGACATCTACAGGATCCCCTTTCACTGAATGTTTTTCATTAATTACACCATTCTCAGTATACTCTCAACAGTGTTGCACGAGAAAACCCCACAAGGTTGGCAGTTTTTGAAATACTGTTCCTGGCTAGTCTTGCACTGATGACCATGCCTCGTTCGCTCACATTCGCTCAATTTTTCCATTCTAATGTGGATTAAACTTGCTCACTTGATTTTATGCTGCAGTCCGGGGTCACATGTCAAATTTACATAAATGGAAGCTCCAATCGTGAAAGGGCAGGTGTCTCTAATAAAGTGGCCATTCAGTATATATACATCAGGGGCAGACACATACAACTGAGGGCCCATGGCAATAACATAATCTGAGCTCCATTCACCAGGATACCCACAACTTTCATCGTCTCATATTCAATATGAATAATGCCTGTAAAAATAATATTTTTTTTCTGTTATCCCTTAGGAAAATGGCCAGATATGCTTAAAGGGGTTTTCCAGGAATACAATATTTTTGTACTAATACTCTATGTTAAGATGTATTCAACTTCCTAATATACATTCTGTCAAAAATCAGAACGCATTTGTTCCTATTCACCCTACCTCTGACCGGCCGGAAGTTCTGCTTTTCATCATACTGCTTTTTTTCTTCGACATACGCTCGTGCACGAGCGTTATTATGCAGACAGACCTGTGTCGATACCTCACTGAGTACAGACACATGTCTGTCATTGAAGCATAAGCAGAGAATAAACCGCTCGGGCATTAAGGAGGCTGTGGACCAATAGGATGCCTCACACCCGGGACTTCTGATGTTTACCTGGGTTTGAGGCTTCCTATTGGTCCACAGTCTCAATGCCCGTGTCGTTCATTCTTTGTTTATGCTTCAATACCGGCATAATTCTCTTCAAGTTCATGCTATTTCTCAATGTCTGTGCGTTGCTTGCCCCAATATTTTTTTCGGGGCGGGAAGGGCACGAGCACTGAGGAATACCATGAACTTGAATAAAATTATGCCGGCATTGAAGCATAAGCAGAGAATAAATGTGACGGACCAATAGGAAGCCTCAAACCCGGGACTTTTGACATATACCCGGGTTTGACGCTTCCTATTGGTCCACATGCTCCTCAATACCCGCCCCTTTCAATTCTTTGCTTATGCCTCAATGCCCGCTCCATTTTGTTCGTGTTAATGAAATTCCTCAGTGCTCATGCGCATCCCGCCCCGAAAATTAAGTGTCACTGGAAAACCCCTTTAACTTTCCCCTGCAGCAATGGGTAACATCCCTGGTGGTATATGGCAGTGAACGGCTTAATCGTAGCATCCCTGGTATTCTAGGGCAGTAAACGGTTTAAAGGAGTTCTCACCACAACAACTTATCACCTATCCACAGGATAGATAAGTATTTGATCGCTGGGGCTTCCTCTGCTTTGACCCCCACCGATTAAGAGAATGGGGCTCCTGACTGCCTTGAATGAACTGCAGTTCCATAGAGAAAGAATGGAGCGGCAGCGCGCATGCATGTCCATCACTTTGTCCATTCACGGGTCTTGGGACCCTGTTCTCTTGATTGGTGAGGGTTCCACCAGTGATACACCCCAGCGATTAAACATTTATCACCTATCTTGTGGATCGGTGATAAGTTGTTGTGGTGGGATAACACTTTTTATGATGACATCCCTGGTGGTCCAGGGTAGAATAATAAGTTATATAATTCCCTGTGGAGAGGTTAACTACCTGTACTGAAGCCTGCAGGACTCCTTTCCCTTGCTCCTCCATCTGTGGCTGTAGACTGCTCAGACACACAGATACTGCATTATCAGCTATCAGCCATAGCAGCTATGAGAGACCTGTGGAAAGTGTAAGTAGGGGGAGGGTCCGTGAAAAAGAAGATACTTGTTTTAAAATCCCCTGCGATCAGAGTGGCCCCTGCCCTCCTCTGGGCTCCTCTTAGGTTGCACAGGCTGTATGTCTGCCTCTACTGTGTTCTTCATCCCTCAAAGTTATACTGCCTATACTGCAATGGATTCAGCTTCAACTGCCTGTGATACTTTATTACAGTGTTGTGAATTATTTGTCTATGTCTGGTGCAGTTTAGTTAAAATATATTTAGCCACTTTCTGTGAATACTTAAAAATGACTACTTCAGAACTGTAGTAAAATGAGTGTGTTTCTCCCTTTGTTTATGCAGGTATAGGGTCAGTATACTTTCATGCAACACTTAGTTTCCTGGGGCAGATGCTGGATGAGTTGGCCATTCTGTGGGTACTAATGTCTGCATTAGCAATGTGGTTTCCTAAAAGACACCTTCCAAGAGTCTTCCGTAACGACAGGTAACCAAAGAGAACTTGTCATGTTTTGCTATCAAGTATATTTACATTTCATCTATCTTCTACCACATGTCTACATGTATAGACAACAGTACAACTAGTTTCCGCCATGTTTATGCACTGAGCAGGGGTCTCAAACATGCGGGACACAGAGCCGCTAGTATAGGCTCTGCTCCGGGACTCTGTGGAATCTCCTGACATCGCTGTTCATATAAGTACAGTGATGTCTGGGGCTTCCCAAGAGCTGGAGTCCCGGGCAGAGCACTAGTATAGGCTCTGGGGAAGCCTCTGACATCACTGTCCTACTAGCGCTCTGCCCAGGACTCTGGCTCTGGGGTTGCCCCTGACATCACTGTGCATATATGAACAGTGATGTCAGGAACAGTGGTGGAGTCCCAGGCAGAGCGCTAGTAGCACTGTTCCTGGGACTCTGGCTCTGGGGTTGCCCTGACATCACTGTCCATATTTGGACAGTGATGTCAGGAGCACAGCTGGAGTCCCAGGAAGAGCGCTACTAGCGCTCTGCCCGGGACTCCAGCTCTGGGGTTGCCCCTGATATCTCTGTCCATACATGGACAGTGATGTCAGGAGCAGAGCTGGAATCCCAAGCAGAGTGCTAGAAGCGGCTCTGCTCCGGTACTCCAGCTCTGGGCAAGCCCCTGACATCACTGTCCATATATGGACACTGATGTCAGTGGCTTCCCCAGAGTTCCGGAGCAGAGCCTATACTAGTGATCTGCTCTGGGGTTGCCCCTGACATCACACTCCGGTCCAGGAGGATCCCCTGACGTCACTGTGTTTGGACAGTGATGTCAGGGGCTCCGCCAGCAGAAGAATCCGCGGCCAAAGTGTCAGCAACACTTTAGCTGGGGATTCCACTCCTAGAGGTTTGATTTTCAGACTTTTTTGTAGCAACTCGCATTTTTCGTGGCGTATTTTACGGACGTTATTGGAGCTGTTTTTCAATGGAGTCAATGAAAAACAGCTCCAAAAACGTCCCAAGAAGTGACATGCACTTCTTTTTCGCGGGCGTCTTTTTACGCGCCATATTTTGACAGCAACGCGTAAAATAACACCCCGTGGGTACAGAACACTATAAAACCCATTGAAAGCAATGGGCAGATGTTTGTAGGCGTAATAGAGACGTTTTTTCAGGCGTAATTCGAGGCGTAAAACGCCCGAATTACGTCTGAAAACACTGCGTGTGAACATACTCTGAAAGGGAAAGGTGATAAATGTTTGATCGCTGGGGCTCTCACTTCTTTGATTCCAACTGATTACTAGTATAGGGGTCCCGAGTGCCCTGTTTCTTTTCTCTATGTGCTGTTTATAGTATTCTGCCAATAAAGACTGCAGAGTAAGCAGTGACGATGCAGAATCTACTGCAGCCATTTATGTTATCATTAAGAAGTGGAGGTGAGTTTTGGCAAACTGTGCAGATTTGCTCTGCATAACTGTAGTGCCTGATCATAATGTACCATTTCTTATTTTTTTATGTATTTCTAATTACTGAAAGGCAGTATCTGGTAGATACTAGGGACATTTTGTACAGACTTTTATTTTCAGCGTCAAGGTAGAATTTGTGTCATCTGTATCTGTGTAATACTTATGATTCAATATGATCATCCAATTTTTAACAAAAAAAAACATTGTTGATATTCATGACTTTGAAGTGTACAACGTGTGGTTAGAAAATACATCTTTTCAGTTTTTGAATGAAATAGTAACCCTGATGCACAAATGGCAATTGTCAAGTCTCGAGGTGAATTATTCTTATACTTGGTGGGATGCATTGCATATTTTCACTATTTTCCTTTTACCTATATCTGATCACATTACACAACCCTCCTGGTAGGTCGTCCTAATGCCAGTCTACAATATATATTTTCGCTAAAACTATGACAACTAACTAAACATGAAAATTCTGTTATAAACAGCTTGTGGCATTTCTTTAGAATATAGCACTTTTCCCAATTATTGAGCAGAGTAGTGTATATTCTTAATAAAGTTAAAGGTGTTATGTGTGGACCAAAAATTAATAGCAGTGTACTCACTGCAGAATGTGAGTACACTCACCAATATACATTCTGGACCAGAATTCTAGTTGCACAGACTTCTTTGATGGCGATACGACTCTTCGTCATGTGACCAACCCCGCTGTACTCATGCAAAAGCAGTAGCAGTTGTACAGTGATTACACAGAGTACAGTGTGGACCGGCCACATGACGAAGTGTCGTGTCATCATCAAGGAAGTCTGTGCAACTAGACTTCCGGTAGCCCGCCAGCGCTAAAAAAAGCTAGCAAAATCTCATAATGAGCGCGACAGGGGACAGGAATGTATGTTAGCGGGTGTACTCACATACTGCAGTGAGTACGCTGCTAATACTTTTCGGTCCCCACATAACCCCTTTAAATATTAACTTAGTAAAGTCAGTATTACAGTGAGGCTTCACCTTAGTATAAAAATGCATAAGGGAATATCCTAAATACCAATTCTCTACATATCCTTATTATATGAAATGCAAGAGGATTCCAGTAATTTTTACAACAACCTGTAGACTATTGATTCATAACAGCAAGTCAGATCTTACAAGACTGCAAGGCAAGGAAGGAAGCTTGAAACTCTGCATAATACTACATGTTATTAATGGTTGGGAGTGGCATTGTGCCAGTAACAGTCTCTTTATTCTAGGCATCACTGGGGTCCTAACATTTCGGCTCCCAACAATCACACATTGATCACATTAATAATATTAATCTGCATTTGCTAAAGCCAAGCTTCAGGAGGCCTTAAAAGTTGTTTATACAGAATAAATAGAAAAACATTTGCTAAATGATGTTTTTTTTCATCTCTTTTATCATAGATGGAGATTTAAAGCAGTTGTCGGAGTACTCTCTGGAATCACCACAGTTTTGGCATTTGTCAAACCTGTAATAAATAGTATATCTCTAATGACACTGGGAATACCTTGTACTATTCTACTTATTACTGAGCTCAAGAGGTGAGTATGTTCAAATAAACCATATATGGCTTCTATAAACTTCTCTGTGTGAATTTTAAGAGCTAGAGGTATATGATTTTGACAATGTTGACAGACATGTTAACTAAATGGGGTTAAATAATGTTCTTCACTATTGCAACGTCTGGACATGTAAGTAAATAATGAGTCTCCTAGGATGTGTCTTATGGATATATGTACCAGCCTATAAAATATGGTGCAATCACTTTAATTGATACAGGCAAAGAGCAGTAATGCAGCAACAACAATGGGCTTGACAAAATGCATGATCACCGTACTACAACAAAACAGTATGAATTGTCATAAGGAAACATTTACCAAATCGCAATGGACAAAGGGAAGCAGGGAAACACAAGTAGTGTCGAATTTTTAAAAAAAAGGGGGGGGTGTCCATTCCAATTACAAAGAGTTATGGAACTCAGGTGACAGCTACCTCAGATAGCCAAGTGGGGAATTAAGTGGAATCTTTGTATCGAAGCCACAGACGCCAGGTATTATAAAATTTGTGACTCTGGCTAGTGTAACCAGCAACCAATTCCTCCATCCTACATATCCCGGAAAATGTATTTTACCATTTAGAGATAGTGGGAGAACCGCTAGATTTCCAGTTTCTAGGGATGACCTGGCGAGCTGCTTGAATAAAAAAATGAACCAGATCCCATTTAAGGTAGGAGATAGAACGAGGACATATAGGAAATAGGGCCCATGACTGGGGCAAGGGCAGTAGTAACTTATTGTTTAAGTAATTAATGGCCTTTCAAAAAGAGGTCAATTATTGACAGCTCCACCAAAATACGAGATAGGGTACCCACATCTTCCCTGCATCTCTAACATACCTCATGGCGATCATGCAGGGATTCTGGCGTCCTGTTCCAATGGAATAGTAGCTTGTCATTTTTTTCAGCCTATTAAATAGAATTGCTCTTTGCATATGTTGGCATAGGACACAATCTTAGGAGACAAGCACAAAGTGACACTACAGTCACAAAGAAAATAAACTCTGCAAAACTGCAAGTAATAAATGAGGTTTTGCTGTAATTGGTGGCCATGTTCTGTTAAAGAAGCAGTTCTAGCTAGTATGCAGCAAAATCTGTGAGTCATAAGCGACCATTGGGGGATTTTATTATCTTACAATTTTCTTTAGGATCTGTTTTTTTACTGTAATTGGGGCGGCTCATTGGGCACGGAGACAAACATATCTTACATTACAGTGTATAGATCTCAACGCTGGCTACAACAAAAATGAACAGAGATAACTATATGTTTTGCTAAAAAAAGGTTCCGCTTAGAAATGTAAAAATATTTTTTGTAAATTCTACGTTGTGTACAAGGATTTAACTAACATGCATAGCCTGACACAGAAGGATTGCTCCTAAAACCCTTGTCTGCTGCTTCCTCTGTGCACAGCACTGTAGATGCTGATAAATAGTGCCATTTCAGCACTGTCATTGTTCACAAACATGCGGCCTCATATTTCCTGGAAAGTGACATCTGATCCTTCATGCTGTCCCTCTTACGCAGAATGTCAGATATTGCTTTCGCTAGATATACACTCTTCTTAGAATTCTCCCCACACGTCTTTCACAAATTATTATTTTTTTTAAAGTAATCAGTATATTCTAATCTGCTTGTTACATGCTGCCTGAGGAGATTTAGTAATACACCGAAAAAATGGGGATATAGATATACTCAACAAACCACAAAAAAAGGCCATACTTACTAAATAGATTGGTAGTCACCAGTTCCCAACAGGATGCAGACAAGTAAAAAATGCTACAGAGGGAGGGGGCTCAGGTGCATTAAATAGTGATATCCACTACCACTGGTCTTGAGGGGAGTGGCTGCTCAGTGTTATCACTGCACACAACCAAAGCTTCAAATAATGTGCTTCAAATGATAAGATCTGTAGCATATTTGACTTGTCTGCGTCCTGTTGAACTGGTGTCTACCAACCCATTTAGTAAGTATGGCCTTTTCTGTGTTTTTTTGAGTATATCTATGTCCCCCTTTTTTCTGTGTATTGCTTTTATGTAGGGAACGAAAAATTCTAGCATAGGTTCTCGCAAGACGGTGAGGACCCTTAACGTTGGGTTGCGAGCTTGCGTATTTTTGCCAAAATAACAACTAATACCTCAAGTTTTTCATGGATACTGTTAAGGATCTGCCAGGCACAGCTTCTGTATCCACGCCCATAGGTAATCAGTCTGCACCTTCTTCTATGTCTGTGAGACTGACTCCATCTTCCACCACTCAGGATGGCAGGCTTAGGAGTGGGAGAGCCTATCACAGCCTGGCCAGACGGAGCTAGCTCCCGCCCTCTGTCTATTTATACCTGCCTTTCCTGTTCCTCCTTGCTTCTGATTCTTCTCTGTTGGTTTCCTGGCCCTGCTGCAGCTTCTTGAACTACTTGTCCCTGCTTCGTATTGACCCTGGCTTACTGACTACTCTTCTGCTCTGCGTTTGGTACCTCGTACACTCCTGGTTTGACTCGGCTTGTTCACTACTCTCCTGCTCTGCGTTTGGCACCTCGTACTCTCCTGGTTTGACTCGGCTCGTTTACTACTCTTGTTGCTCACGGTGTTTTGCCGTGGGCAACTGCCCCGTTTCCCTTTGTTCTGTGTTTCCTTGTCTGGTTGTCTGTCGTGCACTTACTGAGTGTAGGGACCGTCGCCCAGTTGTACCCCGTCGCCTAGGGCGGGTCGTTGCAAGTAGGCAGGGACTGAGTGGCGGGTAGATTAGGGCTCACTTGTCTGTTTCCCTATACCTGTCATTACAGATACATTTACTGTATACACTTTTTTCAGGATGCAGCCAGGTCTTATAATGTTGGGAGAGTTTAGTGTGCCATTGTTTGGTGTGGCATGCAGGGCAGCCCGTCTGATCTAATAGTATGGGCGTGACTAATAGGTTGTGATCTGGCAAGATACGCTGCACCTTGCAACTGGCACATTATTTGAAGCTTTCGTTGTGTGCAGTGATAACACTGAGCAGCCACTCCCCTCAAAACTAGTGGGAGTGGATATATCACTATTTAATGCACCTGAGCCCCCTCCCTCTGTAGCATTTTTTACTTGTCTGCCTCCTGTTGGGAACTGGTGTCTACCAACCCATATAGTAAGTTTGGCCCTTTTTTCTGTTTTTTTGAGGAGATTTAGTGCAGCAGTTATTGTGATGCATGTCTAAAGAAGGGACTAAAAGATAAACTGCTCTGTCCAATAGTGCAAATCTCCCAGTGGTTTACTTTGAGACCAGGGGAGCTCAAATGGAATAGAGGGGCCCTTAGAAAAATTCAACATGAGCTGCCTTTCTGTGGGTCATTTTCGGTCCTAGAATAGAAAGTCCCATTACTAGTTTTCTCTTGCCCCCCCCCCCAATCCATTTTGAAGACAAAGGGACATTACCCTCTGTTGTTTGCTAATTCTCTGATATTTATGCAGGATGGAAACACTACAAAAATTCACACTGTTCATGGAAAAGGGGCCAACTTGAGCTGGGGCCTTATTTCTCCATAGATCCCATAGCAGCTCTGAAGGCTGTCTCTATGATAATGATTCTCTTGTTGGCCTCTGTTATAATGTACACTTCAATATATTTCACCCCCACTATATACTGTAAAACTTCCGGGCAAAATATTCATAGATTGAAAGAATAATTGTATTTAAGTAATTTTCAGTGCGTGACTATGGAAGCAGAAGTAACACCTAATTATATTGTCAGTAGGGATTATGTGATCCCTCTCCCCAAGCAATTGTTGAACAGCTTCTTTGTATACTTTTATGTTTTGCTGATGTTTGGATTTCCTATTATAGAGCCATATGTCCAACATATAGGATGATGGAGGCTAAAATACTTTAATGCAAACCCTATTTCATCCTCTATTGTCTTATATGAGGGATATATACGGCACAGTATCAGTAATAGTTATTTTCGTTTGCGAATGTTACCTAATAATATTGGTATTAAAAGGGATTTCCTGGGCTTTTTTCTTTTTTAACCTAACTCTTATGCACGAAGAATAAGAGGGCTTTCCAATTACATGCGTTAAAAAATATAGCTCTCCATCCCTCCCTTTGGTGCCCACTGACCTGAGCGCCGCTGTATGTAAACATTGTAGTGGTGCTTAGGCTTGTACATGGCCTCCCCTCCTCTCTCACGGTCTGTGCACAGAGAGTGAGTCCATGCAGTAACTGTCATAAATTTTCCGTATGTCACATGAAAATTTTCCGTATGCAGTGGGAACATCCTTAAATTGCACAGAAAGTGAAACAGGAGTCTATGTACGGACCTGAGCGCTGTTGCAATGTTTACCTGCAGCAGCGTTTAGGTCAGTAGGCACCGTAGGGGAGGATTTTCTTTTAAAACATGTATTTGGAATGCCCTCTTAGTGTTCATAAATAAGAGGGCTAGATTTAAAAAAAAAAAAAAAACAACAAGTGCGGAAGACCCCTTTAACCACTGTTATATGCCTTATAATCTCATTATTTATATCTTCTAGGTGTGACAACATGAGGGTTTACAAGTTAGGCCTTATGTCTGGATTTTGGTGGACATTGGCACTAGTCTGCTGGATCAGTGATAAGGCATTTTGTGAAATGTGGGCTCATTTCAACTTCCCCTACCTCCATTGTGTATGGTAAGTAGATTAATCATAAAACAGTATATGATGGAATGATAGCAAAGTAATATATGCAGGCCCCTATTTTTTTTGGCATTGTATACAGGCATATATTTGGCAGCAGGAGACAAACATATCTTACATTACACTGTATAGATCTCAAAGCTGGCTACAACAAAAATGAACAGAGATAAATGTTTTGCTGTAAAAAGGTTACGCTTAGAATGACTAAAAAATGTTTTTGTAAATGCAACCTTGTGTACGAGGATTTGTGGGTAACCACTGTAAAGGTGGCATCACACAGAATGATCCTACAGTTGTGGACATAGGATCAGTGCCTTATAAATATAGGTAAGGTTGCCTGCAAGCAACCAAGCCCAGTTTCCCAACTACCAAAAATATATAGTAAAATAAATAACCTTTATTCAGCTACGTATAGCTAGACAGACCACAACAATGGGTTAAAATTATCACTACCTGATGACCGGACGTAAACATATGTTCCCTGTGTTAACAGGCACATGTAGTAATTGACATAGGAGCACTAGTATCTTCCCTAGCCAGTTAGATTATTAAAGTAACTAATATATGACAGTAAGTCTGAACTGGGGGATAAAACCGTAACATCCAATATACAGGCACTAAGGGATGATGAGATGCAGATAATAAATCTATCCCCCTGTCAACTCAATTCTCACCAACTAACCTTGCTTAAGAAGGGCTTGTCATACACTCCAACTCCACCCTATGACGAATTTGTATGGGTAAAGGACATTAACCTCTTTGCACGGAAATTGGCCCCACATAAGTATTTTAAGGGGAATATATCTGAGAGAACATCTCAAGACCGTGCAGAATCCAATACCCTGAGAGATCTGGAGAGCTTGCTCTATGAGAGCGAATTCGGTGTCATGGATGCTGTTGGACCACTTTCGACTCTGCGTCCCAAGTCCAAGCTCACACCTCCATTCTCACAGTATAGCCATATCGACACCTTTGTCAGGATGGTGTGTAATGACCTTAAAAAATTAAAACCTACTAGGTCTAGTACCTTTAGTAATCTTAGTAACGATGAAAGACGGGCATTGGATGATTTATGCAGAGACGATAATTTAGTCCTCAAGCCCTCCGACAAGGGGGGTAATATAGTGATCATGAGCCATGCTGACTATGTCAGCATGGTTCATAGGTTACTTGATGACAATACCACCTATGTCACCTTGGGAGGTAATCCCATGGCTAATTACCTGTCCGAATTGTATACCCTCCTAAATATTGCCAAGAACGAGAACCTCATTACTACTGATGAATTTAAATGCCTCTATAATTCTACTCCTACTTTGGCAACCTTTTACGCGTTGCCAAAGGTTCATAAAGCAACCTCTCCTCTCCCTGGAAGACCCATTGTGTCGGGTAACGACAGCCTAACACAGGGCATCAGTCTCTATGTCAATGAGATATTAACACCATTTGTCTCCTCTCTATCCTCCTACTTGAGGGACACTAAGGACACAGTCACCAGGATCCATGAGATCAATGTTACTCCTACCACTATGATTGCGAGCATAGACGTGGAGTCACTATATACCAATATTCAGCACGATTTAGGACTCAATGCTGTTAAATATTTCTTAAACACCAAAGGCACTCAATTCCAAAGACACAACGATTTTGTTCTGTCACTCCTACGTTTTTTACTTACTCACAATTATTTCATTTTTGATCATAAATATTATCATCAAATTAAGGGCACGGCCATGGGCACAGTCTGTGCACCCACTTACGCGAATCTTTTTTTGGGGTGGTGGGAAGACACCATTGTTTTTTCTGATAATCTTCTTTCTTTCACTTCACATATTTCTTTCTGGGGAAGATACATTGATGACATTCTCATCCTTTGGGATGGGGATGTCAACACTTTTGGTGACTTCATGTCTATGCTCAACGCCAATTCTATTGGCATGAAATTTACGTATGAAATTCATGATCATGCTATTAATTTTCTTGATCTCAAGATTTCCTTGGATCCTGATGGCGGTGTCCAAACGGACATTTTTCGTAAGGCTACTGCGACCAATAGCCTGTTACATTGGCAAAGCCACCACCCTCCTGCCCTTAAGAAAGGGATACCCATAGGCCAGTATTTGAGGGCCAGACGCAACTGTTCTAACGAACTATCCTTTCAAGCTGAATGCGATGGACTCTTCAATAAGTTTAGAGCACGTGGCTACCCAAAAAAGTGGCTACACAGGGCATATGCTAGGGCGAGGGCCTCTGAGAGAAGCGACCTATTATCGAACAAGGGGAATAAATCTACTAAAACCGGATCATCCAGTGCCATTCGTTGCATAGGCACCTTTGATGCCTGTTCTCCCCAGGTTGTCCAAATTCTAAAAAAACATTGGGCTATCCTCACTGCTGACCCTGACCTTAAGGATGCAGTGATGGCTAATCCTAGTGTCACCTACCGTAGGGGAAAGAACTTACGGGAGATCCTAGTACATAGCCATTATTCTAGACAATCTAACACTCCTTCCACATGGCTTAAATCACCATTAAAGGGTTTTCATCCGTGTGGCAGATGCTCTTTCTGCCCCCTGATGCCGACCGTTAAGAACTTCTCCAATCCTATCGATGGTAAATTATACCGAATAGAACAATTTTTTAATTGCCAGAGCAGTGGGGTTGTCTATATTGCCAAATGTCCCTGCCCGAAGCTATATGTGGGTAAAACCATTCAGGAGTTGAGAAGACGGGTTTCCAGACATATAAGTACTATAAATTGTAATGAGGATACGACTCTTTCAAGACATATTGCTAAGTTTCATGGGGGTAACCCTAAGCTGCTCAAGTTCTGGGGCATTGCCCAAATCAAAATGGGCCCTAGAGCGGGTAATCTAGACCGGAGACTTCTGCAAGAAGAGGCGCGGTGGATTCACCGACTTAACACCATGTCTCCCTCAGGTCTAAATGAGGGCTTTACCTTTAGTGCGTTTCTTTGACTTTACAGCAATGAATTGAGATTTCATTTTCTGTTTCATCTCTATCCACACTACTAGGTGGTTGGAGAGACACATATACATATATAAAAACTTCAATACTATCGTGTACCTGCCATATACCAAGTGAATTATAGGTACTTTAAGAATTTTTCCAAATAATATGATGACCATGCATATTCTAATGTTATGGTCTGGTGATACGTTTATAACTATACCACCATCTTGACCACATAGTGGCAGCGGCTTGTTGTCACAGACACACTATATCTACTATTGATCCTGAGATGTTTGTCAGATGTATTACATGTCTTCATATGGGGATCTTTGGAGTACTGTCAAAGCTCGCGAATAGCAGTTTTCTATATATAGGGGATTAGTCTTGCTATTTAATATTTAATATTTCTACCACATTCTATACAGGAGGCGGCCCTTTCTAGCCCTAATTCTAAGTTCGTCTACCCCAGTAATACGCATGCGCTATTTCTCAGTGATATCCTGAACATCAAATCGGAATAATCTACTTGCTTATATTAAAACTCTGCTTGTAATTTGATTTACGGCATAGGTGCTGTCAGTTTAATTCTATACTTATGGTTGTTGTGATATAGGACATGTATGGGTCTCGCTTTTTCTGTTACTATATTAATTTTTGCACTTTGTTTTTTGGTGCAAGTAAATATCTATTCCACCTTTACATAGCCATAGGCCCCTTATCCTTATTCTCTGTAGTACCAACTTGTCCTGAGAATGCACATATGCCGGTCCTCGGCAGTCCAATGATGACAGAAATTTACATACCTCTTTATCCATTGATTAAATCCTGGGCTGGTAGAGTGAACTTGCTGGCACTAAGTTGAAAATTTGTTTATTTACGCATGCGCCCGAAACTCACTCGGACAGTTACTGTCCGGGTGATGTCGATTGCACTAAGTCTTTGTTTCACCGCTATACGCATGCGCCGCTTCCTGTCTCCCATTGGAGTATCTTATCCCCTTGTTTATTCGTTGGTCAGCTACAGCTGAGAGGCCATAGTGTCTTCCTTGCTGTCATAGGCTGCCTGACCTGACACACCCTCAGATCTGTCATCTTACACATCTATATCAGGATCTCTTCCATTTCGCGCCGCCATTAGCCCCGTGTACCCCTGAGGACGCTACTTAGTAGCGAAACATGTCGGGGGGGGGGCTGCTAAGATTTTAAACACTCACCGCTGACCGGACTTACTGTCATATATTAGTTACTTTAATAATCTAACTGGCTAGGGAAGATACTAGTGCTCCTATGTCAATTACTACATGTGCCTGTTAACACAGGGAACATATGTTTACGTCCGGTCATCAGGTAGTGATAATTTTAACCCATTGTTGTGGTCTGTCTAGCTATACGTAGCTGAATAAAGGTTATTTATTTTACTATATATTTTTGGTAGTTGGGAAACTGGGCTTGGTTGCTTGCAGGCAACCTTTTCTTGTGTAATTGTATATTGTGCCCGCCAACTACCAGGGGTCATATCCTTGTACTGTTTTATAAATATAGGTGGTACATTCAGAGGAGACAAAATGTGACAGAACTGGAGCACATCATTGTGATAACATGCCAGGCTAATAGTTTGATTTCTCACGCACTGCAATTCTCATTATAACTCATTGTAATCCACTTTTGCATTAGAGGACATAGTTGGACTAATATTAATACGATCGGT
This sequence comes from Rhinoderma darwinii, assembly GCF_050947455.1. Lineage (NCBI taxonomy): Eukaryota > Metazoa > Chordata > Amphibia > Anura > Rhinodermatidae > Rhinoderma > Rhinoderma darwinii. Next base: position 340,322,714 of record NC_134687.1, read on the forward strand.
TGATAGGCTCATGTCTTACCCTGTGACAACCTCTTGGTTAAGAATGTATCGTAGTAGAATGAGAACTTGTAAAATGTATCAAAATAATGTATGTTTTCTAAATAACACATGTAAATGAATGCAGAGGTGTAGCTAGGTTCTCCTACACCCGGGGCAAAGATTCAGATTGGCGCCCCCACAAACTTCTTTCCCAACATCTCCTTCCCCCTCGCCGTGTTTGCTTGCTCTACCAATCAATGAGGTGTAATTTTGTTTCACAATTTTTTTTAATGTAACTCGAGCATAAAATTATTTGTACATTTTACAAGCGATATAGTTCTATAAGGGAGATACCATAACAATAAATTAGAAGAAAATAAATTAAAGGGGCCACACACAGCCCCTTCTAGATAGTGCCACACACAGCCCCTTCTAGATAGTGCCACACACAGCCCCTTGTAGATAGTGCCTCACACAGCTCCCTGTAGATAGCACCACACACAGCCCCCCCTTGTAGTTAACGCCACGCAACCCCCCTGCTGTAGATAGTGCCACACGGCCCCCCTTTTAAATAGCGCCACACACAGCCCCCCTTGTAGATAGTGCCACACAGCCCCCCTGTTGTAGATAGTGCCACACAGCCCCCCTGTTGTAGATAGTGCCACACAGCCCCCCTGTTGTAGATAGTGCCCCACACAGCCCCCGTGTTGTAGATAGTGCCACACAGCCCCCTGTTGTAGATAGTGCCACACACAGCCCCCCTGTTGTAGATAGTGCCACACACAGCCCCCCTGTTGTAGATAGTGCCACACACATCCTCCGCTTGTATATAGCGACACACAGCCCCCGCTTGTATATAGCGCCACACTGACCCCCTTGTAAATAGCGCCACACTGACCCCCTTGTAAATAGCGACACACTGACCCCCTTGTAAATAGTGCTAAACACGGCCCGCCTTGTAGATAGTGTCACACAGGGCCCCCCTTGTAAACAGCACAAACACAGCCCTCCTTGTAGGTAGTGCCACACACAGCCCGCTGACCCCTTTGTAGATAGCGGCCCCCTCCCCCCTCCTTGTAAATAGCACCACACTCCCCCTTTGTAGATAGTGCCACACACAGCCCACCACTCTCCTTGTAAATAGCGCCACAGTCCCCACCCCTTGTTAATAGTGCCACACTGTAAACAGAGCAGAGAGCAGTAGCCTACCTCTACCACTCTCCGCTCTGCCTGACGTGACTCAACGCAGGAGCCGAGGAGGTCATACGGCGGACTTCCCTCTGACTAGGGTCAGTGACAGCCAGGGAGTGGACCAGCGAGGTCAGGTGACTGGAGTGGTCCACTCCCGGGCCATCACAGACCCCAGTCAGAACGCTGCCGCATGAACTCCTGGCTCTTCCTAACGATGACTGCTGATGTCCGACATACAGGGCACCGATCAGCTGCTCTGCCACGGCGCCCCCTTCCCTACAACCTAGTTGCCCCCGGGTACATGCTACGCCTGCCCCCCCCTAGCTATGCCCCTGATGAATGTGTGGTGAGCTATAGACAGGGACTTTCATGGATAATAAATAAAGAGCTGTATCGGAGTGGGAAGTTTATTACGTTTCTTATGTCTTGCAGGCACATTCTCATCTGTCTGGCTGCTTATCTTGGCTGTGTCTGCTTCGCTTACTTTGATGCTGCATCTGAAATTCCAGAGCAAGGGCCTGTCATTAAATTCTGGCCAAGTGAAAAGTGGGCTTTTATTGGGGTGCCCTATGTCAGCTTACTCTGTGCTCACAAGAAGTCACCGGTAAAAATTACATGAACTCCAGCAGGAAAATGATGAACATGAAGATCTTTCTCCAGTGCAATCTCTATGAGAATTTAGCAGGCATTATCCCACTGCCATGGGTCTCATTAGGGACTAATAATGACTTATGTTAACGTTCTTCATTGGTGAGATCCTTAGTTGCTGCCAAAATTACAAAAAAAGAATTTGCCTTTTAATTCCTACAAGTACAGTTCTCTTCAGAGAATCTTATTTATGGACACAAGTGTATTATAATATTTTTTGTGTTTAATATATTTTCTACATGGCACTTGTGTGATACAATCTCACAGATGCCTATATATCTGTCACATGAAGGAAGGAAGGAAAAGAGGGAGGAAAATGCAATGGTGGCTTGTATACTATTCCATTTAGGACTATAATAATGTTATGTTGTGTAACTGTCTTCTCTGTTAAAATGGAATCGTACAAGTCGAGCGAAGAAAAATTGCTACTGTTTTGGGCTCTAGTAAAACTCGTGTTAATATGAGGCTCACGTTTCATATCAAGGGTGACTGTTCAATAGTTATCTCTTTTCCTGGTTTTTAGAGAAGATATGGTTCATCTATTTTCTGGGGATGTGTTCTCTCTGGTATGGCGCTATTTCCGAGAGATTTTAAGAGGCTGTTTTTTCAGATTGTGTGTGAAGCTGCTTTGTACAGGCCGCTAGTCAATATATTGTATATATTCAGAGTAATTCAGATGTATAATGTCATTTTTTTCATATAAAGACATTGTTATACATTTATTAAAACAATTGTATTAAGTGTTTATAGTTGTAGGTTACATTTTTCCCAGTCCGTCACGGCTTCCCATAAAAAATACAAAAAATACGCAAGAAACATGATGGGCTTATCGTAAGTCAATGGGATGCACAAGGATTCGTCAGTATACATTTGCAAATGGATCTGGGATATTTGCAGTTTTGAAAGATTTGCTATTGAGGAAAATCTTACCTTTTTTAGTCAAGTCTATCAGCATTGAACCAACAGAAGGGACATTAAATGTTAAAAATATGAAATAATAGGTTACTAACTACAGGGCCCTAAAACTTGGTACATTGTAGTGCACATTTAATATTAACATCATGTGGGTTTTGCTAACTACCTTTTATTCTAATTTAACTCCGACCATGTCACAGGATAGAGTAGAAACTACTCTACCAAAGAGGGTTGCGGGTAGGATGATAACAACTGCTCTATGTATATTTCAGTCTGAGATAAGTGGTGCCCAATCAACCATTGGTGTTGAATATCTGTATTCTGGCATCGCTATCTTATACAGTATAAGGCCGAATTCAGACGAACGTGGTGAAACTCAGACGTGAAAAACTGCCATTTTTCATGTCCGAGTTGCCCCCGTGCAGGTACTGTTTTCATGGATCTCCATAGACTTAGGTCTATCGAAGGATCCATGAAAATGGAAGAAAATAGGATATGTACTATTTTTCAACGTACCCTTCACACGGTCCGATGAAACAACGGCCCCATTGAAATAGATGCGTCCGTGTGACGGCCGTTGTTTTAACGGCCTTCACACGGACGTATACTACGGTCGTCTGAATTCGGCCTAACACTGCACTGCAAGGACTAGAATCTAAACAAGGCTAATAATCCAAACAAAGCATCTGACTGGAGTTACTCTTTATCAACATAGTCTAATAGTTTCATTACTGAAGAGCATTCGTTAGTTTAATCACTTTAAATTCCATTTGACTAGTCATAATGAATATTGTATTATAGAAATGTGCACCTAAATCTTAGATGACAGGAACACTTTCCGCTGTCACTAGGGTCTATGAACAGGCTTAAGTGGCTGTTCTTTGCAGTATTATTACGCTCAGGTAAGCAATCAGAAATAGCAATTATGTCTAATATATATATATGAAAACAAAAAAAGAAATTCATAAAGACAGAACAATAAAGTAATTTATATATGATTCTTGTTTTTGTTCTTATTGTTCATCCATTACTTAGAAAAGCCATAAATATACAATAAGGGGAATCTGTAAAATGGCAGTAGAAAATAAGATTGGAAGCTATGCTAATTTACATATAATTCCTACTTTTTGGAGTCCAGGAGAGTGAAAAGAGCTCATGCTGTGTTTAACTAACTGTGGATTGCTTACTGAGTGATACTGTCTGCGGAGCTACTGTATCTAATCCTGAAATGTGTGATACTGTCTGTTGAGCTGTGTATCTGACCCTATCATGTGCGATTCTGTCTGCTCAGCCGCTGTATCTAAGCATATCATGTGTGATACTGTCTACTGAGCTGCTACATCTATCAAAAGCGTTGATAGGATCTAAAAAGATCACGGGCACGAGCCCCAAAGCATATCTTTTGCACCCCCTACACCCCAAAAAATAAATTGAAGGCAGCATAGCTATAAAACAACTTTTAGAACACATGAAAGGCTTAGATACACCACCTCATCAGTAGACTGTCCCTGGTAATTACTGGGTAGGGAAATTTGCACCCGTAGATACATCAGCCCTGCCCCCGAAAAGGTTGCCTCTTCATAAAAACTAATTTATATCTAATAGTGTTTCTTTTAATAATACGGTCATGCAGTTACCAAATAATACCTCCACACCCTGACTGGAGGGATTTAAAACATAGTCCCTTTCATTAACCCCTTCTAAACAACCCCCTTTTTGCCCTTTAATCTTCCCAAAAACTACAGACACAAGTTTTTGTGGTTGAAAAGGCCACGACAGCCAACTTTATTTTCCTTACACCTGTTTTACCAAAACAACGAATTTCACATAACCATGACATTGTATAAATACAATAAATTACTTTTTAACAGGAAGAGTCCATGGAGGCAGTTTGCTTTTTTTTTTTTCCTTCAACTGATCGTATTCATTACCTCCAAATAATTATCCTCAGCTCCGTAATTTCAGGCGTAATTGACGTTGCCGTGGGAACATACCCTTAGTGTTCCCTGCCCCTCAAACCACCTTACTACGCTACACCTGTGGCCCGCCATGACTGGAGGGATTTAAAACGTAGTCCCTTTCATTAACCCCTTCTAACCAACCCCTTTTTTGCCGTTTAACCTTCCCAAAAACTACAGGCACAAGTTTTTGTGGTTCAAAAGGTGACGACAGACAACTTTATTTTCCTTAACACCTGTTTTACCAAAATATAAATAATACCCAAACAAAACAAAGAATTGCACATAACCATGACATTGTATAAATACAATAAATAACTTGGAGTCCTTGGAGGCATTTTCCTTTTTCCAATCATCAAAATTGCAACCTTCTTTTTAGTGCCAACACATGAACTTTACCATTAGCCGCTAACGCCTGACTCAAGGGCACCCAAATTCATGCATGGCACTGCTTAACGTCCTGAGGCCCCAAACCACCACCAGGAGTCCCAACTTGTAGTTATACCATAAACAGCTGTTAACCTCCACCCTTCAACTGATCATATTCATTACATCCAAATAATTATCCTCCAAAGATCCTTTACTTGCCACAGATGGAAAAGTAATGACACCTTATACATTTCCATCCCTCCATACCTTCCTGCAGAGACAAACACCACATGTCAATGCCGATGGCATTAAGATGCACTCCGTCACTCCTCAAGTATTCATCACTCGCACCTTCCAACTCCCTATGACGCACAACAATAACCCCATTCCTCTTCACAAAATGAGCAACCTCCTTGTTGACTTTTACCTTGTATAAAGCCACCACCGACCTTAACCCCCTCCAGACCCTGCAAGCCACTATATCGGACCAGACCAGCAGAATACCCGGAAAGTTAGAAACAGGCGAAGCATATCCATTTTTACATCCCGAATCAACTCTCGAGAAGGCCGCACACCCAGATCGTTGCCACCATGGCCGGCCTTAGGCAGTCGCCTTTCCGCCTGGGCGCTTCTTCACATAGTGGCCGTCGCTACCACTGTGGCAGCCGGGCATGAGGGCGGTTGCACCACTAGCAGCCGCTGCGGCAGCTATAGCAGTAGTGACGGCACTATAGCAGAGCAGGGAGATATCTCCCTGCCCTGCTATCTACTAGCGCCACTGTAGCTCCCTGAAGGAGCGGAATCCCCATGTGGCTGGGGATTCCGCTCCTGGAGCGCTGCTTGATGTCTCTGTCCATATATGGACACTCCACGAGAAGTCAATGACGTCATGGACACAGACGACAGGAACTTCTCCTGGAGTGGAATAGACGGTCACAGCGTCGGCAACGCTGTGGATGGAAATTCCGCTTCAGGAGTTTCCCCTGATGTCACTGTCCATATATGGACAGAGACATCAAGGAGCGCTCCAGGAGCGGAATCCCCACGGAAGCCACACGGGGATTCCGCTCCTTCAGGGAGCTGCAGTGGTGCTGTCTATACTGGAAGGGTGGGTTTGCTATCTACAAGGGGGCTGTGGGCTGTGTGGCACTACCTACAAAAAAGGAGCACACAAAATACCCAGCTTTCCTGGTTATCAAATAAATGTGTGGAAATAAACTAAGATATAACTTTTATTTAATCTAGCTAAAAGGATTAATCTGGGTATTTTGTGTGCTCCTGCACAGTTATCCTTTTTTGAATGTCTATTGCCCACCAGCTATCAGGGTCATTTCGTAGTCCTTGCACTACCTACAAGGGGGCTTTGGGCAGTGTGGCACTACCAACCAGGGGTCTATGCGGCACTCCCTACCAGGGTGCTGTGCGGCACTCCACAGCAGTGGGCTGTGCGGCACTTCCTTCCAGGGGGCTGTGTGGCGCTCCCTACAGGCAGCTGTGTGGCGCTCCTTACAGGGGGCTGTGTGACGCTATCTACAAGGGGGCTGTGTGGCTCTATCTACAAGGGGGCTGTGTGGCTCTATCTACAAGGGGGCTGTGTGGCGCTACCCACAAGGGTGCTGCGTGGTGCTACCCACAAGGGGGCTGTGTGGTGCTGCCCACAAGGGTCTGTGTGGCGCTACCCAGAAGGAGGCTGTAAGGTGCTACCTACAAGGGGGCTGTGTGGCGCTACCTACAAGGGGGCTGTCTGGCGCTACCTACAAGGGGGCTGTCTGGCGCTACCTACAAGGGGCTGTGTGGCGCTACCTACAAGGGGCTGTGTGGCGCTACCTACAAGGGGGCTGTCTGGCGCTACCTACAAGGGGGCTGTGTGGCGCTACCTACTAGGGTGCTGTCTGGCGCTACCTACAAGGGGGCTCTATGGTGCTACAAACAAGGGGCTGTGTGGTGCTACCCACAAGGGGCTGTGTGGTGCTACCTACAAGGGGTTGTGTGGCGCTAACTACAGGGAGAATCTGTGAGTGGTGGGCTGATGGTCATTTTACTGTGAGTGGTGGGCTGATGGTCATTTTACTGTGATTGGGGGGCTGATGGTCATTTTACTGTGAGTGGGGGGCTGATGGTCTTCAAGTGGTTTCCGCCTCTGACCCCCAATTGAAATTAATAGGAGGCAGAAAATACCTGCGTCGCTCATTTGGAGCTTTTTTTCCTGCGTCTTTTGCATTCGCTTCAACGGCTTAAGAAAAAACACAACAAAAGAAGGTCAAATGCTGTCAGTTGCTGAAGGAATTTTGAGGAAGATTTTTTCTGCCTTACAAAAAACGTGTGTGAACAGACCCTACGAGTGTAGTGCTTTTGTTCTTAGCCATTTTCTGTCTTTCTCGAAACAATTTTTGGTAGGGGGGCCCTGAGGAAATTTTATTTTTCCAGTGCTGCCTCGAGTCCGAAAAGGTTAGGAAACTCTGTACTAGGCTACAGAATCCCGTCATGGAGCAGCTCCGTTCGTTATGGGAACGGGGCCTAGGGGGGTACTATACTGTGTGGGGGCCACTAAGTGGACATTATACTGTGTAGGGGTACTACAGGGGGCATAATACTGTGGGCACATTAGAGGACAAAATACTGTGTCCTTGAAGGGGTTGTAATATAATATATTATTAAATATTATTATTATTATACTGTATGGGGCACTAAAGGGGCATTATAATTTTTTTATTGTGAATTTTTTTTAATGATGGGGTGGGGCGCCGAAAGATCATTTCGCACAGAGCGCCATCTATCCTAGGGCCGGCCCTGGTTGCCACCCGCGTGAATAACCAGCACATCAGGAGGCCTGTCTAACGCAGCGTGAAACTGAACTTTCCTCAAGAGATGACTCCACAACATGGCCCTTACACCTATCCATCGGACCAACGCCTCGTCCCTACTGATGCCCAACTGACCCCCAGGCAGCCATAGCAACCATCGCCCCCCCGCTATTGTGTTGCGGGGGCGTGATGAGCTGTTAGAAGGGGTCACCCCCTCTTTCTAACTATTTAAATGCTGCGGTCGCCATTGACCACGGCATTTAACGAGTTAAACGAGCGGGATCGTGCTCAAGCGCGATCCCGCTCGTTACTCTGAAGTGTCGACTGTAACATACAGCTGAAACAGGCATCGTATGGAGCGGGTTCACTCCGTGAGCCTGCTCCATACTTCCCCTACCCGACTTTGGCGTATGGATACGTCAAATGTCAGGAAGGGGTTAACCCGTTAGTGGCCGCCCCATAGTGTTTTTACGGCGGCCACTAACGGGCTTTATTCCGTCGATGCAGCGTCTTTTTATGGCGCTGCATCGGAATAAATAAACAGGGCAGGGAGCCGTTAAATCTCCCTGATCTCAGCTGCCAGAGGTAGCTGAGGGCTGGGGGTATCCCTGCTCGAACGGGTGAGATCGATATCAGTATCGATCTCACCCATTTAAACCCTCAGATGCGGAGCTCAATAGCTAGCGCCCCTTTGAGGGGTTTTGGAGAGAGGGAGCTCCCTCCCTCTCTCTCCCACCGGCACCCTGCGTGTGATCGCAGAGTGCAAGGTGTCTTTTATGGCAGCCGGGGGGCCTAATAAAGGCCCCCATGTCTGCCTGTATGAAAAAACCCACTTTTTCCCCTTACAAATTGCTTTATTATTAAGCAAACAAAATAAAGTAAAAAAGTTACACATATTTGGTATCGTCGCATCAGTAGCAAACCCAACTATAAAGTTATTACATAATTTAACCCGCACGATAAACGTCGTAAAAAATAAAATAAAAAAACAATGCAAAAATTAATGTTTTCTTTGAATCCTGCCTTAAAAAAATGTGATAAAAAGTGATCAAAAAGTCACATCTACTCCAAAATGATACCAATAGAAACTGCAAGTTGTCCCGCAAAATAAAAGCCCTCATACAATTGCATCGGCGAAAAAATTAAAAAGTTATGGCTCTTCAAATATGGAGACACAAAAACAAATAATTTTGAAAAAAAAGTGTTTTTACTGTGTAAAAGTAGTAAAACATACAATATCTATATAAATTTGGTATCGTTGCAATCGCAACAACCCGCTGAATAAAGTTATTGTGTTATTTATACCACCCGGTAAATGGCGTAAAATTAGGACGCAAGAAAAGTGTGGCGAGATTGCTGGTTTTTTTCTACCCCCCCCAAAAAGTTAATAAAAGTTATTCAATAAATTCTATGTACCCCAAAATGGTGCTATTAAAAATTACAACTTGTCCCGCAAAAAACAAGACCGTATACAGCTTGACGAAAAAATAAAAAAGTTATAGCTCTTTGAATGAGACGATGGAAAAATAGCTTGGTCATTAAGGTCTAAAATAGGCCGGTCATTAAGGGGTTAAGGTTATTGCTTTATTTATATTGGATGTTGTCAAGGACTTAGCCACTTATTGTTAATATGTTAACTATGTTATACTATGTTAATACTTGTTTTTATATATCTTACAGGTTATGTAAAAAAAAAAAGAGAACACTTAATAAAGCTGTGACAAGCACCTTCTAATTTTACTTATCTGTGTCAATGTGTATTTATTAGAAAGGAGGGTGTTTGTATGGCCCCTTGTCGCCCTTGTACCGTCATGAACTCGGTACAGGAAATACAAAGTAAAAATCCATGAATCGAGCATTTGTCAAACCAGTGTGATGTCGTGTTATCAAATATTTTGAACAGATCTATCAGAAAGTATGATAAGGTGACCATGACAAGCCTCCTCCATCCGCTACCAAGGTGGATGCAAATATGTATGACTGTATACGGTTTGAAAAAAAGCTTTGTAAAATTCAATGACATTCCTTCAGCTGTTTATAAACCTTCCATAACAGTCATATATCATCTCTATATCACACAATGTGTTATGTTGTTCTATTAGTGATGAAGAGTATGGACCTGTCTGTAGTATCCTGTGGATATGAATGTGGGCAGACAACAAGAAGACGAGCAATCATCACTGCTTCCTAATGCAATAATCATATCATTGCAATGTGAAATAATGTCCTCCTCGGGGCCAGACTAGCACTAAAAAGCAGCCCTAGCACACAAATTCCATAAGCCTACATACAATATGCCCCCTTCCCATATCGTGGAAACATAGCGGTTGCCATATGGTTGGTTGTCAGAGATTCTGGTACCTGCCACAACCCCTACCATTACTGACCTGGAGTTTGGGACTATTTTTAAGCAGTTTCAATATGTTAGTGATGTATGGAAGTTACTAACAAGACAAATTATGGACATAATGGGGCAGGTTTACTATTGGTGCTACACCAGAATTTTGGCCTAAGTTGCACCCTAAGAACAGATGTTTCTGACTCGGTCGACAAGGGGGCATGGCTTAGTGTAAAAGATACGTGGACTAAAATGTGCCCAATTTTTGGTGCAAAAAAATTAGGAACATTTTGGCACATCCAGTTAAATTCTTAGCTGTCTAAATTTAAGACACTATTATTAAATCTGTCCTGTGTATGAGTTTTGTAGTCAGAAACAATTTACACATTTTCTCCCACAAGATGGCAGTGTTGTCCATACAATAGTTCTATTGTAAGCTGCTCCAGGGTTCCAAGCTAAAGATTAAAAATTGTATTTAAAGATGCTCTGTCACCACATTATAAGTGCCCTATCTCTTACATAATGTGATAGGTGCTGTAATGTAGATCACAGCAGTGGTTTTTATTTAGAAAAACTATAAATATTGTTATGACCTATTTAAGATTTATTCTAATGACTTTCTTAATAGACAACTGAGCGTGTTTTTAGTTTTTGACCAAGTGGGCGTTGTAAAGAAGTGTATGGCGCTGACCAATCAGCGTCATACACTTCTCTCCATTCATGTACTCACACACAGCGTGATCTCGCGAGATCACGCTTGCTGTCACTTACTCACACATTAACATTACTGAAGTGTCTTGAGAGTGAATAGACATCGCTTCCAGCCAGCGATGTCTATTCACAATCCCGACACTTCGGTAACGTTTATGTAGGACTCAATGACAGCAAGCGTGATCTTGCGAGATCACGCTGTAAGCTGTCATATCTCGCAAGTTCACGCTTGCTGTCATTAAGTCCCACACAAACGTTACCGAAGTGTCGGGATTGTGAATAGACATCGCGTCCTGGCTGGAGGTGATGTCTATTCACTGTCAAGACACTCCAGTAAAGTTAATGTGTGAGTAAGTGACAGCACATGTGCTGAGTACATGAATGGAGAGAAGTGTATGACGCTGATACATTTGAGTTCATTGACATTAAAACTGGACATAAATTAGTCAGAAAAGTCTAAAATATATATATATGCATGTTTACCCCTCACCCAACTCTTGTCCCAATGAAAATATTGCAATGCTTGTTAGATTATGAGCAAATCTTACCACCTATATCCACCTCTACTAAGTCATTCAGATTCTTGCACCAGAGCCTGATTGTGACTGAATATGACATATGAATTGTCACAAATTTAACCTGCCTGCTCTGATTTCCGGCACCATTTAACATAATTCTATATTAGGAAAACATAATTTAAATTCCTATACCATCAGCGTTGGAGGCTTAGCTTAGCTGGTAAGCATCATACACTTCTCTTTACAACACCCACTTGGTCAAAAAGTAAAAACACGCCCAGTTGTATTAAGAAAGTAATTAGCATAAATCTCAAATAGGTCATAACTCTGTCAAAATTGATTGTTTTTCTAAATAAAAACTACTGCTGTAATCTACATTACAGCGCCGATCACATTATGTAAGAGATAGGGCACTGATAATGTGCTGACAGATCCTCTTTAAATAAAATAACATTAAAATCTATTTATCACAAGTTTATACGCATGTAACTAGTATGTGGATAATAGTGTGGATGGTATTTTAGATCCGCTGCCCGGCCATGAAAAAAAAAAATATAGGGCCCGGTCGCTGCCCACCATCCGCCCACAATCCGCCACCCGACCACCATCCGCTGCTCGCCCACCTCCACCATCAAAATGATCCCCAGTGGTATTTAATTTAGAGAAAGGAACAAGTCCCATTATATTGCAGGGCCCCTTCACTTCTCTAAACTATCGCTGTGGCCCTACTTTCCAAAGTCCTGATGCTGGCCAGTATCAGGAAGCTGTGCGGCGTCGCGTACAACGTGCTGACATCAGGAACTTATAATGCATGGCCCGAGACAGGGGCCGGCTGGCAAATTTGAGCCCTGGGGGGGGGGGCAAGCGCACAGCCCTGGCCCATGAGTAGAGACCCATCCTTAACCTGCTTGCCTCCGCCTGCTCTATAAAGACGGCAGAGGTAACTGGGCTTTGTCACGGAGAGGGTTAGTGGACCCACTAGGCCACAAGGCCGTAGCAGGGAGGCAGTTGGCGAAACAACAGGAACCCCAGAATACAGAGTCCCGCACAAGGGTACCTCGATAGTCCAGACAGTGGCCGCAGCTCTGGCACTAATGGACATGGGTGCAGCAGATATCGCCAAACATGGCGGATGTCACAGATACCGCAGGTTGCGCCAGACGTGGCGAATTCCTCCGGACGTGGCAGAAGACACAGGACGTGGAGGATGACACAGATGCCGCAGGTTGCGCCAGACGTGGGGAATTCCTCCGGACCTGGCAGATGACACAGGACGTGACACGACTCCGACACTAATAGGCACAGGAACAAGAACAGCACGGGATACAGGAACAGGTAACAGGGCACGGGTAACAACTGGAACGGGAAACACTAAGGGACCATTTGCAAAACAGGCTGGGAAAACTAAGAACGCTCAGGCAAGCATCAGAAGGGCTGGGGCACCCTTATAGACGAGGAAATCATGGGCCGTTGATGATGATGATTTCTTGATGTGCGCGCGCTGGCCCTTTAATGCCGGGCACGAGCGTGTGCGCACACCCTACAGGACACAGCAGAACGGAGCGGAAGTGAGTGCTGGCATCTCCTAGGAAGGAGATGGGGACCAGTGCTCATTGAACCATGGCTGCGGGTGTCGGGAGGTGAGTAAATCAGACGGCCTGTGGCCATGGATGCTACAGTATCCCACATCTTACACCCCCTCTTCTTGGGGCCAGAGCGAGAGAGGAATTTTTTAATAAGAGCAGGAGCACTGAGGTTCTCTTCTGGCTCCCAGGACCTCTCCTCAGGACCAAACCCTCTCCAGTCCACCAAATAGAAAGTCCTTCCTCCTACCCTTTTGCAGTCCAGGATCTCCCTCACCTCGAATATATCAGAAGAACCGCTGGGAGCAACTGTGGAACTAGAAGTCTTGCTGTTGCGGTTCAGGACCACGGGTTTCAGAAAGGAAACATGAAAGAAGTTGGGGATTCTGAGGGTAGGAGGCAGCTGCAGCTTATAGGAGACAGGGTTTATCTGTTGCAGAATCTCGAAAGGACCAAGGAACCTGGGAGCAAACTTGTATGAAGGCACCTTCAAACGAATGTTCCGCATGGACAGCCAGACTTTGGTACCCGGAAGATACTGAGGCGGCTCTCTTCTCCTTGTATCTGCTTTTCGCTTCATGCGATCGACTGCCAGCAAAATAGAGGACCGGGTCTGTTGCCAGATTTGCAGAAAGTCCCCATATGTAGAGTCAGCAGCGGGTACTTGAGATGTGGTCGACACTGGAAGAGGGACTCTAGAATGTTGACTGTACACAATGTGAAAAGGAGTGGAAGTGGTGGACTCACTTGTGTGGTTGTTGTATGAGAACTCATGGAAGAAGCTGTACCCAGTTATCATGCTGTGAAGAGATGAAATGGTGGAGATAATTTTCCATAATCTGGTTGATCCTCTCAACTTGCCCATTGGACTGGGGGTGATAGGCTGAGGAAAAGTCCAATCTCACATCCAGGATTTTACAGAGGGCTCTCCAGAACTTTGAAGTAAACTGAACCCCACGGTCGGACACAATGTGAAGAGGCAAGCCATGCAAGTGGAAGATGTGTTGAATGAAGAGACTCGCCAGTCGAGGAGCAGAAGGTAGGACAGTCAGCGGGATAAAATGTGCCATCTTAAAGAACCGGTCCACTCCCACCCAGACAATGTTGCATCCTGCTGAGGGAGGAAGGTCTGTGACAAAGTCCATCGCAATGTGCTGCCAGGGGGCATTGGGTACAGGCAGAGGTTGAAGCAGGCTGGCAGGCTTGGAGTGAGCAACTTTGTTAGAAGCACACACCGTGCAAGAAGAGACAAAGTCCAGAACATCTTTAGGTAGCGTGGGCCACCAGATGTGATGAGCAATCAGGTCTCGGGTTTTACGGACATCAGGGTGCCCAGCTAGTTTAGAACTGTGTCCCCAGTGGAGAATTCTTCTCCTGTCTGCCAACCGAACAAAAGTCCTCCCCGGAGGGATGTCTCTAACCTGCAGAGGATTAGCAGTGAGAATGCAGGACGGGTCTATGATAGTCTGAAGGGACTCCACCGTGTCTTCCGTCTCAAACAATCTGGACAGGGCATCGGCCCTCACATTCTTGGAGCACAAACTGGAAATGGGTGAATAACAGCGACCACCTGGCTTGATGGGGATTCAGGTAAGTTAGGTAAGGTTCTAGTGGTCGATGAAGATCAGGATGGGGTGAGCTGCGCCCTCAAGCAGATGTCTCCACTCCTCCAGAGGCAATTTGATGGCCAGTAGCTCCCGATCTCCAATAGAGTAATTGCGCTCAGCAGAAGAAAAAAGTCTAGAATACTACTGCCTTTCCTTTGGAGCTCCTCTGGAACAGAAGTGAAGGCTTTCTTGAGGCTAATAAATGCGGACTCTGCCTCTGGAGTCCACACCTTGGCGTTCACACCCTTCTTGGTAAGGGTAGAGATGGGAGCCGTCAGAGATGAGAAGTTAGGAATAAATTGCCGGTAGAAATTGGCGAATCCCAGGAACCACTGTATGGCTCTTAAGCCTTGAGGACGTGGCCACTCCAGGACAACTTTCACTTTCTCAGGATCCATCTTGAGACCTTGATCCGAGATGATGTAGCTCAGGAAGGGCAGAGAACTCTTCTCAAAGACGTAACTATCCAGCTTGGAGTAAAAAAGATTCTCCCTTAATCGTAGTAGAACTTGATGGACATGCCTCCGATGAGTTGTCGGATTTGGGGAGAATATCAAAATATCATCGAGATAAACAACAACACAGACATAGAGAAGATCTCAGAAGATATCATTAACGAACTCCTGAAACAATGCGGGAGCGTTACACAGTCCGAAGGGCATGACTAGGTATTCGTAGTGACCATCCCGAGTGTTAAATGCCGTCTTCCATTCGTCACCCCGGCGAATCCGGACTAGATTATAAACCCCCCGCAGGTCTAGCTTTGAACATTTTTTGCCTCCTCGTATGCAGGGCTGCCATCAGGAATTTCTGGGCCCCATACAGCCAATGAGTCTGGGCCCCCGCCCCCCTCGTTATTAGGAGGGGGGGTGAAATGTAAAGGGGCGGGAGGTAGGGCACATTAAAAATAAAACTCTTTGGAGGAGCAGGGCAGAGACAGGAGGTGGGTGTCGGAGGGCAAAGGGGAGAAACTAAGTCCCAGGGCTGGGAGAACTGAAGGTAGCAGTGGTAGCCAGGGGGGAGACGCAACCTCACAGGGGCTCTGTGGAGTGACAAGGAAGAGACAAGAGACAGCGGGTCTGTGGGGGGCAAAAAGGGAAAGTGAGTGTGTGTGTATGTGTGTGTGTGTGTATGTAGAATCTGTCAGGGTGTAGGAGGGCAATATAAACAAAAATCATTGCACTGAAGCCCTATACACAGCAGAGTCACTCACCAAAATGTAGTCCCTAAGATCTCCCACCGCCACGGGCATGTCTGGATGATGCTTTTGCATTCTCTTCACACGCTGCACACACGTTATCTGTGTGTAGCGCTATCTACAGGGGGCTGTGTGTGGCGCTATCTGCAGGGGTGGGTGAGGCGCTATCTACAGGGGGGGTGTGTGGCGCTATCTACAGGGTGGGTGTGGCGCTATCTACATGGGATTGTGTGGCGCTATCTACATGGGATTGTGTGGTGCTATCTACAGGGGGCAGTGTGTGACACTATCTACAGGGGTGTGTGTGTGTGGCGCTATCTACAGGGGGTATGTTCGGCGCTGACTACAGGGGAGTGTGTGGCACTCTCTACAGGGGATTCCAGTCCAGGAGGAGACCCTGACCTCACTGTCCATATATGGACAGTGACCTCAGGGGCTACCTCTAGGAGAGGAATCCCCGACCAGAGTGTCGGCAACTCTCTGGCCGGGGATTTCGCTCCTGGATGGGTGAATGGCAGAGCAGGAAGCTGATACTTTCCTGCTCTGCCATAGTATTCAATTGTATCTGCATCCTGTGGACGCAGATACAATTGAATATGGCAGTGGCTGAGACACGTCTGGGACAGTAATTTGCCGGGACTGCCTCTTTAGATTCAGGACAGTCCCTGCAAATTCAGGACTGTTGCTAACTATGCCTCCGGTATAAGCTTTCTCCCCCTACCCAGGTATACTCTCTCCTTCCTCTACCCCTCCCCATGTATAATTTCTCCCCTCCCTTCAGATATCATCACTTTTCACCCAATTATTACCCCCCCCCCCCATTGTATAATGCCTCCTCCAGTGGAGGGATGTCACGATACCAGAATTTGGACTTCAGTACCGATGCTTTGTGTAGTATTGCGATTTCGATAACAAAGCGATACTTTGCCAACAGTAATAAAAAAACAAAACAGTTCTTCCATTTCTTATGTGAGGCGCGAGGTGTGATGGTAAATTTAACCTCCATGTGCCTCACATTAATAGTAATTAACCCCATCATGTTCCTCAATTATAAAGGGTTAATGTGTAAGGTACATGATGGGGTTAATTACTATTAATGTGAGGCACATGGAGGTTCAAAATTCATAATACCTCGTGCCTCACATTAATAAGTGAAAGAAGTTTTTATTTTATTTTTTACAACGTACACATCATAAATGACGCAAAAAAATTGTTGTGCAGGTTATTACGGCCGCGCCAATACTGAATGTGTATATTTTATGTATTGAGACTTATTTTAATGTGTTTTGTAAAAAAGGTGTATGTGTATTTTTTTTAAATTTAACATTACTTTATGTTTTTACTTTCTTTTTGAAACTTTAATGTACTGGTATATATCTATATACGCATAGTACACAGGCAGTTGTTAGGACAGACCTGAGTATGCCCTAACAGGAAATATGGTAAGACAGCCCTGGGGTCCTTCATTGGACCTTGGGCTGTCTGTCCATATATGGTATGTCCCTCAATCGCGTCACAGGGATTCCTGTGACGTGATCCAAGGGGCATCCCCCCTTCTTATTTTCCCCTGAATGCTGCAGTCAGCTGTGATCGCAGCATTCAGGGGAATAGCGACAGAGATGAGAGGTTTCTTTGATCTCTGCCTTTATAGAGTGGGACTGCGGCTGTGTAATACAACCATTGCCCCGCCCCGCACGCGGTCAGCACGAGGTGATGCGGTTGGCGCTGCACTAATGAGCGGCGGTTCAGGCACTGAAGACAGAACATGTGGGGGTGTTTTGTAGTGCGCCCGCCATGTTCTGTTTTCAGTGCCGCCGCTCATTAGTACAGCGCTGGCCGCATCACATAATCCTGGCGGCGCGCACATGTCAGGACTCCGGAGCAGGGCCGTGACTGTGTTACACAGCCGCAGCTCCGCTCTCATACATTCATGTATTACAATATTGAGCTGTGCGGCCGCACAGCTCAGTATCGAAATACATGAAATAACGGTATTGAACCGTTTGGGGGTGCACAGTATCGAAACCGTATCGAAGTTTTGATGCATCGTGCATCCCTACTCAAGTGCCATCCTCCCTCCATTATTATCTCCTTCCCACTCTAGCATCATTTCCCTCCTTACCCAATGCCATCTCACTGCCCCATTATCATCTCGCTGCCCCCATTATCATCTCCCTGCCCCCATTATCATCTCCCTGCCCCCATTATCATCTCCCTGCCCCCATTATCATCTCCCTGCCCCCATTATCATCTCCCTGCCCCATTATCATCTCCCTGCCCCCATTATCATCTCCCTGCCCCCATTATCATCTCCCTGCCCCCATTATCATCTCCCTGCCCCCATTATCATCTCCCTGCCCCATTATCATCTCCCTGCCCAATTATCATCTATCTGCCCCCATTATCATCTCGCTGCCCCATTATCATCTCCCTGCCCCATTATCATCTCCCTGCCCCCATTATCATCTCCCTGCCCCATTATCATCTCCCTGCCCCCATTATCATCTCCCTGCCCTATTATCATCTCCCTGCCCCCATTATCATCTCCCTGCCCCCATTATCATCTCCCTGCCCCCATTATCATCTCCCTCTACCCCCTCCCCATAGAAAGCATAAATCTTCCCCACGTCTGTATTGGTTCACACTGCAGCATAGGATTGTATCACTCAGCTCCACGACGGCTCTTTTCTGCTGTCCTGTGTAAACAGAGGGAGAAGACAGGTTTATTGTCACATGTTACACAGGACGGGAGATAAGAGCCGCAGAGCTGATACAATCCTATGCTGCAGTGTTAACATAATACAGAGGTGGGTAAGATATTTACTTTCTATGGGGGCAGGAGGAGATCTTTTCAGGAGGCTCCGGGCAGCAGCAGCCGGACACAGACATAACTCAGTACTCACTGTGTCTGAAGAAGAAGACGACGACTGCTGCTGCTGCTGGACGTATCCTCCGAGGCTGAGCTCATAACTCCCGCTGCTGTGATGTCTCCACCCCTTGTCTCCTCCCCACACGCTGTCACACTGTTGCGGAGGAGGAGGGGCAGGCACATGTCACTCTCCAGCGGGCCCTTACGATTTTATTCTGATGTAATGAACGGGCCACTCCTTCGTGATGGGACCTGTTCCTTTCACCGAAATGAAATCGTAAGAGTCACACTGCCGTGAGTATATTAATTCCAGCGGCAGAGTGCGGGCCCCTTTTTTTAAAATTTATGCCCGGGCCCCTCACTGCAGTACCCCCAGTCCCCCCCTGATGGCGGCCCTGCTCGTATGCGATCAAACAGCTCGGATATAAGTGGCAATGGGTATTTGTTCTTGACCGTGATCTGGTTGAGACCACGGTAGTCAATGCAGGGTCAAAGGGATCCGTCCTTTTTAACAAAGAAGAATCCAGCCCCGGCCGGGGAGGAAGACTATCGTATGAAACCCCTCTC
The DNA here is from genome assembly GCF_050947455.1 of Rhinoderma darwinii. NCBI lineage: Eukaryota > Metazoa > Chordata > Amphibia > Anura > Rhinodermatidae > Rhinoderma > Rhinoderma darwinii. Next base: position 340,341,969 of record NC_134687.1, read on the forward strand.
CAGATTCTCCTTGATATAGACCGACATGGATAGAGACTCTGGCAAGGAGAGAGGATATACTCGGCCACGGGGGAGAGAGGCATTAGGAACCAGTTCAATGGGGCAGTCATAAGTCCGTTGTGGAGGCAGCGTCTCAGCCTCCCTTTTGCTGAAAACATCTGCAAACTGAGCAAACTGGCGGGGGGGGGGGGGGGCAGTCCCGCCAATGACTGAGACAGAGGAGGCTGGACAGGATGGATCTGCAACAGACAACGACCAAGGCACTTGGAGCCCCATTGGAGAACCTCTCCAGAATTCCAGTCCAGGACTGGGGCATGTAGTCGAAGCCAAGGCAGGCCCAGCAGAACAGGATTGATAGCCTTGGGCAAAACAAGGAAAGAAATCAGTTCAAAATGAAGGACTCCAACCTGGAGCTTCAACATCTTGGTTTTAGAAACTATTGGATCAGGCAGAGGCAGTCCATTAACAGAGGCAACAGCCAAAGATGTCTCTAGGGGAACTGTGGGCAACTGAAGATGATCCACTAGCTCCTTTTGAATGAAGTTTGCCGCAGAACCAGAGTCAAGATAGGCAGAAACTTGATGCATCCTCTCGCCGGATACTAGGGTCACAGGAATAGTCAGCTTGGAACAGAATGCTCTATTAGGTATCGTTCCACCTAGGGTTGTCTCTCCAACCAATCCTTGGCAATGGGATCTCTCTGGCCTCTGGGGATACAGACGCACAATATGGCCTCCGAGGCCGCAATACAAACAAAGTCCAGAAGTGCGTCTGCGTTGTTTCTCCTGGGTAGACAATTTGACATAGTTACTCTGCATCGGATCCTCTGGTGGGATGACTGAGGAGGATTGCTAGAAAGTAGAGTCCAGCCTAGGAAGTTCTCTCTCCCGGAGAACCTCTTGGGAACGCTCCCGGATCCTCATGTCAACCCGGGAGATGAGTAGGACAAGACTGGGGTAGATGGTAGATCGCGAGCAGCCAGCTCGTCCTTAATCCCTGAACACAGTCCCTGCCAGAATGTGGCCACCAAAGCCTCGTTGTTCCAGGTCAATTCAGCAGCCAGGATACGTAACTGAATGGCATACTCGCCCACGGAGAGGTCTCCCTGGTGTAGGGTCAGCAAGGATGCAGCAGCCGAAGAAACTCTCCCAGGCTCCTCAAAGATCGAGCAGAGAATCCGTAAGAAGCACTGCAAGTCACGGGTCTCTGGTCCTTGATGTTCCCACAGAGGATTAGCCCATGCCAGGGCTTTGCCAGTAAGGAGAGAAATGATGAAGGCAGTCCTGACGTCATGCGAAGAGAAGGACCTGGCATGTAGTCTGAAATGGATCAGGCACGGATTAAAAAATCCCCTGCAGGACCTCGGATCTCCGTCATAGCGTGGAGGTAGCGGCAGGAAGCACAGGGGAGCGGTACCGGTACAGACAGGAAGTGTAGCAGGAGGTACAGCAGGAATGGGTGCGGTGACGACTGTGGTTGGAACAAGCAGCCGATGGGCTATGGCATTCACCAACAGGAGGAGTTGGTCTTGTCGTGACTGGAGATCATCCATCTCGGTCAGCATGGCTTGTGTCGTCAAGGTCTCAGGTTAACCAGCGGGGTCCATGGCCTGAGCGTACTGTCACGGAGCGGGTTAGTGGACCCACTAGGCCGCACCGCCGTAGCAGGGAGGCAGCTGGCCAAACAACAGGAACCTCAGAATACAAAGTCCTGCACAAGGGTACCTGGATAGTACAGACAGTGGCCACAGCTCTGGCACTGATGGAGATGGGTGCAGCAGGTATAGCCAACCAAACGTGGCGGATGTCACAGACGCCGCAGGTTGCGCCACACGTGGCGAATTCCTTCGGACGTGGCAGAAGACACAGGACGTGGCGGATGACACAGATGCCGCAGATTGCGCCAGACGTGGCGAATTCCTCCGGACGTGGCAGATGACACAGGACGTGACACGACTCCGACACTAATAGGCACAGGAACAAGAAGCACGGGATACAGGAACAGGTAACTGGGCATGGGTAACAACTGGAATGGGAAACACTAAGGGACCATTTGCAAGACAGACTGGGAAAACTAACAATGCTCAGGCAAGGATCAGAAGGGCTGGGGCCCTCTTATAGACCAGGAAATCATGGGCCGTTGATGATGATGATTTCCTGATTTGCGCGCGCTGGCCCTTTAAGGCTGGGCACGAGCATGCGTGCGCACACTACGGGACAAGGCAGAATGAAACGGAAGTGAGTGCTGGCGTCTCCTAGGAAGGAGATGGGGACCAGCGCTCACGGATCCATGGCTACGGGCGTCGAGAGCTGAGTAAACCCGACGGCCCGTGGCCATGGACGCTACAGGCTTTATATCCAGCCGCCCTTAATTGACGACGGCTGGAGGTGATGTTCTCATGTTGGGATCACACATGCATGTACTGAACAATCCCAGATACATGATTAAGCTGTTCGCAACAGAGGAACCATGAACTAAAAACTATTGTTTCCTGATTCTGTGATTACTGTGATAACAAATCTCCCCCTTACTATATATTATATGCATGTAAGAGCCCCCCCCCATTACTATATATTACATGCCGGCTAGAGACCCTCCTCCCCCTTACTATATATATTACATGCAGGCTAGAGACCCCCCTTACTATATATTACATGCAGGCTAGGGAGCCCCCATTACAATATATTACATTCAAGTTAGGTACCCCCCTTACTATATATTACATGCAGGCTAGGGAGCCCCCTAACTATATATTACATTCAGGCTAGATACTCCCCTTGCTATATATTACATGCAGGCTAGAGACCCTCCTTACTATATATTACATGCAGGCTAGGGTGCCCCCGTTACTATATATTACATTCAGGCTAGGGAGCCCCCCATACTATATATTACATTCAGGCTAGATACTCCCCTTGCTATATATTACATACAGGCTAGAGACCATCCTTACTATATATTACATACAGGCTAGAGACCCTCCTTACTATATATTACATGCAGGCTAGAAACCCTCCTTACTATATATTACATGCAGGCTAGAGACCCTCCTTAGCAGTGGCGTAACTACCGCTATAGCAGCCGTAGTGGCTGCTACGGGGCCCGCAGCATGAGGGGGCCCGTGCCACCCGCCGGCACGGACCCCCATGGCCAGAGGTTCCGCTAGCACCTGCTATGGCTGCTACAGCGCGACGCCACTGAAGGGGTTGTTCCTACAAAAGACATGCATCCCCTATCCACAGGATAGGGGATACATGTGTGATCGCTGGGATGCCCAGCGATAAGGAGAACAGGGGACCGAAAGTCCCCCGAAGTTCTCCATGACAGACCTCGGAATTCCAGCTCCATAAGAAATGACTTGCGCACCGGTCACGCTTGTGCGCATGCGTGACCAGCGCTCCTTTCATTTTTATTGAACTGCGCAGACGCCGGAAGTCCGAGGTTTGTCATGGAGAACTTCAGGGGACTTTCGGTCCCCCGTTCTCCTTATCGCTGCCAGCGATCACACATGTATCCCCTATCCTGTGGATAGGGGATGCATGTCTTTTGTAGGACAAACTATAGGCCGTTTTTTTTTGTTTTTTTTGGGGGGGGGGGGCTATATGGTAGTATCTACCGGGGGGGGGGTTATGTATGGCGTTATCTACAGGGGGGGCGGGTCTGTATGGCGTTATCTACAGGGGGGGTTCTGTATGGTGCTATCTACCGGGAGGGGTCTGTATGGTGTTATCTACAGGGGGGGTCTGTATGGCATTATCTACAGGGGGTTGTCTGTATGGTGTTATCTACAGGGGGTGTCTGTATGGCGTTATCTACAGGGGGGGACTGTATGGCGTTATCTACAGGGGGTCTGTATGGCGTTATCTACAGGGGGTGTCTGTATGGCGTTATCTACAGGGGGTGTCTGTATGCCATTATCTACAGGGGGGCTGTATGGCGTTATCTACGGGGGGCCTGTATGGCGTTATCTACAGGGGGGCTGTATGGCGTTATCTACACAGGGGGTTTGGGGCTGTATGGCAATATCTACAGGGGGGGCTGTATGGCGTTATCTACAGGGGGGCTGTATGGTGTTATCTACAGGGGGGCTGTATGGCGTTATCTACAGGGGGGCTGTATAGCGTTATCTACGGGGGGCTATAAGGCGTTATCTACAGGGGGCTGTGTATGGTGCTATCTATAGGGGGGCGCTGTGTGGTGGAATCTATAGGGAGGCACTATCTACAAGGGGGAGGTTGTGTGATACCCCCAGTCAAAAGTTTGCTATGGGGGGGGGGGCGGAGCTAGCGACGGACCTTAATGGACGTGTGCTGCTGAGCTCCGTAACTACCGACAGCTCATTCATCGCATAAGACAGCGTGTTCCCACTCACCATGTTCAAGATTGGCGGCAGTAAGTCCAGAGACGACCAGGATCCCCCCAGAACAGCTGGGGCACAAGGTGACATGGAGAAGTTTGTGAAAAGGGGGCCGTTAGGTGCAGGCGGACATAAGGCCAAGATGGCGCCGTCCTCCTCTCGCTCTCGTGAGGAGGGATCAGTTGGAGCAGCAGACGATGGCAGCGACGCAGGCAGCACTTCGACTGACTTGCCACTCACCAGAGACTTCTTCACTAAGGTACTAAATAAGGCTCTGGAGCCCCTGGTTAAGGATTTGGCAGACATTAAACAGGATGTGAGGCATGTGGGGCAACGGGTAGAGAAGTTGGAATCGACACAGGCGGCAATGCTGGATTTTAACACTGCAGTCACACATTGCTTCTCCTCGTGCCAGAATCACTTTAATTCAGTTTTCCGGGCCCTAGAAGATCAGGAGAACAGAAACAACCTGCGTTTCAGGGGTGTGCTGGAATCCATCGCTGCTGAAGCTCTGATGGAAACTATTAAGGGACTCTGTCGCTCGCTTATCGGCCCTAATACGCCTGCGGACCTTGTTCTGGAAAGGGCTCACAGAGCTTTGCGCCCTAAACCTACAGCATCTGATCCTCCACGGGATGTAATTTGCCGATTCCTGAACTACACGGATAAGGACGCTGTGTTGACTAAAGCAAGAAACACGGCTGCTCTCACTCTGCAAGGTTCTGCTATCTCCATCTATCAAGATCTGGCATCTAGTATCCTTCAAAAACTTCGTCATCTGAAACCGCTCACTGATCATCTGAGGAATAAAAATATTATGTATCGCTGGACATTCCCGTTTGGATTATCATTCTTCCATGAGGGTCGTCGCATGCATGTTTTGTCCGTGACGGACTTGGATTCCGTATACGCTCACCTAGATATAGAGCCTCTGGATATAGAAGACTGGGATCCGGTTCTGGATTTGACGTCTCTTCCTGCTACGGCCCACTTGACACCATGGGAAGATGTTCCAGCTCCTAAACGTCAACGCAATAAGAAGAATTCGGGACGCTTGGGCTCACGCAGATTAGTAGAGGAGAGAGAAGATCTGCCTTGAATTGCGGCGTTGTAACTTACGCTTTATATCCTTATATCCTTTATTTTGCCATGGTGTGGACTGCTATGGCCTGATGGGCTGATTGTGATAATATATGGTTAACTTACCAGATTCCCCCCTATGGAAGGTTCTGTGTGAACCGCTACTGTTTTTGTTCTCCGTTTTGGGGTACTGTCCCCCATCTTTGTTATTTATGTTTGTTTTCCCCTTTCCCGTCCTGTCGTTGGTACTTTATGTCCTGTCCGCGTACTTTGTCCTTAGTCTTGCAGCATTATGGAAAATGGATATTCTATCTCTCAGCTCACCTTCACATGGTATCGAAAAGATCAACTGTAATTTACTCGCCTGTCAGGGTCGGATGTGCGATACTGTAATTTGCCTCTGTACTTTAATATGGCTGCCCTGAAGATTGTGTCATATAATGTGAAGGGCCTTAATTCCCCCTCAAAGCGTTGTCAAATTTTTTCCTTTATGAAGAAAGCAAAGTGTGATGTTATCATGCTGCAGGAGACACACTTCAAGAAAGATCATTATCCGAATCTTTCCTTTTCTCATTTCCCGGTATGGTTCCATTGTGGAAGCAATAGCTCGGCTTCCAGGGGGGTTAGCGTGGGTTTTAAAAAGGCAGTACCGTTTGTCTGTCTATCTTCCACTCTAGATCCAGAGGGCAGGTATATTATATTGAAGGGCAAGATAGGCACTCAAATTGTCACTTTTGTAAATTTATATGCTCCCAATGTTGGGCAGGTTCTGTGGTTGAGTAAGGTCCTTCTCGTGGTGGACTCAGTGGCAGAAGGTATGATTATCATGGGTGGGGACATCAACCTGGTTATGGATCCTTTAGTGTATTCGTCTGTTAAGAAATCGGCTTTATTGTATAGAGCTTTGAGGAAGGTCAAGACTTTTCTGGAGGATCATGGCCTGGTTGATGTCTGGCGATGTTTTCACCCAACTGAGGTGGACTACACCTTTTATTCTCCTATGCATGATTCCTACCAAAGATTAGACCACTTTTTTCTGCACAAAACTAACCTTCAATACTGTGTGAACACGGTTATAGGCTCCCGAGTACACTCAGATCATGCACCGGGTTTTCTGTCCTTGCAGTTAGCTAATATACAAGGCAGATCGCCAAGGTGGAGGCTTAATGATTCGGTATTAAGGCGACGGGACGTAAAGGATGATATTAAGGGAAAGCTGGAGGAATATTTTAGACTTAATGCTATATCGGACACTTCTCCTCAGGTAGTTTGGTATGCCCACAAAGCCTTTGTTAGAGGGCACTTGATCAGCATTTGTTCTCATATAAAAAAGGAAAGAGATAGAGCCGTTGAGATACTTCTGTCCCAGATCCAGAAATTGGAAAAACTTCATAAACAATCTCTGGCTAGCCGATACTTGACTGAACTGAATGACCTTAGATCCCAGCTTAAGAACTTACTTAACGCCTCTTCGGCTAAATACTTTGAAAGGTCCCGACAAAATTTTTACGCCCATGGCAATAAGGCCTCTAAATTTCTGTCCAAAAGGGTCAAACAACGGAAGGTTAACAATCATGTCCATATGTTAAAGACACCGGATGGCAGCTTGACTTATTCGACCCCTAGAATTGCTACTCTGTTTAGAGACTTTTATCATAACCTTTATAATCTGGAAAAATCGCTACCATCGGGGTGTCTGGAAGAGAGACCTGGGCTCATATCCTCCTTTCTAGACTCTCTCTCTCCCGGTCATCTCCGAGGCGCAAGGGGTAGTTTTGGAGAAACCATTTACTATGGCGGAATTGGAGATAGCTGTTAAGCAGTCCCCAGTGGGCAAGTGCCCAGGGCCAGATGGCTTATCTATAGACTATTATAGATCCTTCGGAGAAGTACTCCTTCCCCACTTACTATGCATTGCAAATCTCACTACTGAGGGAGTGCCTTTATCTGTAGATATGTCAAGGGCATATATTTCCCTTATTCCCAAAGAGGGGAAGGACCATATGATCTGCGCCAACTTTAGACCCATCTCACTTCTGAACACGGACCTGAAGCTGATAGCAAAGATGTTGGCATCTCGTTTAAAACAGATTCTCCCGGACATTATATCGCCGGATCAGGTCGGGTTTGTGATGCAAAGAGAGGGAAAGGATAATTCTACTAGGGTATTGCACATACTACATCACTCACAAAAAAACAAGGTTCCAACAGTCCTTCTCAGCACAGATGCTGAGAAGGCTTTTGATAGGGTGAGTTGGAACTTTATGAGACAGACTATGTTGGCATTCCACCTCCCTACCCCATTCAATAATGCTGTTTTTTCAATGTACGCATCCCCCTAGGCGGTTATAACCGTGAATGGGGTCCTGTCCTCCCCTTTCACAATTAGTAATGGTACCCGGCAGGGGTGCCCTCTTTCCCCCCTGCTGTTTGTCATGGTTATGGAGACTTTGATGCAGTCTATACGATTACAGCCAGATATCGTGGGTATGCGCTTGGGAGGGGTGGAACATAAGGTAGCAGACGACTTACTTCTGATTGTCACGAACCCTATCACTGCACACCCAAAAGTAAAAGAAGTACTGGACTCTTTTGGCTATATCTCTAATTTTTTGATCAATGCGAGTAAATCTAAAGCACTAGGTATAGCGTTGTCGTCGGATTGCAGAGTAAAACTGATGGCCAATTCGGCCTTTGATTGGTCGTCATCACATATAACCTATCTGGGGATAAGGATGTGTGCAAACTGCGATGAGTTGTTCTCCTTGAACTTCTCACCGCTACTAGCCTCTTTCCCCGACTGGTTACAACGATTAGATCTGCCTTACCTGTCGTGGTTTGGTCGGAAGAACAGTGTTATGTCCTATGTCCTGCCTAAGCTCACCTATTTGATGCAGACATTGCCGGTAGCTATCCCACGGTTATATTTCTTACGTATAATCAGAATATTTGCTAAGTTTATTTGGAAGGGGAAAAGGGCACGTATTGCGAGGTCCATCTTAACTCGGCAGAAAATAGCAGGTGGTATTGGTTTTCCTGATCCAGAACAATATTATAGAGGGTGCTGGATTGGATGCATGCCCCTGGACATAAACTGTGGGTGGCGTTGGAAAATGCCCTATCCCCGACGCCGCTTCGTACTCTAATACTAATGGACTCCTCCCTGATTTCGAATAGTGGCCCCTTGAACCCTTTTACGCGGGCAACCCTTTCAGTCTGGAAGGGGTTTTTAGCTAGCCTAGGAGGGCAACAGCTGCCATCTCCCCTGATAGAGTTAAGAGATATTATGGGGGCGGCCACCAAGGCGGTGCGGGACAGTGCTCCATTGCATGTTAGTTGCTCTCAGACGCCGCTGACTCAATTACTGGACGACGATGGTTGTTTGATCTCCCATTCTGCTCTAATGTCAAAGTTATCGGTTACCAATGGTCATTTTTTACTCCTTGCTTATGTAAAATCTACCACTTTGTTATGTTGTAGGTCTACCTCGTTTCACAGAGAAGCTAACTGGTTTGAAACGCTGTTTTCACAGAATCGCACGCCAGTTAAAACTATCTCTCAGATTTATAGGAAGATCTCTGACCGTCTTGCAGCCAGACCTCCATATTTTATAGGATTGTGGGAAAGAGATCTGGGAAGGAAATTTACTGATGCTGAAATCTCTCGGATATTGGTTGCCCCGCATAAAGTGTCTAGATGCATTAAGATACAGGAGAATAGTTATAAAATATTATCCTGTTGGTATAGGACGCCAGATAAGACTAGCATGTTTGGCTTATCACACCCGGATACGTGTTGGCGCTGCAGGAGGGACAGAGGTACTTTTTACCATGTTTGGTGGGAATGTGCCTTGCTGAAAGCTTGGTGGGAAAAAAAAATTTCAATATGTAACTCCATATGCAATTGTATAATTCCGGTGTCGCCTGAAATTGCGTTACTCTCTCTTGCAGACTTTTCGGTCACGGTAGTCCCATCTGCTTTATTCAAATTACTGATAGTGGCGGCTCGCCTGTTAATTCCCCTTCATTGGCTATCTGATTCAGTTCCATCTCTGGATCACTGGATTGAACGGGTGGATCAGATATATAGATTTGAGGAGATGTCTCATTGGGACTCTCACTCTAGGGACAAATTTCTCAAGATATGGCATCCATGGAAAATGTATCGTAAATTTGTGTGATTTGACCATAATGTAAATTAAGATGTCAAATTGTGCCTTCTTATGTGGACAGTATTGCTTGACTTTGATGTACCAATGTTTCTCCCCTTCCCTTTTTATTATTTCCTTTCCCCTTCCTCCCCCTATTTTCTGTTAAGTATGTATAACATGATATGATATGTAATATGATGTTTACCTACCTGTTTGGACATATGTCTTTTGTTTTGTTGGAAAATTCAATAAAAAATGTAAATAAAAAAAATAAAAAAAGTTTGCTATGGTTCCCAGTCTTTCCTAGTTACATCCCTGCTCCTTACTATATATTACATGCAGGCTGGAGACCCCCCCCCCCTTACTATAAATTACATGCAGGCTAGGGAGTCTCCCTTACTATATATTACATTCAGGCTTGATACCCCCCATGCTATATATTGCATGCAGGCTAGAGGTCCTCCTTACGATATATTATATGCAGTCTAGAGTCCCCCACGGGCAAAATTAAAAGTGTGTCCCCACTTTAACAAGGACCAAATTGTAATGTCTAGACGACTGGGTCAGACATCTCCAAAACGTCGGTCTTGCGGGGGTATTCCCGGTATACAGTGGTTAGTACAGGGGCGGATCAATTATGTAAATCTATGAGGCAGAGCAATATGTGTCCCTTAAATATGTAAACCACACACATCAAGACAAGGGGGAAAGTAGTTTTTTCAGTCAGGGACAACTCTACGCTTCCACTAAACAAACACCAATATATCCAAAAATACCACCATACAGTGACTATAGAGTGGTCAGATACCTTTTCTACACAGCGCACTGCAGAGTATTATCACGCTGCAGACCATGCAAGAAAATAAAGTACTGATCAGACTCAGTTACAGGCAGAATACATAACAATTCTAGAGGAGCTGTCACCTCTCCTGATATCTCTATTATAGGAAATACTTGTATTACCCATAATATAACAATTCTGGAGCATCTTTTCTTAGAACTTTGTTTTGTGCCGTTCTTCTGTTATTCCACCGGGAAAGGTAGGAATAAATTGACAACAGGGTGTTAACATTCCACTTGTCAAAGATCCTACACACTCTGACAGTCTCCAATCATCGCTGACAGTATCAGGCCCCATGCGCACGACCGTAGAATTTGTCCATAACTGAGGATTGTAATTACGGTCCGCAATTACGCACAAATTCACTTCTCTTCACCACGGACACCTTCCTGTATATTTGTGGGAAGGTGTCCGAGCCAGAGAAAGCCTCCGCAAAAGATAGGAAGTGTCCTATCTTTTTCTTTTTACGGACCGTGCTCCCATACTTTGTATGCCAGCCATCACGGACTGTGATTACGTTCACGGCCTTGTGCATGAGGCCTCAGACTGTTTAGGGACACACCGTATTGACAAGGAGAATGGTAACACCCAGTTGTCAATTAGGCCTGGACTACACAGAGACTTTTTGTAGCGCTACTGATTTATTTTAACTATCGAGTGTAGCTCTAAAGTTAAAATCTGTTAATTGCGTCACAAAAAGTATAGGTGTAGGTCATGCCTTTTTTCATACATTTCCAGGAGGAACAACAGAGGATGGCACAACACAGAGTAGATGCTTCAGTATTGTTATCTCATGGGAAAGTATTTACTCTAATAGACATTTCAGGAGAGGTGACAGATACTTTATACATCCAGTGACTCACAGGTGATGTCTTCTCTCATTAGAGTCGTTCACTCTCCTTTTCTTCTCCATCCAGGACATACCGCCATGGCGACTACAGAATTTGCTGCCCAGAAATCTTTGGCCCCTCGCTCCTGCAGACATCCACAGCCATATAGCAACACAAAGAAATTTAGACCCCAGACCCCTAAATTAATGCAGAACCCAGACAAGAGGGAAAATAAAAAAGTATATACACTGCATATTCAGACCTCAGATCAGACGCTTCCTTATAATCACTACTTCCTGGGTCTCTTCTATTGCCGGCCGCACATTATGTCCTGACGCCGCCCAGTGGCCTCGGATGTAATGTACCGCAGGACCCCTGTTCTCATGATCGGCGAGGGTACCTAGCGATCATACATTTATCACCTTTTCTGTGTATAGGTGATAAATGTCCATTGTTGCTGACAGGAGAATTTTCTAGAATCTATCAAGTGAGGCACAAAATCATCTGAATTAGAAGTAGGTTCCTTTATTCCTTGCCTGAAAGGAGACAACAAAACACACAACATACAGTTGTCAAGCAGTTGTCTGAGTTTCATCACATAAGCCCTAGTTTATATACACATATTAGGGCGTATTGTGGCTCAGACTAGCTGAAGACAGTTTGTCGGTTTACTGCCATATAGAAATATGCATACATAGTTATCTCTTGGCGGTTGACCAAGTTTCCCGGCAGTTTTGCCTTTATTTGTATCAGTCAATCTCGCTAGTACAGCTTTTATGCTTAACTCTTTTAAAAAAAAGTACATGTATGAATTTCAAAACTTTTCCAACATTTCCCCCCTGTTGTAAATTTATATCCTTCCTTCTCTGGTAACATCTGGTATCTTGCATTCGGTAAGATTTCACAAGATCTCTCATACTTCCGGTCTTCGTTGGGGGAAACTCCTAGATGATCATATTGATCTTCGGTCATAATTTTTTGGTACATAGTCTTTGTCACTAAGGTCTCAATTAACCTTTGGATCAACCCTCAATTGGCAGGGTAATGCACAACATCCACAAACCGTTAAAATACTGGCAACGATGGCAATAGTCATAAGTACCGTGGTTACCGGGCCAGTCCATTTCCCAAACCATCCCTCAATCCATGACGTGAAGGGGTCATTGAAGCCAGAATTTTCTGCTAATTCCAGGAATAATGCTGTCAATAACTCAAGGGCCTTGGTAATACTACCATCAGGAGCTGTGTTATTAGGAATAAAACTACAGCAATAACCCCCCACCATTTTACATACCCCGCCTTTCTCTGCCAACAACATATCTAGGGCCATTCTGTTCTGCCATGCCATTAATGAAGTTGGTCTTAGTTGTTCGGCTATTCGTCTAACTGCATCTCGGGTGTAACTTACAAACCTCAGTTGGTTGTAAGAAATATAGGCCCTCGGGGTACTCCAATGTCATCCATGTAGATACTAGAGCCAAAAGTGCCTTTTGGGGCTCCTCTTTTCTGTCTCTTTAGTTTACTCCCTTTAGGCCATTTTCCTGTGGGTAATAGGTGAAAGGGCATGACAAGCTGAGCTAGGGCACATTCCCCTTGGGAACCATGCGCCAACCTGGCCCGTATCCTGCCATCTCCACATAACCACCATATGTCCGCTCTTAGGACAGTCTGGTTGGCCCATATGGCTGATGCTAGAGACTAGAGATGAGCGAACCGGGACAACCGAACCCGGTTTCGGTCCGAACTTCCGGTAAAGTTCGGTTCGCAGCGAATCCGAACTTCACCGGGTTCGGCCGAACCCGTTTTGACCGAACCCGGTCAAAAACATTATACAAATCGGGAGCCACTTATCTCTATCAATCACTGATAGAGAAAAGAGGCTGCTGATTAAAAATAAAATAAAAAGCATTTCATACGTACCCGGTCGTTGTCTTGTTGACGAGTCCCTCTTCTTCCTCCAGTCCGACCTTTTCTGACGCGGCAGCCTGTGATTGGCTGCAGAGGCCTCTGCAGCCTGTGATTGGCTGCAGAGGCCGCGGCAGCCTGTGATTGGCTGCAGCGCTCACAAGGCTGCATCGTCATCAAGGAATGTCGGGCCGGATGTCGAGAGGGACGCGTCACCAAGGCAACGGCCAGGAGACCGGACTGGAGGAAGCAGAAAGTTCTCGGTAAGTATGAACGTCTTTTTTTTTACAGGTACTGTGATCGGTAGTCACTGTCCAGGGTACTGAAACAGTTACTGCCGATCAGTTAACTCTTTCAGCACCCTGAACAGTGACTATTTAGTGTATGTGCACACACACTAATTACGTCCGTAAATGACGGACGTATTTCGGCCGCAAGTACCGGACCGAACACAGTGCAGGGAGCCGGGCTCCTAGCATCATACTTATGTACGATGCTAGGAGTCCCTGCCTCTCTGCAGGACAACTGTCCCGTACTGTAATCATGTTTTCAGTACGGGACAGTAGTTCCACGGAGAGGCAGGGACTCCTAGCATCGTACATAAATATGATGCTAGGAGCCCGGCTCCCTGCAGGGTGTTCGGTCCGGTACTTGCGGCCGAAATACGTCCGTCAATTACGGACGTAATTAGGGTGTGTGCACATACCCTTACTGACGTCGCCTAGCAACGCTGCCGTAATGACGGGTGCACACATGTAGCCACCCATCATTACGGGGCCTCATGCACACGACCATAAAAACACCCGTTATCACGGGTCGTAATTACGACCCGAAATAGCGGGCCCATAGACTTCTGTTAGCCACGGGTACCTTCCCGTTTTCTCACGGGAAGGTGCCCGTGCCGTTAAAAAGATAGAACATGTTCTATTTTTTTATTTTACGGGCCGTGCTCGTAATTACGACTCGTAAGTACGAGCACGGCCGGCCGGCCACGGGCAGCTGGCCGCTTTTGCGAACCGTGCTGTCATTATAATTATAGCAGCACGGCCCGTAAAATAGAAAAATAGAACATGTTCTATTTTTTTAACGGCACGGGCACCTTCCCGTGAGAATACGGAAAGGTACCCGTGGGTAACAGAAGTCTATGAGCCCGTTATTGCGGGTCGTAATTACGACCCGCAATAACGGGTGTTTTTACGGTCGTGTGCATGATGGGAGCACGGCTCGGAAAAACGAACGGCTGCCCGTGCTCATCTCCTGAAATAATCTGTGCTGCCTTAAACTCTGTGGACAGGTCAGGATCCTGTTTCTTTTAAATGCTGCTAGGGAACCCGCTCGATCCACTATATAAGGCTACGCTACAGTGCAGCATTTAAAAGAAACAGGATCCTGACCTGTCCACAGAGTTTAAGGCAGCACAGAGTATTTCAGGAGATGAGCGTGCGGATCTTGTGCGTGGTGGTGACTTGCCAATCATGTGAACGTGTTATAGAGGACAGGAGTGGAGGAGATGTAACAGACTGAGCTACGTAATGGTAAGAACAGAGTTCACAGCAGCACAGAGTATTTCAGGAGAGGAGCGTGCAGATTCAGTGCTGCTGTGAACTCTGCTCTTACCATTACGTAGCTCAGTCTGTTACCTCTCCTCCACTCCTGTCCTCAATAACACCTTCACGTGATTGGCAAGTCACCACCCCGCACAAGATCCGCACGCTCATCTCCTGAAATACTCTGTGCTGCTGTGAACTCTGCTCTTACCATTACGTGGTGACTTGCCAATCATGTGAAGGTGTTCTGGAGGACAGGAGTGGAGGAGAGGTAACAGACTGAGAGCTACGTAATGGTAAGAGCAGAGTTCGCAGCAGCACTGAATCTGCACGCTCATCTCCTGAAATACTCTGTGCTGCCTTAAACTCTATGGACAGGTCAGGATCCTGTTTCTTTTAAATGCTGCACTGTAGCGCAGCCGTATATAGTGGATCGAGCGGGTTCCCCAGCAGCATTTAAAAGAAACCGTGTTTGTGTATGTGTGTTTGTGTATATATGTGTGTTTGGGTATGTGACTTTGTCTGTTTTTGTTTTTATATGTGTGTGTGTATATATGGGTGTGTTTGTGTATATGTGTTTTGTGTATATGTTTGTGTATATATGGGTGTATTTGTGTATATGTTTGTGTGTAGATGTTTGTGTGTGTTTTTGTATATGTGTATATGTGTGTATATGGGTGTGTGTTTGTGTGTATATATGGGTGTGTTTGTGTATATGTGTTTGTGTATATGTGTGTTTGGGTATGTGTGTTTTTGTTTGTATATGTGTTTGTGTATATGTGTTTGTGTATATGTGTTCGTGTATGTGTGTATAACTGTGTGTGTGTGTGTGTTTGGATATGTGTGTTTTTGTTTGTATATGTGTGAGTTCGTGTATATGTGTGTGTTTGTCTGTTTATGTGTGTGTGTATATCTTGTTGTGTTTGTGTATATATGTGTGTGTCTGTGTATGGTTGTTTGTTTGTGTGTGCGTGTATATATGTGTGTAGGTGAGTAGAAGTATTGGTATTGTTCACATTGATAACTGTTTTTTTATGTTGTTGCAGATTTTGATGTACCGATTGGACTACATCTACGATTCGTTGGACTACTGCGTAGATCTGCGTTTTTTCAAATTTTAATAAAATGGTTAACGAGGGTTTTGTTGGGGATTTCTTATTTCAATAAAAAAGAATTGTCTTTGTGTTTTTTTTTTCAAACTTTATTAGTGCCTAGATAATGGTAGTTGGCTGATTGACAGCGTCCATTATTAAGGCGGTACTTAGTGTTAGCCGGTGCAGAGGCTAGCACTAACCACCCATTATTACCCCGGTACCCACCACCACCAGGGGTGCCGGGAAGAGCTTGGTACGATCCAGTACCCGACCATCTGTTGTGATGGTCGGGTACTGGGGCGGCCGTAGGCTGGTATTATGAGGCTGGGAAGGGCCAAAATCAGTGGACCTTCCCACCCTTGTAATGCTAGGCTGCTGCTGCTGTGTTGTATCGGGCTGGTTATAAAAATGGGGGGGACCCCCACGTCGTTTTTTTTTTGGAATTTAACAAATTTAGCAATAGACGGGTCCCCCACATTTTTAATAACCAGCCATATACAAGGCCGCAGCAGTCTGGCATTACATGGGTGGGAAGGGCCACTGGTTTTGTCCATTCCCAGGCTAATAACACTGTGTTGTATGTGGCTGGTTATGATAAATTGGGTGGAACCCCATGTCTTTTTTAAAAAAAAAATGTAAATAAATAAATAATTTAAAAAAATGACGTGGGGTCCCCCCCACTTTTATAACCAGCCAGATACAACACAGCAGCAGCAGCCTAGCATTACAAGGGTGGGAAGGTCCACTGTTTTTGGCCCTTCCCAGCCTCATAATACCAGCCTGCGGCCGCCCCAGGGCCCGACCATCACAACAGATGGTCGGGTACTGGATCGTACCTGGCTCTTCCCGGCACCCCTGGTGGTTTTGGGTACCGGGGTAATAATGGTGGTTAGTGTTAGCCTCTGCACCGGCTAACACTAAGGGTATGTTCACACGGCCTATTTACGGACGTAATTCGGGCGTTTTTGCCCCGAATTACGTCTGAAAATAGCGCCTCAATAGCGCTGACAAACATCTGCCCATTGAAAGCAATGGGCAGACGTTTGTCTGTTCACACGAGGCGTATATTTACGCGCCGCTGTCAAATGACGGCGCGTAAATAGACGCCCGCGTAGAAGAAGTGACCTGTCACTTCTTTGGCCGTATTTGGAGCCGCTATTCATTGACTCCAATGAATAGCAGCGCTAATTACGGCCGTAATTGACGCGGCGTTCAAGCGCCTGCACATGCCGGTACGGCTGAATTTACGGGGATGTTTTCAGGCTGAAACATCCCCGTATTTCAGCCGTTACGGACCCCCGCCGTGTGAACATACCCTAAGCCTCGCATTAGTAATGGATGTTGTCACTCAGACAGCGGCCATTACTAAAGTGGTAATAATAAAATTTGAAAAGAAAAAGACAAAGATATAGATAAAATATTTTATTGAAATAAAGCACCCCCAACACAACCCTCATTAACCATTTTATTGTAGAAAAAAAACCGTCATCGAAGTAGTCCTCGAAACCGACGTAGTCCAAACACCAAACCTGTAAAAAAAAAAAAAATGAAATAAAACATGTCGTAGGCTTAGATTCAGTTTAATGTGTGATACTGACTGTTATACCATGTATAGAAGCCTGCCGCGAAGTTGACTTAGATACAGGGCGCCAGCAGACAGTATCATACATGGCCATACATACATATATACAAATATACATACATATATACAAACATACATACATATATACAAGCATGCACATATATACATGCAAATATACATACATGCAAACATACACACATATATACATGCAAACTATCATACATACATACATACAAACAAACATGCAAAGATACATACATACATATATACAAGCATGCACAAATATACATGCAAACATAAATACATGCAAACATAATTACATACATGCACATATATAAACATACATGCAAACATACATGCAAAAATAAAAACATGCAAACATACATACATGCACATATATACATACATACATGACAACATACATACAAACATACATGACAACATACATACATGCAAACATACATACATGCAAACATACATACACACATGCAAACATATATACATGCAAATATACATACAAACATGCACATGTATACATACATGCCAACATACATGCAAACATACATGCACATATATACATACATGACAACATACATACATGCAAATATACATACATACACACATGCACATATATACATACATGCCAACATACATGCACATATATACATACATGACAACATACATACATACATGACAACATACATACATATATATATATATACACACATGCAAATATACATACATTCATGCAAACATACATGCAAACATACATACATACATACAAATATACATACACACATGCACATATATACATACATGACAACATACATACATACATACATGACAACATACATGCAAAAATACATACATGCAAACATACATACATGCAAATATATACATGCAAACAGGGCCGCCATCAGGGGGGGACTGGGGGTACTGCAGTGAGGGGCCCGGGCATAAATTTTAAAAAAAGGGGCCCGCACTCTGCCGCTGGAATTAATATACTCACGGCAGTGTGACTCTTACGATTTCATTTCGGTGAAAGGAACAGGTCCCATCACGAAGGAGTGGCCCGTTCATTACATCAGAATAAAATCGTAAGGGCCCGCTGGAGAGTGACATGTGCCTGCCCCTCCTCCTCCGCAACAGTGTGACAGCGTGTGGGGAGGAGACAAGGGGTGGAGACATCACAGCAGCGGGAGTTATGAGCTCAGCCTCGGAGGATACGTCCAGCAGCAGCAGCAGTCGTCGTCTTCTTCTTCAGACACAGTGAGTACTGAGTTATGTCTGTGTCCGGCTGCTGCTGCCCGGAGCCTCCTGAAAAGATCTCCTCCTGCCCCCATAGAAAGTAAATATCTTACCCACCTCTGTATTATGTTAACACTGCAGCATAGGATTGTATCAGCTCTGCGGCTCTTATCTCCCGTCCTGTGTAACATGTGACAATAAACCTGTCTTCTCCCTCTGTTTACACAGGACAGCAGAAAAGAGCCGTCGTGGAGCTGAGTGATACAATCCTATGCTGCAGTGTGAACCAATACAGACGTGGGGAAGATTTATGCTTTCTATGGGGAGGGGGTAGAGGGAGATGATAATGGGGGCAGGGAGATGATAATGGGGGCAGGGAGATGATAATGGGGGCAGGGAGATGATAATAGGGCAGGGAGATGATAATGGGGGCAGGGAGATGATAATGGGGCAGGGAGATGATAATGGGGGCAGGGAGATGATAATGGGGCAGGGAGATGATAATGGGGCAGCGAGATGATAATGGGGGCAGATAGATGATAATTGGGCAGGGAGATGATAATGGGGCAGGGAGATGATAATGGGGGCAGGGAGATGATAATGGGGGCAGGGAGATGATAATGGGGGCAGGGAGATGATAATGGGGGCAGGGAGATGATAATGGGGCAGGGAGATGATAATGGGGGCAGGGAGATGATAATGGGGGCAGGGAGATGATAATGGGGGCAGGGAGATGATAATGGGGCAGGGAGATGATAATGGGGGCAGCGAGATGATAATGGGGCAGTGAGATGGCATTGGGTAAGGAGGGAAATGATGCTAGAGTGGGAAGGAGATAATAATGGAGGGAGGATGGCACTTGAGTAGGGATGCACGATGCATCAAAACTTCGATACGGTTTCGATACTGTGCACCCCCAAACGGTTCAATACCGTTATTTCATGTATTTCGATACTGAGCTGTGCGGCCGCACAGCTCAATATTGTAATACATGAATGTATGAGAGCGGAGCTGCGGCTGTGTAACACAGTCACGGCCCTGCTCCGGAGTCCTGACATGTGCGCGCCGCCAGGATTATGTGATGCGGCCAGCGCTGTACTAATGAGCGGCGGCACTGAAAACAGAACATGGCGGGCGCACTACAAAACACCCCCACATGTTCTGTCTTCAGTGCCTGAACCGCCGCTCATTAGTGCAGCGCCAACCGCATCACCTCGTGCTGACCGCGTGCGGGGCGGGGCAATGGTTGTATTACACAGCCGCAGTCCCACTCTATAAAGGCAGAGATCAAAGAAACCTCTCATCTCTGTCGCTATTCCCCTGAATGCTGCGATCACAGCTGACTGCAGCATTCAGGGGAAAATAAGAAGGGGGGATGCCCCTTGGATCACGTCACAGGAATCCCTGTGACGCGATTGAGGGACATACCATATATGGACAGACAGCCCAAGGTCCAATGAAGGACCCCAGGGCTGTCTTACCATATTTCCTGTTAGGGCATACTCAGGTCTGTCCTAACAACTGCCTGTGTACTATGCGTATATAGATATATACCAGTACATTAAAGTTTCAAAAAGAAAGTAAAAACATAAAGTAATGTTAAATTTAAAAAAAATACACATACACCTTTTTTACAAAACACATTAAAATAAGTCTCAATACATAAAATATACACATTCAGTATTGGCGCGGCCGTAATAACCTGCACAACAATTTTTTTGCGTCATTTATGATGTGTACGTTGTAAAAAATAAAATAAAAACTTCTTTCACTTATTAATGTGAGGCACGAGGTATTATGAATTTTGAACCTCCATGTGCCTCACATTAATAGTAATTAACCCCATCATGTACCTTACACATTAACCCTTTATAATTGAGGAACATGATGGGGTTAATTACTATTAATGTGAGGCACATGGAGGTTAAATTTACCATCACACCTCGCGCCTCACATAAGAAATGGAAGAACTGTTTTGTTTTTTTATTACTGTTGGCAAAGTATCGCTTTGTTATCGAAATCGCAATACTACACAAAGCATCGGTACTGAAGTCCAAATTCTGGTATCGTGACATCCCTCCACTGGAGGAGGCATTATACAATGGGGGGGGGGGGGTAATAATTGGGTGAAAAGTGATGATATCTGAAGGGAGGGGAGAAATTATACATGGGGAGGGGTAGAGGAAGGAGAGAGTATACCTGGGTAGGGGGAGAAAGCTTATACCGGAGGCATAGTTAGCAACAGTCCTGAATTTGCAGGGACTGTCCTGAATCTAAAGAGGCAGTCCCGGCAAATTACTGTCCCAGACGTGTCTCAGCCACTGCCATATTCAATTGTATCTGCGTCCACAGGATGCAGATACAATTGAATACTATGGCAGAGCAGGAAAGTATCAGCTTCCTGCTCTGCCATTCACCCATCCAGGAGCGAAATCCCCGGCCAGAGAGTTGCCGACACTCTGGTCGGGGATTCCTCTCCTAGAGGTAGCCCCTGAGGTCACTGTCCATATATGGACAGTGAGGTCAGGGTCTCCTCCTGGACTGGAATCCCCTGTAGAGAGTGCCACACACTCCCCTGTAGTCAGCGCCGAACATACCCCCTGTAGATAGCGCCACACACACACACCCCTGTAGATAGTGTCACACACTGCCCCCTGTAGATAGCACCACACAATCCCATGTAGATAGCGCCACACAATCCCATGTAGATAGCGCCACACCCACCCTGTAGATAGCGCCACACACCCCCCCTGTAGATAGCGCCTCACCCACCCCTGCAGATAGCGCCACACACAGCCCCCTGTAGATAGCGCTACACACAGATAACGTGTGTGCAGCGTGTGAAGAGAATGCAAAAGCATCATCCAGACATGCCCGTGGCGGTGGGAGATCTTAGGGACTACATTTTGGTGAGTGACTCTGCTGTGTATAGGGCTTCAGTGCAATGATTTTTGTTTATATTGCCCTCCTACACCCTGACAGATTCTACATACACACACACACACATACACACACACTCACTTTCCCTTTTTGCCCCCCACAGACCCGCTGTCTCTTGTCTCTTCCTTGTCACTCCACAGAGCCCCTGTGAGGTTGCGTCTCCCCCCTGGCTACCACTGCTACCTTCAGTTCTCCCAGCCCTGGGACTTAGTTTCTCCCCTTTGCCCTCCGACACCCACCTCCTGTCTCTGCCCTGCTCCTCCAAAGAGTTTTATTTTTAATGTGCCCTACCTCCCGCCCCTTTACATTTCACCCCCCCTCCTAATAACGAGGGGGGCGGGGGCCCAGACTCATTGGCTGTATGGGGCCCAGAAATTCCTGATGGCAGCCCTGCATGCAAATATACATACAAACATGCACATATATACATACATGCCAACATACATGCAAACATACATGCACAGATA
Organism: Rhinoderma darwinii; assembly: GCF_050947455.1. NCBI lineage: Eukaryota > Metazoa > Chordata > Amphibia > Anura > Rhinodermatidae > Rhinoderma > Rhinoderma darwinii. The sequence continues at coordinate 340,364,010 of NC_134687.1, forward strand.
TACATACATACATACATGCCAACATACATACATGCCAAAAAATAATAATAATACGTTCATACTTACTTTCCTCCTGTCCGGCCTCCAGCGATGACGTTTCATTCATGTCGCCGCTGCAGCCTGTGATTGGCTGCAGAGGCGGTCACGTGGGATGAAGCGTCATCCTGACGTGCGTGACCGCCACTACAGCCTGTGATTGGCTGCAGCGGCGAAAGGGATGAAACGTCATCGCTGGAGGCCGGACAGGAGGAAAGTAAGTACGAACGTATAATTTTTATTTTTTTATTACATTTAAATGGTATTTTCCGCGCGCCGAGCATGTACTGTGAAGGTTGCTGAAAGAGTTAGTGCAGCCCATTAACTCTATCAGCACCCTGGACAGTAGCATGCTCGGCACACGTAAGTGACAGGTTCGGTCAGAACTAGTTCGGTCCGAACCGAACTTTTTTGTGAAATTCGGCGAACTAGCCGAACCGAACTTTTGATAAGTTCGCTCATCTCTACTAGAGACAGTAATTCTTTCTACACAACATATTTCCTGTAGTTGGCCATAGTTATGGCCTTTCCCTGGGAGCGCAAAACAAGTATAATTACCAGGATAAGCAATAACCTGTGGTGAGATGTCTGGCTTCTGGATTGGCGGGAACAGGAGGGACAACGTTTTAAATTTTGCCTCTTTCGTGGTTGATTTGTATGTTTTATTGTACAGTTTTATAATACATTGAAGTCATTCTGGATCTTCCTCATTACTTAAGGGAAAGGGGACTGTTCCTAGCTGCGGCCTAGCTGTAGCGCAGGCTATAAAATTCTCTTTTTTAAGACTTTTGGCAGTATGTCTAAGCCATTCCAGCCATTCGTGCGGTCCATATAGCTAGGTCCCATGACCTGCACATCCTAGCTCCATATGTGTTTGCAAGTATGGCACAGATGTATTTGTCTGACCCTGTTAATTTGAATGCTTCTTCTTTATTCTGATTACACTTTGTTTTGATCAGGTCACAAAAATCTACTTGAAACGTGGCTGTTCGTCCTTTACTAAAGTCAAGGCTAACCACGTTCCATTTCCAGTGACCTGTAGTTCCAGTTTTAATGTTATCTGCGGGATCCCATATTTTGCTTGGCTCATACAGTATGGGATCATAACTCTGGTTTGGATCATACCTTCCTCCCACCAATCCTAGTAATCTAAAAATTATAACCCTAGGTATCATCATTCCTAGATCTGATCTCCTTGTCCTGGGAGGGGTATTTGTATTCTTCACCAGGTTTGAGACAAGCCTTCCCTTTTGGAAGGCCTCCCTTTGTAGCTGGACTTTTGACAATTTGATCAGATCTCTATTCTGACCCCATCATTCTAATTAGTTTACAATGGGATAAGTGGATCCAGGAAGTACGCTCTGCTATCTTGACTGCAGTAGGAGTGGTAAGCAAGACTTGATATGGACATTTCCATCTCGCCTGATGCCAGTGTTTTCTTTTCACTGCTCGAATCAGATAATTCTGACTCGAACAGGATCACCTGGAATAGAATTATGAACAGAAACTTCTTTGTTGGTTAGCATTTTTACCATATAGTCAGCTAAGGTACTGTCTGCTTCTTCATCTATTCTGTAAAATGGTCTTAGTGATGGAATTAGGCCTTCCATAAATCATTTCAAAAGGGGTTATTCCTATTGCAGTGGGTGTTACATGCATGCTTAACGCTACTAAGGGTTGGCAATAAATCCAATTTTTTCTGTTTCTTCCATGGTCTTTTTCAGTTTATTCTTAAAAATACCATTATGTTTTTCCACCAATTCAGCTCATTGGGCATGGTAGGCACAGTGATTTTTTAGTTCAATACACAATGTTTGTGCCATGAGAAATATTGTTTTATTTACAAAATGAGGTCCATTATCGCTATAAATTTTTTCTGGAATCCCAAATCTAGGTATTATTTCTTTCACAATGTCCTTAGCCACTGTTAGTGCATCTGGGTTTGTTGCTGGGAAAACCTCTATCCATCTAGTCAGGGCATCTATTATGACTAAGCAGTATTTCTTTCCTTCACATTTATTGAGTTCTTTGAAATCCATACAAATGTGTTGAAAAGGGTACTGGGGTTGGGGAAACTGCCCTCTCTTAGGTCATAGGTTTCCCTGTGGGTTGTGTTTAGCACAAATCAAACATGTTAGACAGACATTTTTTGAGTAGTTCGTAAAGCCATAGGCCGTAAACATTCTTAATATGTTCTCTACCATCCCCCCTGTTGAGACATGACTTGTCCCATGGCTCAATATCGCCGCATATCTTAAAAAATTGCTAGGTAGTATATATTTGTTTTCGGTGGAGACACATATAACCCGTTTTTGATAGTGGCTCCTTTTAGTTTCCATTTGTTTTGTTCTGAGTTAGGAAAGGAGTGTTGCATGTCTGCTAGAACCTGTAGATCTATGGTTTCTGGTGTGGTTTCCTGTAACGTGAGTGTTTCAGCTATAGCTGCCTTTTTTACAGCTTGATCTGCCTTTTCATTTCCTTTTGAAATGTCAAAATTTTTCCGTGTATGTGCGGCACATTTACATATTGCTACTTTCTTAGGTAGTTGGATAGCTTCTAAAAGTTGCAATATGAGTTTTGTATGGTTAATATCCCTTCCTGAATAGGTTACCATACCGCTATTTTTCCACTGTTGTGCAAATACGTGTACAGTAGAGAATGCATACTGGCTGTCTGTGTAAATGGTGACAGTTTTACCTTATGCTATTATACAGGCTTGATTAAATGCAATTAGCTCTGCTGCTTGTGCTGAATAATGTTTTGGCAAGGATTTTTCAATTAGGGTATTGGTCTGGGTTACGACCGCATATACTGTAGCATTTGTACCATCTGGGTTATTTTTGCTAGATACATCTACAAACCGAACTAAATCACTCTCTAGCAAAGGTATATCACAGAGATCTACTCTTGGGAGTACCCTTTCTGCTATCCTAGCTAGGCAGTCATGTGATTCCCCATCCATAGGTGTGGGGACTAGTGTTGAGGGATTCAGTGTAGTATATCTTTCTATGGTCAAGTGTAGTTGGGACAATAGTACTGTCATGCAGAAGAGATGTCTGGATTTTATTCTGTAGTAGTATCACAGCTACTGCGTGTGGTACCTTGAATACTAGTGTGAGAAGTAGAACCAGTTAGGCTGATGATTTTACTGCCTCCGCTGCAGCCACTATGGCCTGTACACATAATGGTAATGCTCTAGCTACTGGATCTAATTTGGAGGAGTAATAGGCCAGAGGCCTATTCTTTCCTCCATATTCTTGTGTAAGCACTGATGTCAAAAGTTAGTCATTCCTAGAAATTACATAATTTGTCTTTTGGTTAGTGGTTTTGAGGCCTGCAATATGGCCACCTTTCTTTCCTCACCCAAGTGCTTTCCTTCGTGTGACAAGTTATATCCCAGGTACCTGACAGTGGCTTGCCACAACTGTAACTTGTTTCTGTTTATTTTATGACCTTGTTCGAGTAGGAACTATAGCATGGCTTTTGTGTCAGTTTTGTAGTCTGCTTCATTCTGTGAAGCAAGCAGAATGTCATCCACGTATAGAAGTATCTTGCTACCCCTAGGAGTAAATTGTGCCAGATTGGAGGACATTATTTGTGAAAAGATGGTCGGGGATTCACAATACTCTGGTGGTATTCTAGTGAACGTGTATCTTTTTCCTTTATATGTGAAGGCAAACCGGAATTGGTCATCAGGATGTACTGGGATGCTGAAGAATGCATTGCTAATATCTATCAAAACCTTGTTTTCTGGTTTTTAGTTCATTCAGTAAAGTGTGTGGATCAAGTACCTTGGGAGCTCTTGGAATCACCACCTTGTTTACTGCCTGCAGGTCTTGGACCATTCGCCATCCTCCCAAGGCAGCTGCCTTTTTAAAAGGGAACAAAGCGGTGTTACAAGGAGAGCTGGGACAGGTAATCTGTACAGGACTTATGAGTCCTGGTGCAGTGGCAGGTGGTTGTTGGGGTGATTGATATGTTGGTGGCCTGGGGACTATCAGACATATGTCATCCTCTTGATAACATAACGGCAACATTTCATTATTATTACCTTTCTCTTTCTTTCTTACTCTTCCTGTCTCCCTCTTTTATGCCTCATTTAACGATCTTTTTGCACTATCTAGGCCATACTTCCTTGTATCTTTCTCACTGCAAATTCCAATATCATTTACTAACTTTTGGCATGCAATGAAACTTAGTTTGCTAGTGAAGTTAAATTTCTGTTTCCATTTATCTACGTACCTAATACTCTCTGGATCTATCTTGTGCATGTATTTCACATCACCTTCTAAACTCTCATTTTTCTGACAGCAACAGAAACAACCACATCCCAATCCTTTTCCTGACACATTCCCCATTTTACAATTGGTAACCTTTCAGGAGGACGTCTACTTTAGCGATTTGTTTATATGTCTCAGGTTGTTCTCTATTCAATGGGCACTCTAACTCTATTCAAATGGTGCGTCTTTGGGGACGTATAATTTTCCCTCCTCAAGGTCACTTAACAAGGTCCCAATGGTTCTTTCTACAGTGGGAATATTATGTATGTTTAATCTAAATGTGTTGAAGATGAAAAGACTAGGTGATAGTGGACCTAATCCTGTTTGATCAATTTTATATCCCCGTTTGATCAACCTGACTATTCTCCAACCCTCCCCTGAGATGGCTAATGTTAACCCAAAGAGGCAATGAGGGAAGGACATTTAAATTAATCTAGTGGGTCTCTGTCCATTGATAATATTCCCGGCAATTTTAACCATCATTACTATAGTAAACAATAAGAGACCAACTATACTTAAAGGGAATGTGTTGCCAGAAAAACATGTTTTTTTTTTAAAATTTAAACATTTAGTGTGTGGGTGATTAAACATTGTTCAAATTTTTTTATTTTTTTTTGCACGAGTCAGGAAATATTATAAATTATTTCTAATTTATAATACTACCCATTTTTGGTCACTAGATGGAGCTGTTCCCAAAATTGCAGCATTGCAACATTGGGTTAAAAGCCCTCGCTATAGTGAGCTCTCAGCATCCCCCCCTCCTTTATCCTGGCTAGTGCCGGGATAAACGAGGGGTTTGAACGGTGTAACCTCCTACACTGTGTGTCGCCATTTTTTGAGCTAACCCACAGTGTAGTAGGTTTACATACAGTAGTAAACACACACAAACACGAACATACATTAAAATCTCTTACCTGCTCCTGCCGCCGCGGCTCCCTCCGGCCCGACCGCTCCGTTTGCTGCCGCTGGTGCAAGTGCACAAATCCGGAAGCCGCGACCGGAAGTAGTAATATTACTGTCCGGCCGCGACTTCCGGTCCACAGGAAAATGGCGCCGGACGGCGCCAATTTCGAATAGGACTGTGTGGGAGCGGCGCATGCGCAGTTCCCACACAGACGCCGTACACTGCAGTCAATGGGACGGGAGCCGTTCGCAGTCCCTATGGGACTGTGGCTGCCGTATTCCATGTCTGTATGTGTCGTTAATCGACACACACAGAAATGGAAACAAAAATGGCAGCCCCCATAGGGAAGAAAAAGTGTAAAAATAGAAAAAAGTAACACACAAACACACAAATAAATAAAAACGTTTTTAATAAAACACTAACATTAAACTGACATGAAAATTTTTTTTGTGGTGACACTGTTCCTTTAAGATGAACCCCTCGGTACAATGTGTATAGTTTCAGACAGCCCCAGTTATGTGGAAGGATATGGTTTTGCACGGATAGAGGCCCAACCCGAAGGTAAGTATAAAAGCATATGCGGCACACCAATCCTCGGTACAATGGTCACTAATCCACTTGTGTGTTGACAGACAGACAGAATTAGTAACATTCATTTATAACCTTGATTTGTTCTCGTCCTTGGTCTTATAGTGGACCTTACAAATGTATATGTGGACTCCCTTATACAGTCAGGATTTTATTTATTTAATCCTCATATGTTCACACAACATATCATTCAAGGAGTCTCATGTGAATTTTAGTTATATGTTGGGATGAACTACGGTTAGTTTGTGAATAACAGTGCTAGCTACACCTTATAAATAAGGCCGCTTACCAAAACATTATTCTCACTGGACTGCAGTGCTCGCTGCACTCTACGCACTTAGAGACGCTTACCAAAACGCAGTCCGTAAGACAGTGATGTCGTTCACCTAAGGTGAACTCGACTGGAGATGTGAAAGTTTGTCTCAACTTTCACTTTTGACACATTTAGACAAAAACATATAATTTACAGACACAATACAAACAGATGATAATTTGACATATTTCTATATAGTTATATCTCACTATAGTCGGTTATAGCTTTAACGTGCTGCACAGAGTTATTTATTCCTGTAGTCTTCTCACATAGACTATGGACTAAGTTTTATATTGAGATTACCGTCCCAACCCCCCCCCCCCTAGGATATACCGCCCCTAGGTACTAAGGTTACCGCCCTAGATTTAGTTAATTCAGTATAATTATTTTTATCTTACCTTAATTCAAATGAAACCGTCCTCAGTTCTCCTCTGACTATTCAGAATTCGTCACTCCACCTCAGTCTTGGAGGGACTGGCCTCTTTTTATGACAGTTAGTCGGAGGTCTTTGATATAGAAGTAGGAGACTTCCCCGTGCACGGTTACAGTTCTTTTTCAGACGAGGTCTGGAGATGTTGGATTCCGGCTCGAAGTACCAAAATTACAGGAGAATTTTCTAGATCTATCAAGTGAGGCACTAAGTCATCTGAATTAGAAGTAGGTTCCATTATTTCTTGCCGGCAAAGAGACAACAAAACACACAACATATAGTTGTCAAGCAGTTGTCTGAATTTCATCACATAAGCCCTGGTTTATATACATATATCAGGGCGTATTGTGGCTCAGACCGGCTGAAGACAGTTTGTCAGTTTCCTGTCATATAGAAATATGCATACATAGTTATCCCTTGGCGGTTGACCAAGTTTCCTGGCAGTTTTGCCTTTATTTGTATCAGTCAATCTCACCAGTACAGCTTTTATGCTTAACTCTTTAAATCAAGTACATATATGAATTCCAGAACTTTTCCAACAGTTGCACAAACCCTTTAAAAGGGGTTGTGCCTGAATCAACATTTCTGTGGATAGATGATTATTGTATAATCACTGGGGGCCACACCACTGGGACTCCAACCGATCGTTAGAACGGTGGTCCTGAACCCCGTGTACCTCCTCACTGCTTGACCGCAGTGAGGAGGACATTGAATGGAGCAGTGGTCAAGTATGCGCGCTGCCGCTCCATTCAAACAGGGCCTTATTTACAGTTGATGATGTCCTAGGCATTTTTAGTGCTGAATCCCCCTATAACTCCCAAAGTTACGGAGACAGCGTAGCTCGCTGACATTGCAGCTCCAGCGCTGGACGGACCTAGGAAAGGTAGGTATAATAATTGCTTTGTTTTTTATGCTACTAATGTTTTTTTTGTGCTTGTTTGTGTTTTTTTTATAGGTTTAGTTGTTGGACTACTTCGGATTCGAGGACTACTTCGATGACGGCTTATTTTTTTACTTTCAATAAAATGGTTAACGAGGGTTGTGTAGAAGTTTTTATTACAATAAAATATTTTTTCTATGTGTCTGTTTTTTTTTTAAACTTTATTACTACTGCTCTAGTAATGGCCACTGTCTGATAAATAAATAATTGGAAAAAAATGACGTGGGGTCCCCACCATTTTTCATTTTTGCAAACAGATACAACCTGGGTCAAGCGCTGAAGCCGCAACAGTTATTGGTTAGTTTACATCATGTGGTCCCAGGTTACCTCCGTTCATTGGCTTACTTTTAACCGGGCACCACATTATGTAAACTAACCAATGACAGCTTAAAGCTGTCACTGTTAATTTTAGTGAAACTTGTAAGGGACGCAGGATCACCCGAGATGCGCCAGAATTTTGGCGCATCTCGGGTGCGTGCACCACTAACTAAACCTAGTGCAGAGACTCATTCAGCTACAGAGGAGTCCCTGCACTTGGAGTAATTAGTTCAAGAGTAGGTAAATGATCGCTAGTAACCAGGAGAAAAAAAAATTCCGTCATTCTCATAGAAATTGAATGGAGCGACAGATGCATGCTCAACCGCTGCTCCATTCAGTGACTTCCTAACTGCAGGGGGTGCAGTGAAGAGGATCAGGGGTTTCTAGACTCTTATCCCCGCGATCGGTGGGGGTCCCAGTGACAGGGCGGGCTGGGCAGGGGCGAATGAGACGACAAAAGTGAAGAGGTGCCCAAAGGAGAAGAGGCATCCGGCCAGAAGTGGAGGCAAGAAGACTCGGAAGCGGTAATTACATAGGGGGTCTGGTCTGGGGTCTGAATTTGTTGGGGGGATCTGGTCTAGGGTGCAAATAAATTTAGGGGTCTGGTCTCGGGTCTTTATTAATTTAGGGGTCTGGTGTCTGAATTAATGTAGGGCTCTGGTTTTGGGTCTTTATTAATTTAGAGATTTGGTCTGGAATATGAATTAATTTAGGAGTCTGGTCTGGGTTCTGAATTAATTTAGGGGTCTGGTCGGGGGGCTAAATTTATTTAGGGGTCTAAATTAATGTAGGGCCTGTTCTGGGGTCTGTGTTAATGCAGGAGTCTGGTCTGGGGTCTGAAATATTTTGGGGGGTTTTGTCTAAGGAGTAAATTAATATAAGGGTCTGATCTGGGGTCTGTATTAATTTAGGGGTCTTGTCTGGGGGATGAATTTATTTAGGGGTCTGGTCATGGGGTCTAAATTAATTTAGGGTCCTGTTTTGATCTGGGGTCTGTATTAATTTAGGGGTCTGGTGTCTGAATTAATGTAGAGCTCTGGTGTTGGGTCTGAATTAATTTAGGTGTCTGGTCTGGGGGCTGAATTTATTTAGGGGTTTGGGGTCTATATTGATTTAGGGGTCTGGTCTGGGGGCTGAATTTATTTAGGGGTCTGGTCATGGGGTCTAAATAAATTTAGGGGCCTGTTCTGGGGGTCTATATTAATGCAGGAGTCTGGTCTGGTGTCTGTATCAACTTAGGAGTCTGGTCGAGGGTCTGAAATAATTTAGGGGTCTGATCTGGGATTTGTATTTTTTAGGGGTCTGGTCTGGGTCTATATTTATTTATGAGTCTGGTCTGAGGTTTGTATTAATTTAGGGGTCTGGTCTAAAGGCTGAATTAATTTAGAGGTCTAAATTAATTTTGTCATCTAGTCTGGTATCTACGCAAGTGACATGGGTGGGGTGTGTGAGGAGGAGGCAGAGACATCGTCCAGCCAGGGGAAGATCGTAGAGTCTGCCGGATCCATAAGCATCAGCCAGCACTGCAATATTATTCTGCCATGTAAAAGTAGCAGCTTCAGTGCAATGATATTATTTATGTTGTCCCCCTGTTAATGAACTAAAAAATGGCACTTACATAAAGTACAACTCGTCCCTCAAATAAAGTGTCATATCGCTACATTGAATTTTTTTTTTAAAGTTTTAAATGCCTGTATGCAAAGAGAAAACAAATCAAGAAATTGTTTTGGTCCTCAAGGCCAAAACTGGTCTGATCCTTAAGGGGTTAACCTCTTTAATAGTCCTAGGAAAATATAAGGAGTGATGCCTTTGATGGGCCAAACTAGTCTGGATAGTTCATTATTTTTTTTAACTGTGAATGGGCTGCAGTACATTCACGTTTGATGTTAGAAGCTGGAGACAAAAGTCTCCACCAAATGAAAGTTTTATGGGAAAGCAATAGCCAATGAAAATTTGTATCTGGGGTATTGTTATCAAGGAAGACATTTCTAAGTTTTTCCATTATTTGAGAACGCACCACACGGTCAGTCAAAAATGCTTAGTTCAAATTCCATGTAGACGGCATATAGCCCCTAGGTTCAAAATTAAATGTTGCACTTACAATATGTCTGGCAAAGGGTAGATAAAGAAGAGAGGAGGTAGAGAAGAAAATCATGTCTATCTCAGAGTGATAATAATAGGCAGATGAATAAAACGTATAATTCTGATTAGAACCATTATGTCACGGCAGGTATCTGCTAAGGATAACAGTTGAAGGACATTAGAGATGGTTTTATTTTGGGCAATAGATCTTCTCATGAATGAAATATGTAGCAGATCTATCTAAAGTGGGGTTAACAACAAAATTAAAGCCCCCACACCAGAGCAAGGGCTGGAAAAAATGTGATAGGGTTATTATTAGGAGCATTAGAATGAACAATGCACAACGTGATTTCTGAAATCATGACTATGAGAATCAAAAACTTTCCATCAGGGTCTCTTATTATAGAGGTAATGTGAAAAGGGAAAGTATCACGTATTAGGGTATGTTCACACGGCCTATTTACGGACGTAATTCGGGCGTTTTTGCCCCGAATTACGCCCGAAAATAGCGCCTCAATAGCGCTGACAAACATCTGCCCATTGAAAGCAATGGGCAGACGTTTGTCTGTTCACACGAGGCGTAAATTTACGCGCCGCTGTCAAATAACGGCGCGTAAATAGACGCCCGCGTCAAAGAAGTGACCTGTCACTTCTTTGGCCGTAATTAGAGCCGTTATTCATTGACTCCAATGAATAGCAGCGCTAATTCCGGCCGTAATTGACGCGGCGCTCAAGCGCCTGCACATGCCGGTACGGCTGAAATTACGGGGATGTTTTCAGGCTGAAACATCCCCGTAATTTCAGCCGTAACGGACGCCCTCGTGTGAACATACCCTTAGAGTTACCAAACTACAGCATTTAGAAATAAACGAGGCTGTATAAATGTAGGATAGCGGCAGTGGAAATATGCAGTAGCTGAAGTTTGGGTAAAATGTGATTCTTGTAGGAAGATCACATCAGGTGAGTGCTTTATGTAATCAATAAATTGCGGAGAATTAAAACCCCTCACATTGTATGATAATATTTCACACATATTTGCCCAAAAAAGTAATACGCTATCGTACAATGTAAAAATAGAATATTGACATACGTGTATCTTAAATGTATGGTTGAACATCACAACCAGCACTTGAGAGTGTGAGAGGTACAATAAAACCACGATACTAGTATAAGAAATCAATGCGCATAAAAAATGTCACCGTGTAGGTGGAAGATCACAAAAAACAAGCTAATCATATAGTCATAAAAAAAACAAATTTGGTTCCAAAAAGGGAGAAAAGTTTCAGTAATAAAACTCTGGGATAGCAGATCTGTTTATCGGATCTTTTAGTGCAGAGTTCCAAAAGCAACATGTCTGTAATGTCCGTGGCTGCGGGCCGTCAGCTCCAACCTTCCCCTGACAGCCGCAGCCACGAGTCGGCAAGCGCTGACCCCAGCCTCCTCCTCCGGATGACGCCAGCGCTCGAGTCCACTCACCTCAGCCGGATCCCGTAGGGTGCGCGCGCATGCTCGTGCCCGCTCTTAAAGGGGCAGCGCACGCACCAGACAATGTGGATGAACCTTGACCCGTGAGTACCCTGGACTATAAGAGGGGTCCAGTCGCCTAGTTCGAAGCCTGAGCGTTGTTGTGTTCCCTAGTTTGTCTATGTGATGGCCTCCTAGTGTGTTACCTGTTCCAGTCCCAGTACCTGTTCCAGTTCCTGTTCCTGTTCCTAGCATTCCATAAATTCCTGGTCTAGCATTGAGCTGTGCCAAAGTCATGCCGTGCTGCATCCACGTCTGACCTGCTTCACCTCGCCTGACGTCACTATATAGGGGAAAAATGCTAGATCGGTGGGGGTCCGACCGCTGAGACCCCCACCGATTGCCATAACAGGGGACCCCAATTGCCCACCCCCAGCCAAAAGACAGTGGCTAGGAGGAGTTTTAATGAAGCAGAGGCCGGGCATGCTGCTCCATTCAAAGTCGATGGGGCTGACAGAAACAGCAGAGCACTGCGATAATATCTCTACATGCGGATTTCTGAGTCTGGTAAGCGCCCTTTGAATCTGGTCCATCCGAAATAGTGAAATATCAGCTTGCAGCAGCATAGATTAATGGCCAGCTTCAAAAGATAACTAGTAGTCTCACGAACATCCCTGATTCTTAGATTTGCAATGTGTGAGCGATCTTCCAAATCTTTTAGCTTAAGTTCCAGAGTCTTTAGCTTAGAGCTGTGGTCGTCAATCTCATAGTGATCTACTGCTCTGGCATTCACCATGCTCTAAATTTTAGTCTACAGATCTGCTACATGCTGTCCCAGGTCATGAATCTGCCTGATAAACTCTGTCAACCCTTGTTGCAGCTCACCCCTGAACATCTGCCTTATTGTCTGGAAAACATCTCCTGACAATGCCTGAGGTGCAAGCTGTATCGGCCCTAGAGCTGGAGATGCGAGTGCTTCAGGAGGATTCACTTCATGCTGGAAAGCCTGGGTTTGCCATGATGGATGCAGGAAGCGGAACATGTCGGGAATATTCTGAGATGGGATCTGCGATTGTCTTCCACCATTACTCTTCCCGGTCCTGGTTATCTCGGGAAAGCTTTGGAGGCAAGTTGGGTTCTTACAAGCTGCTGGGGCAGAGGAAGCCGGAAGGGCGAAACCTAGGGTCGGGTTGTATTACTTGGCGTGCCGCATGTTCATCTATACATTATATGCGTTCTAATTTTATTCATTTTGTAAGTATGGAATAAAGCGTGGAGTTTTATAATCCCCAAAGTGGTGCACTATCTGTTTTCCTTGTTTCCCCTATTTGGAGCTATAGATTAGCAATGAAGAAACATCAGCAGTGGGAACGCTTTTGCTTGTGGAACTATAAGGTTAACAACGACGGAGAAACATGCTGGTGGGAAGTGGAACTGTCTATTCGCATACAGGCTGTGGGATCAATGCATCCTCTGTGGACACTTTTGGACTGCTCTTTCCAATAAGCGTCTGAGCAGTAAAATTATTCTTTATTTGTACTTTAAATTGTGGTGTTGAGGATTTCACCTCATTTACCTGCTCGGGTTATTGTCTACTTATATAAGTCAGTGAAGAGCCGAGGTTTGTTTCAGCATAAACACCAAGGGGGGATGGGAGGAGAATACTTTCGCAAGGCACTGTAAAATACTTTTTAAGAAAAATGTTTTCCTGATTAAGACCCGATAATTGGTGTCGACGCGTCAGAAAGGCTGCGTTCACACAACCTATTTTCAGGCGTAAACGAGGCGTATTATGCCTCGATTTATGCCTGAAAATACGGCTACAATACGTCGGCAAACATCTGCCCATTCATTTGAATGGGTTTGCCGACGTACTGTGCCGACGACCAGTAATTTACGCGTCGTCGTTTGACAGCTGTCAAACGACGACGCGTAAAATGACTGCCTCATCAAAGAAGTGCAGGACACTTCTTTGAAACATAATTTGAGCCGTTTTTCATTGAAGTCAATGAAGAACAGCTCAAGATTACGGGCGTCAAAGATGCCTCGCAAAATGCGAGGAGGAGCAATTACGTCTGAAACGACGCAGCTGTTTTCTCCTGAAAACAGTCTGTCTTTTCAGACGTAAAAGCCACTTCTCGTGTGCACATACCCTTAAAGTCCAAACTATTAAAATATCACATTATTTAATCCTCCGGGTGAATGCAATAGGAAAAAAAAGTCACAATGCAAGCACTGAAGTTTTTGGGTCACCTCATATTCCCCAAAAAATGTAATAAAAAGTGATCAAATAGTTGTATGTACCATATTTTTCAGACACAGTTTTATCTTGCTAGAAAGTCCCTGCGTCTTATAGTCGGCAGTCAAGGGACCCGGCTGCGCCGGGCCCCCTGACCGCATCCATTTGTAGCGTCCATGGCCGCGGGCCGTCGGGTTTACCCACCTCCCGCCGCCCACAACCATGTATCAGTGAGTGCTGGCTCACATTTTCTTCCTAGGAGATGCCAACGCTCACTTCCGCTCCGGTCCATTGTGTCCCGTAGGGTGCGCACATGGCAAGTGCGCACACATGTGAACAATTATCATCATCAACTACACTTGATTTCCTGGACTATAAGAAGGATCCTGCCCTTCTGATCCTTGCCTAAGTGTTGTTAGTGTATCCCAAGCCTGTCTTGCAAATGGTCCCTTAGTGTTTTCCCTTTCCAGTTGTTACCCGTGCCCTGTTACCTGTTCCTGTATCCCGTGCTGTGTTCTTGTTCCTGTGCCTACTATTGTTGGAGTCGTGTCTACTGCACCTGCTGTTGTTTGTCACATCCTGTGTCATCTGCCACGTCCAGTGCCATTTTCCTCATCCAGTGTGATCCACCACGTCTGGCGCAACGTGCTGCACCTGCTGTCATCTGCCACATACAGTGCCATCTTCCTCGTCCAATGTGATCCGCCACGGCTGGTGTAACATGCTGCACCTGCTGTCATCTGCCATGTCGGGCGTAACCTGCTGCAGCCTCAGCCACTGTCTGGACTATACAGGTACCCTTGTGCGGGACTTTGTATTGCTGGGGTGCTCTGTGGTTTGGCCAGCTGCCTTCCCGATATTGCGGTGTGGCCTAGTGGGTCCACGTACCCACAGACCGTGACAGTACGCTCAGTCCATGGACCCCGCTGGTCAACCGGAGACCTTGACGACACAAGCCATGCTGGCCAAGATGCAAGACCTCCAGTCACAGCAAGGCCAACTCCTCCTGTCGGTGAACGCCATTGCTCATCGGCTGGTTGCTCCAACCACAGTTGTCACCGCACCCATTTCTGCTGTTCCTCATGCTACACTTACTGTCAGTATCATTGCCGATCCTCTGTGGTTCTTGCCGCTACCTCCTCGTTATGACAGAGACACGAGGACTTGCAGGGGATTTCTGAATCAGTGCCAGATCCACTTCAAACTACATGCCAGAGCCTTCTCTTCTGATGACGTCAGGATTGCCTTCATCATCTCTCTGCTTACTGGCAAAGCCCTGGCATTGGCTAATCCTCTGTGGGAATATCAGGGACCAGAGACCTGTGACTTGCAGTGCTTCTTACGGACTTTCAACTTGATTTTTGAGGAACCTGGGAGAGTTTCTTCGGCTGCTGCATCCCTGCTGAGCCTACACTAGGGAGACAACTCCGTGGGCGAGTATGCCATCCAGTTCCGTACCCTGTCTGCTGAATTAACTTGGAACAATGAGGCTTTGGTGGCCACATTCTGGGAGGGACTGTCTTCTGGGATTAAAGACGAGCTGGCTGCTTGCGATCTGCCATCTACCCTGGATGATCTCATCCTACTTGCCACCCGGGTTGACATGAGGATCCGGGAGCGTTCCCAAGAGGTTCTCCGGGAGAGAGAACTTCCTAGGCTAAATTCTACTTTCCAGCAATCCTTACTATTCTCCCTAATTGTCCCACCAGAGGATCCTACGCAGATGAACCAAGTCAAATTGTCTACCCATGAGAGACAACGCAGAAGCTCTTCTGGACTTTGTCTGTATTGCAGCCTCGGAGGCCATATTGTGCGTTTGCGTCCAGGGGCGTAGCTAAAGGCTCATATGCCCCGATGCAAAAGTTCTTATTGGCCCCCCCCCGCAAACGTCTCATGGCCAACGGTCCGCAGCTTTCAGCTGCATCGCTGGGTCTCCTAAGTGACCCAACAATGCAGCACTAGTATTGCAGTATATCAAGCAAGCACTCTAACGATCGCTGCCTCAAGTCCCTTAGAGGGACTAATAAAAAAAGAAAAAACTGTTAAATAAAGATTTTTAAAATGTTCAAAAAAAAATAATAATTATTAAAAGTTCAAAAAACCTCTCTTTTCCCATTTTTTCCCTAAAGCAATGTTAAAAAAAATAAAAGTTAACATAACTGGTGTTAAAGGGGTGGGGTAATAGCGGGATTCACTGGTTAGTGGCACCCACTATTACTACCGCCTTTATAAACAGGGTCACTAGGGTTATGCCTAGTTCCCCTACCTTTTCCTTATACGAACGTCGATCTAATTGCTTTAGTGGCTACTCAAGGGAATAAGACCGTATAGTACATAAAGGTAATATTTATTAACATACAGTAATCACTCTCATATATAAATTACAGTAACTAATCACAGTACAGTATAAACACGGTATCACACTCCTAATTATACCGCCACCCACTTACCTAAACAAACACAGAATACAGTTACGTTACAACACAATACACATAAATTACTTGTGATTCTCACACGCTCTCTATCTCTATCCCACTCCCTCATAATATAACTTTACCTATACACTAAGAGTTAATACGGGATAAGGAGGAACAAGGGGAATTGGTTTCTCAGGGACTCTGGGACAGCAAGGGTTAACTCAGGGACTCTGGGACAGCAAGGGTTAACTCAGGGACAGCAAGGGTTAACTCAGGGACTCTGAGAAAGCAAGGGTTAACTCAGGGACTCTGGGACAGCAAGAGTTAACTCAGGGACTCTGGGACAGCAAGGGTTAACTCAGGGACTCTGGGACAGAAAGGGTTAACTCAGGGACTCTGGGACAGCAAGGGTTAACTCAGGGACTCTGGGACAGCAAGGGTTAACTCAGGGACTCTGGGACAGCAAGGGTTAACTCAGGGACTCTGGGACAGCAAGGGTTAACTCAGGGACTCTGGGACAGCAAGGGTTAACTCAGGGACTCTGGGACAGCAAGGATTAACTCAGGGACTCTGGGACAGCAAGGGTTAACTCAGGGACAGCAAGGGTTAACTCAGGGAGAGCAAGGGTTAACTCAGGGACTCTGGGACAGTAGGGACAGTACTCAGGGGGAGCAAGGATTACAGCAGGAGGAGACAGGGAGAGACAGGGTTAAGTGTAGCTGCTGCTACACCTGATACTTAGCGTGACTTTGTGGAGCAGCAGAGGTAGGAGCAGGAGCCCAGGTCTTTGGAGGAGAGAGAGGTGAGCCGGGTCCGTGGTGTGGGAGGCAGGCAGGCAGCTCTCAGCTGATCGTCTCCTGCTAGCTCCAGCTAGCTTTGGCTACTGAGCGTACCGACGCAGGGCTATTTAACCCTGTCGGTACGGTCGCAGCGGGGAATGTGGCGCTTGCCCCTGGGTAGCATGGGTCGGCATGGTGATAATGTATCACCAGCCGACTCATGAGCGCCCGCAGGAGACAGTCCGTGCGCGCGGGAGACTTGAAATGGAGACAGGGGATAACTATCCCTTGTCTCCATGGTTTCCTAAAAAAGCAGGGCCATGCTAATTGTCCTGCTCTGCTTCCAACCACATTCATGACCAGGGCTGTTGTTGTTACAGCCCTGGCTCATGACACATTATATGTATTATACACACACATATATATTCTATATATGTGTATATATATATATATATATATATATATATACATATACACTGTATACATACACTATATATATATATATATATATATATATATATATATATATATATATATATATACAGTAAGGGAAATAAGTATTTGATCCCTTGCTGATTTTGTAAGTTTGCCCACTGTCAAAGACATGAACAGTCTAGAATTTTTAGGCTAGGTTAATTTTACCAGTGAGAGATAGATTATATTTAAAAAAAAAACAGAAAATCACATTGTCAAAATTCTATATATTTATTTGCATTGTGCACAGAGAAATAAGTATTTGATCCCCTACCAACCATTAAGAGTTCAGCGTCCTCCAGACCAGTTACACGCTCCAAATCAACTTGGTGCCTGCATTAAAGACAGCTGTCTTACATGGCCACCTGTATAACAGACTCCTGTCCACAGACTCAATTAATCAGTCTGACTCTAACCTACAACATGGGCAAGACCAAAGAGCTTTCTAAGGATGTCAGGGACAAGATCATAGACCTGCACAAGGCTGGAATGGGCTACAAAACCATAAGTAAGACGCTGGGTGAGAAGGAGACAAACTGTTGGTGCAATAGTAAGAAAATGGAAGACATACAAAATGACTGTCAATCGACATCGATCTGGGGCTCCATGCAAAATCTCACCTCGTGGGGTATCCTTGATCCTGAGGAAGGTGAGAGCTCAGCCGAAAACTACACGGGGGGAACTTGTTAGTGATCTCAAGGCAGCTGGGACCACAGTCACCAAGAAAACCATTGGTAACACATTACGCCGTAATGGATTAAAATCCTGCAGTGCCCGCAAGGTCCCCCTGCTCAAGAAGGCACATGTACAGGCCCGTCTGAAGTTTGCAAATGAACATCTGGATGATTCTGAGAGTGATTGGGAGAAGGTGCTGTGGTCAGATGAGACTAAAATTGAGCTCTTTGGCATTAACTCAACTCGTCGTGTTTGGAGGAAGAGAAATGCTGCCTATGACCCAAAGAACACCGTCCCCACTGTCAAGCATGGAGGTGGAAACATTATGTTTTGGGGGTGTTTCTCCTCTAAGGGCACAGGACTACTTCACCGCATCAATGGGAGAATGGATTGAGCCATGTACCGTCAAATCCTGAGTGACAACCTCCTTCCCTCCACCAGAACATTAAAAATGGCTCGTGGCTGGGTCTTCCAGCACGACTATGACCCGAAACATACAGCCAAGGCAACAAAGGAGTGGCTCAAAAAGAAGCACATTAAGGTCATGGAGTGGCCTAGCCAGTCTCCAGACCTTAATCCCATCTAAAACTTATGGAGGGAGCTAAAGATCCGAGTTGCCAAGCGACAGCCTCGAAATCTTAATGATTTACAGATGATCTGCAAAGAGGAGTGGGCCAAAATTCCATCTAACATGTGTGCAAACCTCATCATCAACTACAAAAAACGTCTGACTGCTGTGCTTGCCAACAAGGGTTTTGCCACCAAGTATTAAGTCTTGTTTGCCAAAGGGATCAAATACTTATTTCTCTGTGCACAATGCAAATAAGTATATATAATTTTGACAATGTGATTTTCTGTTTTTTTTAAAATATAATCTATCTCTCACTGGTAAAATTAACCTAGCCTAAAAATTCTAGACTGTTCATGTCTTTGACAGTGGGCAAACTTACAAAATCAGCAAGGGATCAAATACTTATTTCCTTCACTATATATATATATATATATATATATATATATATATATATACATATATATATATATATATATATATATATATATATATATGTATATATGGACACTTCCCTTTACAATCCCCCCGTTGTCGGGGACTCGACACCGCAATTTGGGGAAGTGTTTCTGGGGTTCTATTTACCCCCTCAACCTCCCCGGTTACTGGTAATGGTCTGAGATGGAAGGAAGTATACTATTGGACCTAGATACTCGACATCAGCTATCTCCTCAAGGACACCTTCCCGCCAGTCCTCTGACTCTGGAGTCTAGTGTCCAAAGAAACGAAACCTCAAAGTTCACAGAATGAAGATGAAATTAAATCTCCTAGTCCATAGAACGAAGTTGAGATAAAACTCACAGTCCATAGAACGAAGCCTCGAAGCTCATCAGACGAAGTTGAAATGAAACCTTCATAGTCCATAGAACGAAGAAACCTTCATAGTCCATAGAACGAAGCCTCGAAGCTCATCAGACGAACAAAGCTCATTTGAAAACCTCAAAGTCCATGAACCGCAGATTTCTTGTTCTTTCTTGCTTGGAGTTTCTTTCTCTTAAGTGGCGTCAGCAGGTCTTTCCAGTGGCCGATCCAATTTTAGCATGCCGACTCGTGTAAGGCTACTTGTGCCCTCATATGGTCAGCCTTGGAATGGCTTAACCCGCCTTTCAACAACCTTTTGTACGTGATCCATTACTTTTCAAACTTTTCCCAGCATCTTGATTGAAGACGAAACAATCTTTGTGGGCCGATATCCAGGTCTTTATCATGGCAGGTTATCATCCCCGAGGAGGAGGTGAGGTCTTGGTACCCAGGAATCTACTGTGGGGAGGAGCATCGCCTTCCATTTCCCCTCTGACATTCAATCCATCATCATATTGACCATACCAGTTCTCAGGTTGAGGAGGCAAATACCTACAAGGGTGTGTGAATACCTTACCTGTCCCTAAGGGTTCCTACACACTACCCAATCATACAAACAAAGTGAAAAATAACTAAACATACAAAAATATTCCCCCACCATCCATAGGTATATGTACATATAGAGATTCATGCTCAAACAGCATCTCACATTACTCCTCCATAAACACGTGCAAGGTACACATGCAAATGGGGTGACTACAGGCTGTAAATATATGCCTGCCTCCATGTACATACTCACTCGCTGTGGGACGGGCACATCCTTACTGAGCATGCCTATGTTGCGGACACATATCAACACCTAGAATGTTTATATGTACACCTTGAAAATGTTGTACGACCCATTGATTAAGATTTACACTTTACAAATATATATACACATACAATAATAAACAATTCTGGGTCGCAGAACTGTATCACTATGTCCTTAGACCCCGTCTACGAATGTATTCGTGGCTTTCTGCTTGACCTCGTTGTATTTGGTCAACCAGTCCTTTCATTCGTCGGTACACGCAGAACAGTCCAACGTACATAATCGCCACAAGAGTGAGAAGGATTATCACTGGGTGGATGAGCAAGTTGAAGAAGGAAGTGGCCTTGTGACTATATCCGAACAAGCTCTCCCACCTAGACACTTCCGCGTCCGCCTCAAGGTTGTTCACAATTCCTGTGATCTTTTAAGTGTCATGTTCCTACTGAATAGTGGCTTGGTGTTGGGAATCTTTCAGTTTTTCCCACAACATCCTTTTCCTCATTGAAGTCTAGCAGGAGATTTCTTTTTTCAATGCCAAACCCAAGAGGAATCGTCTGGAGTCTCACAGGGGTGTCTGGACGGATGTCCAGCCTTTTTTCAGGTGTCACCGGAGTTCTTCCCTTCTGATCTGCCACATCAACGCCTAATACGGTATTAAGGGTACAGTATGCTTCTGGTAAGAGTATGCCTCTTTCAGAGCAGTTAGTCGCGTGGCATTCTGCATTAGATACCAGCACCAATGTCCTTGACCCATGTCTTGAGGAGGGTATTGGATTTGTCTTCATATCACAGGACCCCTCGGTATCCCAACACTGGTGTAGGTCAGGATATCCGAGGGGAGCTGTGGAGGAAGCACTGTTTTTGTGGTTCCTCACAATTCTCAGGTTTGTGGAACTATATCCCTGTCTTACCAAACCCATTATCTTAAAATCAAGATATGGGTGTAATGCCAGGGTTACCTCCCCCTGTCCAAAGTTTCCTAACTCCAGTTAAACACAAAAGAATCAGCCATACTGTTATTCACTGTATTTAATTGCACTCACATTAGGCCTCAGATGAATTTGTGTTACCTGTCTGAACCCCCCAGGTCTAGGTGCACAGAATAACATAAAACACTACACCGTGAACTTATGTTACCTGTTCGCACCGCCCAACCTGAGTTCACAGAATAATAACAACTTCAACGTTATCCTAATAGAGAGCAATTAAAACATTGGGTGCAAATACACCACTATCCAATGGTTGATTCTCCAGTTGTTTTCCTGGAGTGGTATTCAAATTATGTATTATAAATACAGGCAACACCCATATAGTATAAATACATATTACTGATAACCAGGGATATACCACAATAGAATATGTGAAAGAACCACAAAATGAAAACAAACGGACAACTGGGGACAAACACAACAGACCATAAACAACCATTACAGACATAACACCTGACTGAACATGCAATTTATGGCCAATTTCCTAAACTCCTCCCTAGTTGTGGTTGGTCATTTAGGCCCTTGAGCACGTGGCGGAGTCTGACGTGGCCATTTTCTATTGCCATTTCACTGGGCTTTCCATGGTTGCTTATGCCGTGGCAGTTCCTCGCAATATGTCCCATCTGACCACATTAAAAGCATTTAACAGGACCACATTTCTTAGTACTCAAAGACTCGCAGTACTTCGCAATGTGGCCTGATCTGGCACATGCAAAACATTTAACAGTGCATGCTCTGCTGGACTTAGGGCAGTCAGCAGTGCATGATCTCTTAAAGTTCTGCATGGCTAGGGACTCACTTCTAAATATCATACGCTTACATCTGCGTAACACTTTCGTAACAATGTTACCTTCAGGATTCCGGATGGGATCACGATTTGTGACATCTGATCCATCACTCTTACTACTCCCCCCTTTTTGTACTGTAGAGGGCAAACTTACAGCAGAATCAGGCCTTGAAAAAGACAAGGCCGGTAACATTTTTGAGAAATCTTTTATGATGTTTTGCATACTGGCAACCAATTGTGACCTAGTAGCAAGCTCATCATTCAACTTGGCAATGATGGCATCTGTAGATGCTGCCTTAACCTTAAATGCATTGATCACAGCATAAGACCCAGTCAGCTGTGTGCATCAATATCATATTCTCAAATATGTAAGGATGCACACCTTCTATAAACGTAGTATTGGTGCTATGAAGGTTCGGGCTGGATGACCCACAATAGTGATCAATAAAACCTAGAAGCACTCCAATGATTTTTTCGAGATATTTTCAAGATAATTTTATTATGAATAATTCATACACGATATTCCTTTTCAAGCGATATTTCTTGGACGTTTCGACCTCACCTAGGTCTTTATCACAATCGCTGTAATAACATAACATGTATAACGTATGTAATGACATAATAAAATATAACGGACAACTGAAAAGACTAAACAAATGATATAAAATAGAAAAAAAACACACATAATAAACAATGTAAAGAGCAGACTAAGTCAGCAAAGCATATATATTGAAGCATATATATTGATCAATAAATCACCATATGAAGTAATGCATCAACCATGAGGGTTGTACAGACATGTATATATATTCATGCAATACAGTACTATAATACTATCGCATACAGGTAAGAATAAATTTTAGATTAGAACTGTCACCTAAGCAACATGTAATGAGATACTAAAGATATTACTATGTCAGGTATATTTATAAAAGTAAACCTTCACAGGAACTGATGATATCAATAGGGGCTAAGAAATATGTCATTATCAGACCATGACCTAAACCGGTAATATTAGTCGGTGCACAGAATAAAGGTTTAATGAAGAAAGAATAGCCATTGAGTTGTAACAAGAAAGTGAGCATACCTGATAATCGTTAGGATGTGGTGTGGACGGCGTCTACCAGACGCTCTCAGATTGCAGTCTGAAAAAAGTAACCCCGAGAAGGTATTTAAATAGCGCGCGACACTGCCGGATATCCGGTGTTTGGAACGCACTCGGAGTCCTGCGCAAGCGCACTACGCTCAGCTGTAAACTTGGCACGCAAACAAGGAACAAGTGTCAATATTGACATAATCGCTAATGGAAAGAAACGAAGACGCTAGCGCTGGGATACCCTAACTGGTATGTTAAATAACTCACATGATTTAGGAGAGAAATAGATACACCAAGTCTAGCTGTACTATAATATTTGAAATGAAGAAATTAAGGATGTAGGTACATTCCAATGCTCTATTAGGATGGTAATAATAAGGACAAAACAATAAACAATATACAGGTAGAGTATCGTAATGAATTGGCTTGATCATAATCTATATTATGCAGAGGTGAAAAAACGAAGAAAAGAGAGGAAAAGAAAAGTAAGAAAAGTGAACCGGTTTTTAGGTACCTGTATCTGGTCATAATCGATCTCATGTTTCCTACCGTGCCTGGAAGAAATGAACATGGGTATTATATATGGAAATAAGAGAATAGACAGGGATGTAAATACTGTTCAAAACAGAAGATCATATTCCCTATTAAGACCTTTTGGTGCAAGAGTCTCCAGTGTATGTATCCAATACGATTCTCTTGTTTTTAGTAATTTAATGTGGTTACCACCCCTTCTAGGTCTGTGTACCTGCTCTATGACCTGAAATTTTAATTGGGAAAGATTGTGATTACATTTCTCAAAATGATCAGGAAGCGGTAACCAAGTTTTTTTGCATCGTATAGTGGATTTGTGGCTGGATAGCCGATCCTTAATATGTTGTGTGGTCTCGCCTACATAGACCAGGCCACATGGACATTTGATAAGATAAACCACAAAATTAGAATTGCATGTAAAGTAACCTTTTACCGGAAAGGGGTTACTTTTTTCAGACTGCAATCTGAGAGCGTCTGGTAGACGCCGTCCACACCACATCCTAACGATTATCAGGTATGCTCACTTTCTTGTTACAACTCAATGGCTATTCTTTCTTCATTAAACCTTTATTCTGTGCACCGACTAATATTACCGGTTTAGGTCATGGTCTGATAATGACATATTTCTTAGCCCCTATTGATATCATCAGTTCCTGTGTAGGTTTACTTTTATAAATATACCTGACATAGTAATATCTTTAGTATCTCATTACATGTTGCTTAGGTGACAGTTCTAATCTAAAATTTATTCTTACCTGTATGCGATAGTATTATAGTACTGTATTGCATGAATATATATACATGTCTGTACAACCCTCATGGTTGATGCATTACTTCATATGGTGATTTATTGATCAATATATATGCTTCAATATATATGCTTTGCTGACTTAGTCTGCTCTTTACATTGTTTATTATGTGTGTTTTTTTTCTATTTTATATAATTTGTTTAGTCTTTTCAGTTGTCCGTTATATTTTATTATGTCATTACATACGTTATACATGTTATGTTATTACAGCGATTGTGATAAAGACCTAGGTGAGGTCGAAACGTCCAAGAAATATCGCTTGAAAAGGAATATCGTGTATGAATTATTCATAATAAAATTATCTTGAAAATATCTCGAAAAAATCATTGGAGTGCTTCTAGGTTTTATTGATCACTATTGTGGGTCATCCAGCCCGAACCTTCATAGCACCAATACTACGTTTATAGAAGGTGTGCATCCTTACATATTTGAGAATATTCATTGTTTGGTCTTGATAAGGTGCACCCATATCCATATCCAGATGACGTCGGAAACATTTGCATATGATCAATCTACTACTACCTCTATACTATCGCAGGTAACGAATTCGGGAGAATTTCTCCGTATTCCACCTCATGAGCTACGCACCAGGGATTACGAAAAGGAATTACGTAAATTTACATCTCAGGATCTACATTGTGTTACATTGGCGGAATATCACCGCCTTGGCAGAATCCCACGAGGTTTGCGCAGTCACCTGAGACCAACACTGTTGGCCTGGATTACTTTTCTTTTCCTCTCTTTTCTTCGTTTTTTCACCTCTGCATAATATAGATTATGATCAAGCCAATTCATTACGATACTCTACCTGTATATTGTTTAATGTTTTGTCCTTATTATTACCATCCTAATAGAGCATTGGAATGTACCTACATCCTTAATTTCTTCATTTCAAATATTATAGTACAGCTAGACTTGGTGTATCTATTTCTCTCCTAAATCATGTGAGTTATTTAACATACCAGTTAGGGTATCCCAGCGCTAGCGTCTTCGTTTCTTTCCATTAGCGATTATGTCAATATTGACACTTGTTCCTTGTTTGCGTGCAAAGTTTACAGCTGAGCGTAGTGCGCTTGCGCAGGACTCCGAGTGCGTTCCAAACACCGGATATCCGGCAGTGTCGCGCGCTATTTAAATACCTTCTCGGGGTTACTTTTTTCAGACTGCAATCTGAGAGCGTCTGGTAGACGCCGTCCACACCACATCCTAACGATTATCAGGTATGCTCACTTTCTTGTTACAACTCAATGGCTATTCTTTCTTCATTAAACCTTTATTCTGTGCACCGACTAATATTACCGGTTTAGGTCATGGTCTGATAATGACATATTTCTTAGCCCCTATTGATATCATCAGTTCCTGTGAAGGTTTACTTTTATAAATATACCTGACATAGTAATATCTTTAGTATCTCATTACATGTTGCTTAGGTGACAGTTCTAATCTAAAATTTATTCTTACCTGTATGCGATAGTATTATAGTACTGTATTGCATGAATATATATACATGTCTGTACAACCCTCATGGTTGATGCATTACTTCATATGGTGATTTATTGATCAATATATATGCTTCAATATATATGCTTTGCTGACTTAGTCTGCTCTTTACATTGTTTATTATGTGTGTTTTTTTTCTATTTTATATCATTTGTTTAGTCTTTTCAGTTGTCCGTTATATTTTATTATGTCATTACATACGTTATACATGTTATGTTATTACAGCGATTGTGATAAAGACCTAGGTGAGGTCGAAACGTCCAAGAAATATCGCTTGAAAAGGAATATCGTGTATGAATTATTCATAATAAAATTATCTTGAAAATATCTCGAAAAAATCATTGGAGTGCTTCTAGGTTTTATTGATCACTGCATCAATATCATCACCACGATTTCTCAAGTCTATCACCTGCGATTCCAGCATGCAAATTTGCTGATCTCTACATTGGGCATTCTCTGCCAGTTGTGTCTGCAAATCACAAACCTGCTTCACATTGTTGGCACAACACTGGCAGTGAAGATTTGGGGAATCACCCTTCATTCTGAGTGATCAGGCTTACACGTCTCCTCATACACACAGATTAATTTAGCAAGCATGTGGAGACGTTTGGAGGTTTTGTTAAGAACACTCCTCTTGCTAATACACAACTTATCATGTGTATAAGCCTCGTCCAGCAGAGTGGACCACAGCATTCCTGCTGACTTGTATGTCGTGGGTGTTACTGGATTAAATTTACTGTTTTTGGCGAGGTGTTTAAGTGTGGAGAAGTCCATACTCACTGTTCCAGAAGTCATCTCCGTCTGCGTTGTCCTCCTTGTCACCCGCTGTTTTGAAAAAGGTCCTTTTCTTCCGGAACGCCTTTTCCCGATCAGCTGGACTTCACCGGAAGAACACCGACGTTGATACTTCTGCAAACTCTTTTGTATAAGTTGCTCGCTCGCCCGACGATTCGTCGCCATAGAGCAACATGCCGCAAAGCAAAATAAAAGACGTTAATACCTCAGAAAATAAAACAAAAAACAATAGGTTCGCTGATCAATTGTATCCTGTATCAAGCCTTAAATAAAATTGTGTTACTCGAACTTCAAAAAGGTCTAGGCGCACAGTATAACTCAACACTACACCGTGTATGTACGTTACCTGTCCACGCCGCTCCGCCTATCTTCAGTTCACGTTTTAACACAATTTTATTGTACAAAAATACAGAAATAAATTGACAACAGTTCGGGCTGGCTTGCCAATGTTAAAGGTGTTACATATATATATATATATATATATATATATATATATATATACATATAGCCTCCTGGCTGGCTCGCCAATGTTAAAGGGAGTGGGGTAATAGCGGGATTCACTGGTTAGTGGCACCCACTATTACTACCGCCTTTATAAACAGGGTCACTAGGGTTATGCCTAGTTCCCCTACCTTTTCCTTATACGAACGTCGATCTAATTGCTTTAGTGGCTACTCAAGGGAATAAGACCGTATAGTAAATAAAGGTAATATTTATTAACATACAGTAATCACTCTCATATATAAATTACAGTAACTAATCACAGTACAGTATAAACACGGTATCACACTCCTAATTATACCACCACCCACTTACCTAAGCATACACAGAATACAGTTACGTTACAACACAATACACATAAGTTACTTGTGATTCTCACACGCTCTCTATCTCTATCCCACTCCCTCCTAATATAACTTTCCCTATACACTAAGGGTTAATACGGGATAAGGAGGAACAAGGGGAATGGGTTTCTCAGGGACTCTGGGACAGCAAGGGTTAACTCAGGGACTCTGGGACAGCAAGAGTTAATTCAGGGACAGCAAGGGTTAACTCAGGGACTCTGGGACAGCAAGGGTTAACTCAGGGACTCAGGGACAGCAAGGGTTAACTCAGGGACTCAGGGACAGCAAGGGTTAACTCAGGGACTCTGGGACAGTAGGGACAGTACTCAGGGGAAGCAAGGATTACAGCAGGAGGAGACAGGGAGAGACAGGGTTAAGTGTAGCTGCTGCTACACTTGATACTTAGCGTGACTTTGTGGAGCAGCAGAGGTAGGAGCAGGAGCCCAGGTCTTTGGAGGAGAGAGAGGTGAGCCGGGTCCGTGGTGTGGGAGGCAGGCAGGCAGCTCTCAGCTGATCATCTCCTGCTAGCTCCAGCTAGCTTCGGCTACTGAGCGTACCGACGCAGGGCTATTTAACCCTGTCGGTACGCTCGCAGCGGGGAATGTGGCGCTTGCCTCTGGCTAGCATGGGTCGGCATGGTGATAATGTATCACCAGCCGACTTATGAGCGCCCGCATGAGACAGTCCGTGCGCGCGGGAGACTTGAAATGGAGACAGGGGATAACTATCTCTTGTCTCCATGGTTTCCTAACAAAGCAGGGCCATGCTAATTGTCCTGCTCTGCTTCCAACCGTATTCATGACCAGGGCTGTTGTTGTTACAGCTCTGGCTCATGACACATTATATGTATTATACACACACATATATATTATATATATGTGTATATATATATATACATATACACTGTATACATACACACTATATATATATATATATATATATATATATATATATATATACACAGTGAAGGAAATAAGTATTTGATCCCTTGCTGATTTTGTAAGTTTGCCCACTCTCAAAGACATGAACAGTCTAGAATTTTTAGACTAGGTTAATTTTACCAGTGAGAGATAGATTATATAAAAAAAAAAAAAGAAAATCACATAGTCAAAATTCTATATATTTATTTGCATTGTGCATAGAGAAATAAGTATTTGATCCCCTACCAACCATTAAGAGTTCAGCCTCCTCCAGACCAGTTACACGCTCCAAATCAACTTGGTGCCTGCATTAAAGACAGCTGTTCTAAATGGTCACCTGTATAAAAGACTCCTGTCCACAGACTCAATGAATCAGTCTGACTCTAACCTCTACAACATGGGCAAGACCAAAGAGCTTTCTAAGGATATCAGGGACAAGATCATAGACCTGCACAAGGCTGGAATGGGCTACAAAACCATAAGTAAGACGCTGGGTGAGAAGGAGACAACTGTTGGTGCAATAGTAAGAAAATGGAAGACATACAAAATGACTGTCAATCGAAATCGATCTGGTGCTCCATGCAAAATCTCACCTCGTGGGGTATCCTTGATCCTGAGGAAGGTGAGAGTTCAGCCGAAAACTACACGGGGGGAACTTGTTAATGATCTCAAGGCAGCTGGGACCACAGTCACCAAGATAACCATTGGTAACACATTACGCCGTAATGGATTAAAATCCTGCAGTGCCCGCAAGGTCCCCCTGCTCAAGAAGGCACATGTACAGGCCCGTCTGAAGTTTGCAAATGAACATCTGGATGATTCTGAGAGTGATTGGGAGAAGGTGCTGTTGTCAGATGAGACTAAAATTGAGCTCTTTGGCATTAACTCAACTCGTCGTGTTTGGAGGAAGAGAAATGCTGCCTATGACCCAAAGAACACCGTCCCCACTGTCAAGCATGGAGGTGGAAACATTATGTTTTGGGGGTGTTTCTCTGCTAAGGGCACAGGACTACTTCACCACATCAATGGGAGAATGGATGGAGCCATGTACCGTCAAATCCTGAGTGAGAACCTCCTTCCCTCCACCAGGACATTAAAAATGGCTCGTGGCTGGGTCTTCCAGCACGACAATGACCCGAAACATACAGCCAATGCAACAAAGGAGTGGCTCAAAAAGAAGCACATTAAGGTCATGGAGTGGCCTAGCCAGTCTCCAGACCTTAATCCCATCGAAAACTTATGGAGGGAGCTGAAGGTCCGAGTTGCCAAGCGACAGCCTCGAAATCTTAATGATTTACAGATGATCTGCAAAGAGAAGTGGGCCAAAATTCCATCTAACATGTGTGCAAACCTCATCATCAACTACAAAAAATGTCTGACTGCTGTGCTTGCCAACAAGGGTTTTGCCACCAAGTATTAAGTCTTGTTTGCCAAAGGGATCAAATACTTCTGTGCACAATGCAAAAAAATATATATAATTTTGACTATGTGATTTTCAGTTTTTTTTTAAATATAATCTATCTCTCACTGGTAAAATTAAAAATTCTAGACTGTTCATGTCTTTGACAGTGGGCAAACTTACAAAATCAGCAAGGGATCAAATACTTATTTCCTTCACTGTATATATATGGACACTTCCCTTTACAACTGGCATCGTCGCGTCCATAAAAGTCCAAACTATCATAATATAGCATTATTTAACCCGCTCGGTGAATGACGTAAAAAACAATAAAATATATAAAACCTGCAAATTGCTGTTTATTGGTCACCTTAGTGCTCAAAAAAAAAAAGGAATAAAAAGTGATTAAAAAAAAGTTGCATGTACCCCAAAATGATATCAGTGAAAACTACAGCTCGCTTTGCACAATTTAAGCCCTCACACCTCTAAATTGATGAAAAATAAAAAAGTTTTGGCTCTCAGAATAAGTCGCATGTACCCCAAAATGATATCGGTGAAAAGTACAACTCTTCCCGCACAAAACAAGCCCTCATACAGCGATAGAAAAATAAAAAAGTTACGGCTCTTGGAATGCAACTATGGAGAGACTAAAATGTAAAACAAAAATTGTCCGTGTCTCCGTGTCTCCAAGGGATTAAAGGAAAATGGGGTACATTGAAAGTATAGTGACCGCTCTTTAATGTATTGTCTGGGTGAATTGTTGGAGTTGCTCCCGCTGGGGGGTCCCGGGAAAAAGGTTCAGAAATTAACTGGAAGGCAGTGCCTGCATAGATTTGTCAACCCAAGTGCGTGTTATGACCTGCAGGTTTGTGGACCCACTGGGCTACTCCTACGGTTTGGCCAGGGGCGTAACTAGGAAAGACTGGGCCCATAGCATACTCTTGACCGGCCCCCCCCCCCCCCCGGTTGCCACAAGCAGCCCCCCTTATAAATAGTGCCCCCTGTAGAATGTGCCATACAGCCCCCTGTAGACAGTGCTATATAGCCCCTGCTATAGACAGTGTCACACCCCATTTGTAGATAGCGCCCCCACCTCCCCCTTGTAGATAGTGCCATACAGCCCGCTGTAGATATCGCCATAAAGCCCCCACTGTATATAGCGCTAAACAGCTCCCACTTTATTTAGTGCCACACAGCCCCCCTCCCTTGTATACAGTGCCACCCAGCCCCCCTTAGTAGAAAGTGCAGCACAACCACCCCCTTAGTAGAAAGTGGCACACACAGAGCCCTGTAGATTGTGCCACACTCAACCCAATGTAGATAGAGCCACAGCCCTCCCCCTTGTAAATAGTGCCATACAGTTCCCCCTTGTAAATAGTGCCATACAGTTCCTCCATGTGTATAGTGCCACACAGCTCCCCCTTGTGTATAGTGCCACACAGCCCCCCTTTGTCTATAGTGCCACACAGCTCCCCCTTGTGTATAGTGCCACAAGGCAATGGCGCATCCGAGAAAGTTGTATCAGCCAGGGAGATGTCACTCAAACATGGAAAGTTGGGTTTGGAGGCAGGACTATGTGACTCTTCAGGATAGTGGCACCGCCCCATGACCCTCTAATGAGTAATTAGCATATAGTGTGCGCCATTTTAAAAGTGGATTTTAAGGCTTTTGCAGCATCTGAAAAAAACATACAAGGGAATGTTATGTTTGGAAATAGTCAGGTCATGTATTACCGCATAGTGGCGGTTCAAGGGGTTAAAACTACCTGACAGATTCCCATTAAATATACAATGAATTGAGAACAATTCCATCTGCCCTGCAATTTTGTTATTATAAATATATCCTATATAATTACAGATCCAGAACCAAGCTCTGGCATATATACAGTACCGCAACCAAGCTCAGTACATAAATACAGCGCTAGAACCAAGCTCAGTACATAAATACAGCACTAGAACCAAGCTCTGACATATATACAGCATCAGAACAAAGCTCAGTACATATATACAGCACTAGAACCAAGCCCATACATATATACAGCACCAGAACCAACCTCAGTACATAAATACAGCACCAGAACCAACCTCAGTACATAAATACAGCACTACAACCAAGCTCAGTACATATATACAGCACCAGAACCAAACTCATTACATATATACACAGCACCAAAACCAATCTCATGCGTATAGACAGCACCAGAACCAAGCTCAGTACATATATACAACACCAGAGCCAAGATCAGTACTTACATACAGCATCAGAACAAAAATCAGTACATATATACAACACCAGAACAAATACAGCTCAATTTAGTGCAACCCCTGCCATATAGGTTTGTACGGCGTAAAACTACAGCTCCCAGCATGGCCCGAACAATGGTGAGGATATGCTGTTTCACAAAAAAAATCATACCACCATCAACTCGCTGCAGATCACACAGTGACTACAATACTGATTAGAGTCAGAATAAACCTTTACATTAAGTGACTCACCGGTGATGTCTCAGATTCTAGCTCTTTTCTTCTCCCTCAGGTCCAGAAATCTATGACCCATTTCACCAGTTTTCCACTCAGATGTATTCAGCTTCTCACTTTTGAAATATTTCTGCACCTATAAACAAAGTTAAAATTCTCAACACCTCTAAATATAATAAAGTACCATACACTGCACCTCTAACTATAATAGCGCCATACACTGTTTCCCTGATTATAATAGTACCATACACTGTCACACACACCGTGCCCCCTGTAGATAGTGCCCCCATAGAGCCTCTGTAGATAGTGTCCCACATACAACCCTCTGTAGATAGTGCCCACATATGGACTCAAGAGCTGCAAGGCAATAGAGCTAACCACTGAGCCACCGTGCTGCCCTACATAATAGCTTCCCCTATAGATAGTGCTCCACGTATAGTCCACCTCTGTAAATAGTGTCTCACATATAGCTCCCCCTGTATATAGTCTCCCACATATAGCCCACCCCTGTAGACTGTGCCCTACATATAGCCACCCTGTTGCTAGTGCCCCTCATGTAACTCACCCCTGTATATAGTGTCCCACATATAGCCCACCCCTATAGAAAGTATCCTAAAAAAATAGCTCCCCTATAGATAGTGCTCTACATATATCCCACCCCTGTATAGTGTCTCACATATAGTGCCCCACATATAGATCCCCTGTAGATAGTGCCCCACATCCCCACATATAACCCCCCCTGTAGATAGTGGCCCACATATAGCCCCCCTGTATATAGTGGCCCACATCCCCACATATAGACCCCCCTGTAGATAGTGCCCCACATCCCCACATATAACCCCCCCTGTAGATAGTGGCCCACATATAGCCCCCCTGTATATAGTGGCCCACATCCCCACATATAGACCCTCCTGTAGATTGTGCCCCACGTCCCAACATACAGACCACCCCTTTAGCTAGTGCCTCACATCCCCACATATAGACCCCCCTGTATATAGTGGCCCACATATAGATGACCCCCTGTAGATAGAGCCCCCACTATAGATAATGCCACTCACAGTTTTATGAGAAAAAAACCCAAAAAACTTTACATACTCACATGATCCCGTTCCCCCACAGTGGCAGGTCTGCTGTATTGGTGGGGCAGAATGACTTGCCCCGTCAATCAGTGCCTTTCAAGCATGGAAGCGGCGCGATGATGTAATCATGCCGCTAGCCAATCAGCATCATTGTAAGGCGCTGGATGGTCGGAACATGCCTGGCCATTCAGCGCTAATGCATGTATTTGGCTGTCACTAGCACCGGGGCCCCCTCCGGGGGGGCATGGGGGGCATGTGGGCTGGCGGTAGTTACGCCACTAGGATTGGCTTAGGGCCACCTCTAAGGGCGTTATATAAGAAGCCTCCCCGGTCTTCACCATTTAACCCCTATACAGGGATCTGGTCTTGACTGCAGGGAGGCTACCAGGTCGCTACCTCTTTAGGTGGTCCCGGCAGAGTAGCTGCTTGCCAAGCGAACTAGAAACAGGCACTAGCAGATGGTACCTTGATGGGTGGAAAGTTCAGGCTTGACAACAATGGTAGGTGGCAGACTGACTGAAGGCAGCTGGACGGAAGCTCATAATGGATTGCTGAAAACTGGTGAAAAGGAGATGACTGGACACAGGCAGATAGCGGACATCTGGACACAGGCAGATAGGTGGACACAGGCAGAGAGCGGATAACTGGATACTGGTAGACAACAGGCAGCAATAGCAGACTGCATACAGGCTGGTAGCGGATGAACGGATACTGGCTGACAAGAGGCAGCAATACCGGACTGGATACAGGCTGGTAGTGGATAACTGGATACTGGCTGACAGCAGGCAGCAACAGCAGACTGGATATAGGCTGACAGCGGATGACTGGATACTGGATGACAACATGCAACAATTGTTTACTGGAAACAAGCTGGTGGCAGATGACTGGATACTGACTGGCAACACGCAGCTATAGCGGACTTAATACAGTCTGTTAGCAGATGACTGGATACAGGCTGACAACAGTTAGTGATAGCGGAATGGGATCAGATGCACACAGGAACCTTCACAGGATACAACTAGGTTGTTCCAATGTTGCTTATGGAACTAGGTGGATAAAGGATGTGCCTTAAAAAGTCCTGAGGGCAACAGGGCTTACTTAAATGAATTTTTTGAATTTCGCACAAAGATGGCCGGAAGGTGCGTGCGCACTAGGGACAGTGCGGACGCGAGCAGATGACAACAGAAGACGCCGGCAGCCTTGGAGAGAGGCATACCACTGGAGAAGGTAAGAAAAATGGTGGCGAGGACAACCAGCAGGAGCGGGACCCGCCGTCAGCATTACAGTGCATTTAGGGATTCCGCTATTAGGTACTGCCTGGCAAAAGGCCATCCAAGACCTCCTCTGCGGACAGTACTTATTCTATTGCATGTCCCTAATGTTTTGGGATTCTAATATAAAGTTATTTATGCCAAGTATATATATTTTTTATGTTAAATATTTAATAAAGAGGCTGCTATGTCTGTTATTTTTCCATCGTCACCCAGCGTTTGTGGAGGGTTATTTAAAATGAAGGTAGTATCTTGCTGTATATGATCTACAATACCCTAGTCATGATCATAGCCTTTCAGACAAAAATAGGAACAACAGATTGGGCAGGTTGGTAGACCATAAGGAGTCAAACTGGGAACAACTCAGCATTAAAGCACAAGAGTTTGCCACAAATACAGAAAGACACTCATGTCACTTTCACACGGCAGTATGTTGGTCAGTATTTTGCATTAGTATTTGGGAGCTAAAACTAGGAGTAGAACCTACACAAAGAACAGTATAATGGTAAGACTTGTACCTCTTCCATGTTATGGACCAACTCCTGGTTTTAGCGTACAAATACTGATGCAAAATACTGACCTATTGGTAAAACATGGATTTCTGCAAGTTCCATTCAGATGAATAAAACAGATTTTAAGTCGCAGAAATGTCTGCTATAGAATCTGCCGCGTATTACTGCAAAGGCTGGATTCATACATTGCATTATTGTTGCAGATATTATTGCAGCTTTTGATTCAGATATTTAAGTTAAAGCAAACAAATGCTGTGCTTTTGTTTCCAGTAAAACCACGGACATCCAATGGTAACCCGACGGAACCCATGGTGCAACAGAATTGGTGTGTCTGATAATTTTCGGAAATACCGAATGCAGATGTGAACATAGCCTAAGCCCTTAGAGTTGTAGTAAGTAAGAATGTAGCAGTGCGGAATGCGTATAGAGTCAAGTGCTTTTATAATTAGAAAATAATTTACTACAAAACATGAGATGAAAAGAATTTATGGAATACAAATTAATGTAGTTTTTTTTTTTTTTTTTAATACAAAGACAATCTTTACATAGTTAACATTCAATTTACCCTGAAGCTATATTTATGTGTATATGGTATATCAATAAGGAACAATGGCTTGTGCAGCTTAATGACATTTAAATTAATGGAATATTTGCTGTTCATTACTGAGCTGTGGCAAACACAGGATTTTACAAAGAGGATTATGAATGTATACAAAATGCTAATCCTTTACTTACAGAAATTCGGCTTATACTGTGATGTTGGATAATCAATTACCACAGCCAAATATAAAGTAGATTCATAGTATAGGAGGGTGCAGACTGAAATGAAGTAACCAACTAAATAAACTGAGAAAATAGTGAACATATGGGAACATGAGAAATAAAGATTTTTCATATACCACATTCTATTATAACTTTGAGATGTCTCTTATTATATATCGATAAAATATACACATGCCCATACAACCTAGTAGAGTGTAAGCCTAACTCCAGTGAAAGACTAAAAAATTTTGGGCTGGCAATTTGTTGATTTTGTCAGGTTTCCAGAAGGGACACTCTTAAGGCCCTTTTACATGATCAGGCAAACGAAAGTTCATATGAGTCGTTCCTGATCACTGCGCTCTGTAAATAGGGCAACGAACAGCCGATGAACACGTAAACGCTCATTCATCGTCTGATCGCATCTTTTATGCAGCACTAAATATTATCTTTGTCGGCAGCGCATCTCCCAGTGTAAACAGGGAGATGTGCTGCCGACATTATGGAAATGTATGGGGACGAACGATCGTAGTAATGATCACTCGTCCCCATACATAACCAATCATTGCTCCTTGTCAATGGAGCAAACGAGCGCCGATCAGCGAGCTGTCTGTGATCGGCTTGTTTTTCGCATGCTCATATTGGGCCGTATAAAAGGAACTTAACCCCTTAAGAACGCAGGCTTGTTTTGGCCTTAAGGCTCAGAGCCCATTTTTGAAATCTGACATATTTCACTTTATGTGGTAATAACATCGGAATGCTTAAACCTATCCAAGCGATTCTGATGCACTCTCGCACAGCTCATACATCTTCACGCCATACCTTTCCCTCTTACCCGGCAGGTACTAGCGGAATTGAAGCCTCCTTTTAAAATGTACCAAGGACTCATCAATAGAAATACACTTCTCAGGGGGTGTATGCTTGGGAAAATCGGGCACTGAAACGGTCTAATAGGGGTCTCCGTTTATATAAACGGTCAAAACTGGGGTTATCTCGGGGTGGGCACGGCTCATTATCAGTATAATGTAAGAAGCGAAGTATTGCCTCATTTATACATTTTTTTGGGTTCCAGTTCAGTTCTGAAGTTGCTTTGAGGGGCCTATATATTAAAAACCCCTATCAAACACCCCATTTTAGAAACTTGACCCCTCAAAGTATTCACAACAGCATTTAGAAAGTTTATGAACCCTTTAGGTGTTTCACGGGAATTTAGAGCAAAGTAAAGTTGAAATTTACATATTTATTTTTTTGTCAGAAAATCCTTTTTATACCTTTTTTTTATAACACAAAAGGTTTTACCAGAGAAACGCAACTCAATACTTATTGCCCAGATTCTGCAGTTTTGAGAAATATCACAAATGTGGCCCTAGTGTGGTAATGGACTGAAGCACCGGCCTCCGAAGCAAAGGAGCACCTAGTGGAATTTGAGGCCTCTTTTTAGGCACCATGTCCGGTTTGAAGAGGTCTTGTGGTACCAAAACAGTGGAAACCCCCCAAAAGTGACCCCATTTTGGAAACTAGACCCCTTTAGGAATTCATTGTAGTTTTCATGGGGTGCATGCAGCCTTTTTGATCAGTTTTTATTCTATTTTTAAGTGGAGTGGTGACTAAAAAACAGCAATTCTACTATTGTTTTTTTATTCTATTTTTTTTACAGCGTTCACCGTGCGCTATAAATGACATATTCACTTTATTTTGCGTGGCGATACGATTACGGCGATACCAGATGTTTTTTTTATGTCTTATGGCATTTGCGCAATAAAATACTTTTTGTAAACAATCATTTACTTTTTGTGTTACCTTATTCTAAGAGCCATAACTTTTTTATTTTTCCATCAAGAAAGCCATGCGTCAATCTCCACGATGAATGGCTCCATTTGGTTAGGCTGAATCAGCACTGGGGCCGAGATAAAGCACTTCTTAAGGACCTCAAAAGCGTGGACCGCCTCCGGAGGCCAGTGGAGGAGATCAGCACCTTTGCGAGTAAGATCCGTAAGAGGCTTAGTGATGACCGAGAAGTTAGCAATAAATCTCCTGTAATAATTAGCAAACCCGAGGAAGCACTGTAACGCCTTCAGGGAGGCAGGTTGGACACATTCAGCCACAGCCTGAACCTTGGCAGGGTCCATGCGGAATTCACTAGGAGTGAGGATTTGACCCAAAAATGGTATAGTAAAGGATCTGCCAGACACAGCTTCTGTGTCGATGCCCGTGGTTAATCAGTCTGCACCTGCTCCTAAGTCTGATAGAGTGACTCGATCAGACTTAGGAGCAGGTGCAGACTGATTAACCACGGGCGTCGACACAGAAGCTGTGTCTGGCAGATCCTTTACAGGTATCTCCTGCACCCCAAACACACATTTTTCGGTCTTAGCAAAGAGTTAGTTTTCCCGAAGGGCCTGGAGCACCATCCTAAAATGCTCAATGTGGGAGGACCAGTCCTTGGAAAACACAAGTATGTCATCAAGGTACACTACAAGAAATACCCACAGGTAGTCTCTTAAAATCTCATTACACAACCCAAAGGGCATGACGAGGTATTCAAAATGACCTTCGGGCGTGTTAAACACAGTCTTCCACTCATCCCCCTCTCTGATGCGGATAAGGTTATAAGCCCCCGAAGATCAAACTTAGAGAACCATTGGGCCCCCTGAACCTGATTGAAGAGATCAGGAATCAAAGGAAAGGGATACTGGTTCCTTACAGTGACCTTATTCAAGTTTCGGTAATCGATGCACGGCCTAAGACCACCATCCTTCTTCCCTACGAAGAAGAAGCCAGCACCTAACGGAGAAGTAGAGGGGCGAATGTATCCCTTGGCCAGGCATTCCTGGATATACTTTCTCATGGCTTCACGTTCGGGACAAGAGAGATTAAATATCCTACCCTTAGGGAGCTTAGCTCCTGGTACCAAATCGATAGCACAATCGTATTCTCTATGAGGAGGTAACACTTCGGAGGCCGTTTTAGAAAAAACATCAGCGAAGTCTTGAATAAACTCAGATAGAGTGTTCACCTCCTCAGGGAGAGAAATAAAATTAACAGAAAAACATAACGTCATGCATCCATTACCCCATTTGGTAAGATCCCCAGTATTCCAGTTGAACGTGGGATTATGCATCTGCAACCAGGGAAGGCCTAAAATCAAATCGGACGATAATCCCTGCATCACCAGTACAGAGCACTGCTCCAAATACATGGAGCCAACAATGAGTTCAAAAACAGGGGTATGCTGCGTAAAATAACCATTAGCAAGTGGAGTGGAGTCACCGGGACAGGTTTAGGCAAATCAATCAATGGCATAGCTAGAGACATAGCAAATTCCACAGAAATAATATTAGCAGAAGACCCTGAATCCACGAAGGCACTGCCGGTAGCAGACCTACCCTCAAAAGAGACCTGAAAGGGAAGCAAGATCTTATTAGGTTTCATATATACGAGAAATACCTATGCGCCCAAGTGACCTCCCCGATGGTCACTTAGGCGCGGAAGTTCTTCCGGCTGCTTATTATTACGCCTAGGACAGTTGTTCACTTGATGCTTGTCATCCCCACAGTAGAAGCAGAGACCATGCTTCCTGCGGAGCTCTCTACGTTGTTGGGGAGACACGGAGGCCGCGAGTTGCATTGGTTCATCCGAACGAAGCAACGGAACCTCGGGAGCCATCATGGGGGAGCCAGAGTAGAAAGCACAAAAACGTTCAAGTCGTCGTTCCCTGAGACGTCGGTCAAGATATACCGCTAAGCCATAATCTGATCTAGAGAGTCTGAAGAGGGATAGCTAACTAACAGGTCTTTCAGGGCATTCGACAGACCCAATCTAAACTGGCACCTCAAGGCTGGGTCATTCCACCGAGAAGCTACACACCACTTCCTAAAGTCAGAACAGTACTCCTCAACGGGTCTCTTACCCTAACGTAAGGCCACCAGCTGACTCTCGGCAAAGGCAGTCTTGTCAGTCTCGTCATATATGAGCCCGAGAGCAGAAAAACAAAGATCAACAGAGGAAAGTTCAGGGGCGTCAGGAGCCAAGGAGAAGGCCCATTCTTGGGGCCCGTCCTGGAGCCGGGACATAATTATACCCACTAGCTGGCTCTCAGAACTTGAGGAGTGGGGTCTTAGATGGAAATAGAGCCTACAACTCTCCTGAATGGAAAAAAAAGTTTTCCGGTCCCCTGAGAAC
Organism: Rhinoderma darwinii; assembly: GCF_050947455.1. Classification (NCBI taxonomy): domain Eukaryota; kingdom Metazoa; phylum Chordata; class Amphibia; order Anura; family Rhinodermatidae; genus Rhinoderma; species Rhinoderma darwinii. The sequence goes on from NC_134687.1 coordinate 340,404,080, forward strand.
CGGTCAGGCAACTTGAGGTGGGGTTCAAGAGGTGAGGTGGGGGGCACTACCAGGGTAGCATCACGCTGGTTGCCCCTCTGAGCCAGGACTTGGACCTGTAGGGAGAGGCCCTGCATTTGCTGAGCCAGGGTCTCAAGGGGGTCCATAGTAGTGTCAGGGACCAGGGTAGAAATGGTATATGGTCCTGTGATTATGTAATGACAGGATAGGGAGACAGACAGGTGAACCCTAATCTACCCGCCACTCAGTCCCTGCCTACTTGCACGGCCCATCCTAGGCGACAGCGTACAACTGGGCGACGGTCCCTACGCTCAATATGTGTACGACAGACAAACAGACAAGTGTACGCAGAAGCTAAGGGAAATGGGGCAGTTGCCCATGGCAACACCGTGAGCAACAGGAGTAGTGAACGAGCTGAGTCAAACCAGGAGTGTACGAGGTACCAAACGCAGAGCAGGAGCGTAGTCAGTAAAGCCAGGGTCAAAATGAAGAGAGGACAATAATAATAGCAGGAGCAGCAGAGCCAGGAAACAGGAAAGAATCACAGGCAAAGACAAGCAGGAAATGAAGGTATAAATAGACCGAGGGCGGGAGCTATAACTGTCCGGCCAGTTTGTGATAGGTTCTCCCACTCCTGAGCCTACCAGCCTGAGTGGTAACAGATCGAGTCACTTTATCAGACCTAGGAGCAGGTGCAGACTGATTACCCACGGGCGTCGACACAGAAGCTGTGTCTGGCAGATCCTTTACACCAATCTCATATGTATATACAGCACCAGAACAAAGCTCAGTACTTATATACAGCATCAGAACCAAGCTCAGTACATATATACAACACCAATACAGCTCAATTTAGTGCAACCCCTGCTGTATAGGTTTGTGCGGCGTAAAACTACAGCTCCCAGCATGGCCCGAACAATGGTAAGGATATGCTGGGAGATGCTGTTTCACCAAAAAAATCATATCATAATCATACCACCCATCATCTCGCTGCCGATCATACAGTGACTACAGTGCTGATTAGAGCAGAATAAACATTTACATTAAGTGACTCACCGGTGACGTCTCAGATTCTAGTTCTTTTCATCTCCCTCTGGTCCAGACATCTATGATGGATTTCTACCAGCCATGTCCCATTACTGCAGTTTTTGGCTCAGATGTCTTCAGCTTCTCACTTTTAAAACATTTCTTGACCTATAAACTAAGTAAAAATTCTCAATACCTCTAAATATAATAAAGCGCCCTACACTGCACCACTAACTATAATAGCACCACACACAGTGTCCCTGATTATAGTACCATACACTGTCACACACACACACACACACACACACACACACACACACACACACCGTGCCCCCTGTAGATAGTGCCCCCATAGAGCCTCTGTAGATAGTGCCCTACATAAAAGCCCCTGTAGATAGTGTCCCACATACAGCCCTCTGTAGATAGAGCCTATATATGGACTCCAGAGCTGCAAGGCAATAGTGCTAACCACAGTCACCGCGCTGCCCTAGATATAGCTTCCCCTATAGATAGTGCTCCACGTATAGCCCATCTCTGTAGTTAGCCTCACATATAGCTCCCCCTGTATATAGTGTCCCACATATAGCCCACCCCTATAGAAAGTGCCCTAAAAATAGCTCCCCTATAGTTAGTGCTCTACATATAGCCCACCTCTGTATAGTGTCTCACATATAGCTCCCTCTGTATATAGTGCCCCACATATAGACCACCCTGTAGATAGTGTCCCACATCCCCACATATAGACCCCCCTGTAGATAGTGGCCCACATATAGACCCCCCTGTATATAGTGGCGCACATCCCCACATATAGATCCCCCCCTGTAGATAGTGGTCCACATCCCCACACATAGACCCCCCCTGTATATAATAGCCCACATATAGACCACCCCTGTATATAGTGGCCCTCATATAGACCCCCCTGTAGATAGTGCCCCACATTCCCACATATAGACCCCCCTGTATACAGTGGTAGTGTCCTTGTGGACATTGCGTTGCATGTCCAAGTATAGAGAAGGCATCAATATTCACAAATGCCTCAGGTACAAAAACATACAACATCACTCATTCGATAACATGTACCACAAAAGCGGTCGTGTATTACGCGGTATGTCCCTGTCCCAAAATTTATGTTGGCCTTACATCCAGGGAATTGAAGGTCCGAGTAAGGGAACATATGTCCGACATCAAGCGAGCGATAGAAGTGGACAATTTGGAAGTTCTCAAACCAATAGCCCGACATTTCAGGTTACATCATTTCTGTGATCCATCTCAATTAAAGATGAGAGGGATTGATCACATCATATCGGGTATGAGGGGAGGTGCTGTTAAACAAAAGCTGGCACAATGCGAGACTCGTTGGATATGGACCCTTGGGACAATGTATCCATATGGCTTGAATGAATCTCTGAGCTTCGCTACGTTTCTATAACCATTGACTCCTAGCGGGTCCTGTTTTTTTAATCGTTCCATTTATTGTATTTTCCATGTTGCTGATTACCCTCTCCTTGTCTTCCTTCTTTTGCTATAGGATTGTGCCATATATAGCCTTATGAAGGATTGACAAAATAAATCAACAGGAAGGTTGTGGGAAGAAACTGGACACCATTTGAATACCACTATTGAATATGGATGTGTCCTTCTCCCTAATATTTTTGTCCCTTCCCAACCAGTCATACATATATACGTGATATGCTCATTAATACTGTACTATATTAGTGTTTTGATCTTTGTTTCTTTCTCTCTACCACCTTGTTTCCAGTTCCCTTCTCCGCCCCGCCTATCCCCTTACTACCTTTCCTTCCTTGTTTTTTTCCCTTTCTCACCTACTTGTGTCAGGGTTAAACTTCCTTCTCCCTGTTATTCCACACCGAATAGCCACCTCTGTAAATTGGAAACTGAGGGCATGCATGGAAGATATGTACCAGACAGACAAATTGTGGTAGACATCCTCCCTCAGTGAAGTAGGAAGTAAGAACTAAACTTTATTGAACAAAGAAAGAATCACAAGTCTCCTCCCTAGAGATGTGGGACGTGCTTAAGCCCCATTGGCTCTATTCAGCTGTAAGTTCATCTGTACACTCCTCTTGCATTCCAGGGGCGGTGTCTTCCATAGGCGTGTTTCTCATACAGCCTCCATTGTTCCATAGATTCGATTTCTTTGTGTAATATACTGATATATATAGCTAATGATCCCTGACACTTGTACCATGCATGAAATGTATGTTCACGATGCTATAAATGTAAACATGTTGTTTGCATCTTTCATATACAGAGCACACATCTGTTTTTATGTCACGTTAATATATATACATATATATATATATATATATATATATATATATATACACACACACACACAGTGTATTTTTATATATATATATATATATATATATATATATATATATAATTGTTTACATTATACAGCTATACACCCCACCCATTATAATTTTTTTGTGGCTCTATATATGTACACAACTTACACACATTCATCATTACTCTTCTCATGGAGCTCTTTTCCAGTATACCCATTCATTTACACGTATCTGACAAACACCCCCACCCCCCTCCCTCTCCCTTTTTCTTCCTTCCATTAGATGTCTTTTTCTTTCATCCTTCAGTCCTACATATTTTGATTTTGGTTTTTCGTTTTGTCACACATCAGTCCCTTATTTACTGTTTTCACCTTGGACTGTCTTTTCTTTCTCCTACACGTGTTTTCACTCCCACACACATCTCACACCATGTGCACCTTCACTATTTTCTGTTTCTCACACGGTCTTCACACATTGCATCATCATCCTTATCTTTATTCTTATGATATCTTTTCACCTTTTCTACAACTTATTATATATATATTCATATGAATGTTTCTATATAACTAGATAGCATAACACTTATGGTCCACTCAGTTCTCTGTTCCCTGGTTACGTACCATATCCCTGTTACGATTCCATCTGATGTCCTACAACTACTCTATATGTGTTTACCATTGTCCCTGGTCTGACTCGCTGGATTACAGTGGTGGGCGGGTGCGCTGATGGGGGGGAGTGGCTTACGCACCTTCCGTCCGCTGTCTCTGTTCAGGGTGGTATGTGGGAGGCGCTGTTAGACATCGCTGTCCCACATCCTCCCTGATGACGCGGCCTTCCGGAAGTGGGGCGGCGGCCATCTTTGTACCCCCTGTCTGACCCAGTTCTCCTCCTTCTGTCTGTGTCTGGTGATTCCTGACCTGTAACACATGGGCCAGGTAGTATATAGGAGGGGGTCCCGCTAGGATGATGCCACCCCCAGACAAAGGCATTTGCCGAAACGCGCGTCGGGTGTTGGCGTCTTTCCTATGCGAGAGCATGACCTCTGGTATGTATTCACTTTAACATTTGTCTACATTTCATGTTGGCAGTCTGATGTCATTTAGTTCTCTAGATCTTGCATTACACAACTGTTAGCCTTACTATTGATGTGTATATAGAACACTAGCATGTGGCTATAGGCTCCATACCTGCACTGTCTAGCACTTTATACTCTGACTATCATCTCACAATCAACAACTATCCGATGCATCTCCCATGTGATTTGGTTGTCCTCTTTGGACTCCGATACACACTTCTATTTGTATCCTGCTAACATGCATAAACATGCCCATTGTACTTACTCTTTTGGTCTTGCATAGGCTGATGCCTTCTCATTGTGTGACTCATCTGTCATGTCTATTTGTAATAAAATGTATATATTTTTATATTCCAACATTTTGTGCAGAAGTTGATAATTTTTCCATTTTGTAGTGTTCGTCCAGTTGTGTATTTGATCAACACACCAAGATTCACTTGGTTATTTGTATGGATTTCTCATAGTGTTATAAATATGGACTGATATAATTTACACACACTCTGATGTTACATACCATGTCGTCACTATTTGAGTCAAATCTCTCCGCGGGTATATTTGGTTTTCATACAGTGGTAGTGGCCCACATATAGACGACCCCCCCTGTAGATAGAGCCCCCCACTATAGATAATGCCAGTCACAGTTTTATTAGAAGAAAACGAAAAAAACTTCACATACTCATATGATCCCGTTCACGCGTAGTCCGATGGCAATGCAGATCTGCTCTCTTCTGAGCAGGTTGCTGGTGGAGCTGAACGACGCCTCGTTCAATTACGCTGATTGGCGGGGCAGAATGAGTTGCTCCGTCAATCAGCACGTTTCAAGCACGGAAGTGGCGCAATTACATCATCGCGCCGCTAGCGACGTTGAAAGGCTCTGATTGACGGGGCAGGTCATTTTGCCCCGCCAATCAGCATCATTGTAAGGCGCTGAATGGTCGGGCATAGAATATGCCTGGCCATTCAGCGTTAATGCATGTATTTGGCTGTCGCTAGCACCGGGGCCCCCTCCGATGCTAGCGATGCCTATGGGCAAGAGAGGGCCTGTGTCCACCGATCCATACTTGTTGGTGGCTTGGCGGTGCGGGCCCCTGAGTAGCGGCGCTACCACTACAGCAGCCAAAATGGCTGCTAGCGGCAACACCGGGCATGCCCCGTAGCAGCCGCTACGGCTGCTACCGCGGTAGTTAAGCCGCTGTTTGTACCTGCATCCTGAGAACGCAGGTACAATTGAATATGGAAGGGGACGGGGCCCCCGCCTGAGCGAGGGGGAACGCGAGGCCCGGAGCTGGAGCTCCAAGAGCACCAATGATAATCCAGCCCTGCACGCTGGCGCCAAGAGAGAAAGCCCAGAAGACAGCTGCTGTCCACTCAGATCAGATCTTCGATGCAGCCTTGTGAGCCTGCAAAGACACCAAACACTATCCCTAACTTCTGAGTAGCTAGTTTTTGGCGCCTTTACAGCTACCCAATACCACCCCGCATCTCCTACCCACACCACAGAGGGATTGATGTTGTTTCTATTCACACAATAGGGTTCAGGTGTCGGCCATTAAAAACGGCCGTCTAGGTCCGTTTTGACAGCCGTTTTGCATCTGTTTTGTATTTGTTCTGTGTCCGTGTTTTCCGTTTTTGACACATTTTTAAAAACAGATTAATTTCATGTGTAGATAATGAGACAGTGCCATCTGTAGAAAATGCCGCAGTGCCTTCTGTATATAATGCCACAGTACTCCCTGTAGATAATGTCACACAGCTTCCTGTAGATAGCGCCACACAGCGCCCACTGTAGATGGCACCACACAGCGCCCCCTGTAGATGCTGCCACACGGTGCCCCATGTAGATAGCGCCACCCCCACTGTATATAGTGCTACCCCTTTCCCCTGTATAGTGCCACACACCCCCCGTAGATAATGTCACAGTGCCCTCTGTATATATTGCCACAGTACCCCCTGTAGATTTGTCACACAGTCCTCCTGTAGATAGCGCCACATAGCGCCCACTGTAGATGGCGCCACACAGTTCCCCCCTGTAGATAGCGCCACCCCCAATGCTTATAGCCCCCCTTCTCCTGTACTGTAGATAGTGCCACTGAAGCTCCCTCTAGCAGAGGAATCCCCGGCCACAGCATTGCCGACGCTGTGGCCGGGAATTCCCTCCAGGAAGAGCCCCTGATGCCACTGTCCATATATGGACAGTGACGTCAGGGGTTACTCCCTGAATGGATTCCCCAGCCACAGCATTGCCGACGCTGTGGCTGGGGATTCCTTCAAAGAGGACCCCTGCCGCCACTGTCCATGTATGGACAGTGACATCAGGGGTTACTCCCTAAACACAATCCCCAGCCACAGCATTGCCGATGTTGTGGCTGGGGATTCTCTCAAGGAGGACTCCCTGACACCACTGTAGAGTGACGTCAGTAGCTATTCCTTGAGTGGAAACGCCGTTTTCCCCTAGGAGCAGAATCCCCAGCCAGATCATCAGCAACGGGGATTCCACTCAATCAGTAGCCACTGACGTCACTGTCCATATATGGACAGTGATGTCAAGGGCTTCCCTGAGCACAGCGCTTAAAGTAGCTGACCTCTGCTCCTCCGCTGTGAACTAATTCTGTAGAAGTGACCTGATAGTTCCCTGCTTCAGTATTAGTTCAACTGTTGACAGCGTGACATACCGGGACGGTTGGGAGGTAGTCAGGGGCTCTGCTTGGAGCAGGAAACCCCGGCAATGCTATGACCGGGGATTCCGCTCCCTGCTCACATGCACCTTCCCGCCGGGTGCTGCCGAAAGGTGCATGCGGCAGCACCCGGCGTTCATACGGCTACAATGTACTAAGATAGGATACGGCGCTGGACCTTCCTAGGAGCCGGACCCAGAAACGCTGCAGGTAAAGTTTTTGGATCCGGCTCCCAGGAAGGTCCGGCGCCGTACGATGCCACAACTGATGTCCCCTGTGCCAGAACAGATCCCATAGAAAGCTATTGCATCCGTTCTAGCATCAGTTTGCCTCCGGTTTTTCTGCAACACACCGGAGGTAAACTGAAGCGGACGCCGGACATATGTGAATAGCCCCTAACACTGCGTTCAAATCACATCCACTTTGCTGCTATTGTATTACGCTGCAGAAATCGTTTGCAGCGTAATACAGTTTTTGCACTACATGTTGGCTTACAGGAGCCGCTGTCCGCCGAGCTGTCAGACCAGCTCTCTCAGGGATTCGTCTGACAACATCGTTCTGCAGGTTCTATGTACAGAAACGAAGCAAAATTTTTCATAAAAGTATATTAGAAAAGTGCTTAGCATCACAAAATGCATACATTACATAAAATCTATAATAAAAAAAGAGACACAAAAGGTTACCATTGCCTTTAAGGCTATAAAAAGCTACCAGCTCAGACACCATTTCAAAACTGGTGTTATGCTTAAGATAAGAGTGAGTTGTCTCAGCAGTTAAAAATCTGTAGCACAGGCTGCAGAACTGAACTGGGAAGAGATGTGTTATATTAGGCTAGATTCACACATCGAACATTTGTTGCAGATTTTTGAGCCATGCCAGTGGTGGTTTCGAAAGAAATGGAAAATATAAAGGAAAAACTTCATCAAAATCTGCAACAATTTTTTCTTAGCTACGGTATATACATGAATCAGCTGCATTTTCTTTTATATCATTGAAGACACACAGGCTTATTAGCCGTTGTGTCCATGACTGGGGGTATTTGAGGGGTTAACAGAGCCACGTTTTGCTAGGGGGACTGTTCAATGTTCTTGTTTATAAGAAAGGGCCTATAGGGTATAGGGCACCCGCCTACAGGGCGTTTTTTGTGGTGATCCGGTGTGGTTTTACCCACCCTCCCCATTCTGGGTTTATAAGGGAAGGGCGGGAAGACATCTTCCTCTTTTGGCCGTTGTTTGTCCCACCCTCCCTCCCTACTTTCTGTTTGTTTGGAATTTAAAAAAAGAAAAAAAAAAAGAGGAAAATAATATAAAAAAAAATCAAAAAAAAAAATCATACATACATAAAGGAAGTATAAAAAATAAAATTATAAAAAAAGAGAAACAAAAGCACTTCCAATACTTTTTTTTTTTATATTCTTCTTTTGGAGGCAGTGCAATATTGGTAAATGATGTATAAAGAATTTAGCCATTGGGCTGCGGTTTTTTCATGTCATACAGTAATAATTTTGTTTAAGAAATTTATGTCACAGCAGGTGGTATTGTCTGGTAAGGTATGACCCACATGCCCTTCCTTAGGCGGGCTGGCATACAGGTAATATTGGAAAGAAAATTGTTATGGTTAAATGGTTTATTGGTAAACATGCAAATAAATAAATATTAGTAAAGCTGTGGCCGACCCTTCGTGTCAACCCATGTTTAAAATTCTAATTGGTTGTCGGTCATGTTATTTACGTTAATGGTGTCATAATCCACCCTAGCCCGATCATACAATGTTGGCATGCACACAGTCATATTTTTTATTTTTTACCTTCTCTATTGTTGGCAGTGGTGGTCATAGTCTTAGTTATTTGCACAGTTTTGTCTTCTAGCTAATTGTATTCTTCATTTTTGATGATGTTGATTACTTTTTGTCACGTTATTTTATTGTGTTTTTTGGGCAGAATCTATTAGCTTGAAGCTGTGTACATGCGCTTTTACTGAGTCTATTATCCTGTGCTTGTGTTGCAGCTATATTCGAAAGTGAATCATATTTCGTTACATAATTATTTTCACACAACTCAGCCCAGAACTATTAATAGGCATTAGGTGAGAACAGGCTTTAAGTAGTCATATGTGGAAAAAAAAAACCTCCAGTACAGCACATGAGTTTCTGCTCTTAGTATGAAGGAAATAATCACAATTACGAGCAATGCTATTTATTGTAGTCCTTCCAGCGTTCAAGCCATGTCTGGAAATAGCAGATGAGACGCAAAGTAGAAATGTGGATACTGCCGTTATCTTTGTAAAGGTAAAAAGCACTTCTGCCAGCAACCATAACACAGACTTATGTGGATTTCTGGTAAGCATAAATACTTTCTAAAAATAGACAATGTAATAAAATGTACATTTTCAGATGCTTCAGACTAATGACTATGATTCAGATTCTAGTTGAAAAATTATGAATTGTAGACTGCTCTTTTATGATAACATTCTAAAATCGTAATATGCGTTACATACTTCTACAGAACATAAAAGCAGTTCACGTGGTACTAGATAGAAAAGATTTCCTGCTAAATATTAGGGATAGTAAGGCCATGTTCACACCGGGGCGGATACGCCCTGGGCACCGCAGGGAATTCTGGACGAAAAAGCGCACCAAACTATGGTGCAGTTTTTCGACCCGAATGTCCGCTGCAGAAAACTGCTGCTTTAACTGGCCTGCTGACATCTCATCCCAGGGTACCGCTGCAGCCTGTGATTGGCGGCAGCGGCGGTCACATGGGATGAAGTGTCATCCCAGGAAGCCAGCTCCCTGACGTCATCCAAGTTAGCCTCCTGGGATGACGTTTCATCCATGTGATCGCCGCTACAGCCTGTAATAAAGCGTCATCCCAGGAGGCCAGCTTGGAGGAAGAAACACAGACTCCTAGGTAAGTATAGTGTTTTTTTTTCTTCAGAGTTGCGTTCACTGTGAACCCACCGCAAAAAAATGCAACGACTGCTACAGTATTTTTTGTGGGCTTTACCACCCCATTGAATTCAATGGGGAAAACCCTCAGCAAATATTCAGCGATTACGCAAACACTATTGACATGCTGCGGAATAGAATTCCCCACTGCAGGTCCATTTCTGAGCGTTTTTTCCGCTCAGTATTTACGCAGCATGTGGATGAGATGTGTTCAATCTCATCCACTTTGCTGTTACTGCATTCTACTGTGTTTTTTCAGTCCACAATTCCGGACAGAAAAAACGCAGCAATTACGCTACTTATGGACAAGCCCTAACCATTCTTAATAAAACCTTATTTCTGTACAATATTGTAACTTGTAGGCTCACTTTTGGTGACATAAACCACATCCCATTTAAAATGATCAGTTGGTTCTTTGTAACAGATGGCAATTGACAGAGGCGTAACTAGGAAAGACTGGGCTCCATAGCAAACTCTTGACTGGGCCCACCCAGGTGCCACACACAGCCCCTCTTATAGATAGTGCTCCCTGTAGATTGTGCCATACAGCCCCCCTGTAGACAGTGTCACAACCAACTTGTAGATAGCACCCACCACCTCCCCCTTGTAGATAGTGCCATACAGCCCCCTTGTAGATATCGCCATAAAGCCCCCCCTGTATATAGTGCCACACAGCCCCCCTCCCTTGTATATAGTGCCACACAGCCCTCCCCTTAGTTGATAGTGCCACTCAGCCCCCCCTTAGTAGATAGTGCCACACACAGACCACTGTAGATTGCGCCACACACAGCCCCCTGTAGATAGAGCCACAGCCCCCCTTGTAAATAGTGCTATACAGCCCCCCTAGTAGTTAGTGCCACACAGCCCCTTGTATAAAGTGCCATAAAGCTCCCCATGTGTATAGTGCCACATAGCTCCCCCTTGTGTATTGTGCCACACAGCCCGCCCTTGTATATAGTGCCACACAGCCCCCCAAGTAGTACAAGGCACTGGCGCATCCGAGAAAGTTGTATCAGCAAGGGGGATGTCAATCAAACATGGAAAGGTGGGTTTGGAGGCAGGACTATGTGACTCTTCAGGATAGCGGCACAGCCCCATGACCCTTTAATGAGTAATTAGCATATAGTGTGCACTGTTTTAAAAGTTGATTTTATAATTTTTGCTTCATCTGAAAAAAACATACATTTGGAAATATTGTCAGGTCATGTATTTCCGCATGGTGGCGGTTCAAGGGGTTAAAACTACTAGACAGGTTCCCATTAAATATACAATGTATTGAAAACAATTCCATCAGCCCTGCAATTTTGTTATTAGAAATATATCCTATATAATTACAGGTCCAGAACCAAGCTCATGCATATATACAGTACCACAACCAAGCTCAGTACATAAATAAAGCACTAGAACCAAGCTCTTACATATATACAGTAGCACAAGTAAGCTCAGCACAGATATACAGTGCTAGAACCAAGCTCATACATATATACAGCACAAGAGCCAAGCTCAATACATATATACAACACCAGAACAAACCTCAGTACATAAATACACCACTAGAACCAAGCTCAGTACATAAATACAGCACCAGAACAAAACTCAGTACATACAGTGAAGGAAATAAGTATTTGATCCCTTGCTGATTTTGTAAGTTTGCCCACTGTCAAAGACATGAACAGTATAGAATTTTTAGGCTAGGTTAATTTTACCAGTGAGAGATAGATTATATTTAAAAAAAAACTGAAAATCACATAGTCAAAATTATATATATTTATTTGCATTGTGCACAGAGAAATAAGTATTTGGTCCCCTACCAACCATTAAGAGTTCAGCCTCCTCCAGACCAGTTACATGCTCCAAATCAACTTGGTGCCTGCATTAAAGACAGCTGTCTTACATGGTCACCTGTATAAAAGACTCCTGTCCACAGACTCAATTAATCAGTCTGACTCTAACCTCTACAACATGGGCAAGACCAAAGAGCTTTCTAAGGATGTCAGGGACAAAATCATAGACCTGCACAAGGCTGGAATTGGCTACAAAACCATAAGTAAGATGCTGGGTGAGAAGGAGACAACTGTTGGTGCAATAGTAAGAAAATGGAAGACATACAAAATGACTGTCAATCGACATCGATCTGGGGCTCCATGCAAAATCTCACCTCGTGGGGTATCCTTGATCCTGAGGAAGGTGAGAGCTCAGCCGAAAACTACACGGGGGGAACTTGTTAATGATCTCAAGGCAGCTGGAACCACAGTCACCAAGAAAACCATTGGTAACACATTACTCCGTAATGGATTAAAATCCTGCAGTGCCCGCAAGGTCCCCCTGCTCAAGAAGGCACATGTACAGGCCCATCTGAAGTTTGCAAATGAACATCTGGATGATTCTGAGAGTGATTGGGAGAAGGTGCTGTGGTCAGATAAGACTAAAATTGAGGAAAAAGAGAGAAATGATCCAGCGCTGAGTCGTACTTTGATTAAAAAGGAAGAAGTATTCCCACTTTTATTGGAGTGTTGAGATTAAAATCGGAGGGAGACGCAGTCCCAAGATGTGTGTTAGTAGTAGGCGGTTTGCCCTGGCCTACGCGTTTCAAGCACGTACTGTGCTCTTAATCATGGCAAAGAAATGTGACAGCACTTCCTGCCTTGCCTGCTTGTTATACGTGAGTAACGAGTGTAGAAAATTCAGGTGAGTGAATAACCCTGAGTGCTGATTGTGACTGCAGGTGAGATATACCGGCAAGAGGAATCAGCAAAGGTATATATGATCTGAAAAGTATATACTATGTACTAAAAATTTATGAACATGTCCGTTCCGTACAGAAGATAATGACTATATTTCAATGAAACTACACAAAATGTTAGGTGTTACATGCAGTACCTTAAATCGTATAATTCATGAAGCAGGCAAAGCAGTGTTGGCATCACAATGCATTAGAGATATATCACAGATATCATATTTGCAAGACATAAAATTGAAAACAATATAAGTTGCACAGTTCTAGTCTGACTCTTTGACATTAACTCAACTCGCCGTGTTTGGAGGAAGATAAATCCTGCCTATGACCCAAAGAACACCGTCCCCACTGTCAAGCATGGAGGTGGAAACATTATGTTTTGGGGGTGTTTCTCTGCTAAGGGCACAGGACTACTTCAACGCATCAATGGGAGAATGGATGGAGCCATGTACCGTCAAATCCTGAGTGACAACCTCCTTCCCTCCACCAGGAAATTAAAAATGTCTCGAGGCTGTGTCTTCCAGCACGACAATGACTCGAAACATACAGCCAAGGCAACAAAGGAGCTGCTGAAAAAGAAACACATTAAGGTAATGGAGTGGCCTAGCCAGTCTCCAGACCTTAATCCCATCGAAAACTTATGGAGGGAGCTGAAGATCCGAGTTGCCAAGCGACAGCCTCGAAATCTTAATGATTTACAGATGATCTGCAAAGAGGAGTGGGCCAAAATTCCATCTAACATGTGTGCAAACCTCATCATCAACTACAAAAAACATCTGACTGCTGTGCTTAAAGAGGCTCTGTCACCAGATTTTGCAACCCCTATCTGCTATTGCAGCAGATAGGCGCTGCAATGTAGATTACAGTAACGTTTTTATTTAAAAAAAACGAGCATTTTTGGCCAAGTTATGACCATTTTTGTAGTTATGCAAATGAGGCTTGCAAAAGTCCAAGTGGGTGTGTTTAAAAGTAAAAGTCCAAGTGGGTGTGTATTATGTGCGTACATCGGGGCGTTTTTAATACTTTCACTAGCTGGGCGCTCTGATGAGAAGTAACATCCTCTTCTCTTCAGAACGCCCAGCTTGTGACAGTGCAGATCTGTGACGTCACTCACAGGTCCTGCATCGTGACGGCCACATCGGCACCAGAGGCTACAGTTGATTCTGCAGCAGCATCAGCGTTTGCAGGTAAGTCGATCTTACCTGCAAACGCTGATGCTGCTGCAGAATCAACTGTAGCCGATGTGGCCGTCACGATGCAGGACCTGTGAGTGACGTCACAGATCTGCACTGTCACAAGCTGGGCGTTCTGAAGAGAAGAGGATGTTACTTCTCTTCACAGCGCCCAGCTAGTAAAAGTATTAAAAACGCCCCGATGTACGCACATAATACACGCCCACTTGGACTTTTACTTTTAAACACACCCACTTGGACTTTTGCAAGCCTCATTTGCATAATTACAAAAATGGTCATAACTTGGCCAAAAATGCTCGTTTTTTAAAAATAAAAACGTTACTGTAATCTACATTGCAGCGCCTATCTGCTGCAATAGCAGATAGGGGTTGCAAAATCTGGTGACAGAGCCTCTTTAAATACAAGGGTTTTGCCACCAAGTATTAAGTCTTGTTTGCCAAAGGGACCAAATACTTATTTCTCTGTGCAAAATGCAAATAAATATATATAATTTTGACAATGTGATTTTCAGTTTTTTTTTAAATATAATCTATCTCTCATTGGTAAAATTAACCTAGCCTAAAAATTCTAGACTATTCATGTCTTTGACAGTGGGCAAACTTACAAAATCAGCAAGGGATCAAATACTTATTTCCTTCACTGTATATACAGCACCAGAATAAACCTCAGTGCATAAATACAGCACTAGTACCAAGCTCAGTACATATATTCAATACCAGAACCAAGGTTAGTAAATATACACTACCGTTCAAAAGTTTAGGGTCACTTAGAAATTTTCTTATTTTTGAAAGAAAAGCACAGTTTTTTTCAATGAAGATAACATTAAATTAATCAGAAATACACGCTATACATTGTTAATGTGCTAAATGACTATTCTAGCTGCAAACGTCTGGTTTTTAATGCAATATCTACATAGGTGTATAGAGGCCCATTTCCAGCAACCATCACTCCAGTGTTCTAATGGTACATTGTGTTTGCTAACTGTGTTAGAAGGCTAATGGATGATTAGAAAACACTTGAAAACCCTTGTGCAATTATGTTCGCACCGCTGTAAACAGTTTTGCTGTTTAGAGGAGCTATAAAACTGACCTTCCTTTGAGCTAGTTGAGAATCTGGAGCATTGCATTTGTGGGTTCGGTTAAACTCTCCAAATGGCTAGAAAAAGAGAGCTTTCATGTGAAACTCGACAGTCTATTCTTGTTCTTAGAAATGAAGGCTATTCCATGCGAGAAATTGCCAAGAAACTGAAGATTTCCTACAACGGTGTGTACTACTCCCTTCAGAGGACAGCACAAACAGGCTCAAACCAGAGTAGAAAGAGAAGTGGGAGGCCCCGCTGCACAACTGAGCAACAAGACAAGTACATTAGAGTCTCTAGTTTGAGAAATAGACGCCTCACAGGTCCTCAACTGGCAGCTTCATTAAATAGTACCCGCAAAACGCCAGTGTCAACGTCTACAGTTCTACAGTGAAGAGGCGACTCCGGGATGCTGGCCTTCAGGGCAGAGTGGCAAAGAAAAAGCCATATCTGAGACTGGCTAATAAAAGGAAAAGATTAATATGGGCAAAAGCACACAGACATTGGACAGAGGAAGATTGGAAAAAAGTGTTATGGACAGACGAATCGAAGTTTGAGGTGTTTGGATCACACAGAAGAACATTTGTGAGACGCAGAACAACTGAAAAGATGCTGGAAGAGTGCCTGACGCCATCTGTCAAGCATGGTGGAGGTAATGTGATGGTCTGGGATTGCTTTGGTGCTGGTAAAGTGGGAGATTTGTACAAGGTAAAAGGGATTTTGAATAAGGAAGGCTATCACTCCATTTTGCAACACCATGCCAAACCCTGTGGACAGCGCTTGATTGGATCCGATTCCATCCTACAACAGGAAAATGACCCAAAGCACACCTCCAAATTATGCAAGAACTATTTAGGGAAGAAGCAGGCAGCTGGTATTCTATCTGTAATGGAGTGGTCAGCGCAGTCACCAGATCTCAAACCCATAGACCTTTTGTGGGAGCAGCTTGACCGTATGGTACCGATGAAGTGCCCATCAAGCCAATCCAACTTGTGGGAGGGGCTTCTGGAAGCATGGGGTGAAATTTCTCCCGATTACCTCAGCAAATTAACAGCTAGAATGCCAAAGGTCTGCAATGCTGTAATTGCTGCAAATGGAGCATTCTTTGACGAAAGCAAAGTTTGAAGGAGAAAATTATTATTTCAAATAAAAATAATTATTTCTAACCTTCTCAATGTCTTGACTATATTTTCTAGTCATTTTGCAACTCATTTGATAAATATAAGTGTGAGTTTTCATGGAAAACACAAAATTGTCTGGGTGACCCCAAACTTTTGAACGGTAGTGTATACAATACCAGAACCAAACTCAGTATATAAATACAGCACCAGAACCAAGCTCAGTACATATATACATCCCCAGAACAAAGCTCAGTAAATATATACACATAAACTCCAAAGTGACCCTGATAGCTGGCGGGCAGTAAACATTTAAGGTAAGACCACATGTGCAAAAGCACACAAATACCCAGCTTTCCCAGCTATCAATTAATGTGTAGGAATAAAATGTAACTTTTATTAGGTCTAACTAAAAGGACAATAATGGGACATACAACGTGTAATTTAAAAGTAGCCAAAGAAGACCAGCCAGGAATAGTATACGAAGGAACGTAAACGAGATGAGTGACACGAGTGCAACTATGCACAGGTATAACAGACCAGCGGCAGTCGTACGTTCTACCGCTGACAGTTGCAGTTAAATTGCTGGCCTACCATTGAATTAATAGTACTAAAGCCCCCCCAACATGTTTCGCTACACACGTAGCGTCCTCAGGGGTATAATCGGGCTAATGACGGCGTGCACGAGGTTTCCTTCTCTTAAAACCTCGGAAGTGACATGCATGGAGGTGCAGCCCGAATCCGGCCAATAGGAGTGCCTAGAGGGTGAAGAGCCTCCAGCCGATATGATGGACAGGAGTGCCGTCCAATCAGAGGAACAAGGTCCACAGACAATCAACATGCTCGGGTGGCGCATGCGTACAGCACGGAAAACGGCTGTTAGAAGAAAGAGGGGAGCAAAGTGTCTTCGCATGACAGAGCACTTAGAGAATGGACAACCTAAAAGGTAAGTACACAATCATCACTAGAGGATGAATCGATATCGCTAGTAGCAAGTGTATAAATGAAAAGTAAGTGTTGGAGTATAAAGGAGTGACGGAGGCACATAGCAGAACACTGGAAAGTTGGCACAGGATGCAATCCATAGGTAAGAATGTATGGACAGCAATTGGTAATTGCCATATTGCTAAGTTGTAGGTACAGTGCGAGGTATTGCCACAACTGGGCTAAACAGTAGAAAGAAAAAGGACTATTTAGTGGCCGATGGTAATCAAAAAGTAATAGTTAAGGCCGTAGGATCAAATACCAGAGAAGGAAAAATATGTATTTCCCCAAATTAGGGTCCTCCAGAGCAATAGATGCGAAATCAATGAAGGTTTACATTTTTAAAGGGGGGGGGGGGGTATATGTGGGTGCAAGTACCCAAGACTAAATTGTTGATGGAAAGAGGAAAAAAGAAGAACTCTGGCTTATTTCAAGGCATGCATATTCCTGCCGAGAAATAGCCAGTGTATATTTATTGATAATGGCAAGGAATGGGTCGGACGAATGAGAGAAATCCAATAACTCTATCAAAGAAAGGCAACGAAGGTAAAAACCCTCATTGAGTCCAGTGGGAGTCAAGGATTTTAGTCTATGGATCGATCTCGCTTCCTCCTGTAGAAGTTTTTTATCCAGGTTGCCAGCTCTTGGACCCAATCTGAGCTGAGTGATGCCCCAAAATTGTAGAGAAGTGGTGGTGCCATTATGGAGGATCGAATATGCTTAGAGAGAGGGGTATCCTCTTTAGTGTTGATTGTGCTCAAATGCTTCGAAATCCTTCTTCTTAATTGTTGGACAGTCTTAACAACGTACAGTTTTTTGCACGGACATTTAGCAGCATATACTACTCCACTGCTCTGGCAGTTGATGAATTCTCTTATGTCAAACTATTTACCATCAAAAGGATTAAAAAGCTCTTCATAGTAGGCAAAAAAGGGACAGAATGAACATCTCCCACATGGGTGAGAACCTATTACAGGGGAGGAAAGCCAAGTCTTACGTGGAATACTTGGTGTCGAGTAATGGCTATGTACCAAAAACTCACGGAGGTTCTTAACTCTACGATAGGTTATATTTGGAGAGTTGGAGATAACATCTCTGAGATCCGAATCAGCTTGTAAAATAGGCCAGTGTTTTTGTATAATACTGAAGACTTGAGAGGAACAGCCATCAAAATTCCCAATACATCTGACAGGGGGTGGTGGTTTTAATGATTTCCTACTAGCACCGTACAACAGGTCCCCTCTCACGGTCGCTTTAGCTCTTGCGTATGCTCTATGTAAGACCTTTTTGGGATAACCCCGTGCTATAAATTTTAGATACAGAGTATCGCATTCATGTTGGAAGGTGTAATCATCTGAGCAGTTCCTTCTAGCTCTTAGATATTGTCCAATGGGAATGCCCTTTTTAGGAGCAGGTGGATGAAAACTTTCCCAATGCAGAAAACTGTTGGTAGCCGTCACTTTACGAAATATATATAACCTATCGTAGAGGTAAGAACCTCCGTGAGTTTTTGGTACATAGCAATTACTCGACACCCAGTATTCCACGTAAGACTTGGCTTTCCTCCCCTGTAGTAGGTTCTCACCCATGTGGAAGATGTTCATTCTGTCCCTCTATGCCTACTATGAAGAGCTTTTGTAATCCTTTTGATGATAAATCGTTTGACATAAGAGAATTCATCAACTGCCAGAGCAGTGGAGTAGTATATGCTGCTAAATGCCCGTGCCCAAAACTGTGCGTTGGTAAGACTGTCCAACAATTGAGAAGAAGGATTTTGAAGCATTTGAGCACAATCAACACTAAAGAGGATACCCCTCTCTCTAAGCATATTAGATCCTTCCATAATGGCACCACCACTTCTCTACAATTTTGGGGCATCACTCAGTTTAGTTTAGGTCCAAGAGCTGGCAACCTGGCAAAAAGGCTTAGTTAATTTCCTTGAACCAAAAAATATTAGCTCCTATGTGTAGAAATTTTTACCTTCCCTTTTCCCGTCCCTTGGTTGAAATTGATGGACATGTGTCTTTTTTCAGCCGTACTAACTATGTAACTATATAACCTGGATAAAAAACTTCTACAGGAGGAAGCGAGAATGATCCATAGACTAAAATCCTTGACTCCCACTGGACTCAACGAGGGTTTTACCTTCGTTGCCTTTCTTTGATGGATTTATGAGTTCTTTTTTCCTTTTTCCATCAACAATTTGGTCTTGGGTACTTGCACCTACATCTATCCCCCCCCCTTTAAAAATTTAAATTAAACCTTCATTGATTTCGCGTCTATTGCTATGGAGAACCCTAATTTTGGGAAATACATATTTTTCCTTCTCTGGTATTCGATCCTATGGCCTTAACTATTACTTTTTGATTACCATCGGCTGCTTAATAGTCCTTTTTCTTTCTACTGTATAGCCCAGTTGTGGCAATACCTTGCACTGTACCTACAGCTTAGCAATATGGCAATTACCAATTGCTGTCCATACATACTTACTTATGGATTGCATCCTGTGCCAACTTTCAAGTGTTCTGCTATGTGCCTCCGTCACTCCTTTATACTCCAACACTTACTTTTCATTTATACACTTGCTACTAGCGATATTGATTAATCTTCTAGTGATGATTGTGTACTTACCTTTTAGGTTGTCCGTTCTCTAAGTGCACTGTCATGCGCAGACCCTTTGCTCCCCTCTTTCTTCTAACAGCTATTTTCCGTGCTGTACAGATGCGCCACCCGAGCATGTTGATTGGCTGCGGACCTTGTTTCTCTGATTGGACAGCACTCCTGTCCATCATATCGGCTGGACGCTAGTCACCCTCTTGTATGTCCCATTATTGTCCTTTTAGTTAGACCTAATAAAAGTTAAATTTTATTCCTACACATTCATTGATAGCTGGGAAAGCTGGGTATTTGTGTGCTTTTGCAAATTTGATCTTTCTTAGTACATATACACAGCTCCAGAACCAAGCTCAGTACATATATACAACACCAGAACAAAGCACAGTACATACATTCAGCCCCAGAACCAAGCTCATATATATATACAGCACCAGACCCAAGCTCAGTACATAAATACAGCACCAGAACAAAGCTCAATAGATAAATGCAACCCCAGAACCAAGCTCAGTACATATATACAGTACCAGAACCAAGCTCATACATATATACAGCATTATACACAAATGTCTCATGGGACTATAATGTCATATGGGTTGAGCTACCAGCAAGTGCAGCAATTCCCAGCTCCCCAATAGTAAAAATAGAAACTCCAAACATCATATACTAAATACACGAGAAGAAGGAGTCGGAACTATTCAAGTATAAAGCACAAAATATCAAAAAATACAAATTTTATTGAGACATACAAAAATACATAATTAAAAACAGACTACAAACCCAATAACTGTATATCTCCAAAATAGGAGACAGTATGGAGCCACAAAAAACTACTTAAATTAGTACAATTTGTGTATGTCACATTTAGTCACATTTAGTCGGGAAAGTATCCCATAAGAAGTTACCAAAAAGGATATAATATAATTACAAAGCAAATCCCTAGAACCATATAATAGCAGAACACTTGTGTCCAAACATAATTACAGCAAATTCCCAGTATACTATGTCTCTATGGACAATAATCGGGAGTACAGAGGTAGTGATTTGATTATAGTGGCAAGTAATTTAGACACACTCAGTGTCAGTATCGTAACTAATTCAGAACAGGGACCAACAGTAAAGTTATATACAGCACCAGAACAAAGCTCAGTACATATATACAGCACAAGAACAAAGCTCAGTACATATATACAGCACCAGAACAAAGCTCAGTACATATATACAACACCAGAACAATACAGCTCAATTTAGTGCAACCCCTGCCGTATAGGGTTGTACGACGTAAGACTACAGCTCCTAGCATCGTCCAAACAATGGTAAGGATATGCTGGGAGTACATCTCAGTTGACTAACTGACCTGGCAGCTTCTCCAAGACATGGTTCCATAGGATTGTCTATCAGGACTCTCCAGAATATCGGACTATCATGGCTGAAATTTTACAAATTTTAGAAGTTTTTTAATTCAATTCTGGATCATGTACCTATGTGTTCCCCCCTCCTCTTCATTTATTTTCTTTTTCTCCCCTGTCTTTATCCCTCCTCTGTCCCTAATGTCGCATACAGGATTTTGTAAGCTGTTTGATGCAATATCTTGGGCCTGTGTGCCCTTGTCCCTTCCCCCCTTTTTTCCTTTTTTGTTTCCTTGCTTAGTATGTTCCTTGTTTGAAAAAGCAAATAAATAAAGAATTTACAAAAAAAAAAAAGGATATGCTGGGAGATGCTGTTTCACAAAAAAAAAATCATACCACCCATCATCTTGCTGCAGATCATACAGTGACTACAATACTAATTAGAGGCAGAATAAACATTAAGTGGCTCATCGGTGACATCTCAGATTCTAGTTCTTTTTCTCTTTTCTTCTGCGGCCGGTCCAGACCTCTGTGATGGATTTCTCCTGGCCACGACCCTTTTCTGCAGTTTTCCGCTCATATGTCTTCACTTCTCACTTTAAAAAAAATTCTGCTCCTATAAACGAAGATAAAATTCTCAACGCCAACAAATATAATAGCGCCATACACTGCACCTCTAACTATAATAGCGCCATATACTGTGTCCCTGATTATAATAGCACAATACACTGTGTCCCACGCACACACACACACACACACACACACCATGCCCCCTGTAGATAGTGCCCCCATAGCCCTCCTATAGATAGTGACCCCCAAAGAGCCTTTGTAGATAGTGCCCTACATAGAAGCCCCTGTATATAGTGCCCACATATGGACTCCAGAGCTGCAAGACAATAGTGCTAACCACTGAGCCACCGTGCTGCCCTACATATAGCTTCCCCTATAGATAGTGCTCCACATATAGCCCACCTCTGTAGATAGTGCCTCGCATATAGCCCACCCCTGTAGATAGTGCCCCACAGGTAACCCACCCCTGTATATAGTGTCCCACATATAGCCCATCCCTATAGATAGTGCTCTACAAATAGCTCCCCTATAGATAGTGCTCTGTAGATAGTGCTTCACATATAGCTCCCCCTGTATGTAGTGTCCCACATATAGCCCACCCCTGTAGACAGTGCTCCACATATAGCCCACCCCTGTAATATAGTGTCCCACATATAGTTCACCCCTGTAGATAGTGCCCTACATATAGCTCCCCGTGTAGATAGCGCTCCACATCCCCACATATAGATCCCCCTGTAGATAGAGCCCCCACTGTAGATAATGGCACTCACAGTTTTAGTAGAAAAAAAACAACTTTACATACTCACCCTGATCCCGGTCCCGCAACGTCCGGTCGCAATGCAAATCTGCTCTTTTCTGAGCAGGTCTGCTGGTGCTAAATGACGCAAGAGGTGCATCGTTGAAAGCCATTTATTGGCAGGGCAGAATGACTTGCACCATCAATCAGCACCTTTCGACCATGGTAGCGGCGCAATGACATCATTGCGCCGCTAGCGTCATTGAAAGGCGCTGATTGGCGGGGCAAGTTATTTTGCCCCGGCAATCAGCGTCATCGTATAGCACTGAATGGTTTGGCACAGAACGTGCCCGGCCATTCAGCGCTAATGCATGTATTTGTAGCTGCGTGCTATAGCACGCAGGTACAAGTATTGCAAGAGGGGGTGGCTGTCACTAGTATCGGGGTCCCCTCCGATGCTAGCAAAGCCACCGGGCATGAGTGGGCCTGTGCCGCCCGGCCTATAAATGTTAGAGGCTCGGAGGCGCGAGCCCCGTAGTAGCACCACCCGGGCATATAGGGGGCGCCGCGGGACCCGTAGCAGCCGCTATGGCTGCTACAGTGGTAGTTACACCACTGGTAATTGACCTAATCTGATGTTAAGGAGCAAATGATAGAATGCAGCAAATGTA
Source organism: Rhinoderma darwinii (assembly GCF_050947455.1). Classification (NCBI taxonomy): domain Eukaryota; kingdom Metazoa; phylum Chordata; class Amphibia; order Anura; family Rhinodermatidae; genus Rhinoderma; species Rhinoderma darwinii. The sequence goes on from NC_134687.1 coordinate 340,427,163, forward strand.
CAATGAACCCATACTGTAAGATTATTTATGTCACATGTTAAAATATCATTATTATGTTTTAGGGCCTGTTCACATAAGCGCTGGCTTCCATTTATCTGTTCTGTTCAACCTTTCCGTCAGAGGAACAGATGAACGGAAAGCCAAACAGAAACTATCGCTTCCGTTTACATTACCATTGATTTCAATTGTATATTTTTCTCTTTCAGCTGGTGTCAGTTTACCTGCGTTCCGCTAGGTTTCGTTTTTTTTTACGGAAACAATGGCGTAGGCAAAATTTCTGGATGGGATTCTAAGTTGGATGTGTTTGATTAAAAGCCATACTTTATCTCCGAGGAGGAGAGAGTGGAAGTTCTTTTGCGTTTTTCATTAGCAAAAGAGAAGTTGGAGGCCTTGAGTAGAGCAGATCTGACTTATTTTCAGATATAAGATCAATTTTGAACCCAGCTGATGGCAGCTGGGGCCAGTGGGAGGATCCAGGGTCCTAGGGTGTTAACCATAGATGGTGAAGAAAAGTGAATTCGGCCATGGGTAATAATTTGGACCAGTTTTCTTGGTTGACAGAGACATAGATCTGGAAAAACTTCTTTAGTTCTTGATTGATTCGCTCTGTCTGTCTGTTGGACTGTTGGTGATAAAATGAAGAAAAGTTAAGTTTAATAGTACAGACACAGATTGCTCTTCAAAATCTTGCGACAAATTGAACCCACCAGGTTGAAAACTATTTCTTTAAGAAAAACCATGGAGTCCGAAGATCTCTTGAACAAAGTTTCTGTGGGTGAGCTGTGAAGACAAGATGAGCCATCTTGGAGAATCTGCCGACCACAACCCAGATGGCATTAAAACCTTCAAAAACTGGTAACTCTATGATGAAGTCCATATACTGTAGCTATGAGACAATGGCTGGTCAGGTGATTCAAGGGGTAATAAAAAGCCTACATTGACAAGTCTGAGGCTTTTGTGTTGAGCACAGGTGGGACATATAGCCACCAGGTCTTTGACATTATATCTAATATCTCATGGAGGACCACCAATGTGATATATAGATGATCTTAAAGGTCTTTTTGTCTCCATGGTGACCAGAAAATGTAGTTTTGTGCCCAGGCCAAAACATGTTCTTTGAGTGCTGGAGCAATAAAAGTCCTGGTCCCGATAACTGGAGCGGTGTCACGCTGTTAAGTCAGATAAACCCAATCTGACATAATGTAATCCTCAAAACAAAGATGGTTAGAAAGCAGCACACGTCTCAAGGCATTGAATCAAAAAAATATTTATTATTTGTCAAACATCCAGCAAAAAATGGCAACGTTTCAACCCATATTACGTGGAGGGTCTTTCTCAAGCCTAGCATTATGTCTAAAAACAGCGATACATCACATAGGTAATAACCCAGGTGTGAAATTGAAAAGTAAACATCGTTTCTATACAAAAGTGTCAATTGTGCATCATAATATATATATATATATATATATATATATATATATATATATATATATATATATATAGATATCATATAAAAAAACTTTTATATAAATCCCAAATAATCCTAAAGATCACTGAAGAAAAAAGGAAAAGCTACACATGTATGGGGAGGGGAAAGGTTCTCTTTAATAGCCCATTTCGTCTAAATAGTGACAATTTTAGAAAATCTCATGGGTGCTCTAGAAAGAATGTATCAGAATTCAAATTTCAATCTTTTTAACTAGAATCCCCTCCTCTATATAAGAGGCAATCCCAATGATATTGGGGAGGGCTCCTTTAAGGGCAAATCTCATAGATCGATCCCTTGCACAGCGCAGCATCGAAGCGAAAATCATTATAGCCAAATAGACCCATCTAAACTCACGTTGTTTCATTACTATCCATATGGAAGAACAGAATATAAAAAGGCAGCAATGGTCAAATAAAAATCCAAAGCGGTTAACATCTCAGTCCACTCATTTTCAATAGTATTTTCATCTATGGCATTGTGCCTCCTGAATCGCTGATGTATGGTCACCCGACCTCCTTATTGTCTCCAATAGCTAAGGATGTAAAACATAATATTAAACACCCAAGTGGATATCAATCCTATATAACAATATCATAATATTAAAAACATATATAAAAAAACATGGTAATGAAGATTTAAAAGGCCCCGTGTAACCTTGTACTCTAAATTAAGTCCCCTTGGATACAGCATATCTAATTCATAGATATATCTTAGCTCCTTCCTTTTGAGCATTTTTTGTCTATCATCTCTTCTCCTGAGATTTGGAGTCTATAATTCTAAATCTTAGTTGGTTAAGTTGATGGTTCTTTTCAATAAAATGTTTTGCTACTGGCAATTCTAGCATTCTCTTTCTGATCATACTTTTGTGTTTATTTATTCTTAATTTAATCTGCATAGTAGTCCCCCCTATATATATATATATATATATATATATATATAAATGAGCAGGGGCATATTATCATATAAACAACATAATCAGAGTTACAAGTGTATCGTTGCCTAATATGAGAACCCTTATGTATTGGAGTTTGATTAGGCTCCGTGATGGCGAGAGGATGGTTACATTAAGAGTTGAATAAAGAAGAGGAAACTGCAGCACTCCAGTAAAAAAGTTTGTTTTTAATTCACCAACACATCACCTGCAATGTTTCAACCCTCACAGGGTCTTTGTCAAGCATGTGAGGGTTGAAACATTGCAGGTGATGTTTTGGTGAATTAAAAACAAACTTTTTTACTGGAGTGCTGCGGTTTCCTCTTCTTTATTTGGATCTGCTATTTACCCTGGACTGGGGTTATCCTCTGCGAGCACCCCCCTGAAGTTGGGATTTTTATGTGGTCCGGATGGTTTTGACTGCTGGCTGTGCTGCTGATATTCAGTTTCTACATTAAGAGGTGATCATCTCGGTCTGTTGGTCCTTTTTCTATTTATGTGATCTGATATATCTGAAAGTAGAAACATCACATTAATTCGGAGACATGCGCATTAGCACATATGGAACTCCGTTGAGTGCTGCAGATAGTGAGCCAATCCCTTCTTCCCCTCTTTTCTTTTCCTTTTTTCTTTCTTTAGGATTATTTGGGATTTATATAAAAGTTTGTTATATGATATATATATATTATGATGCACTATTGACACTTTTGTATAGAAACTATGTTTACATGTTTCATTTTCACACCTGTGTTATTACCTATGTGACATATCGCTGCTGCTATTGGATTAATTGTATCATGTGATGCTTTATACCTACCTATTTAAGAGGCAGTTTTTAAACATTATGTTTGGCTTGAGAAAGACCCTACACGTAATATGGGTCGAAACATTGCCATTTTTTGCTGGATGTTTGACAAATAATAATATTTTTTTTTTATTCAACACCTGGAGACGTGTGCTGCTGTCTAACCATCTTTCTTTTGAGGATTATACCAGTCTCTTGTCACAAGTTATCGGATCCATGTGCACCAGCTGTGCAAAATTCTTTCCATTTCTTCTGTTGATACAGAAATATTGACGGAAATCATCTGCCAGGTTACCAAACCCAGCTCCATGCAAGTGGGAGCCCTTTATAATGAAGACATTTGTTTCTATGTTTTGCAAAATCCCTCACTCCTCTCCTCCTGGGCATTCCCTGGTTACAGAAACTCTCTCCAGTTATTAATTGGTCAGATAACCTGATGAGGTAAAACGTGTCACAAACAATGTCTGCCTGTCATCCGTCTCTTTAGGCCTCGGCCTGTAGAACAAATTTTGGATAGTTTGCCAAAATTTTTATACCGGTTCTACTGATGTCAAAGAAAACCTGTGTCACGATCCGTGGGTATGTGGACCTAATAGGCCGCACCACCGTTGCGGAGTAGCAGCTGGCCAAACAACAGTTCTAGTGCAATAGTACCTTTAATAGACAGTAATGGAGGCTCGGCACAGATGAACTTGTAGACACCAGACGTGGTTTATATCAGCAGGCGTGACCGGTGGCACAACATGACTCCAACAGGTTAAGGCACAGGAACAGATATAGCATGGGATACAGGATACAGGTAGCAGGGCACAAGAACAACAGGAACAGGATAACACTAAGGGACCATTTGCTAAGACTAACATGGGTAAACACAACAACGCTCAGGCAATGAGTGAAAGGGCAGAGCCCTCATTATAGTCCAGGGTGATCATGGGTAAATTAATGATTATTTTCACCCTATGGGACACAGCAGAACGTAGTGAAAGTGAGTGCTGGCGTCTCCTGGGGAGGGGATGTGGGCCAGCTCTCACAGATCAATGTCTGCGGCCGTCGGGGGGTGAGTAATCCCGACGGTCCGCAGCCGCAGACACTACAACCTGGAGAGCAGGTTAATTTGTAAATCAACCTTGCCTGCATGAGCTTGCTTTTTGTTTGTTGAGAAAAAGTACAGTACTCTATGGCCCTGTATAGACTACCGAGGGCTCAATGAGATCATAATAAAAAAAATATGATGATCATTAATTTCTCAGCTTTTTGATCAACTGCTAGGAGCGAAGATTTTCACCAAGCTGGATTTACATGGCACATACAGTTTTTCATTTAAATCTGTAAAAAATAAACATTTGTTGGAAGGAGCTCGTCCCCTCATTATTTACACTGACCATAAAAAATTTACTGTACATTCAGACGGCATATTGTTGGAATTTCTTATCAGGGTCCTTGGGCTTTGTTCGTATCTCTCTTTCCTCCATTACTGACCAGATGACAAAAGTCAAGGCTGATGCCTTATCTTGCTCCTTTGACTCAAAAGATCAAGATCCTGAACCGCAATACATCATTAACCCCAGTTGAATTTTGCCGGTGGTTCCAGCTGATGTTCTCAATATTCCTCCAGGAAAGAATTTTGTTTCTCCCAGGCGTTAATGTGGGGGGGGGGCAAACTGGGCAATTGCCCAGGGCCCCATCCTCTTAGGGCCCCCTGCTGCTACAGGGCCCGAGGAAGCCCATGTCACCCAGCCCATAACATTTATGGGCCAGGTGGCACAGGTCCCCTCATGCTCGGTGGCGTTGCTAGCACCGGAGGGGGCTAGCGACAGCCAGGGCCGCCATCAGGAATTTCAGGGCCCCCTACAGCTAAATTTTCTGGGCCCCCCTACCGTGGCACCGCCTGTTAACGGTACTCCGTCCAGCACTATATCATGGTACCCAGGACCGCCATCAGGGGGGGTATTATGGGTACTGATGTGAGAGGCCCGGCCAAACCTAATTGAAAGGGGGGCCCGGCAACTGCCGCGACTTGCCTTTGGTAGAAAAAAAACAGGCCCCTGCAATGGGGCCCGTTTTTTTCACCAAAAGAATGTCGTGAGCTGCGGGCCCCCCTTTCAATTACGTTTGGCCGGGCCTCTCACATCAGTACCCATAATACCCCCCCTGATGGCGGCCCTGGGTAGCATGGGGGTCGTCATGGGGGCCGTCAAACACTGCCGCCCGTGCGTCCGATCGCGCGCACCCGCAAGCTACCGCGCATGCGCACCCGCGACCGCCTGGAACCGCGCACCGAATTTTGAGGCAGATTTTGACCTGCCCACACTATCTTGCCGCGTTTTTTGCCCGCGGCGATTGAGGACAGCAGACAAAAAACGCAGGGAAAAATGCATTTTCTGCCTCCCATTGATTTCGATGGCAGGTCAGAGGCAGAACCGCGGCAAGAAAGGACGTGCTGCTTTTTCTTTTTTCCGTGACTGGCTCCCATTGATTTCAGATTAAATCAATGGGAGGCGGTTTTGGAAGTTTTTTGGTGCTGATTCTGACGCAGTGTCCGAGTCAATATCAAGGGCCAAAAACTCTGTGAACTGGGCCTTATTGTTAGGGCTTATTCAGACAAACGTGTAATACATCCGTGCAACGCGCATGATTTTCACGCGCCTCGCACGGACCTATGTTACTCTATGGGGCCGTTCAGACTGTCAGTGATTTTCATGCAGCGTGTGTCCGTGTGTCCGCTGCGTAAAACTCACGACATGTCCGATATTTGTGCATTGTTCGCGCATCACGCACCCATTGAAGTCAATGGGTGCGTGAAAATCACGCCCAGCACTTCCGCAGCCGTATAAACTATGAATGAAAACAGAAAAGCACCACGTGCTACAAACATACAAACAGTGTCATAATGATGGCGGCTGCGCGAAAATCACGCAGCCGCGCATCATACGCTGCTGACACACGGAGCGGTTATGACCTTTTGCATGCGCTAAACGCCACATTTTTGCGCACACAAAACGCTTGTGTGAATCCGGCCTTAGGGTAGGAACACACTAGGCATGAACACTGCGGATTTTATGCAACACATTTTATTGTGGAAAATCCGCAGCGTATCACAGTCGCAGCAGAGTGGATGAGATATGAACAAATCTCATCCACACACTGCAAAAAAAATGGACCTGCAGTGTGGCTTTTTAAGCCGCAGCATGTCAATTTATTCTGTGGAATCGCCGCTCGTCTGTTGCGGAAATGCTGCGGTTCTGCCGCAAAAATCACACATGAGAAAAAAAAAAGGTACTTTTTTACTGACAGTCTGCACGACCCCATAGAGTAACATAGGTCCGTGCGAGGCGCGTGAAAATCACGCACGTTGCACGGACGTATTACACGTTCGTCTGAATAAGCCCTAACAATAAGGCCCAGTTCACAGAGTTTTTGGGCCTTGATATTGACTCGGACACTGCGTCAGAATCAGCACCAAAAAACTTCCAAAACCGCCTCCCATTGATTTAATCTGAAATCAATGGGAGCCAGTCACGGAAAAAAGAAAAAGCAGCACGTCCTTTCTTGCCGCGGTTCCGCCTCTGACCTCCCATCGAAATCAATGGGAGGCAGAAAATGCATTTTTCGCTGCGTTTTTTGTCTGCTGTCCTCAATCGCAGCGGGCAAAAAACGCGGCAAGATAGTGTGGGCAGGTCAAAATCTGCCTCAAAATTCTTTAAGGAATTTTGAGGCAGATTTTTTCGGCCTGCAAAATACTCTGTGTGAACAGGGCCATACAGAAACAGCACTTTGAGACACTTTACTCACCGTGTCAGAAGAGCTGCTCCCACTCCAGTCCTCTTCAGGCGATGTCTTCGGTCCAGATGTCGTCCTTCATCTCCAGGCTCCAGGCTCCAGAAAATGGCGGGGATCGTAGAACTGCCGCCGCGCAACAACTAGACTCCCCCCCCTCTCCTTACGCAGCCACGCTCTGGAGAAGGAGGCGGAGTCGGACGAGGAGGCGGAGTCGGACGAGGACGAGGAGGCGGAGTCGGAGGCGGACGAGGAGGACGAGGAGGACGAGTCGGAGGCAGGCCAGCAGGTAAGTAGACTGCGCCGCTGTCCAGTGTGGCTGTCCTTCCCCCTAGATCTTGTGTTGCGGGCGCACCGCCTCCCTCTTGGCGGCACGCCTGGTCGTTCGGTGTTTCGCGGCGGTGATAAGAGGGGGGCCCGCAGCTCACGGCGGTGTTTCACGAGAGGGGGGCCCGCAGCTCACGACATTGTTTTGGTGAAAAAAACAGGCCCCATTGCAGGGGCCTGTTTTTTTCTACCAAAGGCAAGTTGCGGCAGTTGCCGGGCCCCCCTTTCAATTAAGTTTGGCCGGGCCCCCTACACTACTACCCCTAATACCCCCCTGATGGCGGCCCTGGCGACAGCTACATTCACTTGTTTCTGCGTCCTCTGGACGCATTCAAATTAATACTATAGGCTGCAGGCCACGTTAAACCTGCAGCCTATAAGGTGCTGGGAAGACTTCCTGCGTAGGCCGATGTGATGATGTCACTGCATCGCGCTGGTCTGTGCATGCGTCCCAACCATAGCCTGTGCAGCGCTTCGTCTGTTGTGGGAACGGAGCAAGGTAAGCACAATATTAGTTTTTATTGGGGGGGGGGGGCTGTGTGACAATATGCAGGGGCGATTGCTTTGTAGCACTATATACAAGGTGGGGTTGTGTGGCAGTATATACAAGGGGGGCTGTGTAGCACTATATACAAGGGGATGCTGTGTAGCACTGTATACAAGCGGGGGGCTGTGTGGCACTTTATATGAGGGGGCTGTGTAATACTATATACAAGGAGGCGCTGCGTGGCACTATATACAAAGGTGGGCTTTGTAGAAGTATATACCATGGGGGCTGTGTGGAACTATGTACAAGGGGGGGCTGTGTAGCACTATATACAAGAGGGGGCTGTGTGGCACTAAATACATGGAGGGCTGTGTGGCACTATATACAAGGAGGAGCTGTGTGGCACTATATACAAGGGGGGCTTTGTGGCATTATATTCAAGGAGGGGCTGTGTGGCACTATATACAAGGGGGCTGTGTGGCAGTATATACAAGAGGGGGCTGTGTGGCACTATATACAAGGAGGCACTGTGTGGCACTATATACAAGGGGAGGGCTGTGTGACACTATATACAAGTGGAGGCTGTGTGGCACTATATACAATGAGGGCTTTGTGGCACTATACAAGGAGGGGCTGTGTGGTATTATTTACAGGGGAGGACTGTGTGGCAGTATATACAAGGGGGGATGGTGTAGCACTATATACAAGGAGGGCCGTGAGGCACTACATACAAGGGAGGGGTGCTGTGTGGCACTTTATACAAAAGAGGGGCGCTGTGTGGCATTATATACAAGGGAGGGGGCTGTTTGGCACTATATACTAGGGGGGCTGTTTGGCACTATATACAAGGGGGGCTTTGTGGCACTATATACAAGGGGGGCTGTGTAGCACTATATACAAGGAGGGCTGTGTGGCACTATATACAAGGAGGGGCTGTGTGGCACTATAAACAAGTGGGGCTGTGTGGTACTATATACAAGGGAGGGCTGTTTGGAACTATACACAAGGGGGGCTGTGTGGTACTATATACTAAGTGGGGGCACTGTGAGGCACTATACTAAGTGGGGGCACTGTGTGGCAATATAATAAGTGGGGGCGCTGTGTGGCACTATACTAAGTGGGGGGATGTTTGGCACTAATTACAAGGGGCGGGCTCTATGGCATTATTTACAAGGGGGAGGGCTGTGTGGCGCTCTCTACATGGGGGTTATAAGTGGCGCTATCTACAAGGGGCTGTGTGCGGCGCTATATACAGGGGGCGCAAGGGGGCATTATTACTGCGTGGGGCCACAAAGGGGGCACAGTTACTGATGGGGCACTTTTATTGTGTCGAGCACTGAGGGATCATTATTACTGTCTGGGGTACTGTCGATTACGAGTTTGCTTAGAGGATGGTTTATAGGTGTGGATGGTGCTGGAAAAGCAAGAAACCAACATGTCTTTGTGTCAAATTCTGCAGAGACGAGTCATGGCTGGAATAAGTCGTCACAGTGGTTTGGGCCGGATGGAGAAAAAAAGGGAAAGTTAACGACACTAATCAGAGAAAACCACCTGTGAGTCACTAGATATAAATGTGCTGTAATCACTTATATCCTCTGCAGAGCTCCTGTGTATAACTGACATCTACCACTATATGGTCACTATATGGTGGTAATATTGGTGTTTGTATAGTGATTTTTATTCAGTAACAGTATGGGTGTATTATTCAGTCACTGTTGTTATGGTGTGGAGGTATTATTTAGTAACAGTATGGGTGTATTATTCTGTCACTGTTGTTATGGTGTGGAGGTATTATTTAGTAACAGTATGGGGTATTATTTAGTCACTATGTGGTTATGGTGTTGAGGCATTATTTAGTAACAGTATGGGGGTATTATTCAGTCACTAAGTGGTTATGGTGTGGAGTTATTATTTAGTAACAGTATGGGGGTATTCTTCAGTCACTATATGGTTATGGTGTGGCGGTATTATTCAGTAACAGTATGGGGGTATTAGTCAGTCACTATGTGGTTATGGTGTTGAGGCATTATTCAGTAACAGTATGGGGGTATTATTCAGTTACTATGTGGTTATGGTGTGGAGTTACTATTCAGTAACAGTATGGGGTATTGTTCAGTCACTATGTGGTTATGGTGTGGAGGTACTATTCAGTAACAGTATTGTGTATTGTTCATTCACCATGTGGTTATGGTGGGGCGCATGTGCACGGGACTGATGGTGGACGTGTTTCACTAGAGCTCCGCATCCCAACGGGAGAATACAGCTTTTAGTAGCTATTTTTAGCCACTCACCTCGATTGTCTTCCACCGGAATCCCTCCTGCTTCCTCTTAGGGATCTTCTGATGGCAAAAGGGAACGCCAAAAAGGCTGGGATCGTGACTAGATCGACGGCTGCAGAAGCTGCGACTCCATTACAGATGGCACATGCGAAGCAGGTTAAGATGGCGCTAGACCTGCCTCACTCTCCTCAGCTGCAGGCACCCTCACCGGAACCGATACACGTCATAGATGGAGGTACCGCTTTTTTTCAGAGCCAAAGCCCTGCCTCTTACATGTACTCATTTGAAGTCCATAACACTGTTATGGTGGTTAGAATCCTCAAATATAGTAAACCAAACAACAAATAAATTAGGAGCTTGAAACCGAAAGGACAAACATGTATTTAAAAAAATATAAATACTTTATTTAATTCACATATTTAAAAACATACTGTAGATGTTTACATACAGTGTAAATAAACATTTGGGCAGAATATATCAAAGGACAATGGTATCAGCAATTTACATTGGTTATTTTTTAAATGGACTAAAGTAAGTCTATATAGTATTGTCTATAGCATAGAAGAGATCATGGGATCATGGTGGATGCGCAGGTGTATATCTAGTGTCGAAGATTTAGGTATTCATCTATGCTGCGCAGCCAGCCATTTAAGGTATATAAGAAAATAGATGGAGGTACCCCTTGTTTTCAGAGCCCAAGCCCTGCCTCTGACATGTTTGGTGACGAAGATTCTTATGCTTCCTCCGCAGAACCTCCGACACAAGGGTTTTTCATTAGCCAGGCTGGGCAGGAGGGGTCTCCGCCATTATCCTCCCCGCAGCTGCAAGCTGACAAGGGGGCATATTCAGGCGACAAAGTGCTTATTGCACGCTTTCACAACTTTTACAGCAAGAGCTGGAAAAAACATGTGTGAAGATCACGCAAGGGCTCCTTTACACGAGCGTGTTATACGTCCGTGCGACACGCATGATTTTCACACGTGTCGTACGGACCTATGTTAGTCTATGGGGCCGTGCAGACAGTCCGTGATTTTTGCGCAACGTGAGTCCGTTGCGTAAAACTCACGACTTGTCCTATATTTGTGCGTTGTTCGCGCATCACGCACCCATTGAAGTCAATGGGTGCGTGAAAATCACGCATGCCCCACGGAAGCACTTCCGTGGGACGAGCGTGATTCGCGCAACAGCTGTCAAACTATGAATGTAAACAGAAAAGCACCACGTGCTTTTCTGTTTACAAACATCCAAACGGAGTGTCATAATGATGGCGGCTGCGCGAAAAGCACGCAGCCACGCATCATACAGAGCTGACACACGGAGCTGTTAAGTGCCTTTTGCGAACGCAAAATGCCGCGTTTTTTGCGTGCGCAAAACGCACACGCTTGTGTAAACCCGGCCTAAGGCTGACTTTCATGCACTGGGATCTAGAATGGAGGCAATGGAGGCCAAAATGTACCATACGGTGATGACTGTGAATCAGCATTCTAATTGCATTGATGATATCTAGCAACAGCTTGAAGAAGCCCATTCTAAGCTTGAAGACATGGAAAATAGATCCAGACGGGAGAATTTCCGCATAAGAGGTCTGTCAGACAATGTTTTGGACTTGGAAACTGCGGTACATGATCTCTTCAAACAGCTTCTTCCTGATTTACCCGACCGATATTCCGACATTGATAGAGTGCAGTTACGACTAGACCAGTTACGACTTCGTAGCTGCGACATTCAGATCTTTGCTGATTTGGCTCCTCGTATGATCCAGAGGCGTCGTTCATTGAAACCTTTCCTCCAAGTCCTGATTCGTCACGAGATTAGATATTGATGGGCCTTCTCTTTTCGTCTTACATTTGCCTATCGCAATTGGTCACACAGCTTTGCTTCTCTCCGAGAGGGAGAAGCCATTTTGGAATGCTTGGGTCTTATTTCAAAAGAAGGACCGCCCCCGGTCAGAAAATCGCCACTGCCTGCTTCCTCCTCTTCTACAGCACGTCTTCCACCGCTTTGGAGCTCCAAATCTTTGGCCCGACCTGCGGCTTTTGCTACCTGAGATGGATAATCTCTGATGTGATTTGGATGTTCTACTCGTGGGATCCTGCGAATGGAACTTTCTATGCGTATTAGCTCCGTTTGATGCTTACTGTTAATGTTTTTTTACATTGTTGTTGTCTTCATCAATGTGTTCTTCTTTTTTTTTTTTTTTTCTTTCTGAAAAAACTGTTGTCTTACAGCTAGATGAGGTCTGAGTTAGTGCGAGCTGGTCCTTCCATTGGGTGATGGTATGCCCTCCTCGGAATCTTGAGAGACCCCATTAATATTGTATTGCTCTTGGGGTGGTGCTCTCTCAACATCCCCTATGGCCCTGTTTGGGCGCTGTTCTACACCTTGCTATATGTACCGACATTACATATGTTTATTGTCCTCTCTTTTTTACTCTTGCTCCTCTTCCCTTCTTTGCTGTGCCCATCTTATGGTGGTCGAGTGTCTTAGGAATTGTGCTTATTGTGAACATTTAGATCATGGCTGACCCTCTGTCCTCCTTTAACATTGTCACTCACAATGTTCAAGGCCTTAATTCGCCGACGAAACGGCGCAAAGCTTTTCAAACATATAAGTCTTTACATTGTGAAGTTGTGTTTTAACAAGAACTGCATTTCTCCACTAGTTCTTGTCCTAAATTCATGTATAACCATTATCTTTTGTATTATCTATCGGTTTCAGCGGAAAAGAAGAGCGGAGTGGGCATCTTTTTCAAACAAAATCTTCCCTTCACACATCAAACCTCGGTGGTAGATCCTCAGTGTATTTGCTCATTAATGACACACTACAGGACACTCAAGTTACGTTCATTCCCTATTATGCACCAAACGAGGGCCAAATAAGTTTTTTCACTGCCATGTTTAGACATTTACTTCCTCATCTCCTCAGTAAAGTGTGTTTGGGCAGGGATTCTAATATAGCCTTGGATCACCTCCTAGATAAAACGAGCACAGATTCTTCCTCCCTTCGCCCCCCCCCCCCTAAACAGGGGTTGCAATTAGCTAAACTCTGGCACTCCCATGATTTTGTATATGCCTGGAGATCTGCCAATCTCTCCACCAGGGAGTAAACCTTTTATTCTCATGCCCATTCATTTTACTCTCGCATAGACCATCTATTCCTTCCATCTCAGCCCTTAAATAGTTTACTTCGGGACAAAATACACCCCATTTCGTGGTCAGATCATGATTTGGTGTTGTTTACATTGGATTGCTTGTGGCTTAAAACTATGTCTAGCTCATGGCGGTTGAAAAAATTCCTTCTGACTAATCCCCAAATATTCAAAGAACTCACTACGGCACTGGAACAGTATTTCCAATTTAATTGTGCAACCGTCACTTCCCCGGCCATTAACTGGGAGGCCCACAAAACTACCCTTAGAGGGAAACGTATTCAGATTGCCTCACGTCTCAAAAAGAACTAGAGACCAAACTATTAAAGACAAGGAGTCGGCTTATTTAACTTTAGTTAGACAACAAAAGGCGGATATTAGCCTTGACTTGCGGTCTAAAATAGAAGAAGCCCGGACTGAACTTAACTTATGCCTTACGACTATTGCAGAACGCCACATTCGTTTGACGCAAAACCGTTTTTTTGCCCAAAGTGACAAACCCGGCACCCTCTTAGCTCGAAAACTTGCGCCATTGTCTCGTAATTTCATGGTCCCTAAAGCCTAAGGCTAGCAAACGGTAATCTTACGCAGCACCCTAAAGAGGTTCTCAATAGTTTATTTTCATTCTATTCCTCCCTGTATAAATCCCCTCCTCAGCTAGATGGAGTGAAAGCTGAGAAATGATTTAAGGATATATCCTTGCCCGTCTTAACAGATGCCCACAGAGACAATATGGACGTCCCTATATCTTTTCCGGAAGTTCTGGCTGCGATTAAATCCCTCAAACCAGCTAAATCCCCGGGACCAGATGGGTTATCTAACCTATACTATAAAAAATTTGCGGCTATTTTGGCCCCTCACTTGGTCATCCTCTTTAATGCTTTTAGGGATTGTAGTCTACCTGGACCTGAAGCCCTTAAGGCGTACATATCGGTGATCCCAAAACCAGGTAAAAACCCTTCTTCTTGTAAAAATTATAGGCCAATATCATTGATTAATGTTGACATGAAGATTCTCACTAAAATCTTGACCATGAGATGTAATGCTTTCCTAGAACAATGCATCCACCCTGATCAGGTGGGGTTTGTTCCAAACAGACAAGCGGCTGATCACACTTCTTTGATCACACTTTGATGGAACGCGGAGATCAGGAGCACTATGCCTGTCATTGGACCTGCATAAGGCTTTCAATTCCCTGACCTGGGACTATTTATTTTTTGTCCTGAGGCGTTTGGGGTTTGGAGATACATTTATTACCCTGTTGCAAAGTCTTTATTCGGCTCCATCTGCCCAAGTAATGATCAAGGGATTCTTCTCAGATCGTATAAATATAGGCCGGGGAACAAGACAGGGGTGCCCTTTATTTCCTATCCTTTTTGTCTTGACAATCGAGCCCCTGGCCCATCTGATCATAAATGTGCACTTTATGCGGATGATATCTTACTGGTTTTGTCGTCCCCCCTTACGTCCCTCCAAAATCTCTATCACGTTTTAGACCACTTTTCCAAGGTCTCTGGGTTGAAGGTCAACCATGATAAATTTGATGTTTTGAACATTAGCATTCCACATTCCATGGCCAAGCTGATACAATTGAACTTTGAGCTGAGATGGAGGGAAGACAAGATCTCCTATGTGGGGGTTCACCTCACTCTTTGCTATTCCCCCCTTTTCCATAACAATTTCCTCCCTCTCAAACAAAAATTGAAAACAGACCTGTTGCACTGGGCTTCTATTCCTCTTTCCTTGTTTGGTTGGATAGCAGCTGTGAAAATAACGGTTCTTCCCAGAATCTTATACTTCTTTTGAACTCTACCAAACCATACTCTATACGTTCCCAAGGTATCCGGGGGTTTGGGTTTACCAAACCTCACCAAATACTATTATGCTGCTCGTTTGACACCCTTAGTCTCACTCCACAATATAACTAACCAAACACGTTGGATCTCTATTGAACAGGCAGCTACTCCAGATGTTCCTGTAGACCAGCTGTTGTGGCTGAAGCCCAAGCACAGACCACCTGTGTTATGTCCGCTCCTCTCTTCTTCCTTAGCGCTGTGGGATAAACTGAGTCATAGGTTTCGTCTCTGTTCCATACATACACCTGCAGCCAGACTGTTTGTTAATCCTATTTTTGCTCCTGGAATGCATTAGTCAGCGCTTCAATGGTGGTTGGATAATAGTCTGTAACAAATAGGACAATTTTGTCATAGACTAGGCGTTAAACCCTGTCATTTTTACCAATCCATCCACCGCATGCCAGATTCTGAAATTTTTCGTTTTCGCCATATTCATCATTTTATGTCCTCATTTAAACCTACTATGGTTCTGCAAAATACTTCCGTGTTTGAGAATTTATGTTTGCGTAATTCTGGTGGTCATCATCTTTTGTCTAATCTTTATTCACTTTTGGTTGCTCTGTCGGACAAGTTGTCATATATCTCTATGTGGGAGAGGGACTTACACACATCCTTTACTGTTAGGGAATGGCAGGATATGGTGGAACGTACTGCTAAAATTTATTTTAACGCTTCGCTGGTCGAAGCCAATAATAAAGTATTCTTACGATGGTACTTAGTTCCCTCTAGACTGGCCAAGATGTTCCCTTCTGCCTCATCTTTTGCTTTAGAAATTGTGGATGTGTGGCAGATCCTCTGCATATATGGTGGAGTTGCCCGAGGGTACGCTGATTCTGGTGACGAATCTTTAATATGTTATTTTCTATAACTCAGATTTATTTGAAACTGTCCACGTCACAGGCATTACTTAATGAGACCGTCCCTGGATTATCTAAAGCCTCTCAGAAATTTGTATCCTCTCTTTTCCTGGCAGCCAAAATTACTATAGCTGTATCCTGGAAAAGCCCAGTGATTCCTATTCATCTAGTTAAGACTAAATTGAATTGGATTATGGTTGATGATCGTTTGCATTGTATGATCAAAGATAAAGGGGAATTCTTTCTTCAAATTTGGAAGCCTTGGCTCGGATACCTTGGGACGATCTCTTAGGTTCAAAGGACACTTGACCCTCATTTTCCTGTCCTTCCCCTATTTCTCTCCCTTCCCTTTTATTCCTTCCTTACCTCATATGATATATGGCAAGTCTTGGATTATAATTGTATGTTATGATTTGATCTACGGGGAATGCCCCCTACAAGGTTTGTCTTTTGTATTGTTTGTTGTACAGTTTACATTTTCTTGTAAAACTTCAATAGAAATTGTTGAAACACTATGGGGTTATGGTGTGGCGGTATTATTTGGACCTTATAATGTATTATTATTGGTAATATTGGTCTTATAATAGTGAGTTATGTTCAGTAACAGTATGGGGGTATTATTTCATCTGGTATAGATTATGATATAATAACTGTATATGTATATAGATAATTTTTTGGTGTGATAGGGGGACATATACTTTTGGGGCTTGCAACACTCCTGGACGTGCTAGAAATCAGCGATGCAGTTCTCTGCACACCGCCTTCTGAATTGACTGCATTATTGATACAGTAAGGCCCCATGCACTCGACCGTAAAAAATCTCCATAATTGCGGACCGTAATACAGTCCGCAATTACGGACCCATTCAGTACTATTGGCCGCGGACACCTCTCCGTATCGTTACGGAAAGGTGTCCGTGCCGTAGAACCGTGGTGGGAATTATAGAGCATTGTCCTACTTTTTGTATTTTACGGGCCGTGCTGCCATAATTTGTATGGGAGAACGGGCCGAAAATGCGGGCTGCGGCATGCTCCCCTGTTGCCTGCAGAAAGTCATTATTGTACCGCTCTCCAGCTCTTCGGCGACCAACCTGCATTCAGTTACAGCCAAATATTTATTGTTTTGACTCATCACTCCAGAGCACCTGCTGCCATTTTTCTGCACCACAGCTCCTACAGATGTAGCCGTCTTTACCTTGACTTTTAGCGCATTAAATAATCAATGGCTAGATCTCTTATCTTGACTTTTTCAATGACTTTTCAATGGCTTTTGTTGTGTGATATCACGCTGCAGCAAGTTATCAGAATTAAGTTAAAGATGGCTACATCTGTATGCTTTCGTGCATAGTTGATCTGCTTGGCATTGTTACTACGTCAAAGGTTTGGATTTTTGGCCGCAATTCTTCCATGAAGACCACTTCTGGCCAGACTTCTTCAAACAATAGATGGGTTGTCACGATCTGTGGGTATGTGGACCCAGTAGGCCGCACCACCATAGCTGGGTAGCAGCTGGCCAAACAGTGTACCAAGTCAATAAAAAGTCAGAGCACAAGGGTACCTGTAATAGTAAGTAACGGCTTAGGTACAGATGGGACCTTGGCGGCAGGTGATGCAAAACGTGGCATATGACACCAGGCATGGTGTAAGTCAGCAGGCGCAGTAGACGGCACAACACGACTCCAACACTAGAGAGGGCACAGGAACAAATACAGCACGGGATACAGGATACAGGTAGCCAGACACGGGAACATAGGGAACAGGATACGACTAAGGGACCATTTGCAAGACCAAGAGTATGTTCACACGGCTTATTTTCAGCCGTTTTGTGGGCCGTAAACGCCCCGAAAAATGGATAAAATTGCGGGGGCTGAACGGCAATAAACATTTGCCTATTGATTTCAATGGGAAAAACGGCGTTCCGTTCCCGCAGGGCATTTTTTACGCGGCCGTTTTTAAACGTAAAAAAACGCCTCGTAAAAAGAAATGCATCTTCAGCTGTTTTGGAGCCGTTTTTCATTGACTCAATAGAAAAACAGCTCCAAAAATGGCCATAAAAAACACAGCAAAAAATCGCAAGTTGCTTAAAAAATGGCTGAAAATCAGGGTCTGTTTTCGCTTGAAAACAGCTCCGCATTCACAGCGTTTTTTTGTTAAGCGCGCGCACCCTACGGGACACAGCAGAGCGGAGCGGAAGTGAGCGCTGGTGTCTACTGGGGAGGAGATGCGGACCAGCACTCACATGTCCATGGCTGCATCCGTCGAGGGGTGAGTAGTCCCAACGGTGCGCGGCCGTGGATGTTACATGGGTGCTCCTGGGTCCCACTGGTTTCTTTCAGTTCTGAACTCATGGAACTGCTGGACATCTTCCGATTTCGAAGGGAAGTAAGCATAATGTGTCTTTGATCTGCTGCACTAAGTTTCTTTGGCCGACCACTGCGTTTATGGCCCTCACCGTTGCCCGTTTCTTTGTGCTTTTTCAAAAGAGCTTGAACACCACATCTTGAAACTCCAGTCTGCTATGAAATCTTTGCCTGGGAGAGACCTCGCTGATGCAGTATAACTACCTTGTGTCTTGATGCTGTGCTCAGTCTTGCCATGGTGGACCTGTGACATGAAACTGGCTTCCACAACCTCACCTTTTGTAGCAGAGTTTGGCTGTTCCTCACCCAGTTTTAAGCCTTCTACACAAATGTTTTCTGTTACAGTTAATCATTGTGTTTCATCCTACAAAATCCATGACTTTGTGCAAGTGTACCTAGAAGAATATAATAAAATATTAAAACTTCTTTTTTTGAAAGCATTCTTACTTGGCAGCATTTTTTCCACAACTGCATAAAACTTTTGCACAGTACTGTATATTTCACCTACATAAACTCCCTAAGCATATTATGTTCGATAGAGGCTTGCAATTCACTTGTAATTTCTGGAGAGCTCTCTGCAAGCTACTTGAAGTTAAGTTGGACTTCTCATCTGCCTATCACCTTTAATCTAATGATCTAGGAAAATGCATCAACCAAGTTCTGGAGAACTTTCTCAGAAATTTTGCATCTCCTCTTCAAGACAACTGGACTAATTTTCTTCCCTGGGCAGAGTTTGCCTATACTAATAAATCCACTCCGTCTTCTCCTTTCTTTTTGGTGTACAGGCCGCATCCAAGAGTTCCTCCTCCACCAGTTCCTACTCTCTCTAAACTTCCAGCAGACTACATCTCTCATGCAGACTTCTTGCGCAACTGGCAGGAGGCCAAAGAATCATTAAATAGAGCTGTTACTCACTTAGAAAAAAAAATGCTAACAAGAAGCGCAGTATTCCTCTTCAGTTCTGTCCTGGAGACAAAGTATGGCTGTCCTCCTAAATATATTCATCTGAAGCCTCCCTGTTTTTAATTGTCTCCTTCATTTTTTGGGCCCCAATGTTATCCTAAAGCAAATTAGCCCTGCTTTTATTGCTAGTCTCCTGTCCATTTTGAGTATTGCCAAGTGAGACTACTCTGAGGGTGGCGAACTGGGTATTCTAGAGGCTAAATCCACATCTCTGTATGGAGTGTAAAGGGCGAATACCTAGCTATTCCTCATACTTCGCTCCCCAGTTCAGACCTTCGCCAAATGGGTTGGTCCACACCATCCTCTGTTGGCTCGGTTACAGTCGACTATCTCTACGGACCCCATGACACAGAAATGTTAAGATAGAATGGCTCCAACTACAGTGGCTGATGCATCCTCCTCTAATAAGAAAAGCATAGTAGGGTATAGTTGTTAAAAGCACTAAGAAAAAAAGGTTTTCCTCAACAAGATAAAAGCTTTGATTGCATCTACTGCCCGGTATTTAATATTGGCACTTTCTTTAGTAAGGGCAGTGATTGGAGCTACAATAGATAAGTAGCTTTTGATGAACTGCTGTCTAATAATTGATGATGCCCAGAAATCGTTGAGTTGGTTTCAGCCCAAGGGTTTGGGGCCAGTCAAGGATCGTTGGTATCTTATCTGGGTCCATACTAGACCTGCTTCTGTGATGATGTGCCCTAGGAAGAAGACTTGTTTTTTGATAAAAACAAAAAAATACTCCAGTTTGGAATAAAGATGGCTTTTCGAGAGACAGATCAAGACCTCAGACACATTGTTCTTATGGGTTTTGAGATCCTTTGAAAAGATTAAGATCTCATCCAAGTATACAATGACAAATTTATATAAAAGGTCATGAAATATATAATTCATAAAAGTTTGACAGACAGCTGATACTCATAATGTCCATTTAGGTGTTGAATGCAGTCTTCCATTCATCTCTTGATTTTTTGCGAATAAGGTTATAGGCACCCTGGAGATCCAGTTTGGTAAAGTATACAGTCCTTTTTAAGGCAGTCAAAGAGTTCAGGGGCATCAGATAGGGTTAATTTTTTTTACAAGGATGGCATTGAGTCCTATTTTTTTTTTTTTTAACAAAGAAAAAACCCACTCCTGGAGGTGAAGAAAATCTTTGAGTAAAAAGGCCAGACAAGATTCTCTTGAACTTAACGTGACATGCCCAAGTTTTTAGGTAGATAGAGGGGGTATAGCTGGCCCCTTGGAGGAATATTGTCTAGTATTAGCTCAATGCCATAAACATAAGAGCAATGAGGGAGTAGAGTCTCAGCCTGGCTTTTGGACAAATGTCAGCAAAGTTAGACTGTGAAGCTAGAAGAGGAAAAGGGTTTATTTAGTTGTACTGATGTCTGGAGAAATATTCTATGAGAATCAATCACCTCTGCAGCCTGCTCCCCAGGATAGCATTTGTGTTGAGTTCCAATCCAGAAATCAATTGTTGGTGTGCAACCATGGCAGAACCAACACCATGTAATTGATGGCATTGGAATGACAAGAAGAGAAATATTTTCTTTATTTAGGGCTACTAGTTGCACGGAAGTGGGGAAGGTTCACCAGTGAAGTATCCCTCTGCGAATACAAATTCCAGCAACGGCACTGAGTGTGATGGGGCATACCAAGGTTTACAGAAGATTGCAGAGTTTGCGAACAAGAGTCATAGCAATGAAGTTTCCTGCAGCCCCGGAATCAATGAGGGCTTCGACGAGACTGGAACGACCTTGGTGATAAAGGAGAATGGCAATGGAAAAATCAGAATGAGGAGATAAGGAGTTAGATTTGACAATGAGGGTATGTTCACACACTGAGTCAAAAACGTCTGAAAATACGGAGCTGTTTTCAAGGTAAAACAGCTCCTGATTTTCAGACGTTTTTTAAGCCACTGGCGATTTTCGCTGCGTTTTTGGAGCTGTTTTCTATAGAGTCTATGAAAAACGGCTCCAAAAACGTCCAAAAGAAGTGACCTGCACTTCTTTTTCGCGGCCGTTTTTTATGCGCCCTTTTTTCAAAACGACCGCGTAAATAAAACGGCCTGTCGGAAGGACATTTTTTGGGCGTTTACGGCCCAAAAAACGGCCGAAAATAGGCCGTGTGAACATACCCGTAGTGTGATCTCCCTACCATCATCCTGGCGGAGAGGTTTTGACCAGAAAGGAGAAGAATCTAGATTTCCAGAGTACAAAGGCTAAGGACTAAGGCTAAGGACTGGAATTATATGGCATATTGGCCTATGGATAGTGTGCCCCTGTTGTCAGCAGAGCCCACTAGTAGACTCAATAATAATAATAATATTCACCCTGGTTTATCAAACGTTTTACGAAAGGCATTCTGAAATGAAATGTTCCGCTCATTACCCTGAAGTTTTGGCTGTAACACACAGCCAACACACTCGTTCCATGGAGCGGGCTAAGCCCGTGAACCCGCTCCGTATTCCTCCACCCATCGTGGAGGAATATATATACGGCGGAACTCAGGAAGGGGTTAAGGTTAGAAAACTTTGCATTTGTCAACAATTTGCCAGAAGGCAACTAATACCATTTTGTTATTGAAATGACATTTTCTTCCTAAAGATACATTTAGATTCTCAGAATGAAAATTTGAGCATATTTTTCACGCCACATCTGGTCAGAAAAAAAGCGGGAGTGCTAATTGCATTTAAAAACTGTGAGCTTCAAGCTAAAAAAAAAATTGAGTATGATAAAATCGTAAATATATTATATTGTCCTGTTTAAGGGTATGTTCCCACAGAGTTTTTTGCAGGCTGAAAATTATGCCTCAAAATACCGCCTGCACACCATTTGTTGTGTTTTTCACAGCGATTTTCGTTGCGTTTCTCGCCAGCGGCCATTGAGTGCCCCAGGCAAAAATGCAGCGAAACACGCTTTCTCTACCTCCCATTCATGTCAATGGGAGGTCAGAGACGTAAACGGCCAAAGATAGGACATGGGCCTTTTTTTTTTTCCACGAGCTGGTTTTACCACTCGCGGGGGAAAAAACGCCTCCGCCTCCCATTGAAATCAATATTAGGTGTTTTCTGACGTTTTTTGGCGCGTTTTCCGACGCAGTTTCCACATCAAAAATGTGTAAAAAAACTTCTTGTGAAAAACAAGGCCTAATACAGAACTGTTTATTTACTTTGACTAATGTTTATGCACCTAACATCGGACAATACAAATTTCTGAGCTCCCTACTTTCTAAGATTAGGAAAGAGGCAGTTGGACATGTTATATTGGGTGGCGACTTTAATCCAATAATACATCTTGATCTAGATTTTTAATCCAAAACAATGCAGAGACGTAGAGCGATCAAGGATATTTTGATCGATACAGATTTCCATAATATCTGGCGATATCGGCATGGGATGGAACGAGATTATACATTTTACTCCAAGCCCAATAGATCATACTCCCACATCAACTTCTTTTTTCTAGGCAGTTGCTGCAAAACACGACTTTAGCAATCTCATGGTCTGATCATACGCCGATCTGCTTGTCGATAAAGTTAGGGCCTCGCCGTGATTACTCAGGGAAATTGAATCCCCGTACTCTATGTGGTCATAGGAAGGAAATACTAAATGCTCTGCAGGAATATTTTCAAATTAATGATAACAGCGAGGTCCCAAAGTCAACCGTTTGGACGGCCCATAAGGCTCTCATAAGAGGTGTTTGTTGTAGTCTACAGGCAAAATGTAAAAGAGCAGAAGAGCAAAAGTTAACTTTATTAATGGACTCGCTAGTGGAATTGAAAAAAAATTCATAAAGATCAGCTGTTAGATAGCACATTTCGTAAAATAAAACACGATGGGAAATTCAAAAATTTGTAATTAAAAAATACTGTAGTAAACTAAGATATACCAAGGCACACCATGACAAGGGATAATAGAGTGCGGTCCTGTCTTACCTTACATTACGCTACTGTACCAATTCCCACCCCCTTATATCACCCACTTACCATAACGCTACCTAGTCCAATACAACACAAAGACTTTGCTTGGAATGAATTGGCCATAGCAGCCATTTTATTAACAAACAACAAAACAATTCAACAAATAAATATACAAGAAAGAAATAACCACAATTGACATAAAATTGGGGAGGGAGGTCCTTGAACCTCAGAAAGGAGGATCTGGCGCCACTCTGCCCATAAAACTGCAACCCCCCCTCTCGTCCAAAACACAGGCTCAGGGGCAACGTGACCAACCGCAGATGGCTAAAACGTCACATGCATTTACTCCTCGGGACCCCACCCAGCAGGAGACCAAATCAACCAGATCCCCCTTAACATAATTTTGGGAGGGACCATCCCTACTATAAACCCCACCCCCACCAAATTTGACCAACTCCAAGGACCCCCAACCCTGCCACAGAGAGCATATCTTGAACCCCCTCAAATATTCGAGTTCCCCCACAACAACATAGCCCGCTCGATTCCTTCCTAAATCCTCATCGCCCACAGATCCACACCCACCGCATTCAAATGCACACCATCCGCCAACCAAAAATTGCCCACACCATCCTCAAAGTCAAAGTGACGCACGAACATCCCGCCATTTCTCAGCACAAATGCAGACACAGCCTGTTTCACATTCACCCGTGCCCTATTAATCGGCTCCCCACGATCTACGAGGTACAATCTCCGACCATACCACCACCACCACTCGGGGAAAACCATAGCCGCAGTAGATCGAAATGTATGTCCCGAATCAGTTCCCGAAAAGGACGGACGCCCAGGTCATTCCCCCCAACATGAAGCACCAGGACATCCGGCGCCCTATTCAGCCCTGCCGAATGATGGAACTCCGGCAAAATCCTCACCCACAACATGCCCCGGAATCCGAGCCACCGCAGCGTGGCCACCGATCTTGCAAAACCCAGCTGGCGCCCGTCCGGCCGAACTTCTGCCTGAACCGCCCCCCAATGGACATACGAATGCCGAAAGATCCATAACAGGCACGGGGAATTATTTCAAAGAAAATCTAGAACATCGTTAAACATGAACACGAGCCAGCTGGCCTCCTCCGTAGCCGCACCAATCCGAAATTAATGCAGTGCAAAAGATCTAGCCTCCAGGCCCATGGACATCAAACACTTACAAAAAACAGCCGTGAACTGAAAACGAGACAAAAAACCCCCGTCCGCATGACGCAGCAATGGACCGGACACTACATCGGTACCCCGCAAGTAAAACATCAAGGTGCGAACAGGACACATGATTGCACCTGGCACTGTATCCAACACTACCCGTTTGCCCCTTCCTGACTGATCCATTTTAGAACGGTGAATGCAGAACTCCACCCTCCCTTTCAGCTTCGTAACATCCTCCCTTAACAAACCCCCCAGTAGCGAGTCACTTGGCGACACCAGTTCCCCCACGTGAAGCGCCCCAAAAAATGCCCAGGAAAAAGCCAATCTAAACAAATCTACCTCATACCCGTAGGTGCACACCACTTCCACTGCAGACCCCAGGTGTTCCAGCAACGCAAATGACACCGGGCGACGCCTGTCAGACACCACCCGTCCCCGTCTAAACCCCCTCCGGGCCTGGCCGACTAGAAAATCCTTTGTAACGTCCCGCCGTCCCCGCCATTTGCACCCGAAAGCCCAGGCCACCACAAAGCAATTCACCTTCACCGACCAACCCGCAGCCGACACATAGCCCAAGAAAGTAAGCAACGCAACCATCCAATCGTCATCCGTGACAACCCCATGCATTTCACTCAACCACTCCTCCCAATCTCTCCAAGTTGCCTCGTAAGCTAACCACGTCCCTGGAGCCAATGACGAACGGATCATCCGACTCGCTCCTTGCAGACCAGATCCCACAAGTGCGGAGGACAGACGAAACCTTCCGCCTCCGAGGCCAAAAGCCGGAAACCGATCCCACTGTAGGCAAGAGAGAGAATCAGCAACTGAGTTGTTGACCCCCGGGACGTGCACCGCAGTAACCCACACATTTAAGGACAAACACAACAGGATTAAATGTTGCAACAAATAGACAACAGGGGGAGAATACGCCGAAACATTGTTAATTGCCATGACCACCCCCATGTTGTCACAGTGAAACCGCACCTTCCTGTTCCTAAAATGCTCACCCCATATTGTAACCACTACGAAAATGGGAAACAATTCCGGGAAAGCCAGGTTACGAACCCAGCCCTCCTCGACCCAGGTGTCGGGCCACTGACCTACACACCACTGCCCCCCCCCCGCAGTAGGCGCCAAAACCCACGCTACCAGATGCATCAGTGAATAGGTTCCAATCAAAACTATTAACCACCGGCGCCATGATAACTGATCGGCCATTGTACTGGTCCAGAAATTCTGACCACACCTCTAAGTCGTCACGATGTTCTCTGACCAAGCGGACAAAATTATGAGGTGCCTTCCCATCCGCCGTAGCTTGCGCCAACCATCTATAAAATATCCGGCCCATCAGCATAATTCGACATGCAAAATTAAGCTTCCCCAGGAGAGATTGCACGCTTTCCTCGTGTGAACAGGCAAGCCGCCCGACTGGTGCATCGGGGCAATAATGTCCTTCTGGGGCCTGACCCCCTGACCCCGCTGGCCCTGTGGGGAAATGGGATTCCTGCCAGGCCGGGACCTGCGCCCAGGATGAGAGGGCACCAGGCCCCGGTTCCAGGGTCTCTAGTGGGGCTCCCAAGCCAGGACTTAATCGTGCCGGCGGCCGGACCCTCCTGGACCGCCGCAGAATCACCTTCTGGGAATCGCGGTCCTGCGATCCCCGAGCCGCCATCCCATCTCTGGCCTGCAAGGCCTGTGCTCCCACTGACAAGGGCGAGCAGGGCCCTCAGCTATCATGAGCCCCGCTCATTCGCCATACCACGGAGCTGCTCCAGCAGCTCAGGAACGTCCGCCATTGCCACGAGGTCTAACGTAAGGATGAGGGCTGGAGCGAGCAGCGGGACAACTGCTCAGTCTGCTGCTTCTGATTAGACTGGCGCTCAGACCAGAGCGCCGTCTAACCCAGCCTCGCATCCCTAGGCTCCTCCCCTTCCTCTTCCCCTCGTCATGGGGCCTCCCTCTAAGCCTGCGGCTCGGGTAAGGATGGTCTTTATGCAATGGAAGATAAAGCAAGCAGTCTAGTAAGTCGTCGTATTAAAAATAAAAAAGTGTCTAGATCAGTAAATACACCGCGTTCCAAATTATTATGCAAATGTTATTTTTCGATGATTTTCTTAAATAGTCGATGCAAATGACAGTTAGTATAATCTTCAAGCCATCAACCATTGGAGTATAATGCGAATTTTATTGAACAAATCTCCTAATGATAACAGATTTTTTTTTAGAAGTAAAAAACTCAAAATGCACTGTTTCAAATTATTATGCACAACAGAGATCAAAACATTTTAAAGGTTGTATAGAGAACTAAAATGTTAATTTGTTGAATTTGCAGCATCAGGAGGTCATATTTACAGAAATCAAAAGCTCTTTCAATAAAAAAAAACTTAACAGGCCAAGTTACATGTTAACACCGGACCCCTTCTTTAATATCACCTTCACAATTCTTGCATCCATTGAATTTGAGAATATTTGGACAGTTTCTGCTTGAATATCTTTGCAGGGTGTCAGAATAGCCTCCCAGAGCTTCTGTTTTGATGTGAACTGCCTCCCACCCTCATAGATATTTTGCTTGAGGATGCTCCAAAGGTTCTCAATAGGGTTGAGGTCAGGGGAACATGGGGGCCACACCATGAGTTTCTCTCCTTTTATGCCCATAGCAGCCAAGGACACAGAGGTATTCTTTGCAGCATAAGATGGTGTATTGTCATGCATGAAGATAATTTTGCTATGGAAGGCACGGTTCTTCTTTTTGTACCACGGAAGAAAGTGGTCAGTCATAAACTCTACGTACTTTGCAGAGGTCATTTTCACACCGTCAGGGACCCTAAAGGGGCCTACCAGCTCTCTCCCCATGATTCCAGCCCAAAACATGTCTCCGCCACCTCCTTGCTGACGTCGCAGCCTTGTTGGGACATGGTGGCCATTCACCAACCATCCACTACTCCATTCATCTGGACCATCCAGGGTTGCACGGCACTCATCAGTAAATAACACGGTTTGAAAATTAGTCTTCATGTATTTCTGAGCCCACTGCAATCGTTTCTGCTTGTGAGCATTGTTTAGGGGTGGCCGAATAACAGCTTTATGCACACTTGCAAACCTCTGGAGGATCCTACACCTTGAGGTTCGCGAACTCCAGAGGCACCAGCGGCTTCAAATACCTGTTTGCTGCTTTGCAATGGCATTTTAGCAGCTGCTCTCCTAATCCTATTACTTTGTCTGGCAGAAACCTTCCTCATTATGCCTTTATCTGAACGATTCCGTCTGTGCTCTGAATCAGCCACAAATCTTTTCACAGTACGATGATCACGCTTACGTTTTCTTGAAATATCCAATGTTTTCATACCTTGTCCAAGGTATTGCACTATTTCACGCTTTTCGGCAGCAGAGAGATCCTTTTTCTTTCCCATATTGCTTGAAACCTGTGGCCTGCTTAATAATGTGGAACGTCCTTCTTAAGTAGTTTTCCTTTGATTGGGCACACCTGGAAAACGAATTATCACAGGTGTCTGAGATTGATTACAATGATCCAAAGAGCCCTAAGACACAATACCATCCATGAGTTTAATTGAAAAACTAATAATTAAATGTTTATGACACTTAAATCCAATGTGCATAATAATTTGGAACACGGTGTAAGCTATCTGATGGGAAAGGCAATGTACTCTATGATCCGCAGGCTATAATGAATACATTTGCTGATTACTGTAGTGATCTTTATAACATTAAAAACAACACCTAAATAAAACATCCCTCTGAAGAATCGATCAATACCTATTTCAAAAAGTGGATGAGATTTGAACAAATCCACACTCTGCATGAGCCCTTAGGGCACGACCAGACGCAGCGGAAATCCGCAGCGTACACGTTTCTCCATTGCCTTCCACAGCATTTTAGTAGGGGTCATTTACACGTTGCGGACAATTCCGCTGCGGAGCATAGGCTGCGGTGCGGAATTTGGTGTCCGCAGTATACACTGACTGCTGCGGACGTGTAGCGGACTTGTTGAGAAACTCATTGCGGAATTTCTCCATTGACTTCAATGGAGAGTCAAAATTCCGCAATGAAGTCAGCAGATTTTATGTGTGCTGCGGAGCGTATTGGTTTTACTAACATGACATTTCTTCATTCTGGCTGGACCTATGTATTTATAGGTCTACAGCCAGACTGAGGAAGTCAATGGGGCTCCCGTAATTACGGGTGACTACGTGTGTGTACCCGTAATTACGGGAGCGTTGCTAGGCAACGTTAGTAAATAGTCACTGTCCAGGGTGCTGAAAGAGTTAAGCAATCGGCAGTAACTGTTTCAGAACCCTGGACAGTGACTTCCGATCACAAAATACATCAACATGTAAAAAAAATAGAAGTTCCTACTTACCGAGAACTCCCTGCTTCTTCCTCCAGTCCGGCCTCCCAGGATGACGTTTTGAGTCCAAGTGACAGCTGCAGCCAATCACAGGCCACGTCCGCGTCATCCAGGGAGGTCGGGGTGGATGGCGAAAGAGGGATGCGTCACCAAGACAACGGCCGGGTAAGTATGAATTTGTTTTTACTTTTACTAGGGAAAGGGCTGTCCCTTCTCTCTATCCTGCACTGATAGAGAGAAGGGAAGCCCTCTTCCCCTCAATACGCAACGGCTAGTCCGCATCAATTTAATGCCCATTTTAGGCAAAGGCGCAACAGAATCTGCAACGCAGACTCTGTGCGGCATTGATGCGGACAGTGGCAGAAGAACTCCGCCACGTCTGGGCATACCCTTAGTCTGTATGTGTATATTTATAGGATGTGCTTTATTATAATGTCACAATAGTGTATTTTTCTTTTAACCCCTTCGTGCTCCACGACGTACTATTCCATTATGGTAACCACATAGTTCGCGCTCCATGACAGAATAGTACGTCACGGGAGGAACGGCCATTTCGACCGTCCTCCTGACACATACAGGGGCTGTGACAGCTGCTGTCTCATACAGCAGTTGCCGCAGCTACTACAGCGGGGACGGATCGCGGTGTCCCCGCTGATTAACCCCTTAGAAGCCGCATTCAATAGCGATTGCGGCTTCTTAGGGGTTAGACCACCATCGACGGCCCGCTACATGATATGCAACCAGAGGCCTAATAATGGCGTCCAGCTATGCCATCTATGGCAGCCTAGTGGGTCCTGACAAAGTCAGGACCCACTATGCTTGCTGTCAGCGAGTAGCTGACAGCTCTAATACACTGCACTACGCATTTAGTGCAGTGTATTAGAATTGCGATCAGCGCCGCCTGCCCTCAAGTCCCCTAGTGGGACAAAGTAAAAAAGTGTAAAAAAAGTAAAAATAAGAAAATAAAAGTTTTAAAAGTAAAAATCCCCCTTTTTCCCTTATCAGTCCTTAATTATTAATAAAAATAAATACATAAACAAATAAACTATACATAATTGGTATCGCCGCATCCATAAAGGCCTGAACTACAAAAGTATTTAGTTATCTATCTAGCGCGGTGAACGCCGTAAAAGAAAATAATAATAAACCATACCAGAATCACATTCACCAGTCACTTCACCTTCCAAAAAATGGAATAAAAAGAGATCAAAAAGTCGCATATACCTAAAAATGGTGCTGATCGAAACTACAGTTCATTACGCAAAAAACAAGTCCTCGCACAGCTTTCTTGATGGAGAAATAAAAAAAGATATGGCTCTTAGAATATGGCAACACAAAAAGTAAATACTATAAACATATTGTATCGCCATAATCGTATCACCCCGCAGAATAAAGTGAATATGTAATTTATAGCGCACGGTGAACGCTGTAAATTTTTTTTAATAAGAAACAATAGTAGAACTGCTGTTTTTTAGTCACCATGCCTCTTAAAAATAGAATAAAAACTGATCAAAAAGTCGCATGCACCCCATGAAAACTACAATGAATTCCTCAAGGGGTCTAGTTTCTCAAAATGGGGTCACTTTAAGGGGTTTACCCTGTACTGGTACCTCAGAAGCTCTGCAAATGCGACATGGCGCCCAGAAACCAATCCAGCAAAATCTACATGCCAAATAGCGCTCCTGCCATTCTGAGCCCTGCCATTTGTTCAACCAGCAGTTTATGACCACATATGGGATATTGCCGCAATCGGGAGAAATTGCTTTACAAATGTTGCGTTGCTTTTTCTCTTTTATTCCTTGTCAAAATTAAAAATTCGTTTTTTTCATAAAATTCATAAAAAATTGTTTAATTATATCTGGCAAGGTAAAGGACACCGTTTGGCCTTTAAAACCTTGACCCGCCCTAAATGCTTAGGAGGTCTTAAAGAGGCTCTGTCACCAGATTTTGCAACCCCTATCTGCTATTGCAGCAGATAGGCGCTGCAATGTAGATTACAGTAACGTTTTTATTTTTAAAAAACGAGCATTTTTGGACAAGTTATGACCATTTTCGTATTTATGCAAATGAGGCTTGCAAAAGTACAACTGGGCGTGTTGAAAAGTAAAAGTACAACTGGGCGTGTATTATGTGCGTACATCGGGGCGTGTTTACTTCTTTTACTAGCTGGGCGTTGTGTATAGAAGTATCATCCACTTCTCTTCACAACGCCCAGCTTCTGGCAGTGCAGACACAGCCGTGTTCTCGAGAGATCACGCTGTGACGTCACTCACAGGTCCTGCATCGTGTCGGCACCAGAGGCTACAGATGATTCTGCAGCAGCATCGGCGTTTGCAGGTAAGTCGATGTAGCTACTTACCTGCAAATGCTGATGCTGCTGCAGAATCAACTGTAGCCTCTGGTGCCGACACGATGCAGGACCTGTGAGTGACGTCACAGATCTGCACTGCCAGAAGCTGGGCGTTCTGAAGAGAAGTGGATGATACTTCTCATCAGAACGCCCAGCTAGTAAAAGTAATAAACACGCCCCGATGTGCGCACATAATACACGCCCAGTTGTACTTTTACTTTTCAACACGCCCAGTTGTACTTTTGCAAGCCTCATTTGCATAAATACGAAAATGGTCATAACTCGGCCAAAAATGCTCGTTTTTTAAAAATAAAAACGTTACTGTAATCTACATTGCAGCACCGATCTGCTGCAATAGCAGATAGGGGCTGCAAAATCTGGTGACAGAGCCTCTTTAACCTTACTAATATCAAAACTTTTTATTAGGCAGTCCAATTGGGTAGGATTAGAGAATGGCATGGGGACACAAAGCTTTTGATTGAAGAGGAGATGCATGACTCGTTATTGACCCAACTGTTAGTACGTATGATTATAATGGTGGTTTCTCTTGGCTCAAATACCCACAAAATCTCAAGCTCAATCACAAAATAGGGCGAGAGTGTTTGGCGTGCCGCCTAGAAATTTTAAAGATTTTTACTTACCTTGATGCTTTTATTTCTTGTTACTTCTGTGAGTATGGATTAAACTTGGCGTGGAGCAATCTTTTTTCAGAGGATGTTGCACTATGTGTCTTCCTTTTTCCATCTATTAGAGACATAAGATCCTTTTCCTACCAGGAGTTCTTTGAATGTGGAGAGAGACGATAAGGAGCTCGGTGGAACTACAAGGATAAGAATTACCATCCACACCCTCATTGGATTGCGGACTGTCCACTGCATTTTTCTGGGAGAGAGTCCATACTGAATGATATTGGACTGTTACCAGTGCCGTCTGAGCGGTAAACTTCACTGTACTTTATATATGTCAGTACGTATGGCTGGTTCTTATGGGGTTGTTAAGTAGGTGAATTTAGTGACAAAGGCTTCCTTAGACGTGTGGAGGCGATTGTTCAAATATAAAGAAATATGCCTGACTCCTTCTCCGCTAAAAAGATTGGGTGATTTACTGGGTTTATGTGACCCGGGCTCTAGCAATAACTTAGTTTTACAATCCAAGTTGAGAACAAAGGATTTGGGGGAGGTTATACGGGATAACACTTTTCCATCATTGTCACAACTTCAAATGGAACTTCCCCTTGCTCACCTCACTCTTTTACATCATCAGCAGTTGTCGCTAAATTACAAAACGTTGGGACAACTTGGAAATATTAGCAGACAGTTGACATGCTATGAGTCCCTGTTATCTGTTTTGACCCCATTTCCCAGACTTACTTCTGTTATATACAAGCAGATTAATGCTTTTGATACAGAAGCTCAGTTAACTTATATAACTTCATGGGTAAAAGAACTTGATATCCAGCTCATCCGAGATAGATAGGATTTATGGGACGAGTTGTGGGCCTTCACGATGCATCAATCTCCGGGAAACGTCCTATAAACTTGTGAGTAGGTGGTATAAAACCCTGGTGTTACTTAATAAAATGTATCAAACTATTTCATCAGAGTGCTGGAGGTGCCACAAACATAGTGGCACGTATACCCATATTTGGTGGGAATGTGAGCTGATTAAATCCTATTGGCAACAAGTGGAAAGGATTATGCAGATAATGTGTCCACAAGCTCCTGCTTTAACTCCGGTTATTCTTTTTCTAAACATCACAAGAAGTTCTGTTAATTTTGTGGGGAAGCCGTTATGGTTACAACTGGTGTTAGCTGCTAAAGCTTTGATACCGTTATATTGGAGAAGGGAAGATGCTCCACCGGTTTCACAATGGCTGAGAAAAGTAGCTCAGGTATCTAGACTGGAGGAGTTGAGCTTCTTGGCACAAAGGAACCCCAAGAAATAGAAACAAATACGGCTCCCATGTCTTGAGTTTCTGTCTGATATTAATGGCTATGGAAGATACGCATGATGGTAGAAACGTTTTGGCTATCTGTAACGGGGGTGGGTTTTATCCTGGAAAGGTTGGCTCTGATTACCCTCGATAAGTTCCTTGAGGGGTGTAGTTTGCCAAATCGGGTCACTTTTGGGGGGTTTCCACTGTTTTGACACCACAAGACCTCTTCAAACCGGACATGGTACCTAATAAAAAGGATGCCTCAAAATACACTACGTGCTGCTTTGCTTCGGGGGCCGGTGCTTCAGTCCATTAGCGCACTAGGGCCACATGTGGGATATTTTTCAAACTGAGGAATCTGGGCAATAAGTATTGAGTTGCATTTCTCTGGTAAAACCTTCTGTTTTAATTCACTGTATTTTAACGATATATATTGTGCTCCCACAAATATGAACATTTGAAAATTCACTGAAGTGATAAATGAGTAAAATGTATAATTTTTATTTCATAGCTATCTAAAAACAGGGGTACAATCACCACTGTGAAAAGCCCAACCGTGTATTTAAAAACGTATTAAACACAATACTCCCAGTCCTAGTTAGTTTGCGAACCCTTTGTGACTGGGTATGTAAATAGAGATATCAAAATATGGAATCAGCGTATAACATTGGTAAAGCAGTGGTTTGGACCCTCGTTCACACAGGAGCCTGCGTTAACCGCACCATATTCTCCCAATGTACAGATGCACAACAATGCCACTGCCCCCTACGCAAAATTCCCTCACTTCACCCGACCCTACGCGTTTCTATACTTATCATCAGGGGTCTGTCAGTCTGGCCAGGATGCCAGCGATATATCTTCAGCAGCAGGTATTCTACTGCACAACACGGAAATATGCACGCATAGATGTCAGCGGCATGCTTCACTCTGGGACTCTGAGTCACTATGAACTGAATACTCCGCCCCCTGGCTCGGCAGCATACATCAAACAGCCAATCACACTGGCCCAGCACATCCATGATGCTCAACCATGTGACTCCCGGCTGTCAGCTGACATACCCGGAAGTAACAATGTAAACAACACAGAGCATGCTGACTCAATGGGAGGCTGTAGAAGTATCTGTTTGCTACACAAAGCCTCATGCTATTCAAGGATGGAGTATAACACTATTAGGT
This sequence comes from Rhinoderma darwinii, assembly GCF_050947455.1. NCBI lineage: Eukaryota > Metazoa > Chordata > Amphibia > Anura > Rhinodermatidae > Rhinoderma > Rhinoderma darwinii. Next base: position 340,461,386 of record NC_134687.1, read on the forward strand.
TGGATATATGTTGCAGATCAGCTCAGGACCGCAATTGGACTACCACGATAGGATCACCTACCCTGAAAATACATAATATATGGATGGAAGAACGACGTAATTGTAAACCTCACATAAAACATATGACACACTCCTGGACTCAATTGCCATACCTGCTACTTATTGATTGATATATTACAAGTGACTACACTGGGACTAGGAATGCATTACCATACCCCCACCCAGAGGACCAAAAAAGCCCTATGACTTGATATGGATTGTATATTAAATAAAACAGGTATAATTTGTTTGCTCGTTTAAACCTTCAGGATGTACGCAAGCCAGTCTGTAGATCCATTGGGCCTCTTTACGCAGAATGAGGTTATCCCAATCCCCTCCCCGTTTAGGAGGACGTACCAATTCAATTGCCTGAAATTTTAAACATTCTGCCCTGCCTTGATGTTTTGCATGCACATGTTTTGATATGGAAGTATCTCTTTCATTTGTAACATCTCCAACATGTTGCCTAATCCGGCGCCGAAACTGCCGTATCGTCTTGCCCACGTAATTTAGTGGGCACGGACATGTGATTAAATAGACAACTCCAGTCGTTTTGCAGTTCACAAAATCTCGGATATCATACTCAACCTTGGTGGTAACACTTTTGAATTTTTTTCCAATTAGAATGAAATCACAGGCTCTACAACTACCACATCTGTGTGTACCCAGTATCTGCCTGTCTAACCAAGTACCCTTTTGGATTATTGGATCAAAACAACTCTGCATCACCCTATCCCTGATGTTTTTACCTCTACGGAACGTGACTGAAGGCCATTGAGTTATCTGATCCGCCAAGTCCGCATCGGCTCCTAGGATACGCCAATACCTATTGAGGATTTCCATGATCTCAGATTGTTTGGAGTCAAAAGTACCTATGAGCCTAGTGACCCTTTCCTCTTGATGTTGTCTAGGGACTAAAAGGCTCTGCCTATCTGCATCCCTCGCTCCCTCATAGGCCTTTCTAATTACCCCCTTAGGGAAACCCCTCTCCTTCAATCTGTTTGTGAGGTCATGTGCCTGTGACTCAAAATCGTCCATTGAACTACAATTTCGGCGTACTCTCATGAATTGGCCTCTGGGAATCCCACATTTGAGGGGATAAGGGTGACAACTGTTCCATTGTAGGAAACTATTGGTTGCTGTCTCCTTTCGGTGTACTTTAGTACGTATTGTGCCTTCCTTAGTTTTAATTATCTTAAGATCTAAAAAAGATAATTCCTGATCACTGATTTCACATGTGAACCTGAGCCCTAAATCGTTTGTATTAAGGGCTGCCACAAAATTATTGAATTCCTCCACTGTGGAATTCCAGAGCAACAACACGTCATCAATATATCTAATCCAGATACCTATTGATGAAGTCCACTTGACAAATTTATCCCCAAAGACCACTGTCTCTTCCCACCAACCAAGAAACAAGTTTGCATACGTGGGAGCAGTGGGACTCCCCATTGCTGTACCACGTTGCTGATGAAAAATACGGTCTTCAAAGATAAAAACATTCATTTCTAACACAAAGTGTAATAATTGCAAAACAAGCTGGTTATGAGCCACATATTGAGTGCCCCTAGATTTTAGAAAGTATTCCACTGCTTCACAGCCAAGTCTATGTGGAATGGAGGAATACAAAGCCTCCACATCCAAACTTGCCAGAAATGTATTTTGTTCCAAAGTGATACCCTCAATTTGTTTTAAAACATCCATGGTATCATGTACATATGATGTGAGACCTAGCACAAACGGACGCAGCACCTGGTCTATATATGTACTCACATTCTGGGTTAGATTATTAATACCTGATACAATGGGTCTACCACGTAGGGGAGGCTATAAAAGCATGCCATAATAGGAAATTGAGGAAATAGAAAGTTGAATTCGCTAGCACTGATCAAAGACCTGCTCTTTGCATCCCGCAGGATACCTAAAAGCTCCTTCTTGAACACTGCTGTGGGGTTATCTTTTAGAATGGTGTAACAGTCAGGATTGAGCAATATGTCCTCACACATTTTCTTATAGTCTTCTCGACTCATAACCACAATGTTCCCACCCTTATCGGATGCTTTTAGAATGATATTACGTCTTTTTTCCAAAGTGGTAAGAGCTACACGTTCAGACCAAGACAGATTGTTATCAATGCCCCTCATATCCTGACTCAAAGCTTTGATCTCTTCACCCACCAAATCTACGAACAGATCTACGTTGGTAAAATCTCCCAATGGCGGCAACTTCCTACTTCTAGTTCTTAGATTAGTAAAAGGACCCAGTCCTGGGGTTCTACTTGATTCTTCAAGTAACCCTTCCAGTGCTTCTAGTCCTTCTAAATCAGATTCCTCTAGACCCATTTCCAGACATTTTTTCCTGTTGTGATGTTTGAAAAACGTAATCCATTTTAATTTACGAGCAGACAAATTCAAATCCTTGATCCAGGTAAATGAATCAAATTTTACTGTGGGGACAAATGAAAGTCCCTTCTCTAAAAGCATGATCTCAGATGGACTCAGATTATGTTCCGATAAATTAATTATTTGTAACTTATCCGTTCCTATTCCCTTTATAAATCCTTTTGTCCCCTCAGATTGTAGCGGGAAATGGCGGGATTGTTGGATAAAAAATTATTACTGCCACTATTGGAAGAAGCTCTGGCTCGGCCTCTATTCCTACCTCTGGCACCTCCCCTAAATTTTTGTCTACCACCACCAGTCCCAGAGAATGGGCCTACTCTTTCAGAGTCTGTTGTTTCACTCTCAGATGTAGAGGGGTCAGATTCTCTTTGACCCCTATTTCCCTGCTGATGTTGTTGTTGTTGCTGATTAACAAAATCATAAGCTTTTTTCTCCCTAAATTCCTGCAGATCTCTCTGGAACTGGAAGTGCTTACGCTCTTTTAGATGACAAGTAAACCTCTCTAAGGATTGTTGCAAGGTTTTATCTTTTTTTATCAAAACCTGGGGTATCAACCAGAGTCTTGACTGTCTCAATCTCTTTTTTCAGTTCCACACTGATGTGATCAAACTGAATAATCTCTTCCTCAACCAAAATTTGCATAAATCTCAGTGAACTCCCTGTAATCTCCTGCTCCCACCTCTCTTTAATGTTAGGTGTCTTTAATCTGGGGGCTGGGGTAATAGGGACTCTGAGGCCTCTAGGCACTATTTTGTTCTTAAGATAGTTCTCTAGACTCTGGATTTCCCACCAACTTCTTGTATAATCCTTGTGTAATCTAGTGATGTTTTTAAAAGTGGATTTAAGGGACACACCCTGCGTTGTATACGCCAGTTCACACTCAGAGAAGACACTTTTTGCCTCACTCATCCATCCTTCTGTATTTAGGTCAGAGAGTGCAAAGGCTGCCATACCCAGATATATTAAATTGTATAATGAACTGTACTAATTCGTAATAATTCACTGTATTTTAACGATATATATTGTGCTCCCACAAATATGAACATTTGAAAATTCACTGAAGTGATAAATGAGTAAAATGTATAATTTTTATTTCATAGCTATCTAAAAACAGGGGTACAATCACCACTGTGAAAAGCCCAACCGTGTATTTAAAAACGTATTAAACACAATACTCCCAGTCCTAGTTAGTTTGCGAACCCTTTGTGACTGGGTATGTAAATAGAGATATCAAAATATGGAATCAGCGTATAACATTGGTAAAGCAGTGGTTTGGACCCTCGTTCACACAGGAGCCTGCGTTAACCGCACCAGATTCTCCCAATGTACAGATGCACAACAATGCCACTGCCCCCTACGCAACTTCCGGGTATGTCAGCTGACAGCCGGGAGTCACATGGTTGAGCATCATGGATGTGCTGGGCCAGTGTGATTGGCTGTTTGATGTATGCTGCCGAAGCCAGGGGGCGGAGTATTCAGTTCATAGTGACTCAGAGTCCCAGAGTGAAGCATGCCGCTGACATCAATGCGTGCATGCTTCCGTGTTGTGCAGTAGAATACCTGCTGCTGAAGATATATCGCTGGCATCCTGGCCAGACTGACAGACCCCTGATGATAAGTATAGAAACGCGTAGGGTCGGGTGAAGTGAGGGAATTTTGCGTAGGGGGCAGTGGCATTGTTGTGCATCTGTACATTGGGAGAATCTGGTGCGGTTAACGCAGGCTCCTGTGTGAACGAGGGTCCAAAGCACTGCTTTACCAATGTTATACGCTGATTCCATATTTTGATATCTCTGTTTACATACCCAGTCACAAAGGGTTCACAAACAAACTAGGACTGGGAGTATTGTGTTTAATACGTTTTTAAATACACGGTTGGGCTTTTCACAGTGGTGATTGTACCCCTGTTTTTAGATAGCTATGAAATAAAAATTATACATTTTACTCATTTATCACTTCAGTGAATTTTTAAAACCTTCTGTTTTACAGAAAAAAATTGAATAAAAAGGATTTTCTGACCAAAAAATTAAATTTGGACATTTCACCTCTACTTTGCTTTAAAGAGGCTCTGTCACCACATTATAAGTGCCATATCTCAAACATAATGTGATCGGCGCTGTAATGTAGATCACAGCAGTGGTTTTTATTTAAAAAAAACTATCAATTGAGACGGAGTTATGACCTATTTTAGACTTTTTGACCAAGTGGGCGTTGTAAAGAGAAGTGTATGACGCTGACCAATGAAGTGTCTTGAGAGTGAATAGACATCATTTCGAGCCAGGACGCGATGTCTATTCACAATCCCGACACTTCGGTAACGTTTCTGTGGGACTTAATGACAGCAAGCGTGATCTCGAGAGATCAAGTCCCACACAAACGTTACCGAAGTGTCGGGATAGTGAATAGACATCGCGTCCTGGCTGGAGGGATGTCTATTCACTCTCAAGACACTTCAGTAATGTTAATGTGTGAGTAAGTGACAGCACATCATGATCTCGCAAGATGACGATGTCTGAGTACATGAATGGAGAGAAGTGTATGACGCTGATTGGTCAGCATCATACACTTCTCTCCACCACGCCCACTTGGTCAAAAAGTAAAAACACGCCCAGTTGTCTATTAACCCCTTCAGGACCCAGCCTGTTTTTGGCCTTAAGGACCCAGCCAATTTTTTCAAATCTGACATGTGTTACTTTATGTGGTAATAACGTTGGAATGCTTTTACCTATCCAAGCGATTCTGAGACTGTTTTCTCGTGACATGTTGTACTTTAGGATAGTAAAAAAATTTTGTCGATAATTTTGGTATTTATTTCTAAAAAACACCACAATTTAGAAAAAATGTGCAAAAATTAGCATTTTTCTAAATTTTAAACGTATCTGCTTGTAAAACAGATAGTAATACCACACAAAATAGTTACTAGTTAACATCTCTCTTATGTGTACTTTATGTTTGCATCATTTTTTGAACGTCCTTTTATTTTTCTGGGACGTTACAAGGCTTAGAACTTTAGCAGCAATTTCTCATATTTTAAAGAAAATTTCAAAAGGCCATTTTTTCAGGGACCAGTTCAGTTCTGAGGTGGCTTTGAGGGCCTTATGTATTAGAAAATCCCCAAAAGTCACCCCATTTTGAAAACTGCACCCCTCAAGGTATTCGAATCAGCATTCACGAAGTGTTTTAACCCTTTAGGCGTTTCACAGGAATTAAAGCAAAATAGAGGTGAAATGTACAAATTTTATTTTTTTTAGCGAAATTCATTTCTAATACATTTTTTTTTGTAACACAGAAGGTTTTACCAGAGAAATGCAACTCAATATTTATTGCCCAGATTCTGCAGTTTTTAGAAATATCCCACATGTGGCCCTAGTGCGCTAATGGACTGAAGCACCGGCCTCAGAAGCAAAGGAGCACCCAGTGGATTTTGGGCCTCCTTTTTTTTAGAATATATTTTAGGCACCTTGTCAGCTTTGAAGAGGTCTTGTGGTGCCAAAACAGTTCAAACACCCCAAAAGTTACCCCATTTTGGAAACTACACCCCTCAAGGAATTTATCTAGGTGTATAGTTAGCATTTTGACCACACAGGTTTTTCGATAAATTTATTAGAATTAGTCTGTAAAAATGAAAATCTACTTTTTTTCTGAAAAAACATAAAAAATTGTAATATTTACAAGAAATAATAAAGAAAATGCACCCCAACATATGTAAAGCAATGTCTCCCAATTACGGCAATATCCCATATGTGGTAATAAACTGCTGATTGGACCCACAGCAAGGCTCAGAAGGGAAGGAGCGCCATTTGGATTTTGGAGCACGGATTTTGCTGGATTGGTTTTCGGTTCCATGTCGCGTTTGCAACCCCCTGGAGGGACCAAAACAGGGGAAACCCTCCAAAAGTGATCCTATTTTGGAAACTACACCTATCAAGGAATTTATCTAGGGGTATAGTTAGCATTTTGACCACACAGGTTTTTCGCTAAATATATTGGAATTAGTCTGTAAAAATGAAAATCTACCTTTTTTCTGAAAAAACATAGAAATTTTCAACCCCCGCACTATTGTGCCCAGTTTGTGCCACTGAAGACAAATAACTCATAAAACGTTAAGCGTGTTCTTCCGGGTATGGCGATGCCATATATGTGGACGCAAACTGCTGTTTTGGCATGCTGCAGGGCTCAGAAGGGAGGGCCACCATTTTGCTTTTGGAGCGCAGATTTTGCTTGGTAGTTTTTCTGTTTTGGGGTTCGCTGGTATTTCAGTTTATAATGTGGGGGCATATGTAATCTGTGCGGAGAACATCAGGGTATATGTAATCTGTGCGGAGAACATCAGGGCATAATAAGAGGGTATAATAATGCGGTAAATAAATAATAATTCATAGATGTGTGGCCAGTGTCGCACTGATAAATGGTGTCGGATGTTACCCGCTTTTAGAAAACACTGCACATTTTGCATCGCCATATTCTGAGAGCCAGAACTTCTTTCTTTTTTCACCATGGGAGCTGCGTGAGGGCTTATTTGTTGCGGGACAATCTGTACTTTTCATTGGTACCATTTTGGGGTACATGCGATTTTTTTGATCACTTTTTGTTACATTTTTTTGCAAGCCGAGTGACCAAAAACAAGCAATTCTGACAATGTTTTTTCGTTTATTTTTTGCGGCGTTCACCGTGCACTATAAATGACAATTTTACTTTATTCTGCGGGCTGATACGATTACCGCGATACCATATGTATATAGGTTTTTTTTATTTTTTTCAGCGTTTGCGCAATAAAATCACTTTATCAAATAATTTATTTTCTGTGTCACCATATTCTGAGAGCCATAACTTTTTTATTTTTCAGTCAAAAAAGCTGTGTAAGAGCTTGTTTTTTGCGGGACGGGTTGTAGTTTTTATCGGCACTATTTTCGAGTACATGCGACTTTTTGATCACTTTTTATTCTCTATTTTGGGAAGGGTGGTGACCAAAAAAGAGCGATTCTGGGGTAGTTTCTTATTGATTTTTTTTGGGGTGTTCATCGTGCGGGAAAAATAACATTACAGTTTTATAGTTGGGGTCGTACCAGATATGTGTACTTTTTTTAACGTGTTCAGTTTTTTTCCCATAATGAAAGACTTATTATAGGAAAAAAATGCAGTGTTTGTTTATATAATTTATAACTTTTATTTTTACACTTTTTAAAAATATTTTTATTACTTTTTTCACTTGTCCCACTAGGGAACACTTAGACTTGCAGCTCTGATCGCTGCTGGAATACATTACACTACACACGTAGTGTAATGCATTCCAACTGCCATTGTGACGTGACAGTCACACTGACAGGAAGCCTCGGAGGACCGGCAGGAGGCTGCTCCTCCGAGGCTTCCGTACATGGCAACCCGGAGGTCATTGTCTGACCTCCGATTGCCACGACAAGCATCTGTAGCCCCCACGATCACTTCGTGGGGGCTGCCGATGTGCTTCAAACCACTTAAATGCGGCGACGGCAATCTGTCGCCGCATTTATGGGGTTAATTGCCGAAATCAGCGGCGATGGTCCACTCACCGGCAAGGCTGGAGTGTCAGCTGTCGGGGACAGCTGACCTCCAGGTTCCCGGACACTGTCCGTTAGGACAGTGTGCGCCGGGATCTACTCCGCAACTGTACGTCCTGATGCGGGAACTAACCCCTCTGCAGGACGTACTATTGCGGAGCAGGGCGGGAAGAGGTTAAGAAAGTCATTAGCATAAATCTAAAATATGTCATAACTCCGTCAAAATTGATCGTTTTTCGAAATAAAAACCACTGCTGTGATCTACATTACAGCGCCGATCACATGATGTACAAGATAGGGCACTTATAATGTGGTGACAGAGCCTCTTTAAATTCCTGTGAAACACCTAAAGGGTTAATAAACTTTCTAAATGCTGTTTTGAATACTTTGAGGGACTAGTTTTTAAAATGGGGTGTTTTATGGGGGTTTCTAATATATTGGTCCCTCAAAGCCACTTCAGAACTGAACTGGTACCTAAAAATAGAGGCTTTTGAAATTTTATTTAAAATATGAGAAATTGCTGCTTTTGTTATAAGCCTTGTAACATTCAAAAAATAATGCCAACATATAGTGGACTCATGGAAAATGTGAACTAGTAACTATTTTGGGTTGTATAACCCTCTGTCTTACAAGCAGATCCATTTAAATTCAGAAAAATTCTATCTTTTTTCAAATTTTCGCTACATTTTGCTATTTTTCACAAATAAACACTGAATATATTGACAACATTTTACCACTAACATAAACGCCAATGTCTCACGAGAAAACAATCTCAGAATCGCTAGGATAGGTTTAAGCATTCCGAAGTTATTACCACATAAAGTGAAATATGTCAGATTTGAAAAATGGGCTCTGAGCCTTAAGGCCCAAACTAGGCTGGGCTGCGTCCTTAAGGGGATAAAGACTGCTCAATTCTGATTTTACAATAGTATGTTATTTATCGGCTCCTTCTGTTGTTATTATCACAGTGGCTTTTGTCATCATTTATAGACAGCGTTCTGTTGTCATAACTTCATAAATGTTCATAAATCTAAAAGTGTTCTATGTGCAAAAGTATAATACTGTATTTGTTGCTGTGCGCTATTGTTATGGTCCGACGACACTGTATACATTGTCTCTGCTCTGTTGCTATGATGTCATAGTGTATGTGTTAGGTTACAGTCTATGTTATTTTATGATAACACAATAGTTTGGAGCTGTATTGTGTGTTCTATCATATGTAAAACTAGTGTCGGTGTTTTTAGGCTGGGATCTATTATGATGATGTCACAGTTGTGATTTTATAGACTTTTTTTTACTGTGATAGTATCACATTCTGTGTGTGTTTATTTATAGTGGATGTGTTCTAGTGTGATAATGACACACTTATGCATTATATAGGCAGTATTCCATTGTGACAGTGTCAGGATTTTGTTGTTCTCTGTTTCCCCTTTGGGCTAGTTCTCATGTGATTAAACACTTCAGAGGTTCCTTTCTCCACTCAGTGCTGAGATTTCTTACCTCCATTTATAATAGTGTACAGGGCCAATCGAATGTATGCATATTTCCCCTCTTTTACACAGCTTTCAACTGTGGGCTGTCTAGCTCCAGTCTACCCACTGCAACTTAAACTAGTATTTCAACATGCCTGGGGAAAAATTCCATCCTTTTTGATCTGCTGTGGGGAAAACAGACACAGCAGTCGTCTTTGTTGAAGAAAGTAATTTTCAAAGGGGTCAAGTGCAAAATCTCTCCTGAGTGATGATCCCCTGTGTTTATAGCTGTTAATACCCATAATTTAATTTCTAAGATATTAGAATATTAGAGAAAAATTTAAAAAGTTCTGGCTCTCAGAATATAGCGATGCAATATGTGCAGAGTGTCCAAAAGTGGAAAACATCTGGCACCATTTATCAGTGCGACATCGGCCCCATATCAATGAAATATTATTTATTTACCCCATTATTATACCCTCTTATTATGCCCTGATGTACTCCACACAGATTACATATGCCCAGGGGCGTAGCTAAAGGCTCATGGGCCCCGATGCAAGAATTCTTACTGCCCCCCCCCCGCAAACTTCTCATGGCCGACGGTCCGCAGCTTTCAGCTGCATCGCTGGGTCTCCTAAGTGGCCCAACAATGCAGCACTAGCAGCCGGGGCGTCACTATGGCTGGGTTCACACATCCTATTTACGGACGTAATTCGGGCGTTTTAGCATTGAATTACGTCCGAAAATGCGGCTCAAAAGCGTTGGCAAACATCTGCCCATTCATTTGAATGGGTCTTACGATGTTCTGTGCCGACGGTAATTTTTTTTTACGCGCCGCTGTCAAAAGGCGGCGCGTAAAAAAGACGCCCGCGTCAAAGAAGTGCCTGTCATTTCTTCAGACGTAAATGGAGCCGTTTTCCATGGACTCCATAGAAAAACAGCTCCAATTACGTCCGTAATGGACGCAGCGAAAGACGCCTGCACATGGCATTACGGCTGAAATTACGGTGCTGTTTTCTCCTGAAAACAGCACCGTAATTTCAGCCGTAACAGACGCTGCCGTGTGAACATACCCTCAGGGCTTAAAATGTCAGGGGAAATAGCCCCAATACATATGTGTCCGCCCCCCAAAAAAAGTGTGTATATGAGACAGCATAGCATATCTATAGCACTACGACCCTATACACTATGGATAGGATTAGATACAGTGGCTCAGCAGACAGTATCACACATGATAGGATTAGATACAGTGGCTGAGCAGACAGTGCTGGGGCCCTGTATCTAAACCTACAGTGTGGTAGGCTTATATACAGGGCCCATCAGAAAGGATCACACATGGGCCATGTATCTAAGCCTACCATGTGATTGGCTTAGATACAGGGCCCAGCAGACAGGATCACACATGGGCCATGTATCTAAGCCTACCATGTGATTGGCTTAGATACAGGGCCCAGCAGACAGGATCACGCATGGGCCATGTATCTAAGCCTACAGTGTGGTAGGATTATATACAGGGCCCACCAGACAGGATCACGCATGGGCCATGTATCTAAGCCTACCATGTGATTGGCTTAGATACAGGGCCCAGCAGACAGGATCACACATGGGCCATGTATCTAAGCCTACCATGTGATTGGCTTAGATACAGGGCCCAGCAGACAGGATCACGCATGGGCCATGTATCTAAGCCTACAGTGTGGTAGGATTATATACAGGGCCCACCAGACAGGATCACGCATGGGCCATGTATCTAAGCCTACCATGTGATTGGCTTAGATACAGGGCCCAGCAGACAGGATCACACATGGGCCATGTATCTAAGCCTACCATGTGATTGGCTTAGATACAGGGCCCAGCAGACAGGATCACGCATGGGCCATGTATCTAAGCCTACCATATGATTGGCTTAGATACAGGGCCCAGCAGACAGGATCACACAATCTGTGATCCTGTCTCATGGGCCCCCTAAGCCTGATACATCGTAGGCTTAGGGGTTGTGCAGTCCCTAAACATTGATGGCCTATCCACAGGATAGGCCATCAATAGCTGATGTGTCGCTCAGGACCCGCAAATCAGCTGTTTTGAAGGGGCCGCAGCACTCGTACGAAAGCTGCTTCCCCTTCATTTCACTACTTGCTCACACTGTGAATCGCCGACACGGATTCACAGTGTGACCGGAATGAAGTGACAGGAATGAAGGGGAGCAGCTCTCGTACGAGTGCTTCGGCCCCTTCAAAACAGCTGATTGGCGGGTCCCGGGAGTCGGTCCCCGCCAGTCAAGGCTAACCTTACCTTACCTTCCTCTTCGGCCGCGGCGGGAGTTCTGTCGTCTCGATGCTGTGCGCGGCGCATAGCGCTGTGACGTCATGCGCTGCGCACAGTGCCTGACGTCAGGACCTCCGCTGCCATCCGGAACCAGGAAGGTAAGTAAAGTATGTTACTATAGTAACAGGGGCCCGCGGCCCGAGTTACTATAGTAACTTTTTATTGATGTGGTGCGGGGGGCCGTGGGCCCCCCTGGCTTCGGGGCCCGGTCGCAATTGCGACCGCTGCGACCCCTATAGCTACGCCAGTGCATATGCCCCCACATCATAAACTGAGATAACAGCAAAACCCCAAACAAAACTACCACTAAGAAAAATCTGCGCTTCAAAAGCCAAATGGCTCTCCCTCCCTTCTGCAGCGTGCCCAAACAGCAGTTTATGTCCACATATATGGCATCGCCATACCCGGAAGAACCCACTTAACAGTTTGAGGTATTTGTTTTCAGTGGCACAAACTGGGCACAACATATTGTGCTCTAAAATGGTATATACCTGTGGAAATTTGCAATTTTCACTTTGCACCATCCACTGAGCATTCATTTCTAATTAAAAAAAAAAAAACTGTGTGGTCAAAATGCCCACTACACCCCTTAATAAAATTCCTTCAGGGGCGCAGTTTCCAAAATGGGGGTCACTACTTGTGGGTTTGTTTTACTATTTGACCCCAGGGCCCTGCCATTGTGGGCTAATGCTGCGGATATCACCAAAATAGGCCTCACATGCGCCTTTCACTCCTATGCCCTGTCATATGTCCAGGCAAATGATAAATACCTTGAGGTGTGTCGTTTACAAAATAGGCGCACTTCTCAGGGTTTTACACTCCTGTCTAAGGGAGCTCTGCAAATGCGACATGGCGCCCGTACACTTGCAAAATCCTTCCATTTTGAGCTTTGCCATGTGCGCAAGCAGCAGTTTAGGGCCACACATGGGGTATTGCCGTACTCGGGAGAAATTGGGTAGCAAATTGTATGTTGTTTTTTCTCCTATTACCCCTTGTGGAAAAAACAATTGGGTGCAAAACATATTTTTGGGGAAAAATATTTTTTTCATTTTCACTGCCTCATTCTAATACAATCTATGAAACACCTGAGGGATCAAAATGCTCACTACACCCCTAGATGATTACTCTGAGGGGTATATTCTCCAAAATTGAGTCACTTCTCAGGGGTTTCTACTGTACTGGTACCTCAGGGGCTCTGGAAATGCGACATGGTGCCCAAAAAACAATCAACCAAAATCTACATGCCAAGCAGCACTCCTGCCATTCTGAGCCCTGCCGTGTGTCCAAACAGCAATTTATGACCACATATGGGGTATTGCCAGACTCGGGAGAAATTGCTTTACAATTGTTGGGGTGCTTTTTCTCCTTTATCCTTGTGAAAATGAAAATAATTCAACATTTTAGTGGAAAGAATGTAGATTTTAATTTTCACTGCCTAATTCCAATAAATTCAGCAAAATAACAGTGGGGTCAAAATGCTCACTATACCACTAGATAAATTCCACGAGGGGTGTAGTATCCCAAATGGGGTAAATTTTGCAGGGTTTGCACTATTTTGGCCCCTCAGTGGCTTTGCAAATGTGACACGGGGCCGCAAACCATTCCAGCAAAACTTGAGCTCCAAAAGTCAAATGGCCCTCCGTCCTTTCTAAGCTCCGCCGTATGTCCAAACAGCAGTTTATTACCACGTATGGGATATTGCTGTGCTCAGAAGAGTTTGCTTTACAAATGTTGGGGCGCTTTTTCTCCTTTATCTATTGTAAAAATTAAAAAATCTGAGCTAAAACTACATTTTATTAGAAAAAATTGAGATTTTCAATTTCACTGCATAATTCCCATAAATTCTGCAAAAACCGCGTGGGGTCAAAATGCTAACTATACCCCTAGAAATATTCCTTGAGGGGTGTAGTTTCAAAAATGGGTCACTTTTGGGGGGTTTACGCTGTTTTGGTCCCTCCTGGGCGTTGCAAACACGACATGGCACTGAAAACTATTCCAGCAAAATCTGATCTCCAAAATCAAATTGGTGCTCCTCCTGTGAGCCCTGCCGTGGGTCTAAACAGCAGTTTATTACCACATATGGGGCATTGCCGTAATCGGGAGAAGATGCTTTACAAATGTTGCGGTGCTTTTTCTCATTTATTCCTTGTAAAAATTAAACATTTCTAAGTTTCTTTTTTAGAAAAAAGTAGATTTTCATTTTTAAAGACTAATTCCAATAAGTTTAGTAAAGAAACTGTGGGGTCAAAATGATAACTAACCCCTAGATAAATTCCTTGAGGAGTGTAGTTTCCGAAATGGGGTCACTTTTGGGGGGTTTCCACTGTTTTGGCACCACAAGACCTCTTAAAACCTGACGGTGCATAAAATATATTTTAAAAAAGGCGGCCCCAAAATCCACTAGGTACTCCTTTGCTTCTGAGGCCTGTGTTTCAGTCCATTAGCACACTAGGGCCACATGTGGGATATTTCTAAAAACTACAGAATCTGGGCAATAAATATTAAGTTGCATTTCTCCGGTAAAACCTTTTGTGTTAAAGATTTTTTTTTATTACCAATGAATTTTGAATTGTAAATTTCCCCTCTACTTTGCTTTAAATCCTGTAAAACGCCTAAAGAGTTAAAACACTTTCTGAATGCTGTTTTGCATGCTTTGAGGGGTCTAGTTATTAAAATGGGGTGATTTATGGGGACTTTCTAATATATAAGGCCCTCAAAGCCATTTCAGAACTGAACTGCCCCCTGTAAAAATGTCCTTTTGAAATTTTCTTGAAAAAGTGAGAAATTGCTGCTAAAGTTCTAAGCCTTGTAACGTCCTAGAAAAATATAAATACTTTAAAAAAACTAGGCAAACATAAAGTAGCCATATGGTAAATGTTAACTAGTAAGTATTTTGTGTGGTGTTACTATCTGTCTTACAAGCAAATACATTAGAAAAATGCACATTTTTGCACATTTTCTCTGAATTTTGTGGTTTTTCACAAATTAACATTTAATATATCGACCAAATTTTACCACTAACATAAAGTACATTGTGTCACGAGAAAACAATCTCAGAATCGCTTGGATACAAAAAAGCATTCCAGAGTTATTACCACATAAAGTGACACATGTCAGATTTGAAAAAAATTGGATGTGTCCTGAAGGCCAAAATAGGCTGTGTCCTTAACCCCTAGGCGCAGTGTCTTAAGGCACAGGGACGTACAGTTACTGCGTCGTTCCCGGTGCACACTGATGGCGACAGTGTGCACCGGGAACCAGGAGGCCAGCTGTCCCTGACATCTGACACTCCACTGTATGCCGATCAGCGGCTTATTTCCGCTGATTTCGGCAATTAACCCCTTGATTGCGGTGATCGATTGCAATCACCGCATTCAGGGGTTTCTAGCTCATCGGCAGACCTCACAATGAAATCGTGAGGTTTGCAGATTGCTAGAATGGCGATCGGAGGCCAAGTAATGGCCACCGTGTCTGCCATGTACGGAAGCCTATCAGGATCAGCCTCCTGATAGACTTCCTGTCAGAGTGACAGGACATCACTGCCATTCGCGATGCACACTGTCGATGACAGTGTCTGTGACAGTGTCGGCGACAGTGTGCATCGAGAACCGGGAGGTCAGCTGTCCCTGACAGCTGACACTCCACTAGTTGCCGATCTGCGGCTCATTAATCCGTTACATGCGAGGCTCGATTGCGATCTCCGCATGTACAGGGTTTGTAGCACATCAGCAGCCCCCATGCAATTGTGGGGGCTGCTGATGCTTGGGATGGCCCCCGGGGGCCAGACAACGGCCCCCGGGTCTGCCAGACAACGGCCCCCGGGTCTGCCATGTATGCAAGCCTATGAGGACCAGCCTCTGGCTGGTCCTCGTAGACTAACTGTCAGAGTGACTGTGACGTCACACTGACAGTTGGAATACGTTACACTACCTAGGTAGTGTAATGTATTCTAGCAGCGATCAGAGCTGCAGGTAAAATAAGAAAGTGTAAAAAGTAAATAAAAAATAAAAAAATAAACTAAAAACAATGCCAGAATCACTATTTTTTGGTCATCACCCGTCCCAAAATATAGAATAAAAAGTGATCAAAAAGTTGCATGTACCCGAAAATAGTACCAATAAAAACTACAACCCGTCCCGCAAAAAACAAGCCCTTACACCGCTTTTTTGACTGAAAAATAAAAAAGTTACGGCTCTCAGAATATGGTGACACAGAAAATAAATAATTTTTATAAAGAAGTGATTTTATTGTGCAAAACATAAAAAAACTATATACATATGGTATCGCCGTAATCGTACCGACCCGCAGAATAAAGTAAAATTGTCATTTATAGCGCATTATGAACGCCGTAAGAAATAAAGAATTTAAAACGCCAAAATCACTGTTTTTGGACACCAAAGCTCTAAATAAAATGTAATAAAAAGTGATCAAAAATTTGCATCTACCAAAAAATGGTACCAATAAAAACTACAGCTCGTCCTGCCAAAAATAAGCCCTCAAACCGCTCAATTTATGGAAAAATAAAAAGGTTATGGCGTTTGGAAGGCGGGGAGTGAAAAACTAACATGGAAAAGCAAAAAAGGATCAGTCCTGCAAAGGTTAATTAATTTCTATTAAAAAAATAAATTATTACCACATGTGGGGTATTGTCATACTCGGGAGAGATTGCGTTACAAATTTAGGGCAACTTTTTCTCTTTTATCCCTTGTGAAAATGAAAAAATGCAACATTTTAGTGGACAAAAATGTTTATATTCATTTTCACGGCCTAATTCTACTAAATTCAGCAAAAGACCTGTGTGGTATAAATGCTTACTAAACCCCTAGAAAAATTCCTTGAGGGGTCTAGTTTCCAAAATGGGGTCACTTTTGAGGTGTTTCCACTATTTTGTTCCCTCCAGGGGGTTGCAATCGCGACATGGCACTAAAAACCAATCCAGCACAATCTGTGCTCCAAAATCCAAATGGCGCTCCCTCCCTTCTGAGCGCTGCCGTCGCTCCAAACATCAGTTTATTACCACATATGGGGTATTTCCGTAATCGGGAGAAGATGCTTTACAAATGTTGGGGTGAATTTTCTTCTTTATTCCTTGTAAATATTAAAAATGTCTATGTTATTTCAGAAAAAAAGTAGATTTTCATTTTCACAGACTAACTCCAATAAATATAGCAAAATACCTGTGGGGTCAAAGTGCTAACTATACCCCTAGATAAATTCCTTGAGGGGTCTAGTTTCCAAAATGGGGTCACTTTTGGGGAGTTTCCACTGTTTTGGCACCACAAGACTTCTTCAAACTCGACATGGTGCCTAAAATATAATCTAAAAATAAGCAGGCCCCAAAATCCACTAGGTGTTCCTTTGCTTCTGAGGCCGGTGTTTCAGTCCATTACCGCACTAGGGCCACATGTGGGATATTCCTAAAAACTGCAGGACCTGGGCAATAAATATTGAGTTGTATTTCTCTGGTAAAACCTTCTGTGTTACACAATTTTTTTTATTACAAATGAATTTCGGCAAAAACAAGAGAAATTTGTAAATTTCCCCTCTACTTTGCTTTATTTCCTGTGAAACACCTAAAGGGTTAAAATACTTTCTGAATGCTGTTTTGAATACTTTGAGGGGTGCAGTTTTTAAAATGGGTGATTTATTGGGGTATTCTAATATATAAGGCCCTCAAAACCACTTCAGAACTGAACTGGCCCCTGTAAAAATAGCCTTTTGAAATTTTCTTGAAAATGTGAGAAATTGCTGCTAAAGTTCTAAGCCTTGTAACGTCGTAGAAAAATAAAAGGATGTTCAAAAAACGATGCAAATATAAAGTACACATATGGGAAATGGTAACTAGTGACTATTTTGTGTGGTATTACTATCGGTTTTACAAGCAGATTCATTTAAATTTAGAAAAATGCACATTTTTGCAAATTTTCTCTAAATTTTGGTGTTTTTCATGAATAAATATTGAATTTATCAACCAAATTTTTCCACTATCATAAAGTACAATATGTCATGAGAAAACAATCTCAGAATCGCTTGGATAGGTAAAAGCAATCCGGAGTTATTACCACATAAAGTAACACATGTCAGATTTGAAAAAATCGGCTGTGCCACAAGGCCAAAACAGGCTGCGTCCTAAAGGGGTTAAGGGGTTAAAGATAAAAAATAAAAATAAAGTAAACAATAAAATAATGTTAAATAAAACAAAATGTAAAAAAAAAAAATACACCCACATGTTTTACAATAAACGTTCAAATAAAAGTCTCAATACATAAAATATACATATTTTCGGTATCGTCGCGACCGTAATAACTTGCACAACAAATTTATAGCATACTTTATGATGTGCTCACTGTAAAAAAAAATTAATAAAAACTGCTTTCTTTCACTTTAATGTGAGACACGTAGTAATGAATTTAGTACACCCATGTACCTCTCATTAATAGTAATTAACCCCATCAATGTTGTCCATTATCGCTGTGAGAAATATGATGGGGTTAATTACTATTAATGCGCACCTCACATCAGAAAATGGAAGGACTTATTTTAAAATTATTATTGTTGGCAAAATATCATTTTGGTATCGAGAATCGCAATACTACACCAAGTATCGGTATTGAAGTTTACATTTTGGTATCGTAACAACCCTACACCAGATAGAGTTCACAGACACCCTGGTGAATGTGCTGACAATTTTCTCTGAGGCTAACCTCATTCTTGAAGTGTATATTTAGGGTATGTGCACACAATAGCAGGCTTTTACGTCTGAAAAGACAGACTGTTTTCAGGAGAAAACAGCAGCCTCGTTTCAGACGTAAATGCTCCTCCTCGCATTTTGCGAGGCTTCTCTGACAGCCGTACATTTTGAGCTGTGCTTCATTGAGTTCAATGAAGAACGTCTCAAATTACGTCTGAAAGAAGTGTCCTGCACTTCTTTTGACGAGGCTGTATTTTTATGCGTCGTCGTTTGACAGCTGTCAAACGACGACGCGTAAATGACAGGTCGTCTGCACAGTACGTCGGCAAACACATTCAAATGAATGGGCAGATGTTTGCCGATGTATTGTAGCCCTACTTTCAGACGTAAAACGAGGCATAATACGCCTCGTTTACGTCTGAAAATAGGTCGTGTGAACCCAGCCTAATATTGAAAGCAATGTTAGATGTCTCTTGAGAAGCAATCTTCTCTTATATATATTGGTGATGTATAATCTTTTTGTTTGATGTAAAATGTTAATCTTTTAACCTTTAAATTTGACCTAAATAGTAATGAAATGCTCAAGAAATGTTACTGCTTCTCAGTAGTTGATAATCTGATGTCAAATATGTATTTTCTACTTTTGTACTTAGAAAATGGTAATGGAATAATGTTAGAGGTTCACAACAACATTAAATAGTTTAGTAACCTTTAGTGATGAATAATATGTAAACACTAGAAAGCGAACAACTGCTTTATTAGATGCTATGAGTCCATGTTGTAAGAAAACAACAAAAAAATTTGCATAAATATATATTTTAAAAAACAAAAACAAATGCAAAGGACCATGTTCTGAAATTTTACCCTCCTAATAGAAAAAAAGACTCCCCCAAACAAGCGTTGGTTAGGTACAGTAACTGCTATTGTTTGCTATATGAGTTTTCTACATGTAGGTCTGTACCCAAAGAATAATACAAAAGAAAAACAGTATATCACTCATTGCTAAGCCTTAATATATGTTTATTTTTTTATAGATATTCTTCAGCCTTGCAATCAGAACAGAACTACAAACTGTTACTCTGAGTTGGTACATTAAATCACAAGACTGTGTTACAAAAATTATTGATCTTTAGGCTTCATTCACGTCTGCGCCGGGGCTCTGTTCATTGGTTCCGTCAGGGGAACCCATGAACGGAAGCCAAACCGAAACAAACAGAAACCATGAGTTTCCGTTTGCATCACCATTGATATCAATGGTGACGGATCCATTGAAAATGGTTTCCTTTTGTCACCGTTGTGTAAGGGTTCTGTTGTTTTGACAGAATCAATACCGCAGTCGACTACGCTATTGATTCCGTCAAAACAATGGAACCCCTGCACAACGGTGACAAACGGAAACCATTTGCAAAAAATACATCACCATTGAAATCAAAGGTGATGCAAACAGAAACCTATGGTTTCCGTTTCTTTCAGTCAGGGTTCCGTTCATGGGTTCCCCTGACGGAAAGCTCTGACGGAACCCATGAACGGAGCCCCGACGCAGAGGTGAACGAAGCCTTAGTCTGTTATATTATCCAGACAGCCTTACCATCCCATTAATGACCAGATTTGATTGTTAATGCTTCTGGGCTAAGATACATTACACTCATTTTGTTCTGTTAAGTGAAGTGCTGCAATACTGCCATCCATAAATATAAGTTACGTAAAAAGTGAGGATTCTACACAGTGAGTAAGCCAAAATCTTTTGTGTACTCTTCATGCCTAGCATCCAGTTTGTCACATTTTCATTGTATTCATTGCACAATTGTTTCCTCTACTACTGAGTGAAGATAAATGCATCTCTTATTACACAACCCTTGTTCCAGACAATTCTACAGGCAGAGAAGCGTTGAAATACATCCATGGTGAAGAAATGATGTGCACACTCTATTCACACCTAATGGAAATATATGAATCCCAATGAGCTGATATTAATTACTATATGCAGGTCCTATTTTTATCTAATGTCTCTCTTGGTTAAATGTTAACTGCATATTAATATATTTATGTATATATATCATATGTAAAGAGAGAAAGACCAGAATACAGTGTGCATTAGAACATTTACAGTTTTTATAGATTCTAAAATCTCCAGTAAAACAGTCACAAGTTGTCTTTATAATCATTGAAGAAATTATTTCAGGGTGCACGCCGACAATGCATTTGGCCTTCTGGGGGCCATGCTTCTGCCTTTAGACGTCTTAAGCATCAATTTCGGTGTTCTTCAACACAAACACTAGAGAGAAGCTGGACATAGGATAATGCGGTTTTCAAGAAGGACGCTGATAACCACGAAAACAAAATAGAGACCAAACATCATGCATCCTAAGATCTTGTTCATTCTCCACTTGCACACAGCAATGGATATGATGACGAACAGCAGCATAATGAAAAGGAGGACAATTGCACAGAAGAGGCCATTGCTGCTCACCATCATAGGGTCAAAGTTGTTAAACATGGCATACAGGAGCCAGGGCATGGGGAGACTGTTGTAAAAAAAAGACAAAAAAAAAAGAGTATATAATAGTAATAACATAATGGAACAGATTTACTATTGCTGTTGCGCCAGATTTCTGGCCTAAATTACACCTTCCTTTTGAGGCAAATAATTTTAGATAAATTTATCAATGAAATGCGACAAAAAGAACAGATGCTTGTGACTCATCTAACAAGGGGGCGTTGCTTAAAAAAAAAGGGTGCGTGTCTTAAAATGTGCCAAATTTGTACCAAAATTTGGACGCAAAGAAATATGGACTACAATAAGCCAAATAAGAGGTGGTATAAAGTTAAAGAGAAGAGTCTAAAGGTGCGCCAAATTTATCATCCGGCATGAGCCACTGTAATAAAATCTAGTCTAATTCTAAGCTGTCTGATTTTAAGTATAAATAGATCTGCTCCAATGTCTACATTCCTTCAGTATTTATCTAAATAAAATGTAAAAAAATATTAAAATCAACATATATTTTAAATTTATATATGTTTCCCTTCGTTCGCAGAATGGAAATCTGATTGGAACAAATTTAGGTGTACAACTACTTACCCAACTGTGATGTCAAAAATGTTGCTCCCTACAGAGCTGGACACTGCCATATCCCCTAGGCCTTTGCGTGCAACAATGACACTTGTTATCAGGTCTGGAATAGAAGTACCAGCTGCTAATATTGTGAGTCCCATAACCTCTTCTGTTATGCCGATAGTTTCTCCTACCTGTAATATATAAGAAAATAATTCAATACCGATAATATAAACAGGTTTTTTTGATCCTATTTTCTGCACAAATTTAAAAGCATAATATTGCAAATTTCATATTGAAATACTGGGTAACCACTAATTCTGGTCAGGGAACTAGATATAATCTCATATCAAGACACTATCTCCCTGGTTCCCCAGGGATTAGAGGTTCCGACAATCTGTCAGCAAGAACTAGATGGTGTCCCAGTGGGTTAGTAAGCACTAGAGACTCTCACTTACTGGCACTGGACACTTTGACATGTCAATTGGAACTGGATGCTACATCACTAATCCCCAAGTAATGTAGCATTAATTCACAGTTTCATGAAATTCTGCCAGTAGATCACCACAAAATGACCGCTTTAATACTGTCAGTGGAAATTTTAGTGTTGAATTACCAGTGTCTGGAAACTATGCCATGAACTTGCCAGATTCTAGATGTTATGCCTTTGTGGCAGCAGAGACTGGGTACTCTATGTTGGGTGGAGGAATGTCCATCACTTGATAAAGAATAACTGAACACCACACTAGCCATTTGTCCAAAAACTTACAACTAGTCACCATTTACTGAGCACACCATCTAAACTTATGTAAGGGAATGTAATGTTGTATCACTATTTGCTATAATATGTTGCAACACCCCTCAAGATAAGTTTTTATGTATATTATTTAGTACTTTTTCTCAAACTTGACATGCAATATATCAAAATTTACGGTAGACAATAGCAATCACAAATAAAAAGTGTCATTTAGGGTAAAATGATATTATTACCAGAAAAAAATTAGCTAAAATTGAAAAAAGCCTATTTTTTTTAAGAAACGATAAGCTTAAAAATGCTAAAAAAGGCAAAATAATGTGTAGAAAAATGGTAATAAAAGAAACCTGTAATGATCGTGAAAAAAACATTGCCAAAATCACGTCACTATGCCCAAGAAAGTTATAGCCATTTAACTAACGCGTACTATAAATGGCTAAATGGCGGCTGGCCTTAAACCGGTTAAGGCACAAAATACCTCCGGTCATTAAAGTCATAAGCAACTTGATTATTTATAATTGATTCGGCTCTGCTAACAATACACAGGACTTTATACACTAACTCATAACAGTCCTTTTTCAAAAGGAACCTGCTACTTCCTATTAGGGCTTATTCAGACGAACGTGATATACGTCCGTGCAACGCGGGTGATTTTCACGCGTCTCGCACGGACCTATATTAGTCTATGGGGCCGTGCAGACAGTCCGTGATTTTTGCGCAGCGTGAGTCCGCTGCGTAAAACTCATGACATGTCCGTTATTTGTGCGTATTTCGCGCATCACGCGCACCACACGGAAGCACTTCCGTGGGACACGCATGATTCGCGCAACAGCAGTAAAACTATGAATGTAAACAGAAAAGCACTACGTGCTTTTCTGTTTACAAACATCCAAACGGAGTGTCATAATGATGGCGGCTGCGCGACAATCACGCAGCCGCGCATCATACGAGGCTGACACACGAAGCTGTTAAGTGCCTTTTGCGCACGCAAAACACCGCGTTTTTTGCGTGCGCAGAACGCACACGCTCGTGTGAATCCGGCCTAAGGTAAACATATTTAAGTAGCTTCCATAATATACTTAACCCCTTAATGACCAACCTATTTTAGACGTTAATGACCAAGCCATTTTTTACGTTTTTCCATCGTCTCATTTAAAGAGCTATACACTTTTTATTTTTGCGTCGACATAGCTGTATAAGGTCTTGTTTTTAGCGGAACAAGTTGTAATTTTTAATAGCACCATTTTGGGGTACATAGAATTTATTGATTAACTTTTAGTAACTTTTTTTTGGGAGGGAATAGAAAAAAAACAGCAATTTCGCCACACTTTTTTGCGTCCTAAATTTGCGCTGTTTACCGTGTGGTATAAATAACACAATAAATGTATTCAGTGGGTTGTTGCGATTGCAACGATACCAAATTTGTATAGTTTTTTATGTTTTACTACTTTTAGGGCATGCCCACACGTGGCGGATTTCCTCCGCAACTGTCCGCATCAATGCCGCACAGAATCTGCGTTGCAGATCTGGCCAAAATGTGCAGTAAATTGATGTGGACTAGCTGCTCCGGACTGCGGTAAAAGTGCTTCCCTTCTCTCTATCAGTGCAGGATAGAGAGAAGGGCCAGCACTTTCTCTAGTGAAAGTAAACGAATTTCATACTTACCGGCCGTTGTCTTGGTGACACGTCCCTCTTTCGGCATCCAGCCCGACCTCCCTGGATGACGCGGCAGTCCATGTGACCGCTGCAGCCTGTGATTGGCTGCAGCCGTCACTTAGACTGAAACGTCATCCTGGGAAGCCGGACTGGAGACAGAAGCAGGGAGTTCTCGGTAAGTATGAACTTCTATTTTTTTTTACAGGTTGCTGTATATTGGGATCGGTAGTCACTGTCCAGGGTGCAGAAACAGTTACTGCCGATCGCTTAACTCTTTCAGCACCCTGGACAGTGACTATTTACTGACGTCTCCTAGCAACGCTCCCGTAATTACGGGAGCCCCATTGACTTCCTTAGTCTGGCTGTAGACCTAGAAATACATAGGTCCAGCCAGAATGAAGAAATGTCATGTCAAAAAAGCAAGACGCATCTGCAGCACACATAACATGTGCATGACAGCTGCGGATTTCATTGCGGAACTTAGAATCTCCATTGAAGTCAATGGAGAAATTCCGCCATGAGTCCGCAACCAGTCCGCCACAACTCCGCAACATCCAGTGCATGCTGCGGACACCAAATTCTGCACCGCAGCCTATGCTCCGCAGCGGAATTTTCCGCTTCGTCTAAACGAACCCTACTAAATAGAAGTGGAAGTCAATGGAGAAACGGCTCCGCTGCGGATTAATGCTGCGGAGTGTCCGTAGCGGAATTCAAGAGCAATTCCGCCACGTGTGGCTTTGACCTTACACAGTGAAAACACTTTTTTTTCAAAATTATTTGTTTTTTCGCCGATGCAATTGTAGGGAGGCTTTTTTTTTGCTGGACGACTTGTAGTTTTTATCGGTACAATTTTGGAGTAGATGCGACTTTTTGATCACTTTTTATCACATTTTTTTTAAGGCTGGATTCAAAGAAAACAGCAATTTTTGCATGGTTTTTTATTTTATTTTTTACGGCGTTCACCGTGCGGGTTAAATTATGTAATAAGTTTATAGTCGGGGTCGTTACGGACGCGGCGATACCAAATATGTGTAACTTTTTTACTTTATTTTGTTTGTTAATAGTAAAGCAGTTTGTAAGGGGGAAAAAGTGGGTTTTTCATTTTTTTTTTACTTTTTTTTTTTTTTCACTTTTTATAAAAAAAATGTTTTAACTTTTTTACTAGTCCCACTAGGGGACTTCACTATGCGATCCTCCGATCGCATGTATAATACACTGCAATACTTCTGTATTGCCGTGTATTACTGCCTGTCCGTTTAAGACGGACAGGCATCTGCTAGGTCATGCCTCTGGCATGATCTAGCAGGCATTCACTACAGGCAGACCTGGGGGCCTTTATGAGGCCCCCCGGCTGCCATCGGAGACAGACACTCGGCGATCTTATCGACGGGTGTCGGTGGGAGAGAGAGGGAGCTCCCTCCCTCTCTCCAAAACCACTCAGATGCGGTGCAAGCTATTCAGCACCGCATCTGAGGGGTTAAACGGGTGAGATCGATACTAATATCAATCTCACCCGGTCGAGCAGGGACGCCCCCAGCCCTCAGCTGCCTCTGGCAGCTGAGAGCAGGGAGATTTGACAGCTCCCTGCTCTCTTTACTTATTCCGATGCAGCGACGTAAAAAGTCTATTGCATCGGAATAAGGCCTGTTAGTGACCAACGTAGAAACACTATGGGCCGGTCACTAACGGGTTAAAAAAAGGTGGTTTAATAATTTGACACAATATTTCACACTGTGTAGGGACACACCCTTTGGACAAGGGGAATGGTAACTTCCAATTGTCAATTTATTCAATCATATACTGGAGGAATGGTACAACACAGAGTTCTAATGAGAAATACCGCCGGATATTACCTACACTGTACACGCAAATTTAACCCCCATAAACTCTTAACATTGCTAAATAGGTGCTGGGGAAACACTATCATAAACCAAGTATACTGCAGAAAATGGTCTTTTGCCTCATCCAATATCCTTTCTAGGAGTTGTCAATCAAGAGTTGAGGATGGGTTTGGAAGGGGTTGCCCAAAGAACGCTACAATGATTCATCAGCATATGGCGCGTGACTGAATAAAACATAATTTTCTTTGGTATGCTTGGTGTATGATGGCAACTATGCATTTGTTTCCCCAGAACCTATTTAGCAGTGTTAAGAGTTTATGTGGGTCAAACCAGCTGAAAAATTCTCTTTAAATCGAAATCTGCATGTCATGACCTAGACAACCCTGTCACAATAATTATTTACCTCACGTGGCGTTCTGTATCATCAATGCTTGGCTACTAATCCTTGCCCCATCCAATCATGCACCAGATTGTTGGCTGACAGTGTTCATAAATTGGTCTCAGTTTGGCATATAATAATAACTTGCTAAATATAATTGTGATGATAACACGGATTAAGAAATAAGCTATTTTCTTTACATATGTATACACTCACCTGATGTGCCCACCATACCATTAGATAAGAAAAAATTGCAATCCAGGTGATTGATCCAAAAAATGTTACAGGGAAAAATTTTCTTGATGCCTGTACGAACAGAAATAAGTTTAAAACTTTCATGAAATAGGCTATACATTTCCTATTTAAGAAATCAAATTTCACATGAACAGTACATCATCGCATATATGGTGTTTCATAATATTTAAGATTTTTCATGAGGCGCAAATCTCAAAAAATGTTAAAAAATTTATATTTACCTTTAAATAAATAAAGATAACATGATAAATCTCTTACAAATTTATCAGCTGAATAGTATTCTACAATGCACTTTCATGGCATGATCTCCATAACAATGAGAAGTTCATGCAAGAGTAACAGCTCCAAATGTTCTAGATGCAGCAGTAATTTCTGGGACTTGCCAGGCAGGCCGTATGTACAATATGCAAAATCTATTGTGGAAAATGTTCAGCTTTGTTGCGCATCTGGAGCAATACCCATGTGTTTGCACAATTATCCCTTTGATGTCCACAGTCTGTTGTGTTTTTCATTCTCATTCAGACAGGATAAGGTTTTTAGTGCTAAGCAATAAATGTATGTAGACAGCGTATGGGTATAATTTCTGTTATCAAGTTATGTATTGTGGAATATTGAATTAATATCTTGCAGCAGTCAGTAGATGCCACTTCGATAAAATAAGAAATTACTCTGGCCAAATGGTCTTATTCCCAAAATATATAACAACATTTTTTGTAATATTTCTTGATATATTTTTAAGTGCAGTTTTTATTACAATAGATGTCTATTGTGGATAACTACCCGCCAGAGTATGCTGCATTTTGAAAATAAACATGAAAGAAATTTCACAGAAAACTGACCTAAACGCTTTGTGTGAATCCAACCTTAGATTGAAAGGTTTGCTATGAAATTGTCTCTCGAGGTTAAATTGTGATTCCCTTGGGGACAGGGATGTGCATTCTCTGTAAAGCGAGATGAATATATTTAAAAAAATCCTGAAATATTTTAGTTTTTCCAATGGCCACTGAACGCTTATAAACAGGCCAAGTTCTTGTCCACATGTAACGGAATTGCTGCAGAAAATTTCTGCAGCAATTCCGCAGAAACTAGCAGAAATTCCGCTGCAGAAAAACCACACCATTTCCTGCGGTTTTAACTGCAGAAAATGGTGCAAAATGTGCTACATTTTTCTAAGTCTGTGAGATGGTGACATTTCCTCTGAAAAATGCAGCAATTCAGTCCACTTTCCGCAGCTGGAATTCACATGCTGCGGTACAAAAAATATGCAGCGCAGGTCAATTTCTGGTCGGAAATTTTACGAAGAGTGTGGATGAGATTTGTTAAAGTGAGGGGGCACTTTTATTGTGTCGAGCACTGAGGGATCATAGAAATCAGCGACGCAGTTCTCGGCCCACCGACTTCTGATTTTACTGAATTATTGATACAGTGAGGCTGGATTCACACGAGCATGTTCGGTCCGTAAAGGACAGAACGTATTTCGGCCGTAGGTCCCGGACTGAATACACTGCAGGGAGCCGGGCTCCTAGCATCATAGTTATGTACGACGCTAGGAGTCCCTGCCTCTCCGTGGAACTACTGTAATCATGTTTTCAGTACGGGACAGTAGTTCCACGGAGAGGCAGGGACTCCCAGCGTCGTACATAACTATGATGCTAGGAGCCCGGCTCCCTGCAGTGTGTTCGGTCCGGGACTTGCGGCCGAAATACGTTCCATCCTTTACGGACCAAACATGCTCGTGTGAACCCAGCCTAATTCAGCATTTGGGGCCCAACTTTTAACTTTGCCCAGGGCCACAATTTGTCTAAAATCAGCCCTAGGCACATAGATCGGCACGGCCGTGCAGCAGACGGAGGGGGGTCCCCGTTTCCTCCCTGTGCACTTTCGGTAACTCACAGATCGGGCCCCCTTCCTTCACATTTTATTGTTGCCATCAATAACATGTTAAGGAAGGAAGGGGGCCTGATCTGTGAATTGCCGAAAGTGCACAGGTTGGGAGGGGGCCTCCTCCATCAGCCCGTCTGTCTGGTGGTATTCGCCACCTAGTAACCAGCCTCACTATCAGATGCAGTGCAACATCTGACAGTGACGCTCACTAGGTGACCAAGACCACCAGATAGAGCGCGCCGCTCCTAGCAAGCAGTATCGCTGTCTTCAGACCAGTTATTGATCCGGGATAGCGCGCACTCTGAAATTAAGCCTAATACTGGTTGGATGAGCCTCTAAGCTAATCAGTGTTAGGGTTCTTCTTGCTCCGCCCCCTGAGCCTGCCAGTGCTTTTACCGTGTGGTGTGTGCTGGGCGTCATGAAGGGGACTGACTGAAATTAAAATGAACTAGGAGGTAGTGGTTGCTGCCCTGTCTGTAGAAAATGTTTGGAGTGGAGCTCAGTGGACAGTTAAAGGGTTTGCCCTTCCTTAACATTTATGGCATATCATCAGGATATCATAAATTACAGATAGATGTGGGTCCCACATCTGGGACCTTCGCCTATCTCTGGAACGGGGCACCCTAAAAGCCATTCTGCCTTTCTCAGCTTCTACTGCTTCTCGGCCACTGCCTGATTAGATGGTTGGGAGTTACGAAAACAGCAGAGCTTGCTGAGCTACGCTGTTTCCGTAACTCCCATAGAAGTAAATGGCAGTTATGGAAGCAGCCTAGTACGTTAAAATCATTGTATGTTAGTTACATGAGTGATTTGTATTATACTCAGTTGTTAAATATGGAAATTTGCATTATTTATGTTTGTTACTTGGGTTCTAAACTATTGATAAAATGGGCAATAAAGATTTGTATAGTTTTATATGCGCGCAGGCGTGGTTAGGTTATGGGGGGCCATGGGGCACATTCTTTGCACAGGTGGCCTCTGCAGTCTGTGTCCGCCTCTGCTCATAGTGATGTAAAGAATGTAGAATAAAAAATATACAAACCGATTAGAAAAAAAGTATATTTCCACAAATTTTTTTTATTAGTAATAAAATAAAGTGATACATTCTCTTTTAAAGTAACATCAAAGTTTGTGCATTGCAAAAAAATAGTACTCACTGCTTTTCGGACATCAGGTAATGTAATCCACAAAGGAAATACAATTGGTAGCACAGCAAGGTACACAGCTACTTTACGCTTCTTAATAGGCCATGCTAAGGTTAGAGGCTGGTCACCTTCATCAGGAGGTTCTGCACCTGTCACCTTAGGATGAGAAAGTAAATAAAATGGAATGGTAAAACAGAAACCGTTCTGTTGGGGCTCATTTTTAGAAAATTATGATTCATAAATAATTGTTAATACAAGATGCCACATTACAGACATGCTAATCATAAAGTGTTACCCGCTGCATAGCAGAAAAAAACTCATTTAAATTTCTAGGATATTGTAATTTTTTATATTTTCTATACTGGAAGGTAAGATTTTATTAGTTGGGTTATTCTGCCTGTGATGCACCATTTCAGTTTAGAAAAGACTTAGAAAACTTTCTTGAATGTGGAGTATTTTTTAACTTCTTTAATAAAGGGTTGTCCAGAAGAAGGGCCATTTTCTTGAACTTTGTTTAGCTTGCTGAACAAATAACACAATGGAGGAAAGTTAATATAATTTCTACTAAAAATGTCACAAACGGCCCAAAAGTATAAAAACATTGATGGTTTCCCCTGCTCTCGACACTTTTCAAAAAAGTTGGCAGATCTTAGTGGAAGAGGGCGTAGCCATCATGGTCCAATGCATTTACAGTGTCAAACGGACAGCTGAAGATGCGACAAATTTATTAAGAGGTGTTATCACTGTTCTCTCCTGGTACGTTTGTGGATCCTCTGTATCGTCCGGAAGATGGTGCTAGTAACCCAGGGCAACGCTTGGCACAGCAGGTTCAGAGGCAGTCGGATGTATAGGCCAGAAGTCAGGACAGGCAGCAGACGTCGTTACGGGTAACGATAGCAATAGGTCAAGGCAGGCGGCAGGTAAGGATAGTCAAGTTCAGGCAGAGGTCAAAAACGGGAAATCCAGACAAAGGCAGAAGGCAAGAAAACAGGGAACCAGGGTACAGGGAAACTCACGGGGGAACTTGGTTGAACAAGCAAGGATTGAGAGGAAGGAGGATCCTTAAATAGGAAATCTAGGAATTTTGGCACGCGCTGGCCCTTTAAGAAGGAAAGAGTCAGCGCGCGCCCTCTAGTGGCTGCAGCCGCACATAGTGAATGATGGCCTTGGAGGGAGGTGAGAGATGCAGTTACCTGACGACGCCCAGAGCCTGCAGAGCGTCCAGATCGGGTAAGTGGAGCTCGGGACGAGCATGAGGAAATGGAGGGTACAGGAATAAATTTGTCGGATCTTACTCTAGATTGCCTTTTATTAAGGCTGGTATAGTCTTAATACATCTCCCCAATAACTTCCAAATTCTACTCTCAAAATCGACTGAGGTGTAAGGAGTAGCTGTCTGCGAGTAATTCTGATCGTGGTTTGGTTAAACACCTCAATAGGTGGTACCACTTCCTTACCTCCTCCCCATTTCAGCGATTTCTACAATGAACTTCCATCGTATGGTTCTATCCCCTCCCCTTTATTTCCGCCTTCCCTTACACCTCTGCTTTCCTCTCTTCTTTCTTTGTCAACTCTTTATATTGTTAGATATAGTTTCTCCATACTGTTGATACAATATTGTTTCTCACTGTATTGGATGTTTTTGAATCCCCCCATTCAGTAGATGGGGTTATTTCATTATTTTCATTGTCAATGTTATGATTCCTGACATTGTTGTCATGTGTCATGCTGTTTTAAGTACTGCTGTACCCCATATTACTTTCTATTTTATAGGCGTTCATCATAACATGACCACGTATATGAGGGTTTCATCTGTCCACCCATTTAGGTTGTTTGCAACAAGATACCAAGACATGCGAGTACTAGTACATATGACCCACTTGTTTTCTTCCATTGTGATTTTTTCTCAGCCAGTGAAGGCAACTCGTGGAAACTCAATGGGATATTAATTTTTAGTTGCGGTTTATATCTTTTTTTATTCTCTGATTGTCTGCATAAATTCATTCATTTTTTGGTTGATGGACTGCTCTTCTACTTATCGCAATGTCTTGCCTTTTATTTATTTGTTATAAAAATAGAATATTCAAAAATTACTCAAATCTATAATAATAATAATATATATATATATAATATAATAATAAATATATAATAATAAAATATATACATAATAGTTGAATAATTTTCAGACAAAATACTTAAAGGGAATGTATCATCTATTTTTATTTTAATAATTAAAACCATGTACTGATACATATCAGGAATTAGTTTTTTCTAATCTGTTATTTTTTTCTGATTGTATTTTTTATTATTATTCAATTTTCTGTAGATGATTCTGGGGGCAGTCATCTTGCATGAGCTGTTGCTCTGCCTCTATACAAATCACTAGGCAGACCACACATGGCATTTTGTGTACAATTTTGGGCACCTGTGTATAAGAAGGACATGGCTGAACTAGAACGGGTGCAAAGAAGGGCGACCAAGATAATTAAGGGAATGGGCAGATTGGGTACAAAGAAAGGTTATCAAACTTGGGGCTATTCAGTTTAGAAAAAATACGGCTTACGGGTGATCTAATTACAATGTACAAATATATAACTGGACAGTACAGAGAACTAAATTTGGAGTCAGGGAGGATTTTTTCCCTAATGAGGCAATTGGCATCAACCTCATGGGGGCTTTGCCTTCCTCTGGATTAACACGGTAGAATTAAAGGTTGAACTTGATGGACCTGTGTCTTTTTTCAACCTTATCAACTTTGCAACTAAATAGCAGTTCAGAAATTAGCTTTTTCATTTGCTTTGTATTTTTTTTAACATAGCTGTTAACATGGAAAATGAAAAACACCAGATTGAAAACAAAAAAAATAGAAATATGTAAAATCTTAAAAACTTGATTTAAATGATAAATTATTTTCAGACAATACATTCCCTTTAGTTAAAAAACATATTGTAGAAGCTGTGAAAACTCTACTATAACTGCCTCTTGCAAACATTAAAATGCCAGCTTTTACGGTTTAAGTCATAAAGATGATGTAAAGATCCATATAATTCCGTATAATCAGACAAAAAAAATATGTGTTGAATGTTTTATTGTACCTGTGTCACTGTGTAATATGTTCCTTAGTGAATATGCATTTTCATAAAGTTTTAAAAAAAACATAATTTCATATTATAAACTCCATATCATTCGCATACAGGGCCGGCCTTAGGATAGATGGCACCCCGTGCAAAATAATCTTTCGGCGCCCCACCCCATCATAAAAAAATTGCCCCATATAAAAAGTACTGTATAATGCCCCCCACAATATAATCCTCTATATAGTGCCACCACACAGTATAATGCCCCTTTAGTGCTCCCCATACAATATTCAAATCATAATATAATATATTATAACCCCTTCAAGGACACAGTATTTTGTCCTCTAATTGTGCCCACACAGTATTATGCCCCCCTTATGCCACACACAGTACAGATGTAGCCATTTTTATCTTGACTTTTAACGCATTAAATACACAGTGGCAAGATCCTTTATCTTGACTTTTTCAATGACTTTTCAATGGCTTTTGTTGTGTGATATCACGCTGCAGCAAGTTATCAGAGTCAAGATAAAGATGGCTACATCCATATATTGCCCCCTGTAGTACCACTACACAGTATAATGTCCCCTTCCCCTGGCTACCAAACACAGCCCCTCCCTTGTAGATAGTGCCCCCCTGTAGATTGTGCGATACAACCTCCCTGTAGACAGTGCCATAATCCCCCACCTCCTCCTTGTAGATCGTGCCATACAGCCACCGACCTCCCCCTTGTAAACAGTGCCCCCAAACACAAAAAAATTGTAGTCACCTAGGCCCCGTTCCCACAACGAACTGAGCTGCTCCACTACGGGATCTTTGCATAGGCCGGCGTGATTCTATAGCCTAGTACAGAGTTTCCCAACCTTTTTGGATTCGAGGCACCACTGGGAAAATACCATTTCCTCAGGGCACCCATACCAAAAATTGTTTAGAGAAAGACAGAAAAAGGCTAAAACAACCACTACACTCTTAGGGTATATTCACACAGTTTTTTCTAAGGCAAAAAAATCTGCCTCAAAATTTCTTCAGGAATTTTGAAGCAAATTTTGAATTGAGAGCATTGTTTGACCTCTTTTTTTTAAGCAGTTGAAGCTAATGCAAAATACGCAGGCAAAAAAGCACTCCAAATGGGCGCCGCAGGTATTTTCTGCCTCCTATTAATTTCATTTGGGGCTCAGAGGTGGAAACCACTTGAAGACTATCAGCCCCCCACTCACAGTAAAATAACCATCAGCCCACCACTCACAGTAAAATGACCATCAGCCCACCACTCACAGTAAAATGACCATCAGCACAGAACTCTCACTAAAATGACCATCAGCCCGCCACTCACAGATTCCCCCTATAGATAGTGCTACACAGCCACCTTGTAGGTAGTACCACACAGCCCCCTGTATGTAGTGCCACACAGCCGCCTGTAGGTAGTGCCACACAGCCCCCTGTAGATAGTGCCATACAGCCCCTTGTATGTACTGCCACACAGCCCCCTTATGTAGTGCCACAGTCCCCATAGGTAGTGCCACACAGCCCCCTTGTAGGTAGTGCCACACAGCCCCCTTGTAGGTAGTGCCACACAGCCCCCTGGTAGGAAGTGCCGCACAGCCCCATGGTAGGTAGTGCCACACAGCCCCCTGGTAGGTAGTGCCACACAGCCCCGTTGTAGATAGTGCCACACAGCCCCCTTGTAGGTAGTGCCACACAGCCCCCTTGTAGGTAGTGCCAGACAGCCCCCTTGTAGGTAGTGCCAGACAGCCCCCTTGTAAGTAGTGCCACACAGCCCACAGCCCCCTTGTAGCTAGCACCCCACTTTCTGTAGATAGCACCACTGTAGCTCCCTGAAAGAGCAGAATCTCCCTGTGGTTGGGGATTCCGCTCCTGGAGCACCGTGCTTGATGTCTCTGTCCATATATGGACAGTGACATCAGGGGCAACTCCGGAAGCGGAATCCCCATCCACAGCGCTACCGACGCGGTGACCGGGATTCCACTCCAGGAGAAGCCCCTGTCATTTGTGTCCATTTATGGACAGTGACGTCACTGGCTTTTACTGGAGTGGAATCCCCGGTCACAGCATCTGTGATTCCACTCCTGGAGAAGCCCCTGACATCTCTGTCCATTTATGGACAGTGACATCAAGGGCTTCTCCTGGAGTGGAATTCCCGGTCACAGAGTCTTCAACGCTGTGGTCGGGGATTCTGCTTCAGGAGCTGCCCCTGATGTCACTGTCCATATATGTAGAGAGATAAAAGAAAAATGCACGGCGCCACATAGTGCAGGTAAATCCAAGGCGGTATAAGCAATTAGAAGCAGAGATATGCTCACCTTAGTTCAGATGAATACACACACCAATAGGTGAACAAAGGCAATGGATATGATAAGTGCTGCTGCCAGGATCCAAAACCGGTTGACCAAAAGTTCGCCGCATATATGGTAATTTAAATGTGAAAAAACATAGATCATAAACGCCGCTGCTACTTAGTATTGAAGACTTTGGATAATATAAAGATTGGAAACATTTCCATTCATTGTAGTTGTGGCTACGCGTTTCGACACTGTACCGGTATCTTCCTCAGGCCATATATAATACATATACAAACATCCGTACTTAAATACACAAAGTTGTTAAAAAAGCCGTCAATGCAGCCAGGGTCAAAGTGCCTAAACGATGTCAGATGACGTCATTTAGGCACTTTGACCCTGGTTGCATTGGCGGCAACCAAATTTTTCCAATCTTTATATTATCCAAAGTTTTCAATACTAAGTAGCAGCACCGTTTATGATCCATGTTTTTTCACATTTAAATTAATGTCCATATAGGGACAGACATCAAGCCCTTCAGCTTCAGGGAGCTACAGTGGCGCTAGTAGATAGCAGAGCATGGAGATACCTCCCTGCTCTGCTATAGTGGCGTCGCTACTGCTGTAGCAGCCGCTATGGCTGCTACAGCGGTAGCAACGCCACTGAGTGAAGATGCGCCTGGGCGGAAAGTTGGCTGCCGAGTCGCCGGGTCCGGGCTCTTCTGAAACAAGCAGGGGAAGGGAGCCAGTGCAGCACCCCCTTCCACCTGCGGCCGGCCCTGTTCACATATAAGACCAAACTGTTTTGGTATGTTATCAAGAAATAAGGAACAGATGGAAGAGGATATGACTACAGAATCAGACTACACAGGATTTGTTTGAGTCTGTTAACAGAAATGAGAGATGGTAAACTCTCTTCCCGATAACTTTCGTGCAGTCAGTGTCAACCATATAAAAAATAAAATAAACAGCCACTTTGAACAGACAATAGGAAGTTGTGTCACCTGTGTTTCTGCAGCTTCAATATTGTGAGTGACATTCCCATTTAGAACTGGATCAGCAGATTCTTTGGGTGGCGTCACTTCAACCTCAACATTAGAACTGTTTGGAACATCAACTTTGTCTGAAATAAAAGCATTTGAAAATAAATAAATATTACATTACATAGTGTGGAAGTACACATGCTGACAGTAGCAGGAGATAAATATAGCAACCACAGTAAAGCTGACCATACACATAATATAGCTGTCATTAATAGCCCCAGTCTAAGTTTTAAGAACAAATGAGACATTCTAATGCTATGGCTACACCGCAACATACGCTGTATGCAATCTGAACGATCATTGGGCCAACAGCTACCTTTACTGACTCCCCATAAACATGCATGTTTAGCTCTGGCTTGGGAAGGGGGAATAAGTGGCTACCAAAACCTCTGATACTGCACTTCACAAATGTGTCACTGCTAAAGGGGGCACAAGTTGCCCTGATGGCCTAGGAACCTGGAGCATGCACCCCACATTTAGTGCTCAACTTATGGAGAGGCTGCACTGGAAACAGCTACATTCCCTAGCTTATTGATTTGGCAGTTCTATTTAGGTAGCTGTCTGTCAGTTTTATTTGGGCACCTAACGGCGATGTTATTTGTAGACTGTATCATTGTATTATTCGGGTGCTATATGGTACCTCATAATCGTCACAATGGATAGGGAATCTTAAAGTCAAACTGATCAGGGAACATTTGTGCTGTAGCACAAAGGTATCCACATTCAATTGGTATCCATCAAAATTTACAGGATTTGCCAACAAATATCTAATGTTTGTGGCCAGCCTAATCAAGTCATACACAACTCCAGCCTTCTGCAGCCAACTATTAGGTCCAACTTGGCGCTCCAGAGCATGTGAGTTGCTGTCTACTGGCAGCTTAACTACCTTTCTAATGGGTGGGATCTAAGAGCCTCCCACCTCGGCCCGTTTAACCCTTTGATCGCCATGGTCAATCGCCGTGGTATGATTAAAGGAATCCCGCATCCCTTAATCTGGCCACCATATTTCACGGTGATGCAATTGGGACTGTGGAACCTAGGAATCACTAAGTGTTATATTAGCAAAAGCCTGTGTCATAATGACATAAAGCAGAATTTATTAGCATACAGAAGTATGGTAATACCTTATACATTTAAAATAAAGAAGTAAAACAGTAAACCCTTAATTAATTAAATAAAAAATAATGTAATGTAAGAAAAAATGTCCACAAAAAATAAACAAACACAATTATTTTGTAAAAAACAAAGTTTGTTATGCATACGTTACATTAAAACAAGGAACATACATGTATTTAGTATCCCCACGACCGTAATAACCTGAAGAACCATTCATTTACTGTGAGCCATGACCGGTATAAAAAATAAACAAAAAAACACCAATTGGCGCCAAGAAAGTAAAACAAGATGTCATACAGCCACGTCAATGAATAAAACGAAATAGTTATAACTGCCAAAATGCGGAGAGGCAAAAACGGAAAAGAGGATAGGCTTGGTCATCAGAGGCTTGTTCGCTGAAAAATATAATTCAATAGAGATGGAAAAATTTTGCATGGCTTTGGCCTGACAGGGTAGTTATGTCACTAGATATCTTATTTGCAAATTATTCTTCATGAAACATGTATTTTTTAAGAACTGTCACTGAAACACAATTACTTTATTGGGTTAAATTAATTTCAGCTAAAAGTAAGGGTATGTGCACACACAAAATCAAAAACGTTTGAAAATACGGAGCTGTTTTCAAGGGAAAACCGCTCCTGATTTTCAGCTGTTCTTTAAGCCACTCATGTTTTTCGCAGCGTTTTTGACGGCCGTTTATTGAGCTGTTTTTCTATAGTCATTGAAAAACAGCTCCAAAAACGGCTCAAGAAGTGACATGCACTTCTTTTCCGCGGGCGTTTTTTTCCGCGGCCGTTTTTCAAAACGGCAGCGTAAAATAACGCCCCGTCGGAACAGAACACTGTTTTTTCGCAAATCAATGGGTAGATGTTTGGAGGCGTTCTGCTTCCGATCTTTACAGAAAACTGCCGAAAGTAAGCCGTGTGAACATACCCTCAGTGTTATACGTGACTCCCAGCTGTGGCACGTCAAAGTCAATTACTTGGTCACACAAATTGCATAGGGCTTTCTGTATAATTCGTCAGTAAAGGCTTATTGCTATAAAACTATTGATAATATATCCAAAATCTGATATAGTTCAAAAAGCTTGTGGCACTAATGTAAAATAATTGGGCAGATTTACTATACATAATGCGACAGAATTCTGGCTCTAATCCGCCACATTTCTAAAGTATTTTAGTCACTTTTTGCGCCTCACTAGTCACTTTTCAAAAAGGGAAATAGGGGCGTTGCTAAGTCTATTCATAATTGTGCCAGATTACTGGCGTGCGACAACATTTAGGTGTAAATTAGTGGTATAAAGTAAGCTACCGAAGAGAAACATGAAGAAGAGATAAGTATTTAACATGCACCAAATTTAACACAGAGCGTGCACCACCCGTAGCCTAACTCATCGATTTCAGTTTCAGACAGTATTAAGAAATCCGCCCTAATATGTTTATTTTGCGTCATTTGCCTTCTACAAATCTAAACTGGCATATTTTGATAATCTGATACTTAATTTACTTCATTTGGAGACATATGCACACACAAATACTGGCACCTGAGAGTCATAATGACAAATCATAGGTATTACTGTAAGTACTACTTACCTACATAGTTCGCTGCTCCATTTAGCCTCTCACTGTCTTCCACCTGACATTTCTTTTTCGCCATTTTGTGTAGAATTGCGGCCTTCTCTTTAAATTTTCCTTCAAATATGGTGCAAGAATAATTATCAATATAGCGGATATTTTATTAATGCATTAAAAGCAAGTATTACTGAAATAATAGCAATATAGTGATTATACAACATTTTTTGGGAAATAAATAATTTCATTATATAGCTGGTAAACAACCACATTGAAGATTGGTAGCATCTTAGTTTTTTTCTAGGGCCAACAAAACCTCTTTTCACTCACTAGCTTTAAGAATGAGTCGCATTGTGATATAAGTAAGACCACGTGAAGTAAATAAGTTTGAACAAGAGAAAATGGGTTTATTATTATTATTATTATTATTATCATTAGTATTAATAATAATAATAATAATAATAATATTATTAATAATATGATGGCATACTTGAAAACAAGTGTTTAAAGTTACCATGAATGGTATTTTTTTACAGTTATTAAATTGTTTTCTCTAAAATGCTTCACTTAGTAACACATCATCTATGAAAGCCAGCAGACTCCTATTCCTAAAACCTAATCCACACATGCTAATTTTTATTGCGAATCTGATGATAAAAAAAAAAAGCAGAAAAAGCGTAAGGGCTTGATCATATGTATTGTAGCTGAAACATGAAGCACAAGTTAAATCTGTACACAGAACAAGCTCCTTTCACATGTCAGTATTTTGGGCAATAGATGTAAGCTAAAACTAAGAGTGGGACCGACACAGAGAAAAAAGTATAATAGAAAACTTTGCACCTTTTCGTGTTTTGGACCTACTGGTTTTTGCTTCCAAATACTCATTCAAAATACTGACCAAAATACTGCCGTGCGAAAGAGTCCTAAAAAAGGAATGAACCAACATCAGTACAATATTAACCACAAGCGAGTTGCTAGTGTTACATGACAAAACACTTATTATTCGGGCAGTAAAAAGGATCTCCAAATGAACCAAAATTAGAACTTGAGCACACTTACTAATATAGTCCTCAGACTTGCATCGCTCCCCTGTTTTCCAATACACTCCTGGGACGCCAGACGCTCCGTAGTTTGAGTCGCAAGGATGACGCCAGCACTGCAGTGGCATCTCTCGCACAGGTATCTGGGGCCTAAGCACCAGATTTTATCTGCATCCTCAGGAGGCAGATACAATTGAATTGACTATGGCGAAGCAGGGAGCTTTCAGCTTCCTGCTCCAATATTCACTCCCTTGGGCTATAGATCATGGGCTGCAGGCCTAATGTGGCTGAAGAGGCTGTGAGACTGTGTAGCTCCGTTCGTTGTGGGAACAGGGCTAGTTAAGTATGTTTTATTGTTTGTTGGTGGGCACTAAGGGGAACTATTACTGAATGGGGGCCACTAATGGTGGATTTTACTAAGAAGGGGCAA
The DNA here is from genome assembly GCF_050947455.1 of Rhinoderma darwinii. Classification (NCBI taxonomy): domain Eukaryota; kingdom Metazoa; phylum Chordata; class Amphibia; order Anura; family Rhinodermatidae; genus Rhinoderma; species Rhinoderma darwinii. Next base: position 340,501,391 of record NC_134687.1, read on the forward strand.
TACAATACAATAGCTATGTCTTGAGGCTCATGCCTCTGATCCTTTTAGACCCTAACAACGACCCTGACGCTCGGACACATGCCTATGTGACCAAAAGTGGTCTCCCCTTACAGTGGTGTAGGCATTATCATCTCAGTGCCTCATCATCCCACATGGCCGCTAGAAGGCTGGCTGACATCCCTGCAGAAGTAAGCCAGCCTCCTTCTTAAACAGCGGCAAGTAAACTTTATTTGTGCTCAGGGGTGGGGGCAGTCATACAGAAGTAGGAGGAGGAACTAAGTGCATGAAAGGACTTGTAGTTTACTGAGCGCACAGAAGCGACAACTCCCTCCTATTAACCAGAAGTCTGCCCACGTTACATCAGATGATCGGTGAGTAACGCTAAAATGATTATTTCTGCTGCGAAAGTAGTGGAATCTTGAGATACAGGAGTTTAGACGTGGTTGTGGGTTTTATATATTTTTTTTTTTTTTAACTTCCCGAATAACCACTTTAATTTTAGCAGCCACTGTATAAAATATCACATGTAAGCAGTGAGGTGACTATTATAACAGAATAATGACTATGTTAGCAGAATAACATCCCTCCTGTAAAACTATTACTTTCCATACTTAGTTAGTGACCACCATGAATTACTAGTGGACTAGAATGTTCTGGCCGTACTGAATCAACATATTTTTGGTTTGTGACCCATCAGAACATAGCATCCTAGTTACTGGTTTGTTTTACCGCGTTTCAACACAGTATTTAAGACATGTGAAGTGATTTGTGTTTGTATGTCTATGATGAAAAATTTCAATGCTATTTTTGTTGTTTTGTAGTTTATTTCAGGTGTGTATCTAAGGCTTCGTTCACATCCGCTTCGGGCTTCGGTTCATGGGTTCCATCAGACCTTTCCGTCAGGGGAACCCATTAACAGAAAGCAAATGGAAACCATAGCTTCCGTTTGCATTACCATTGATTTCAATGGTAATTCCTCCGTTGCAAATGGTTTCCGTTTCGTAAGATTTCAGTTGTTTTGGCGAAAAAAAATAGCATAGTCGACTGCGCTATTGTTTCCACCAAAACAATGGAAACCTTATGGAACGGAGACACACGGAAACCATTTGCAATGGAAGCAGTACCATTGAAATAAATTGTAATGCAAACGGAAGCTATGGTTTGGTTTCCGTTCATGGGTTCCCCTGACAGAACCCATGAATGGAAGCCCGACGCAGATGTGAACTCAGCCTTAGCCTGGACTAATGAGGATATCCCAGCCTAATACTATAAATGTCATATCTTCTTTGCACACAAGTCACAAAAGTCATACTAAAAACTTAAATTTACAATAAATTATTGTAAGATTTTTATACAGCAGAATTAACCTCATCTCAGATTATTTTATTAACCTAATAAGAATGAGTATCTTGAAACGAATTTAGTACATATTATAATAACTTATACTTATACAGGAGGACCGTATAGAATTACATGTTTTTCATATGTCAGTATGATTTCATAATTAATTTGTTATAATGCTCTTATGATATGTAATGTATGTATATATGTATGGATATCAGTTTTACCACTTTGGATCAAAAATCCAAGATTTGTTAAAAACAAACAACATTAGCTCAACTTTAACCTTAACATTAGCGAAACATTTTGCTAAATGTGGCTATGTAGTTAAAAAAAATTAAGTACAGTATTATTGATTACATAGCCTCACAAATAAGAGTTAGCAATCATGGAGCCGTGCTTACAAAGATGGGAAGATTCCGGAGGCCTCCATACACATTAGATGGTCGGCAGATCCTGCCAAAATTGTCAGGTTCGGTCGACATATTAATCTAATGTGTATGGCAACCTTAATAGAGAAAGGATGAAAAGCTACTTACCTCTGGCAGGGCTTATCTCCCACGGAAACAAAACCTTAAGCATGCTAAAACCTAATCATTCTTTACAGAGATGCAAGATGTTGGTAAACAGTCAGGATGACCCTATACACTTGACATAGTTGTATGACCCCTCCAAAATTGTCAGATTCAGCTGACATTTATGGCCAACCTAAAGGCTATGTACACCTTTGAACATTTTTTTTTTTTCAATTAAATTGTCCATCAGTGTGATTGTTGCAACTTCCTAAATACATTTTATTAAAAATAATTTTTACTTTTTGAGATACAACTGCTTTGTATTTTGTATACAGAGTAGCTGTATCTTGCACTGAATCCTGTATTTGTCAGGTCAGCGGCACTGACGGGCTCAGTGTCAGTGGGATCAAGCTGTTAACGATCACATCTATGGTCATGACTTTGATGTGATCAATAACAGGTGGATCCTGCATGTCAGGGAAACGCAGGACCCACTTTCACTGAACCTGTCAGTCCCGCGGACCTGACGGATTCAGGTTTTAGCGCATGATACAGCTGGTCTGTATACAGGATACAAAGTCGCTGTATCTCAAAAAGTAAAAATTATTTTTAATAAAATGTATTTTAAAAGTTGATTGTGAGAATTTATAGAAAATGTTTAAAGATTTTGAAAAGTATCTTTATTTTTTATTTTAGCATTGGACCAATAAAAAAACTGGATGTGAAGGTGGATATAGCCTTTAAAGAGAACCTGTCACCTGCCCAAAAAACTGCAGCTGACATCTCAGTTAGATTGCAGGCGCCTCACCGCTTCTGCCGCTTTTTATTTTTTTCTTCCACCCCCCCACTGTTGCTGAGATATCGGTGCCGTTAGTTTTTGTGCAAATAAGGCCTTTGACTGTCAAGTGGGCGGTAACACCTGTCACTTGATAAGAGGTAACCGCCCATTTGACAGTTAAAGGCTCATTTGCATATTGCACACCAGAATTAACGGCCCTGATATCTCAGGAACAGTGGGGGCTAAAAGAAAAATATAAAAAGCATCAGAATCTGCGAGGTGCCTGCAATCTAACTGAGATGTCAACTGCTGTTTTTTGGGCAGGTGACAGGTCCCCTTTAAACTAAGCTCTACTTATTACCGACAAATTTAGAGGAGTTTCTACTAAGTCAATGTTCACTCTTTGAAGTTTTCTTGCAGTTGTTCTGGTCTTATTTTAATAAAAAGCAGAGGTAGAGCCTAAAGGAATGACAAGCATAATCAGACTAGGATTCATAGAAGAGTAGCAACTTTATTGTTTCCCTTTGGCAAAAAAAGTTGCAAGAAACCCTACGACCATCTTGAAAAAATCTGACCATAAAAGATCTAGTGCGATTTTTACAAGGCTGCTTACAACTTTGTTTCTCAATGTAACAACGCCAGCTGGCCACAAGACAGCCCGACTAGGCTTCACCTATAACAATCCCAGGACTACAGTAGGGCCGAATTGTAATCCAACTGGACAGTCGAAAGGAAGGGATTAATGGAGCACATACTGACAAGCAACAGGAATACAAGAAACACTGACTCACAGATTGAAGACAGGAATGGAACAAGATGATGATGTCAGACAGATGACGAAAACAAACAGGTGATGGGTGATGAAAGTAGTTGGGTGATGGGAGCCATGGACAATGGGTGATGAAAACAGTCAGTTGATGGAAACCAAACAGATGAAGGTAGATGATAACATGCTAGCCCTAACTAGCTATCCCCATATTTATCCCTGGATCTGTTTCTAAGCTTTGACCCTAACACTACACCACTAATCCTCACTGTCCCAAGCACTGTCCCTAATGAAGTCCTTAATCTGCATACACTGTTTCTAACACAGCCCCAGGAAAACACTAGGAACCAGGAAAACAATTCAAACCGATCGAAAACTCAGGGAAAGCAGGCAAGCAGAAAAGAAAACAATGAAAGAGGATGAAGCTAACCAACTAACAGCAGTAATCACAGAAGTAAACACAGACTGAGGAAAAACTTTGGCAGGGCTGGAAAAACACAACACTAGATTATACTGGAACACACAATCAGACTAGCACATTGCAAACACACATAGTAAATCCTATTACCGATACTGGCAATCTGAGACCAAAGATTCTTAAGGAGAGGCAGAAGAATAAGGTCGCTTTCTCTAAATGAGCCATAGACTCACATCAGTGTGGTCATCTGACCTACACTGATGAATCAGCTGTGCAGCAGTTGACTCAGAAACTGCCCTAGCTACTGCTTAATAGCTAAGCGTGCAGGAATAGAACTGCTGCTCATTACACCCATAGGGTGACCATTGAAGACGTCCGCCAGCCATGATAATATCATGTTTTTAGTGCGAGTATTGGACAACTCTGTGTCACTGTGGAGTCGTGGCTTACTGCTTGTCTCATATTTGCAAACAAATAAATAAAACAACTAAATAAAAAATAACACAATGATGATTCATAGACAATAGAAGTTTTATTAAGGGCCTCGTTCACATCAGCGTCAGGTATCATCCGTTCATGGGTTCTGTTCGACCTTTCCTTTCGAAGAACCAATGAACGGAAAGCCAAACGGAAACCATAGCTTCCGTTTGATATCAATGGTAATGCTTCCATTGCAGTTGGTTCCCGTCTGTTTCCGTTCTGTCAAGTTTCAGTTTTTTTTGAGGAAACAATAGCGTAGTATGGGGTACGCAAAATAAATATTGCCATAACCCGCATTTCCCTGCCGAAAATGTCTCTAAAATATTGTTATAATGTCGTCAACTATACCTTAGGCCCATGTGTTAAGGGACAGGGATAGCACGGTATGCTGCCCATGGCAGGAACAAAGTGGTCCGCAGTGCTGGTTAAATCCCAGTGGCCCATTCAGCTTTTCTACTTCTGACCTGGTGCAGTGTTGAAATGTGTAAATCTTTTTAATGAGATATGTCGGTTTACAATGTTAGATTTTGGTTGTTAAAATGTTCAGTGACCCAATACAGTAATAAACATATTTCACTACCCACTCTATGCTAAATTAACCAACATTTGTTTCTGATTTCGTACTTACATTTGCTGCTTATTAGTAAATATCCTTGTTATATACTGGTGTATGTATATACATATATATATACACTACCGTTCAAAAGTTTGGGGTCACCCAGACAATTTTGTGTTTTCCATGAAAACTCACGCTTATATTTATCAAATGAGTTGCAAAATGACTAGAAAATATAGTCAAGACATTGGAAAGGTTAGAAATAATGATTTTTATTTGAAATAATAATTTTCTCCTTCAAACTTTGCTTTCGTCAAAGAATGCTCCATTTGCAGAAATTACAGCATTGCAGACCTTTGGCATTCTAGCTGTTAATTTGCTGAGGTAATCGGGAGAAATTTCACCCCATGCTTCCAGAAGGCCCTCCCACAAGTTGGATTGGCTTGATGGGCACTTCTTGCGTACCATACGGTCAAGCTGCTCCCACAACAGCTCTATGGGGTTCAGATCTGGTGACTGCGCTGGCCACTCCATTACAGATAGAATACCAGCTGCCTGCTTCTTCCCTAAATAGTTCTTGCATAATTTGTAGGTGTGCTTTGGGTCATTGTCCTGTTGTAGGATGAAATTGGCTCCAATCAAGCGCTGTCCACAGGGTATGGCATGGGGTTGTAAAATGGAGTGATAGCTTTCCTTATTCAAAATCCCTTTTACCTTGTACAAATCTCCCACTTTACCAGCACCAAAGCAACCCCAGACCATCACATTACCTCCACCATGCTTGACAGATGGCGTCAGGCACTCTTCCAGCATCTTTTCAGTTGTTCTGCATCTCACAAATGTTCTTCTGTGTGATCCAAACACCTCAAACTTCGATTCGTCTGTCCATAACACTTTTTTCCAATCTTCCTCTGTCCAATGTCTGTGTGCCCATATTAATCTTTTCCTTTTATTAGCCAGTCTCAGATATGGCTTTTTCTTTGCCACTCTGCCCTGAAGGCCAGCATCCCGGAGTCGCCTCTTCACTGTAGACGTTGACACTGGCGTTTTGCGGGTACTATTTAATGAAGCTGCCAGTTGAGGACCTGTGAGGCGTCTATTTCTCAAACTAGAGACTCTAATGGACTTGTCTTGTTGCTCAGTTGTGCAGCGGGGCCTCCCACTTCTCTTTCTACTCTGGTTAGAGCCTGTTTGGGCTGTCCTCTGAAAGGAGTAGTACACACCATTGTAGGAAATCTTCAGTTTCTTGGCAATTTCTCGCATGGAATAGCCTTCATTTCTAAGAACAAGAATAGACTGTCGAGTTTCACATGAAAGCTCTCTTTTTCTAGCAATTTGGAGAGTTTAATCGAACCCACAAATGTAATGCTCCAGATTCTCGACTAGCTCAAAGGAAGGTCAGTTTTATAGCTCCTTTAAACAGCAAAACTGTTTACAGCGGTGCTAACATAATTGCACAAGGGTTTTCAAGTGTTTTCTAATCATCCATTAGCCTTCTAAAACAGTTAGCAAACACAATGTACCATTAGAACACTGGAGTGATGGTTGCTGGAAATGGGCCTATATACACCTATGTAGATAATGCATTAAAAACCAGACGTTTGCAGCTAGAATAGTCATTTACCACATTAACAATGTATAGAGTGTATTTCTGATTAATTTAATGTCATCTTCATTGAAAAAAACTGTGCTTTTCTTTCAAAAATAAGGAAATTTCTAAGTGACCCTAAACTTTTGAACGGTAGTGTATATATATATATATATATATATATATATATATATATATATATATATATATATACATACACACACCATTCAGTCATAATATTAAAACCCCCTACCTAATATTGTGTAGATCCCATTCGTGCCACCAAAACACCCGTCAAGGCATGGACGTCACAAAACATCTGCAGGTGTGCTGTGTTATCTGGCACCAAGAAGTTGGCCGCAGATCCGTTTAAGTTCTGTAAATTGCAAGGTGGGGTCTCCATGGATCAGGTAAGTGATGCACATCCGGCCGTCCACATTACGTAAGAGCAAAGATGATTCATCATATAAGGCCACCTTCTTCCATTGCCTCATGGTCCAGTTCTGATGCTCATGTGCCCACTTCAGCAACGCACTCTAGGGACACCTTTCTAATATAGCCAGCTTTTTTTCCCAGCAATTTCCAGTAGTTCTTCTGCAGGATTGGACCAAACTAGCTCGCATTCACTCCTCACGCGCATCAATGAGCCTTGGGCACCCATGACCCTGTTGCCGGTTAACTGATTGTCTTTTCTTTTGGTTTGCCTCTTGTGGTAGGTACTAACCACTGCACATAGGGAAACCCCCACAAGACCTGCCGTTTTAGAGATGCCCGGACCCAATTATCTAGCCATCACAATTTGACTCTTGTCAAAGTCACTTAAATCCTTACGCCCATTTTTTTCTGCTTCTAAAACATCAAATTCAAGAACTGACTGTTCACTTGCTGCCTAATATATTCCACCCATTGACAGGTGCCATTGTAACGAGATAATCATTGAATGAATTATTGAATGTTATTCACATTAACTGTCAGTGGTTTTAATGTTATGTTTGAACAGTGTGAGTATATATATATATATATATATATATATATATACATATATATATGTGTGTGTGTGTGTGTATATATATATATATATATATATATATATATATACACGCAAAGTGTATACAATTATTAAGCAAGTGACCATATCATCATTTTTATGCATATTTTCCAACTCCAAGCTGTATAAACGTGACTGCTTATTGGACGAAGCATATCAGGTAATGTGTATTTGTGTAATGAGGGAGGGTGTGGCCTAAGGAGATCAAGACCCTATATCAAGGTGTGCAGAATTATTAGACAGCTTTTTTTCCTTTTGGCAAAATGGGCCAGAAAACAGATTTAACCGACTCTGAAAAGTAAAAAATTGTTAAAAGTCTTTCAGAGGGATGTAGCACTCTTGAAATTGCTAAGATATTGGGGCATGATCACAGAACCATCAAACTTTTTGCTGCAAATAGCCAACAGGGTCGGAAGAAACGTGTTAAGAAAAAAATATGCAAATTAATTGTCAAAGATTTGAGAAAAATCAAATGTGAAGCGACCAGGAACCCATTATTCTCCAGTGCTATCATATTCCTGAACTGCAACCTCCCTGGAGTGCCCATAAGTACAAAGTGTTCAGTGCTCAGAGACATGGCTAAGGTAAGGAAGCCTGAAACCCGACCACCACTGAACAAGACACAGAAGTTAAAACGTTAAGACTGGGCCAAGAAATATCTGAAGAAAGGTTTTTCAAAGGTTTTATGGACTGATGAGATGAGAGTGACTCTTGGTGGACCAGATGGATGGGCCCGTGGCTGGATCAGTAAGGGGCACAGAACTCCACTTAGACTCCGACACCAGCAAGGTGGAGGTGGGGTACTGCTATGGGCTTCTTAAACGGCAGATTTATGGTGAAGGAAAACAGTACACCTCTCTGAGTAGTGTCTGGGAGGTTGTGGTTGCTGCTGCACAAAAAGTTGATCGTCAAGAGATTAAGAAATTGACAGACTCCATGGATGGAGGGCTTATGACTGCTATTGAAAAAAATGGTGGCTATATTGGTCACTGATTCTTTTTTGGGGGGGGGGGATGTCAGAAATGTTTATTTGTAAATTTTGAGTTGTTCGTTTATTATTCTCACTTTGATAGATGAAAATAAACAAGTGAGATGGGAAAAATTTTCCTTTTTCATTTAGTTCCATAATAATTCTGCACGCTAATAGTTGCCCAATAATTATGCACACATAGATATTCTCCTAAGAAAGCCAAAATCTCACTTTTACTTTCTTAAATATTCAGATTTGGGGATTTTTAACACTTTGAATGTGACAGCACTGTAGTTGTTCAATAATAAAATGAATCCTCAAAAATGCAACTTGCATAATAATTGTACACTCAGTGCAACACCAAGAAGGAAAAGTTTTGGAATTGGGGAAATCACAGGATCGATAGACATGTTAATGATATGCAAATGATAAAAAATGGAAACAAAATATTACAAAAATCTTGATTTATTCAGTATCGAGCATGAGTGCCACGCGCAGAAATACACACACTTACACACCTTGGCATGCTATCAATGTGCTTATTAATGGTTGTCTGGTCAATGTTATGCTACGCTGAATACACTTGGACATGCAAATTATCAAGATTGGCTGCTGGCAGTTCCCTTTGCAATTGCCGACCACTGATGTCCCAGATGTGCTCGAAGGGAGACAAGTCGCTGCAGGCCATGGTAGCACGTTTAGGCCACGCAGGCTGCTCACAGTAGCACGAGCAAGATGTAGCCTGGCGCTGTACTGTTGAGAAACTGCTTCTGGGACACTTTGGAGAAATGGCCATACCACTGGTTCCCCGATCAAATCAATGTAACACTGAGCTGTTAGTGTACCTAAAATGAAAACTAGAGGGGTCCGGCTACCGTACATTATGCCACCCTACACCATAATCCCAGGAATAGGACTGGTATGATATTCCCTTGTAAAGGCCTCTTCATGGCGTTCCCCACATAGTCTCCATACCACTCTCTGGCTATCATTGCATCCGAGACAAAAGCGGGACTCATCTTTGAAGAGAACAGACCTACATTCCAGCCTCCATTGACATCTTGCTGTGCACTATGATAGCCTTTGAGAATGGTGGCATGTGGTGAATGGAAGACTTGTAGCTGAACGTCTGGCTCGTAGCCCAATGTCGTGCAAACGCCCTCTAATGGTTTGTTTTGACACTGGTTGCTGCCCTAGGCTTCGGATGTGATGTCCAATTTTACTTGCAGTACAGAATGGATCACTACATGCCACTCTTCTAATTAGACGATCCATCCGTGCAGAGGTTCACATCCGCGCACATATTGCTGTCATTCCCGTTCGTTGTTATCCTCCCAACATCTGGGACACGCAACGTTGAACAGTGCTGACATTTCGGCCTAGGTACCTATCCATCTGCCAGAGTGATAAACCAAGGTCTCCCAGTTGAAGGATTCTGTCGCTCTCAGTTTGCGACAAGTGGCAATAACTGGCACGTGGAGGAACAGGAGGCATCGCACAATCATCCCACACAACTTGATCCGATTTTTGAGGTTTCATGTGGCTGAAAAACTTTGCTTTCAATCTGATTTTTATGCCTCTTCCACATGCCACAGATTGGAGCTAGGTGCTTAAAATTTTTATCATTTGCAGATCTTAGTGACACCTGCTACTTCCTCGATTTGCATAACCATACGGCTTGTCCTTCTTGGTGTTGCAATTTCAAAGTTGAGGAGTGTATATATATAAATATATATATATATATATATATATATATATATATATATATATATATATACTGTATATAATCTGAATTTGCTTTCCCGATAATTCAAACACAGTAAAATGTAGATCTGTGCTGAATTAAAATTTTAGTGTCCTTGAACAATGTAGGGAATAGATATTTTTGTAGCCCTGATGTTCCCTGTGAGATCATAAATCCGTGCTGATCTCTTGTACTTGTTCTCTAAGCTGAGTATGCAAATAGAACAATCCAGCTGATTATGACCGAGTCTGATTGCTTCATCATGACCCAGTACAATGTGAGTGTAGAGGCAATCAAAATAATACTCAGAAACTGTAATGACTTGCAATCAGCCAGATAAAATGCGAAACTACTGTGATCCTGGATATATGCACATTTTATCTAGGCTTGTAACGTAGTATTAAAAAAAGGTCAAATTCTATAATAAAATAATGACAAAACAAATTTAGGAGAAAAAACTTGTAGTTTGGTGTACATTTTATTATAGCACACATTTATTAAATAGTTGGAAAAATATTTGGTGGTGCAACAAGGTTATTTTCTTCAGGTTTAGCCCTCATCTGTGTCTAGTTTGTTTCTTGGGGGTTCCTGTGATAAATTATATAAAAATATAATGTAGAGGATCACAACTCTCGGTCCCATCGTATTGTGTGCTTGTCTGTTTCACGAAAGTACAGAAAGACATTGCTGTCTTCTACCTCCGTTTTCTATTCTCTACAATGATGATGAATATCAATGCAGGGCATGGAAGATACATGTAAGTGTCCTCTGAGGGCTTTTCACAAGTAGCTGGGTCTGTTATAGGGGGCACTATGTAACTGGCTATGTTACGTGGGGCACTGTGTGGCTGGCAGTAATGGGGAACACTCTCTGGCTGGCACAGTTATGGAGGAACTATGCGACTGGCACTGTAAATGGAGTGGCAGTGTGTTGCTGACACTTATGAAGGAGAACTGTAAAGCTTATTCTGTCAAAGGGGGCAAATAGTGGCTGGCACATTTATAGGGGCATTATGTGGTTGGAACTGTCATGGTGGGCATTATGTGGCTTCTACTGTTATGTGGCTTATGAGTTCTATTTTAAGCAGAAGCATTCCAGTCAAAACTGTTACTGTGTTGTGTCTAGTGGAGGGCATTGGGAGGCAGTGTATGACTGGGATTTTATTTCTCTGGGGTTCTTTGAATCCTTGTGTCATGCACCACTCACCTTACGCCCTGCACTAGGCAAACACAGTAAATCAGTCTTACCCAAGGGCTCCTGTAAATGGATTATTTCTAGCTGAGACTAGTATATGACATAAATATCTGATAGATGGGGGTTCCCCCTCTAGTATCCTCATATATATTGAGAAAAGTAAACCCCTGACCCCCTGTATGGAACTCCAGAGTGTGGGATACGAAGAGGAGAGTTTTCAACACAATATAAACTTAGCTGTTTCAGTAACTTCCATAAACTACTATGGTGATTGCTGTGTCCACCTCCTCTCCTTCTCTCTGGAATGCCGAACAAGGGAGAAGGAGACCTCTATTCACCCAATAGGTAGAATTCCCAGAAATGGAACCTGTATCTATCAGAAGTTTATGGCATATATTGCTGCTTAATGGGAATTGGGCCCTTGGGAGTAGTACAATCTGACAATGTGGTTTTCAGAGCGGAAAATGTGGTACACCCCCAATATAATATTGTGTTGCTGTACAATTTTATTTAAAATTGTAGTGTATGTTCACCTCTAAAACATAATTTTTAGGTTACAGAAAATGTTTACAGAGAGTACTTAATAAATGGAGCACGCAGCAATTTTTCTCATAGATGTATACAGACGCAGAGGTACACAATGGGCCTATAGCAGTCTAATGGTATTGTATTACAGGTCTGTACAACACAAATCTTTAATTGAGCCGTTTGCATGAGCATTTAAAGGCTTTATACACCCTTCGAAGGAAAACATTTTTTTTTTAAATAAATCAACTTTTTATGTGATTTTAAACACGTTTTAAACTGACCTTATTAAAAAAATGTTTACTTTTTAAGATACAGCTTCTATGTATCCATTATGCATAGAAGCTGTATCGTTCTGTCAAAGTTGCGACGGTCAGTTCAGCATAGTTAATGGCCCGGCTGAAAGCTGGTCTTGCATGTCTCTGACACGCAGGATCAAGCCAATAACGATCACATCTAAGTTCATGGACTAAGATGTGATCGTTATTAGCTGGATCCTGCATGTCAGAGACATGTCAGAGAGGTGTACAAAATCTTTGAATAAAAAAATAACTCAGCAGGACTCATCTTGGCCAATCAAAACATGAGCACATAAAATAACTCAATGAAGATTCAAACTACTTTGCTTGAATTTAAAATACCAGTCACCGTGTTTAAAGTCTACCTCCAGTCTAATGAAATTATTATATTGCTAAGTCCTGCACTAAAAGTGTTTTCTTTTTTATATAACTGGATTTACATATTATGTTTATGTGATAGTGCTTCAAGTCCCTGTGATGCTGTTAGTTTAGGTCTTCAGACCCACGGTCAGATCGGGTTTTGCAGCTGTAACAGAAATGCGCTAGTTTTCTGCTCGTATGCCTTACTTTTGTGGTTTGATTGATAACTTTATGAACTGACTCCTGACAGCCTGACTGTCATGCATGGGCATAACTATCAGGGAAGCAGGCCCAGCAACTGCTATGGAGTCCAACAATTAAGAGGGTCCTCATGGGTAAGGGGCTGTGGATTATGGAAGGAGGGAGTGAAAAATGAATGGTGCCCTATTCTAAGGATTACTTTGCCTCATAATTGCTTGTTGCGCCCCTGCTGTCTTCATTGTCCCTCTTCTGCAACATGTGCATTATATCTGCACAGCAAAATCATTATTTTTTTTCCAGTGCTGTGACATCACTGTGTGGCTGTGCAATATTCTTGTGCTGTGACATCACTATGTGCATTATCTCTTTACTATGACATCATTGTTTATATAATTCCTGTGCTGTAACGTCACTGAGTAGATTATCCTGGCATTGTGACATCACTGTGTGAACTATCCCTGTACTCTGACAACCCTGTGCACATGATCCCACTATTGTGACATTACTGTGCACATTATTTCACTACTGTGACGTTACTGTGCACATAAACACTATACAGTGACATCAATGTTTATATTATCCTGTGTGCAGTATCTTACTATTATGACCATTTTGTGCAATATCTTTGTGCATTAGAGAGAGACACATGAGTTTAGACCAAAATAAATGCTTCAGCTGTCCCGAAACAATTGATGCTATACAGTAGCTGCCACATTACAGCAAGTCTGTATGTAGTCCCGGCCTGATATTTATAAAATCCCAGAGAACCCAATTAGAAATGTAGATGTATAGATGTGTAATCAGCAGTTGTAGTCCTATCATCTGTAGGCAACGAGAAACAATACTATAAGCATGTCCTCATATAATATGCATACGGTAATCCGGTATTTTCTTTGTTTAATAACTAATCTAAGGACTTTCAGTAAAATTCATCAACACCCTCCCCCATAGTATTACAGAATGACATCTGTCCGTTCCCTTCTGCCTCCTCAGTTTGTTTAATTATATATGAAGGTTAAACAGAAGTGTAACACTGTTTAGTGGAATATTGCCAGAATTGAAAGCTGTGAACCTCCAGTTTGCACAGATGTTTCAGATGTGGTGACTTATAAACTAAAAAAACGGTCTCAATCAGAGATTGCACAAAGCAATTAAACGTGGATGTCCTAATGTCTTCTACATTTGGTCGTAAAATACAGAATCAGAAACATTTAAACAGTACACTTAGCATATCATTTTGGCCTTGAGGACGCAGCATATTCCTCAGTTTTTGCTTCACTGCATTCCAAGAGCCATACGGTTCTTATTTTTTTTTATTGACGTTGCCGTTTAGAGTCTTGTTTTGTTTTTTGTGTTTTGGGGTGTTCTGTTTTGTAGAATTTTTCAGTACATAAATTTTAGCACTTAAAGGGGTTGTCCACTACCGGACAACTGATGATTTATCCACCATTAAAGTCATCAGTTTATGATCGGTGCCGGTCTGACACCCTTACCCCGCACCGATCAGCTGCTCTGGCTGCCTGCGGGCACCGGATGTTATTGCACAGTATGCGGTGTACGGAGCCGGAAGCAGTTGGCTCCGTAACTGCAGCTCGGCCGCTATTCCATGACCGTTGCCAATGACCATCGCCATCTGCCGGCATGGACGTCCAGTGCCCTGAGGCAGATGGAGCAGTTGATCGATGCGGGGTCCGGATTTTGGACGCGCAACGATCATACACTGATGACTTATCCTGTGGTTAGGTCATCAGTTGTCCGGTAGTGGACAACCACTTTAATTTAAAGGTGGTTTTACCACAATGGACACCCGATAGGTGGTAAATGTATAATCGCTGGGGGTCCCACTAGGACCTTTACCAATCTTTAGAATGGGGATCCTCCTTCCTGCGATCATTTTGAGTGGAGTGGCGTTCGCTCATGTTCGCTGACGCTCCATTCAATGTCTATGTGGCCGACAGAAACAAACCAAGCGCTACACTTAACTGTGTCCATCAGACCCATAGACATTGAAAGGAGCAGCAGCGCACATGCACAACCACAGTTCCATTCAAAATACTCCTCACTGTGTTCGTACAGTGAGGAGGAACAGGGGTCGGGACCGCCATTCTAGAGATCAGAGGGGGTCTTAGTGGTGGCGCCCTCAGTGACCATAAATTTCTCACCTATCCTGTGCATAAGTGATAAATGTCCATTGTGGGGAAAACCCCTTTAAATATATATATTTTTTAAGCAGAATGCACAAACAAATGAATTTCTCTATTGTTAATTTAAAATGTACATGCAGCTGTTAGAGCAAACCTCAGATATTCCCTTACCAGAGGCAGGACTTCAAAGGAGTACAAAGATGGCAGACCTGGGGGCCTTCAATCGCGTCATGTCGGGGCGCCCCCATATTTCTAACCATTTAAATGCCGCAGTCGCAATTTAAGGTGTTGAACGGGCGGAATTAAATTGATCTTGGATTCTGCCCATTGCAGTGAGGTGTCGGCTATATTAAACAGCCGTCACCCGCTGAGTATGGACCGCACTCAGGCTGTGAGTCCGCTCAATACTTCCCCGTAACGACTGTCACCTATTAGTACGTGACATGTCGTTAAGGGTTTAATTGCTCCATGGTTGGTGGGCACCCTGACCAGTCTGCAGCAAACTGCAATGCTGTATGTGTTCTGGCACTTTTTATCATAGCCAGCAATAACTTTTTCAGCAATTTGTGCTACAGTAGCTCTTCTGTGGGATCGGACCAGATGGGTTAGCCTTCACTCTCCAGGCGCTGCAATGAGTCTTGGGCGTCCATGATCCCGTTGCTGGTTCCTTGGACCACTTTTGGTAAATACTAACCACTCCATACTATTAACTCCCCACAAGACCTACTGTTTTGGAATTGCTTCGATCCAATCGTCTAGCTATCACAATTTGGCCCTTGTAAAAGTCGCTCAGATGCTTACGCTTGACAATTTTTCCTGCTTCCAAGAACTGACTGTTAGGGCGGATTCAGACGAACGTTGCGTTTTTGCGCGCGCAAAAAATGCGGCGTTTTGCGCGCGCAAAAAACACTTGACAGCTGCGTGTGTCATCCGTGTATGATGCGCGGCTGCGTGATTTTCGCGCAGCCGCCATCATAGAGATGAGGCTAGTCGACGTCCGTCACTGTCCAAGGTGCTGAAAGAGCTAACTGATCGGCAGTAACTCTTTCAGCACCCTCGACAGTGAATGCCGAACACAATATCGCGAAACCTGTTAAAAAAAAAAGAAAAAGTTCGTACTTACCGAGAACTTCCCTCCCGGCCGTTGCCTTGGTGACGCGTCCTTGGTGACGCGCCTCTCTTGACATCGGGCCCCACCTCCCTGGATGACGCGGCAGTCCATGTGACCGCTGCAGCCTGTGCTTGGCCTGTGATTGGCTGGAGCTGTCACTTGGACTGAATTGTCATCCCGGGAGGTCAGACTGGAGGAAGAAGCCGGGAGTTATCGGTAAGTCAGAACTTCGTTTTTTTTTTTACAGGTTCATGTATATTGGGATCGGAAGTCACTGTCCATGGTGCTGAAACAGTTTAACTCTTTCAGCACCCTGGACAGTGACTATCTCTGAACGTCGCGTACCGGAAATTTTTTTGCCGGGTTTGGCCAAAACGAGTTCGGCCGAACCCGGTGAAGTTCGGTTCGGTTGTCCGGGTTCGCTCATCTCAAAGACACTCCGTTTGGATGTTTGGAAACAGAAAAGCACGTGGTGCTTTTCTGTTTACATTCATCCTTTTGACAGCTGGTGCGCTGTTTCAGTCGGTTCGCACGGAAGTGCTTCCGTGCGACCTGCGTGGTTTTCACGCACCCATTGACTTCAATGGGTGCGTGATGAGCGAAATACGCGGAGATATTGAGCATGTCGCGCTTTTTGCGCAGCTGACAAACGCTGCGCAAAAAGCAGAGACTGTCTGTACTGCCCCATAGACTTGTATTGGTCTGTGCGTGGCGCGTGAAAACCACGCGGCCCGCACGGACCCAATACACGTTCGTGTGAATCCCCCCTTAACTTGCTGCCTAATATGTCCTCCCCTTGGCAGGTGCCATTGTAACGAGATATTCTATTTTATTCACTTCACCTGTCAGTGGTTTTAACATAATGGCTGAACGATGTATACTCTTGAGAGTCTTCAATTAAACAATGTCTCTAAGGCTCTGTTCACATCACATGTTTGCATCCAGTTTTTTAATGATAAGGCAAGTTCTTTTAAACTGGAGAAGTGCATCTTTTGTGCCGCAATTAATTTAGTGCAGGCTAATCTTTGGTGCAGAGTCTAAGGAATTTTCTCAATCTTTACCCTTAACCCCCATGAGGCAGCATGGAATTTACCACTTGGTAATCACTAGTTGGCAGCAGGTGTGCTGAGGTAAGCTAAAGCATAGTCAGGAACAAAGCCAAGGGTCATCACCGGGATAGTGGTCAAGATTTGACAAGCCAGTGGACGAGGTAAGAAAGTAGTCAGAGGATAGGCTAGGGGTCAAAACCAGGAGTAAATCACTAGGTAACAGGTGACAAATCCAAGGGGCGAAACAGGATAAAATAACAAAGCCATGTCAGGGTCAAGCTCAGGATCAACATTAGGGTCAGGAACAATACAATAGAGCACAAGGATCTACCTTAATCTGCAGGCAACACTGTCCGGCCAGATCCCCCTTTAAATAGGCCGCAGGACTGACTTCATCAGTGAGTAACAGTAATCCAATGCTCTCGAGGAGAGATGAGTAATACTAGGTTTACATCACGTTCGGGAGATCCGTTCACCCACACATTATTTAGACAAAAAGGAAGCTCAGAAAGCAACTCAGAGGAGAGAGAAAACATTTCTAAGGCTGGGTTCCCACGGGACGGATACACTGCGTAAAAATCACACAGCATGTCCGACCTGGAACCCGCAGGACATTCCATCCGAAAAAGTGTGATTTTTTTTCAGACAGAAATTCCACTGCGGAAGAAAGCCGAACACTTACCCCCTCCCTCCTCTGACTTCTGCTCCGGCCTTACTGGATGACGTTGCAGGCCATGTGACGCTTCAGTCTGTGACTGGCTGCAGCGGTCACATGGGATGCAATGTCATCCCAAGAGGCTAGACTGGAGGAAGGAGGAGGGTGTTCTGAGTAAGTATGATTTTTTTTCCCAGCGTTGCGATGTTTGCAGTGTAAACCCTGCGAATACGCCGCAAAAGCAACGCTTGGCTTTCTGTTGCAGGTTTTGCATCCCCATTGAATTCAATATGGAAAACCCGCAACGGAAAATAAAAAAAACTGGCCTCCTGGGATGATGTTGCATCCCATGTGACCGCTGCAGCCAATCACAGGCTGCAGCGTCACATGGCCTGAAACGTCATCCAGGGAGGCCGGAGCGGACGTCAGAGGAGGGAGGGGGTAAGTATGAACGGCTTTCCTCCGTAGCGGAATTTTCATCCGTAATTTTTATGCAGCGCATCCATCCCGTGGGAACCCGGCCTTATGCTGCGTTCTTTTTCCGCAGCGTGGTCATGAGATTCACAATATCTCACCCACTTTGCTGCTACTTTAAACACTGCGGAATTTCCGCACGCAATTCCATTGCGGAAATTCCGCAGCGTTTACGCTACGTGGGAACCCGGCCTAAGGGTATGTTCCCATACACAGGATACGCTGCAGATTTTCTGCAACAGAAAATCTGCAGCAGAATCTCTAGTAAAACGCTGGTAAATCTGCCACAGAAATCCGCACCACATAGTGCATTTTTTCTGCTCGTATTGCCGTGGAAACACTTCGTTTTTCCCGCAGCGGTTTTACCTGCGGATTTAGTGTTAGGGTATGTTCACACGGCGGGGGTCCGTAACGGCTGAAATTACGGGGATGTTTCAGCCTGAAAACATCCCCGTAATTTCAGCCGTACCGGCATGTGCAGGCGCTTGAACGCCGCGTCCATTACGGCCGTAATTAGCGCTGCTATTCATTGGAGTCAATGAATAGCGGCTCCAATTACGACCAAAGAAGTGACAGGTCACTTCTTCTACGCGGGCGTCTATTTACGCGCCGTCATTTGACAGCGGCGCGTAAATATACGCCTCGTGTGAACAGACAAACGTCTGCCCATTGCTTTCAATGGGCAGATGTTTGTCAGCGCTATTGAGGCGCTATTTTCAGACGTAATTCGGGGCAAAAACGCCCGAATTACGTCCGTAAATAGGCCGTGTGAACATACCCTAAGGGTATGTTCACACGTAGTCAACAAAAACGTCTGAAAATCCAGAGCTGTTTTCAAGGGAAAACAGACCCTGCTTTTCAGAAGTTTTTTTACCAACTCACATTTTTCGCGGCGTTTTTCGCGCCGTTTTCGCGGCGTTTTTTACGTCCGTTTTTGGAGCTGTTTTCATTGGAGTCTATGAGAAAACAGCTCCAAAAACGTCCAAAGAAGTGTCCTGCACTTCTTTTGACGAGGCTGTATTTTTACGCGTCGTCGTTTGACAGCTGTCAAACGACGACGCGTAAATAACAGGTCGTCTGCACAGTACGTCGGGAAACCCATTCAAATGAATGGGCAGATGTTTGCCGACGTATTTGAGACGTATTTCCAGACGTAAAACGAGGCAAAAAACGCCTCGTATACGTCTGAAATTTGGCCGTGTGAACATACCCTTATAAACATTGGTTATAGCAAAGTATATGTGCACCTGCGGATTTCCAGTGGATTTTACTGCGTTTCCGCTGCGTAAACTATGTAAAAACCGCAACAACATAAATCTGTTGCAGAATTTCTGCTCCCCATTGAAGTTTATGGGCCAAACACGCAGCATCTTCGCACAGAACACGCAGCATAAATTGACATGCTGCAGAATTGAAAAACGCACCACAGAACACTTTCTGCACAACTTTTGTGCGTTTTTTTCTGCAGCGTGGGCATGAGATTTTCTAAATCTCATTCACTTTGCTGCTACTGTAAATGCTGCGGAATTTCCACACAGAATTCCGTTGTGGAAATTCTGCAGCGTTTAAGCTACGTGGGCACCAGGCCTTAAGGAAATATTAATGAATGTTCCCACTCTTCCTTGAATTGCGCTCTAATATTCCTTTTGCTATTCTGATCTCCCAAAAATTATGTAAACCTAGCTTAAATGATAAGTTTCTTTATAAATATAAATTTGACTATGATAAAGGGTTACTGACAGGGGTGGGATCCGGCCGGTTCGCCCCAGTTCTCCCAAACCGGTTGTTAAAATGACAGCCAGTTCGCAGAACCGGTTGAAGCGGGAAGCCGGAACCGGTCCGGTCCCCTGCACTCAATTGTATCGACGTCCTTAGGACGCGGATACAATTGAGTTGACTAGCGATGCCCTGGCGAGGTACATGATGCCTCGCCATTCGGTGCTCTAGTGATGATGCAGTCGACGCGATGGTGATGACGTCATCGTGCCGCTGCATCGTTCCGATGGAGGAGGACTGACGTCGCTGGAGGATGGCGCGGCAACGGGACAGGTAAGAAAATTTGTTTTTTTTCCTTCTACTGTGGGCCTAAAGGGCAGGGTCATACTAAAAAGAATGAAGAAAAAGAATGAACATTTTTACTAATGGAAAGAAAATATAAAAAATGGCATAATGAATTTATGTTTGGTAGACATGGCATAAACAGATTTTCTTTGTGTTTATTTGCTCAACTACAAATTCCATATAAACAGACGCCTTTGGAAATTCCTGTGCTTCATAGACCTGGAATGAACAGGATATTTGTGCAGTTTATAGTGGAATGAACACATATTCCATAGAAACAGATTATTTTATTATTATTTTCCTGTGCTATGGAATATGTGTTCATTCCACTATAAACTACACGTAGATCATTTTCATTCCAAGTCTATCAAGCAGAGGAAAATAATTACGCATCTGTTTCTATGGAATATGTTTTTATTTTCTCATTAACTACAATGAAAATCTGTCCATTCCATGTTTTCGAAACATAAAAAACTCATTATATATTTTTCTATATTTTCGCCCATTACTAATATTGAATATTGTTCATTCTTTTTCTTCATTCTTTTTAGTATGTCCCTATAGGGGACTATACAGGGAACGAGAGCTACAGAAGACTATGTAGGGAACTAACTACAGGGGACTATATAGTGGCCCTTATCTACAGGGAATGCATCAGGGGGCCCTTATCTACAAGGAACGCCACAGGTGGCCCTATCTACAGGGTAATGCCACATAGGGCCCCATGTGGCGTTCCCTGTAGATAGGGCCCCCTGTGGCGTTTCCTGTAGATAGAGCCCCTTGTGGCGTTGCCTGTAGATAGAGACAACTGTGGCATTCCCTGTAGATAGAGCCCCCTGTGCCCCTGTGGTGGTCACTGTAGATAGGGCCCCATGTGGCGTTCCCTGTATATAGGGCCCCATGTGGCGTTGCCTTAGATAGAGCCTGAGCTACAGGGAACGCCACATGGGGCCCTATCTACAGGGACCGCCACAGGGGGCTCTATCTACAAGGGCCACCACAGGGGGCTCTATCTACAGGGACCGCCACAGGTGGTTCTATCTACAGGGAATGCCACAGGGGGATCTATCTACAGGGAACGCCACAGGGGGCTCTATCTACAGGGAACGCCACAGGGGGCTCTATCTACAGGGAACGCCACAGGGGGCTCTATCTACAGGGAACGCCACAGGGGGCTCTATCTACAGGGAACGCCACAGGGGGCTCTATCCACAGGGAGAGCCACAAGGGGACCTATCTACAGGGGGCACTATACAGGGAACGCTACAGGGGGCACTTTACAGAGAACGCTACAGGGGGCACTATACAGGAACGCTACAGGGGGCACTATACAGGGAACGCTACAGTGAATGCTACAGGGGGCCCTGTCTGCAGGGAACGCTACAGGGGGCCCTGTCTGCAGGGAACGCTACAGGGGGCCCTGTCTGCAGGGAACGCTACAGGGGGCACTATCTACAGGGAACGCTACTACCTACAGAGGGCTCTATGGGGAGAACTATCTATAGAGGGCTCTATGGGGAGAACTATCTATAGAGGGCTCCACTGGAAGCACTATCTACAGAGGGCTCTACTGGGAGCACTATCTACAGAGGGCTCTATGAGGTGCACTATCTACAGGGGGCACTGTGTGTGGTGCATTACTTTACAGTGCTTGACACAATTTTATT
This sequence comes from Rhinoderma darwinii, assembly GCF_050947455.1. NCBI lineage: Eukaryota > Metazoa > Chordata > Amphibia > Anura > Rhinodermatidae > Rhinoderma > Rhinoderma darwinii. Next base: position 340,523,335 of record NC_134687.1, read on the forward strand.
CAGGGGCACAGTGTATGTACTATTATATTCGGGGACACAGTGTATGATACTATTAGATTTTGGGGCATAGAGTGTGGTACCATAAGAATTTGCTCTTCGTTTATAGGTGCAGAAATGTTGAAAAAGGGAGCTTCCGAAGACATCTGAGCAGCAAATGTACCCATTTCCGCAGAAATGGGTCATGGCCATGAGGCATTATAGAGTTCTGGACCAGATAGAAAAGTAAAAAGATCGACTAGAATCTGAGAAGTCGTCACTGGTGAGTCACTAAATGTAAATGTTTATTCTCCCTGTGACTGCTCAGTACTGTAGTCATTGTATGATCTGCAGCGAGATGATGTGTGTATCGTTCTTTTTTGTGAAACAGCAACTCCCAGCATATCCTTACCATCGTTCTGGCTATACTGGGAGCTGTAGTTTTATGCCATACAAACTTATATGGCAGGGGTTAAACTAAATTTGCAAATTATCTCTGTACTGAGCTGTATTTGTACTGGTGCTGTATATATGTACCGAGCTTTGTTCTGGTGCTGTATATTGTAGTAGTGCAGCTACTCGACAGTGCAGAAACTGTCCAGTTTCAAGCAACCAGGGAACATGTACAGCAGAGAGGGTTTTCTCTGCTGTTGCTTGGGTGTAAAACCCGGAATAGGGCCTGGTTTGCTGGAGTGTGAAGAAGAAGGGCGGCTTTCACTCCATACAGACAGTCCATGTCTTGGGCTGTCTGATGAGCATAGTTAGGCTTCACCTGAGACGGCTCTTTAATTCAGGTGTGTGCAGTTCACACAGGGCTCTCAGTCTGGGGAAGACAGGCATGCTAGCCTGTGAGAGTCACCAACGTGTAAGGGGCTCTCAGTCTGGGGAAGACAGGCATGCTAGCCTGTGAGAGTCACCAACGTGTAAGGTAAAGCTGCCTATGTTTTGAGGTACTGGGCACAAGGTTCAGTGTCTCGTAGTGAGGGACACTGAATGTGTTAGTTAGAGGCTGGACGGCCTAGGGTTTATTTTGTATGTTTATTGTTGTAACACTGATTGCTGTGGTGAAGACAATAAAGCTAGCTGCGGCTGGTTTAAACCTTTTATTCAAGGAGTTGGAGTGAACTTTCTATATGTGTCAACCATCTCACCCGGGAGATGGCGATCCTGTGAGTTAAATTTACCCCAAGTTGTCACAATACATATGTACTGAGCTTGGTTCTGGAGTTATATTCATCATAACAACCAAGCTCAATACATATATGCAGCACCAAAGAAAAGCTCAGAACATATATATACAACTCCAGAACCAAACTCAGTACATATATCCAGCAATAGAACCAAACTCATACACATATAGAATACCAGAACCAAACTCAGTGCATATATACAACTCCAGAACCAAGCTCAGTACATAAATACAATGCCAGAACAAAGCTCAGTACTTAAATACAGCATCAGAACCAAGCTTAGTACATATATACCCACCAGAACCAAGCTCAGTAAATAAATACAGCACCAGAACCAAGCTCAGTACATATATAATTCAATTCAAAACGTGTCTCTCATATATTCTATAGATTCATTACACACAGAGGGATCTGTTTCCATCATTTTTTTATTTTAATGTTGATGATTATGGGAACAGTTAATGAAAACCCAGAAAATTAGAATATTATATATAAGCCCAATTTAAAAAATTATATGATTTTTAATACCGAAATGTTGTCCTACTGAAAAGTATGTGCAGCATATGCCCTCAATACTTGGTCGGGGCTCCGACTCTGCATGAATTACTGCATTAATGGCGTGGCATGGAGGCAATCAGCCTGTGGCACTGCTGAGGTGTTATCAATGCGGCGTGGCATGGAGGCGATCAGCCTGTGGCACTGCTGAGCTGTTATAGAAGCCCAGGTTGCTTCATCACTGACTGTGGAAACTTCACAAAGTACATTTTGCATTTCATTTGGAAATCCCAGTACCAGAGTCTGGAGGGAGAGTGGAGAGGCGTCAATCCAAGTGTCTTGCGGTCCAGTGTGACGTTTCCACAGTCAGTGATGGTTTGGGGGCCATGTCATCTGCTGGTTTTGGTCCACTGTGTTATATCAAGTCCAGAGTTAGCGCAGCGTCTAGCAGGACATTTTCCAGCATTTCATGCTTCCCTCTGCTGACAAGCTTTATGGAGATGCGAATTTCATTTTCCAGCAGGACTTGGCACCTGCCCACACTGCCAAAAGTACCAATAGCTGGTGTAATAACCACAGTATCACTGCGCTTGATTGGCCAGCAAACTCACCTGACCTAAACCCAACAGAGAATCTATTGGGTATTGTCAAGAGGAACATGAGAGACACCAGACCCAACAATGACGAGCTGAAGGCCGCTATCATACAACCTGGGCTTCTATAACACCTCAGCGGTGCCACAGGCTGATCGCCTCCATGCCACACCATTGATGCAGTAATTCATGCAAAAGGAGCACCGACCAAGTATTGAGGGCAGATACTGGACAGACTTTTTAGTAGGACAACATTTCGGTATTAAAAATATTTTTTGTGAAATTGGGCTCATATAATATTCTCATTTTCTGAGTGACTTAAATTTTGGGTTTTCATTAACTGTTACCATAATCATCAACATTACAAGAAATAAATGCTGGAAATAGATCCCTCTGTGTGTAATGAATCTATGTAATATATGAGAGACACTTTTTGAATTGAATTACTGAAATCAATTAACTTTTAATGATGTTCTAATTAATTGAGAAAGACTAGTATATATACACTGAGCCTTGTTCTGGTGTTGTATATATGTACTGAGCTTTGTTCTGGTGCTGTACATATGTACTGAGCTTTGTTCTGGTGTTGTATTTATGTACTGAGCTTTGTTCTGGTGCTGTATATATGTTCTTTACTTCGTTCTGGTGCTGTATATATATGTACTGAACTTAGTTCTGGTGTTGTATTTAGGTACTAAGCTTGGTTTTGGTGTTGTATATATTTACTGAGATTTGTTTTGGTGCTGTATATATGTACTGAGCTTTGTTCTGGTGCTGTATTTATGTACTGAGATTTGTTCTGGTGCTGTATTTATGTATTGAGCTTGGTTCTGGTGTTGTATATATGTACTGAGCTTTGTTCTGGTGTTGTATATATGTACTGAGCTTGGTTCTGGTGTTGTATATATGTACTGAGCTTGGTTCTTGTGTTGTATTTATGTACTGAGATTGGTTCTGGTGCTGTATTTATGTACTGAGCTTTGTTCTGGTGTTGTATTTATGTACTGAGCTTGGTTCTTGTGTTGTACTTATGTACTGAACTTTGTTCTGGTGCTGTATATTTGTACTGAGCTTTGTTCTGGTGCTGTATATATGTACTGAGCTTTGTTCTGGTGCTGTATATATGTACTGAGCTTTTTTCTGGTGCTGTATATATGTACTGCACATTAGCATTAGCATTCTTCATTGGAGTCAATGAAAAATGGCTCCAATTACGTCCCAAGAAGTGTCCTGCACTTCTTTTGACAAGGCTGTAATTTTACGCGCCGTCTTTTGACAGCGACGCGTAAAATGACAGGTCGTCGACACAGAACATCGTAAAGCCCATTGAAAGTAATGGGTAGATGTTTGCCGACGTATTGGAGCAGTTTTTTCAGATGTAATTCGAGGCGTGAAACGCCTCCATTACGTCTGAAAATAGGTCGTGTGAACCCAGCCTTATAGTGATACAAAAACTTCTACCGCAAGATAGAAATTGGAAATTGGAAAGCACTTGGAGAAATAGTTTTCTCTCAAATGGGGTTCCACTGAAATTTAGTTTGCACTATGTAATAAATAAAAAAATTAAATAGTCATAGAAAGAAATAAAACAATGGAAATAAAGACTAGTTTTGACTTTATTAGTCTCAATAAAATAAATTTTAAGGATGGTTTTACACACAGCGTTTTGTTGCAATTTTATGTGTTTTTCATGGTGTTTTTGTTCACATTTTTTTGGTGTGTTTTTAATGCAGCCAGATGGATATGGACATGTGGATATGGGATACATCTGTTTTGTGGGAAAACCTTTTTAACCAATGTGCTACTTTTTCTCCTTATTTTAAAATTATTTAAAATATTAACGATATTATTACTTAGGCCCTCTTCCCATCATATTTATAAATTATGTTTACCGTGCATCGGAAAAGCTCCATTAGCCTGACATTAGCCACAAGAGTGTCTTTTTCACCTCTGTCCGGTTGGTATATGTTTGTATACCTTTTTTAACCCCTTAATTGGTTCCCGACCGCTGGCTGTGTTTTTACGGCCAGCGGTCAGGGTCCTTAAAACCCGAGCCATAGACTTTTTACGGCTCGGGTTTTAACTTGCTGCCCGAACGATCTGAATGTCGGGTCTCCAGCTGTCAGTGACTGCCGGGGACCCTGAGGAGAGGATAGAAGCAGCTTTCTCTGCTTCTGTCTTCTCTGATTACTTGTACACAGCGCTCATTGAACGCTGTGTATAGGAATAGAGGCAGCGGCCGCGCAGCTGTCTCTATTGCTCCCGGTGTTCATGTGACTGGTGCCATTAGTGTAAAAAAGGAAGGAAAAATAGGACCAAATTTGCTAGGCGCTACTATAATAAACTTGTTTAATGGATGAAATGAAATACAGGCTACGCGTTTTGACGCAGGACATGCGTCTTCATCAGGCCATAAATATATAGTATAAAACAAACATGTCGTGTATATATATATATATATATACATGTCTATCCCCAAAAAGAACCAATCACAGGGGGGAAAAGGGGAGGGGACAAAGGAAACTCCGGAAGAGCAGAGACGCACATATAATCCCGCTTAATCCCACCAGTTAAGGATGGAATTGCATAGTAGAATACGCTATTCCATCCTGAGTGTTCCCGCTAAGAAACATACCTTGCGTTATATGTTCGTTTTTAACATGGGGCCTATGGGTGACAGATGCCACTGTTAGGCATCTGTCACAGGTATACGCTTAATGTATATGTGAGGAAGCTCCAGTGACATAAATAAGTATAATATATGGACATTAATGTTGCTGGAGGATCCTGCACAACCGCTCTACCCAGGAACTCCGGCCTGGGGAAACTCCTGATGACACTGTCTATATATAGAAAGTGACATGGGGCTTCCCCCGGAGTCCTCGGGCAGAGTGATTCCTGATGCTTCCTTTGCCTCGGGGCTCTGGGGAAGCTCCTAAAGTCACTGTCCATATATAAACAGTGACGTCCGGAGCTTCCCCAGGGCCGGAGTCCACGAGCAGAGAATCAGGAATCGCTCTACACGGGGACTCTGGCCTGGGGAAGCTCCTGATGTCACTGTTTATACATGGACAGTGACATCAGGAGCTTCCCCAAGGCCGTAATCTATGGGAAGAGCGATTTCTGCTGCTTCATTTGTCTGGGGACTCCGGCCATTGGAAAGCTCCTAACGTCACAGAGCTACTGATGTCATTGCCCAGCTGATAAGTATCCCACTGTATGCTATACAGTGGGAAACGTTGCAGCCTTCCGTCGGAGGTATATGTCGGAAGTCCTCAAACAGAAGACCATGACGCAATGTTAAGAGGGCCCTACACCTGTAATAAGAAAAATGGTAATGGGTGTTTCACTGTATTATTTACAAAGCAATTTATATTACAATATATTTCCAGAAGAGTATCTAATAATATTATGCTTCTACAATGAGGGTTTTGTTTAATCACATTCACTTTTGGTCAGCAGTGAATAGGAGGTCACATGCTAAATAATGTATGTACTATATGTAATGTTTATTTGAAATCCAGGAGAATCACAGTGCACGTTACTTATAAAAAATAAAAAAAAATAAAAATATATATATATATATATATATATCCCTCACATAGTGTCAAATATAGTTATTATATCATTCAGCCATGATTGGTCCATTGTGCACAACACTTATTTGTACACTTTTTTTTATTTTTTTCCACTAATTGCAGTGATGTATCTGAATATATAATATATATATATATAGTTTTTTTTTACCTATAATGATTTTATGTCTTTGTGCATTGGTTAGCTCAGCAGTTATAATGATAGTTTAAGAATATTACTCTGTGTGATGAGCAGTGTTCTTGAGATAATGATATTCAGTCCTTTAATCTGAGATTCTCTTGCAGTACGTTCACAGCTATTGATAAATGCATATCACGTTTTGTCAGAGAACAGGAATGAATAGGAGATGGAAATGCACACAGATCTATTTCACAAAAGTATAATAGACCCTTCACTGTAATTACTAATCAGCTTTCTGTCACCATATGGCAGTACGTCGAATGTCCCTCAAGCACGTTCCTACTCTGAAATAAAGTAACAGCGATATCATAATAAGGATATATTGCATTCCTAGCCATACATACTAGTACACATCTGCCATCCCTAAAGTCAATCACTGTGGTGGTCAGTACATCTGAACTAGGGAAACACAACTGAAGGCAAACAACATCAAACCAGGCAAACAACAACATCATCAGCAGCCTTGGTGAACCATGCAGGGATGAAGACTAATCACAAAAATACAAAGGTACAAATAAGCCAATACAAACAACAAAATGCTAGCAAATTTTCCAAAAAATCTTACCTTCTTCAGTCATAGTGTCATAATATTTTAGTTTTCCATATGATCCAAGTTCTACAACATCACAGTAAAAACAGAAGATTAAGGCTCCAGAAATCATATTACTGCAGGTAAATGAATACAAATATAAAAATACCCTATATAATGGCTAGTATTCATTTGAAGGAGCTTTCTACCTTAAAAGGGGTAGTCCGGTGAGATTAAATTGATGGCCTATCCTCAGGAAAGGCCATCAATATCTGAACGGTGGAGGTCTGACTCTCGGCATCCCCAATTATCAGATGTTTGAAGGGGCTGCGGCTCTCTGGCAAGAACTGCTTCTCCTTTGCTGCTTACACTGCTCCATATTGTCAAATGCCGTAACACTTGTAGCGGCGGTTCACAGTATTACAGCCGTCTCCTATTCACTTATGGGAGGTAACTGTAAGGCCTCATTTACACGAGCGTAATATACGCGCGTGCGACGCGCGTGCTTTTCACGCATGTCGTACGCACCTATATTACTCTATGGGGCAGTGCAGACGATGCGTGAATTTTGCGCAGCGCGAGTGCGTTGCGTAAAACTCACGACATGTTCTATAATCATGCGTTTTTCGCGCATCACGCACCCATTGAAGTCAATGGGTGCGTGAAAACCACGAAGGTCGCACGGAAGCACTTACGTGCAAACTGCGTGATTCGGGCAAGAGCTGTCAAACTGAATGTAAACAGAAAAGCACCACGTGCTTTTCTGTTTACAAACATCCGAACGGAGTGTCTTAGACATGAGCGAACCGAACTTTACCGGGTTCGGCCGAACTCGTTTTGACCGAACCCGGCAGGAGACAGTCACTGTGCAGGGTGCTGAAAGAGTTTAAACTGGTTCAGCACCCTGGACAGTGACTTCCGATTCCAATATACGTGAACGTGTAAAAAAAAAAAAAAGTTCTGACTTACCGATAACTCCCGGCTTCTTCCTCCAGTCTGACCTCCCGGGATGACAATTCAGTCCAAGTGACAGCTGCAGCCAATCACAAGCCAAGCACAGGCTGCAGCGGTCACATGGACTGCCGCGTCATCCAGGGAGGTGGGGCCAGATGTCAAGAGAGGCGCGTCACCAAGGACGCGTCACCAAGGACGCGTCACCAAGGCAACGGCCGGGAAGTTCTCGGTAAGTACGAACCTCTTTTTTTTTAAACAGGTTACTCGATATGGTGATCGGAATTCACTGTCGAGGGTGCTGAAAGAGTTACTGCCGATCAGTTAGCTCTTTCAGCACCATGGACAGTGACTGACGTCGACTAGCCTCATCTCTATGATGGCGGCTGCGCGAAAATCACGCAGCCGCGCATCATACACGGATGACACACGGAGCTGTCAAGTGCCTTTTGCGCATGCAAAACGCTGCGTTTTTTGCGCGAGCAAAACGCACACGCTCGTGTAAATGAGGCCTAATACTGTGAACGGCCGCTATGAGTGTGATGGTGTTGACCAGTATAGAACAGTGTAAGCAATATAGGGGAAGCAGCGTCGCAGCCCCTTCAAACATCTGATCATTGGGGATGCCCAGAGCCAGACCCCTACAGATTGAATATTGATAGCCTATCCTCACTGGGCAACCTCTCTAATCCTCTAATTCAAAAAAGGAATACTTAAAAACACTATTGCTTCTGGTTCACTGTCCTGATAGGACTTGGCAACTCTAGTATCACATATATTAGAATGATGTATTATGTTTTTTACAGTACCATTTCAGTAAATAATATTAATTATCCCAGCAGAAAGTGGCATTTAAGGGGAATCTATTGTCAGGAAATTTAAATCAACCTTTGATGTTAAACATATTTTTAACAAATGTTTTGTGGTGCTTTTTTCCATGTCCCTATCTTATTAAAAAAAAATATTAAAATATTGCAGTTTTTACACTGGCCACTAAGCCATTACAAAAGGCTGACACTTGTTTTGCAGAGATTACTTTTCAGAAGTCAACACATCACAGGGCAGGATTACAATGAAAGATAAAATCGCTATAATAAAATTGGAGTCAAATAAAACAGGATGATACCATTGACAATAGTTGCATATGTTACAGAGCATGCCCACAACACTCTTGCATAGAAGTCTGTGGATAAGATTTATGAAAATTGGTCGTGCTCTGTGGATTAGCGCTATAATTTATGCAAATTTCTGGAGTAAATTATAATAAATGTGTCGGGCCAACGGTAGCTACTTGGCATGTGTGACCACAAGTACTGGACCTATAAGGGTATGTTCACACGGGCTATTTTCAGCAGTTTTTTGGGCCGTAAACGCCCCGAAAAACTGCTAAAAATGCGGGGGCTGAATGCCTCCAAACATCTGCCCATTGATTTCAATTGGAAAAACGGCGTTCTCTTCCCACGTGGGCGTTTTTT